>NC_133664.1:51105908-51758169 GCF_037893015.1 Macrotis lagotis | reverse complement strand
GTTGGGTCTCCTGCATCTAGGAATGTGAGCAATCACTTTTCTCCCCAAGAGAAGGGGGAAATGGTATGGCATTCTAAATAGTGCTTTTGGGGGAGCCAGTAACTCTTTTCCTGAGGGCTCTTTCTAAGGTTCTATATGGTATTAGAACCTGTACAGATGCTTCACTTTTTCAGTCTGAGGGAAGGAGGGAGGAGTGTCCTTTCTCCTCCCACTCTTACTCTTTGACCACAACCAGAGTCACTCAGTCCCAATGGACCTACAAGATAACTTGCTTCCTTCTCTAGTTAAATGGGAAATAATAGAAGACTGACTTTTGTAGAATTTGCAGAGTAGAGTCAGTCCCGGTGAGAAGAATTAGCTATCATCAGTTTTCTGTCTTATAGCTTTGGTGGTCATTGGTCTTCATTCCCGCTTCTTCCTTAGAGAAATGGTTTCAGAATGAAAAGCAAAGTAGAACAATCCGGATTAAATGATTTTTTTGGTACTTAGCTGAGTTTTTCCCAATGCACTAGCTGCTGTCTCATTGGAATAGTAGAGAATTCTGAGACTCATCTAGAGAATCTCTGAAAAACACACTTAGGCCATCTCTCAAAGAGTTGGGTTTTCTTATTAAAGAGGACATATGAAATAAAAGATAGAGTACAAGACCTGGGAGAAGAAAGTCTTGGGTTCCAATCTTGTCTCAGATACTTACAGTTGTATTATTTTGGGATTTCCTGAAACTCAGGTCCCTCCCTCCCTCCCTCCCTCCCTCCCTCCCTCCCTCCCTCCCTTCCTTCCTTCCTTCCTTCCTTCCTTCCTTCCCTCCCTCCCTCCCTCCCTCCACAGTTTTGACTAAATTGACTCTGAAGAAGCTTGGCCAAACAGCTAGGTCATTGAAACAGTCTGACTTAACTAACCTTCAATCTTTTGCTGATCACTTTCTGGGACTGGTTGTCAGGTAGTTCTCTAGCTGTGGGCATGAGACCTTATATAAGAAAAGAGACACATTTCAACTAAACCAAACAACCAAATATTTTTCTTCAATAATAAAAATTATAGAGAAGAAATTGAGAAACCTCAGACAACCAAATGAAGCATTTATTCTTGGTTTATAAGTAATTTGCATTTTTCTCTTTGCATGCTTTATAAGAAAGCATGCAAAGAGAAAAAGTGTATAAGAATTTATAATTTATAAGAAAGGCAGCATGATATAGAGCTTTGGGATGGAGTTTGTAGTTGGGGAGATTTGGGTTCAAGATTGCCTTTGCCACTTACTAGCTATGTGACCACAGGCAAGTCACTAAAACCTCTTTATATCTCACGCAATCCTCTAAGACAGAAGTTGATAAATTCCATCTTTGGAAGGTGCTTCCTTACTATTTTATGAAGCTATGAGTATACTGTTGGAGCATACTACTTGTTCTATCAATCCATTTTCATAGAAATGAGTTTTGTCTTATAACAACACTTCCCAATTCTCAAGTTAAACTGTTAAAAATCATATTAGATTTTTTTTTAGAAAATTATTTAATCAAACACACACAAATACACACACAGAGAAAAATGAATCCAAACACCAAAAGATGCTTGTATCTCTTAGGCAAAATTGTGGCTTATAAATATTTAACTTGTGCTATTCTTTACATATGTGCTGTTTTTTCAGTAGAGACATTTAATGACAATTTTCAAAATTCTACAAATAGAGCTTTTATTTGCAAATACTTTCATTAACATTCAGAAATTTTTATTATAAAACCATCTCATATTGGACTGAATTTATTTATTTATTATTTTGTTGATGAATCTGACCCATCTTACTTTCTTTACAGAGCAAAAAATTTGAGAGAATGGACTAAAATAACTTTGAGTGAGGGGTGGGGGGGTGGAGCTCCCTCCAGATTCATTAGGGTTCAGTGGTCAGATGTGGATCAGGATGACCAGAGATGACCCTGGATTTGATGCAGTCAGGGTTAAGAGACTTGTCACTTATGTTTTTGAAATTATTAACATTTTGTTTTGGTTTTTGCAGGGCAATGGGGTTAAGTGGCTTGGCCAAGGTCACACAGCTAGGTAATTATCAAATGTCTGAGTTCGGATTTGAACTCAGGTCCTCCTGATTCCAGGGCTTGTGCTCTATACACTGCACCACCTAACCACCCCGAAATTAACACTTTTAAGAGGGCCACTGTTTTAATAAATTAACAGTGACTTTGATGATGATGGCATTAATAAAAACTAGTATTTATATAGGAAGTATTTTATATATACTGTCTAATTTGATTTTTACAACTCATCAAGGTAAATGTTTTTGCATAGTTTATGAAACTGAGAAAAACAGCAAGTTTTTTTTTTTAATTCATTTGCCCAGGGTTACAAAGTTAGGAATTGCTTAAGGCTCTGTTTGAACTCAGGTCTTGGATTTGACTTAAGATCTGGAACTCTATCCAGCTTTCCCTATTGTTAGCAAGTAATATGAAATGACAAGCAATTCCAAACCTTGATACATAAGTGCTATTATTACTGTTATTATTATTATCATCATTAAACATCATTACTATATTTATAATCACCACTCCCCCTTATCATAATCGTCATCATTATCATCATTTTCATCATGGAGCTAAGGTAATTTGTTAACTAAAATTAGTGAAAGAAAAAAATCTGCTCTGTAAACTTTGAATCCAAGAAGGTCTCTGCCATTTTTTTCATTCACCACCAAGTAGTTCTATAAACCTTTGTCACCATAGATTTGATCACGGTTGCAATGTCAGTATGTTTTCGACACTCCACTTGAACCCAGGGTTTCTGATTCTGAGGTCACCTCTCTAAACATTCTTATGCCACCATCACCACCACCATTACTAACATTTATGGAGCCCTTTGTGGAAAGCAACATCCATTGTTTTATTTGAGCTTCATTGTAAGCCTCTAAGCTAAATACTTCCTCAGAGAAAAATGAAATTCAGAGAGGGTTAAGAGACTTGACTACATTCACACAGCTCATACTTGTGAGAAATGATTCTAAATCAAGTCCCTCCTAAGTTGATTTTAAGGTTTACAAACACTTTGTCCTCTCTCATCTAGGTGAGAAATGAGGAGATGTTCTGACCTGGCTCCATCCTTAAATGAAGGTTTTATAGGCATGACTCAACCCTTTAAGCAGAAGGACATTTGATGGTGATAAAGTAAGACTATCAAGGCTGATGGAATCTTGCAGGATGTTGAGGTTCTCCCAATAATTAGTTTTCTGGGCATGTTAGAAAAGTCAGATGTTCTAGAATGGTGCAGCCAGGGGAGAAAACAGACAGAATGAGGGGATGTAAAGAAATAATATGAGAAGACAGGAACATAGAAAGGGTCCAGTTATAAAAGTCTTTAAACATTGAACAGAGGACTTTATATTTGATCCCAGAGGCAGGACAGTCAACATGTAAATGAAATAACTAGGAGACTTGGTGGATGAAGTGATAGGCTGCCTAAGTTATAATAATCAGATAGTTATTCGCTGTTTGTTTTAGTTTCTCTTTATTACTGAAATCAGAATACACAACAACTATCTCACAAGATTATTATCAAATAAGAAATATGGAAAAACATTTTGCAAACCTTATTATTATGTATGTTAGAATCAGTTCTTATTCTCTGAGCCCCACCAACTAACAACACTTTCCCAACCAATAAAAAAAAATCATATTTATTTAGAATATATTTATATGTCATTATTCTCTTCAACAGAAAGTTTTTTTTATGAATAGAGACTTTCAATTTTGCTCTAACATCTCCAGCTTCTGATTCTTTGTACATAACACACATTTTGCATTGAATAATTTTTCCTGCCTATTGTTGCCTTGTTTTTTATTTCTTTCCTCTTTTGCCTCAACTTAAGTCATGTTGCCTAACTCTTAATTTTTCTCTACTTGAGTTAATGGTCTTATTTCTGGGAGATTTAATGATTTCATCCTATTATACCTCTACATTCCCAGTTCCTTTCATTTTTAACCAACTCTATTTACTGCAATTGATTCTGGAAATGATTTCAATCCAATATAATTACTGCATGTTTATATAAAGATTTAATGTCAATGTTATAAAGAAAACACATCATTTTATTTCATTTATCTCTCTAGAAACTCCTTTATAAAATTTCTCTTAGATAGGTGATGCTCTCAGTGTGTGGTTTGTCATTGCCCTTTGCCTAACTGTAAATTTGTAAGTACAAACTATTTACAAAATCATTTTCTTTTTTTTATAAAATCATTTTCTAGTAAGTACAACCATCTGATTATAAAGTCCTCTTGATAAAGACTGCTACCAACCTTAGAACTGATATTCAAAGTTTTGAAAATTCTTCAGGACTTCCTGCCTCTGGACTTTACCCAGAAGATTTTACTTCATACACACACACACACACACACACACACACACACACACACACACCCCTCAGAGTATGTGTCATAGACTTGATTTGAACAAAAGTCTCTAACTTTAAATCTATATATGATCATGCATTAAAATTCTGACATGGAAGAGTTTGAACAACCAAGAAAACTATAAACAATTGGATAGGTGAATTAAAGATCCAAAGTGTTCTCAGAAATACTTGATTCATGCACACACATGGAAATGTGTATATATATATATATACATATATGTATATATATATATATATGAATTAAAATTTCAACTTGGTGATCTTCAAGCAATCATGAAAAGAAGACATGTTCAATACAAACAACCAGATATATGAGCAAGAGATCCAAAGGACTTTTGACAGATTTCATTTTAATATATAGATTTAGATATAAACAGACATGTATATATCTATATATAGCTTTCTAGAAAGAAATCATTTATGTATGTGGTTAGATATTTATTACTGTATGTGTATGCAATTATAAATGAGTGTTTGTGTGTATGTATGTTTGTGCATATATGCACATTTATATAGATATAGATATAGATATGTGTCTGTCTGGATGTATACATAAAGAGAACATTTAGTAGAGTGACTGGCATACAATAGGTGTTTAATATATGCTAGTTGACTTGTTAACTTAATAATTAAGCTAAAAATTTCCATCTGGGGGGGGATATATAAAATTATCCTGCTTAACTAAGTCAAATTTGGCACAATATAGTAGATACTAGCTAAATTGGATCTCCTTTGCTTCCTAGTTTTAAGGATTTCCTCTCCTTACTCTTCTTTTTCAAAGAGACCTCAGCACTTGATAGCTCTGTGCTTGTGGTTGATTCACTTAGTAATCGTTGTCCACCTTAGTTTCCTCATCTGTAAAACAAGGGTAATAATAATAATAATAATAATAATAATAATAATAAATGCCTTCCTTCTAGGGTTCTTGAAGATCTAATAAATTAATAATAGTAAAGTGCTTGGCAAACCTTAGTTGTTTATTATTTTTAATACCCCCTAAATTGCTCGTCTGACTCCAAAAGGCAGAAGATAGGGAAAGAAGGATTTTCCCAAATAGCATCAACAAAATTCTTAACAGTTTATGTGTATAATCATCCTATAAACATCATGATTAGGACAGAATGGTAAAACTGCCCCACTCACTATTTACAATGACTTCCATCTTTAACTGACTTGTTAGTATGCTTTGACTTTATTTCATCCAAATAACTATTGGAGGGGCTGGAGATGAATATCTGTTGTATTTTCAAGGTTCTCATACCCCTTAGGAATTCCTTAGGGTCCTCCACCTTCCTAGGGGCAGCATATTAAAAAAGAGAGCCCTTCACTTGAGACATATTCCTTGCAGATGAATGCAATCAGTGCCCAAACCACTATCTCAATAGACTTGATAACAGTCTATTGGTATCTCCCAGAGAGTAATACAACCTCTAACAGGAGACTGTGTCTACCCCATTAACCAGGGTGTCTCCAAGACTATTAGTTGCTTTGGGTTTAATGGGGAGTTCTGGGAAAAAATGACTATAGCTTTATCCATTCCTCTGGTTTTTCAGAGATCTCTCAAGGTCTAAAGATGCTCACTTGTGTCTTTTATAATAATCCAACTGCATGAAGTATGATTAAAGCATTTTCCCCTCCATAGGTCACACTTAATCTCCTAATTTTTAATCAGTGTCATCCAAGTCGCTGTTCATTAGCTGCCACCAACAATAAAATTTACAGGTCCGCAAAACTTTTATATTCTGCACCTGTGGCTTTTATCTAGTCTTCTTTTTGCTCTGATTCTGTCACCCTGAATCCTTAAAGACCAATTGGGAATCTCTGTTAGTAAATCCATAAATATTTCCTAAGTGTCTTTTATGAGCCAGACATTAATACTAAGAATTGGAGACATAAAGAAAAACAAGATGGAGGCAAATTCCACCAATAATACTCATACATATTTTATGCATTTATATGATAGCTTGGATTGGGAAATTATGAAGTAGTTTCTTCAGGCACTATACATATGCACCTATATAGTAGCTACAGAAAACTCTCACATTTTTCAGATTGCATCTATTTTCTTTGTTGTCTGGATGCATCAGCCTGATACTATATCATAGAGGGAATAATCTCCAAAAGCAGAAGCATTTTTTCATGAGCTTTAGTAGGAGTATTTGACCACAGCTACCACCCACCAACCACTGTATAGAAAAGAGTAAACAAAAATTAGTCACTGATGTAATGTTCAGTTTTTAAAATTTTTAAAAAGACTGAACTTTTGAATTTTCATGTAGATATTTGAAATTGTTTATAAATGCATCCTTTACTTCCTAGAAATTCACTTTATTCCTGCCTTTCAAAATGACTAGTAGTCTAGATTCTATCTTAGCAATCCCATAACTTGAGCAATTAATTTGTCAGGGCAGCCTTCTCATTTTAATATTTAGCCTTCATAGTTACATAATATTTCATATCATATTATTGTCAATTCATTTGTAATTCATTTATTTGTAATTAGGGTCCCTTGGAAATACTAAACATTTGTTATTACTTTACCTTAACCATTTTAATTAACACAATTGGAGCAGAAACAAGTCATAATATATGTTTACCTTGTTCATCAATTTCCTGAGGATTAGTTTTACATATCATACAATCATGGAATCTCAGAATTAGTTATCTAACACATCTCATACCTGGATAAAAATTCCCATCCCCTTGTTTTCAAAGAAATTGTCAGCCAGTTTATAACAAAAAAGAAGAAATGTGAAGGAGAAGCAATTACCTCCCAAGGTAGACTCTTTTATTTTGAATAAGTATTAATTGCTAGGAATGATTTTTTTCCTTACCCAAAGCCCCACATTTTGACACTTTGTGATTTCTACTTTCAATTCTTCCCTTTGATGCTAAGCAGAATAACATTAATCTTTTGAGCTGGAAGCAATACTCCAAGTATTCAAAAACAAATATCATATTTTCCTGTCTATTCTTCTTAAGCTTAAATGTCCACCAATCCCTTCTACATATTCTCTTATTAACATGATATCGCGACCCTTCACTCTCCTGTTTACTTTCTTCTGAACATTTTCTCAATGGCCTTTCTAAAATGGGTTCCCATGCCTGAGTATACGTTTTCAGACTTGATATGACTAGTGCAGAATTCAGTGAGATTCTCATATTCCTCATGTATGACCCTATCTAAGATTTTCTTCCTGTAGTTTAAAATGACATTAGCTCTCGTGGGTGTCAGTCTTGACTTGTACTGACTTTTCAGTCTATTAGAAAGCTTAGATTTTTTTATTTATGCAGGTTGATAGTGAATAGATAAATCACTTACACTGAAGTCAGGAAAATCTCCCTTCAACAATTGCAATATTACCCTGTATAAATCATGTAACGTCTATCAGCTTCAGTTTCCTTATCTGTAAAATAGAGTTAATAGCACCTGTTTCACAAGATTTGTTCACTTTAGAGAACTATGTACATACTAACTTATTAAAATTGTAATTCAAATAAAGTATTATCTAGTCATAGCTTTCCAATACCGTATTACACAATCTGATTGTTTTGACCCTGAGACAACATTTATCCCTATTAAGTTTCATCTTTTTAGGGTTTGCCCACCTCTCTAGTTAGTAAATATCTTCTTGAATCCTGAGTGTCACTACCAGTGCATAGTTGAAACTAGATTGGAAAAAAAGCTATCGAAATCACAACCTTCTAGGAATATGGGATCAATGCAAGGAGTTCATCTTTGTTTTTGCTTGTTTGTCTTGTAGGAGGGAAATATGGGTAAGGTTGATGCTTTCAAAACTTCTTCAGATAGCTTTAGAAGCCATGTGATTTAAAGGATAGAGTTTTGGATTTGGAATTAGATACACCAGGGTTTGCATTTTAATTATAACATGCAGAATACATTAATTAAGCTAGCTTAAAACTATTCTCAGGCTTTCGGTACATTCATCATAATAACCATAACCTTCATTGAGTCAATTCAGCTCTATTTTTCCATTTGCTTATCTATGTCATTGGCATAAAACCTATATGTGACTGACCCATAGGATTGTTTTGAGACTCAGAGGACGGACTATATGCATAGAATGCCATAAAGTTGAAAATGTTACATAATAATGGTTATTATTATTGGACCATGCATTGATAGCTAATTTAATTGTTCACTCTCTACTCAAACAAAATAGAATAGAGGTTGACTATACATTCAGTGAAGTAAAGGAGAAGTAAATGAATAAGGATGAGAGAGTTTATATGAAGTTGAAGTCGATGAAAGACCTTGAATAGTTTAGAACTTCTATGAGGAGCAAAAGAATAGAAAAATGGATTGTAAATAGTATTTGGAGATAATAGACAATAATTTATTATGAAAATAACTGCATTTATTGAGTAGTCACATTTTAAATAATGAGAATTGCCATTAATATCATGCCTTCAGGTATATTAGATGGAAAATAGATTTTGCATTTATTAAATGAACTATCATGTGGACTAAGATACAGGGAGACATATAATTAACTCATAAAATCCTTTTATTTTAAATCAAAACAGCCTAGCTTTTTTGTGCATGTGAGTTGCCTAATTTAGTGATTAACATGTTGCAGGAAGCTATTCAAAAATCATTTGTAATGCCATTCTCTTGGTTATAAAGAGTAAGCTTATCAATGTAATAATCTCTCTATCTAGCTATTCTGTCTGTCATTAATTTTCTATTATCTAGCCATCCATCTATCCATCATCCATCCATCCATCTTTCTGTCTCTGTCTATCCATCCTTTCTCCTCTTACTCAACTCTTTCCATGTCCACTCTCCTTTAATTTCCATTGTCTTCTTGCCTGTGGAAAGTAACCAAGCTGTCTTATCTTAACAGCAATGAGTAGTCTATTTTACTTGTCAATTCTTCTGAACCAATGTCTCCCTTTTTCCTGCTCAGGTAGAAAATGTACACATGATTTTCTCTTCCCCTCCAGCTATATTCCCAATTTTCCCACTCTTGAATTGATCATGGGTGATTCAGTTTCATGTCATTCAGCTTTTCTTATATCTAGAATCATAGCTGCAACACAGTATTGTGGAAAGATTGTTGTAATTGCAGTTAGAAAGATCTAGTTCTGACCTTTTCTCAAGTTAATGTAAGCCATGGGACCCTGAGCAAGCCACTTAAAATCTTTGAGCCATATTTTCCTCATATATAAAATAAGGATAATAATAGTGCATATCTTATAGGACTATTATGAGGATTATGTGGGCTTGTGTGTGTAAAATATTTCATAAGTCCTATATAAATGGGAATCATTGTTATTGTTATCAGTGACTTTCTATTTTCCTCTTTTCTAACCCTTGTTCATTTACCTCAGCAAAATGACCTCATTAAAATTTTTGTTTCTACCTCATCTTTTCTTATTTCCTTCTCTTTGGTCCGTCTTTGAATGCCCCAAAATATTGAATCATGACAGACTTGGATGAGTTGTGTTAGTAGTATAATTGTATCAAAGAGCTGCCTATCCATTTTTTTAAGTTAAATTATTCATAATAAAGGAATTAGGTTAGGAGTTCCTGAAATTGCGGAAAATACCCAGGACCCTCCTTCAGAATTTCCACAAACATTATCTATTTCCTTTTTTCTTTCTTTGTATGTATTTTCTTAAACTTCAGAATATAAAATAATTATCATTATTTTCCATTTAATTATATTGTTTTGTTTAATTGCTAATATTGAAAGAGCGTTTTCCAGCATCTTTCATTTCAAATGTAGAATAGTTCAATGACATTAAAATTGACAGACAATCTTTTCCAGCTGACCCGTGACCATAATAATCATTACTTCTATGATGAAATGTTTTGCATGCCAAACAACTAAGAAATAAACTTTTGAAATCTAATCTTTTTGTACATTGAAAACTGTTAATAAGTGTAGAAAAGAATAAGCTCTTAGAAGATCTCTTATAGAGAGAAGGAAATCACTGAAGGAACTCAGTGATGGCATGTCTTTTGGGGATTGTTTGTGTGTGTGTGTGTGTGTGTATGTTTAGGTGTGTGTGTATGTGTGAGAGAGATAGAGAGAGATATGACACAGAGAGAGACAATGAGAGATAAGAATATGACAGTAAAAATATATGTGAAACATATTCTAATTAAATAATTTTTCATAATTCTGGGGAATACACATAAAATCCCAGAAGTGTGGCTGGACTTTGTTCTATTTTTTTAATTGATATTTTAATTTATTTTTCCGATTACATGTTATGAAATTTTTTCAACATTCATCCAAATGTATATACATATTTTTAAGTTATATAATTTCCTTCTACTTTTCCTTCCCACCCTCTCCTCTCAGAGGTGAACAGTCAGGTGAATATTGGACATACACATTTGTCTTAATCAGGTTTACAGATTAGTCATTTTTGGTATGAGAAATTAGGATTAAAAGAAAACCATGAGATAGGAAAGAAATACATAAGAGATATTTTTAAAAGGTAAATGTAGTGATCATTCAAATTCTGTAGGGTTTTTTTAAAATTATTTCATGTTGTCTTGTTTTTCTTCCTCTGGAAGGGGATAGCATTATCCATAGATAAACTCCTAGGGTTCTCCCAGTGAGTTTGTTCTTTAATGAGCAAAACAGTTAAGTATCAAAATAGGTGGAGCATGGAACTTAAAATCAAGAGGATCTAAGTTCAAATCTAGCCTCAAACTCTTATTAGCTGTGTGAATGATTTAAGGAAAGATGCTTAACCTCTGTAAGCTTCAGTTTCCTTATTTGTAACAAAAATTAGTAGCTATTTCACAGAGTTTTAGGGCAGCTAGGTGGCACAGTGTTAGACCTGAAATCACGAAGATTAGTCTCTCTGGATTCAAATCTGGCCTCATGTACTTACTAGCTCTGGAACCCTTGACAAGTCACTTAACTTTCTTTGCCTTTGTTTCCTCATTTGTAAAATGAGTTGGAGAATGAAATGGCAAACCACTGCAGTAGCTTTGCCAAGAAAACCCAAAATGGGTTCACCAAGAACAGCTGAAATGACAATACAGAATCATGAGGATCAGATGAATTAACATATAAAGTACATTACCTTAAAGGTCTCTCTAAATACTATTTATTTGGTTGTTTTTAATCTATTAAGTGTTATGAGAGATAGCATGGGAGAGCAGAAACTCAGACTTTTCTGTCGAGTCAGGAAGATTAGTTCTGCCTCTGACATAGTGCCAGTGTGACCCTCTTAGTGCTAGTTTCAGAGCATTTAAAAATCTGCATTGGTAGACAGAGTGCTTTTACCAGTAGATTTTGGTGCCAATGAAATCAAAGATTAGGTTAAAAAAAAACAAAGGATCTAATGAAAATTGTTCGAGTTACAAATTTAGCCTTGATTTAAAAAGAAAAAATAAAATCCTAATGATGAGATGTAAACAAAAGAGGAAAGGATCATTTTAGGATGTAATGAATGTAATGGAAGGTCCTTCAGGAGGTCTTCAAGGAAAGTCTGGTCTTTTGTTATGGAGATAGTTTGTTATTGGGCATAGTTTGGACCAGGTAATCCCTCTACCCCTTAAATTGATTTTGTGAATTTTTAACTCAAACATATATATTGACTCCATGACCTTTGTTAAGTCATCTGATTCCCTTAGCTACAAGTGATCTCACCCCTTGGAAATTCTTAATACCATTTTGGACCTTATGAAAATTGTTATACTTCAGTATGATATGGTGAAATAAACTGTGGGCAATAGAGAGGTAGCCTCAGTTTTGTTTTTTTTTTGCATCTGTAAAATGGGGACAAACAACTTACAACACCTCTTTCATGATTTTTTTGCAAAAAGGGTTTTGTTGTTTTTTTGACCTGAGTCCTTATCAAATGCAAGCTACTGTTGTTATCAATATTATTAAGTACTAAGATTCCTTGCAAGGTGAGGACTTTGTTGTACGAGACTAATTATCACCTAGTTGTCAAGGGTTTAGCAAGGGTGATCAATAGGATTTAATCCTGTTTACCACACAAGTATTAGATCAATCAGTCTCAATACAGGAGAATGTATTCTAGTGGAAAAATCATTTCAGTCTTTACAGTGAGCATTATTTACTTACTTTAACTGTCAAGATTTTATGGTTTTGTTTCTTGTCTGGCTTTAGATTGTGTTTCTTGGGAAGTTTCTCACAAAATAGAAACTTCCCCTTTGATGTCCTGAAACCAACTCCAACCTCTAAATCTAAAAGGGCTGCCTGAGACACAGATCTCAAAACCAAATTAAATGATAATTTGGAAGAAAGGAAGGAAACATTTCCTAGCCTTAGCCTCACTGTTTGTTTTTATCAACATTAAGTAAATTTTCAATTCTTCCTTTAGCTTATAGAATAAGAATAGAATATCCCAAAGTGACTGTCAAAATATGAGCTAAGAGTCTTGGGGTTCAGTTATACATCATCTCTGATTGAGTTCTGGCAATGTGATTACGAAAAATGCGGTGGCAGAAAGAGGAATAGGTGCAAAGGGGAACATTAGTTTTTGCAAGATTGGCTATCAACTGCTCTGTGATTATTGCCACTTGGAGTATTGTTTCTCGCTAGAGAATTCTGTATCTCATTTAATTCTCTAAAGGAAAAAAAAGAAAAGGGTTATAATCAAAGGGTTTTTATGCCTTATGCTAGCTAAAGTTGGAAGTCTTGCAGAAAGGAAAAGTGAAGGAATGTTGAAATTGAAATGTCATTTTTATGAATTGATACATTAAAAAAAGCTACAAGTGATCTCACCCTTGTGGAATCTTCATGCCATTTTGGATCTTATGAAAATTATTATAGTACAGGATGGTATGGTGAAATATACTGCTGGCAATAGAAGTGATAGAGAGGTAGCCTCAGTTTTTGTATCTGTAAAATGAGAATCATATTACTTGCCTCACTTCCCTCTTGAGTTTGTTGCAAACCCTTAATAATTTCCTCAGACACTTAAGAATGACCCAACTGTGTGATCTTGAACAAGTCACTTAACTCCATATGTCTTGTAAAACCAAAAAAAAAAATACTTGGGACTTTCATTGCTAATCCATCAAGTGATTATTAGGCATCTAATATATATTTGGTACTGAGGATATAAATAAAATAAAACAATCTCTACTTTCTAGGAGTTTATATTCTAACAAAGGATACAGAAATGTATATAATATAAAATATATTTATATAACAATAAAATATTAATACAATATAAAATATAGGTGCCTACATGATTTTGTTGTTCAGTAGTTTCAGTTATGTAGGATTTTTGTTACTCATTTGAAATTTTCTTGGAAGAGAAACTGGAATGGTTTGCCATTTCCTTCGCCTACTCATTTTACAGATGGGGAAACTGAGGTAAACTAGATGATGTGATTTGCTCAGGGTCACTAAGTGTCTGAGGTCCACTTGAATTCAGAAACACGAGTCTTCCTGATTACAGTAGACATTGTGTCATCCAGCCACTCACACATAATTGAGATATAAATATAGAGAGGAAAAATAGAAAATTGTTAAATACAAGATAATTTGAGAGGAGACAATTAATAGTTGTCATTGGGAATTAGGAAAGACTTCATGAAGGTGATCATGCTTGAATGTGTTTTGAAGGAAGAAGGTTTTATGAATTGGAGATGAAAAGGTATAGCATTCCAGGAATGGGACTGGGGTGAGGGGAGTGTGGGAGACAGCCTAAATGTGAAGTTACAGAATTAGGTGATGGGAGTCCAGTGGATGAGAATCAAGAGATCGAATGTCTTAGGTAAGGAAGGAAGGGAAGACCAGTTTGTTGAAACCGCAGAGTTCTGGGGGTGAATAATATACAGTAAAACTTGAAAAATAGGTTGAGCAAGATTGAGAAGACTTGATGATGAAAAAATAGCAAACCTCTTTCTTTCAATAAAGTAGCCATGCTAGATCTCTAAATAATTTTAATTATATTTGACTCAATTCTTTTAGCACAAATAAGAAATGTGTTAAATGAAAAGTAAGGAACCACTGTCTAAAGAATAATGGACAAGTTGCTTGTGATTTAGAACTACTAAATGTTTCACTGGGAGCCAAAAATGGGTTATTATATGAATTGGTAGATAGGATTTCCAAGATTAATTTTTCCTTTTCATGCTTTGTTTCACTTAGCTGTGCTATGAACATTAAAGGAGGATTCAGTTGAATAGTTTAGCTGTATTGGGTAGTATGGTTTATTGATACTCTTAGAGAGAATTGGGACAGATACAATCAGGGATGAAGTCACATGTGACCTCCCTTATTCATCAACTGATGATAGAACATACTTAGTGGTGGTATGGACAAACAGTGGGATATATTCTCTAGCCTGAGACATAAACTACTGGAGGCTATGGGATTACATAGGATTTTTATGCAATGGGTCTTCATTGGGAGCTGGCATGTCCTTGGTTAAGAACGAGCAGCAGAGAGCATGGACCCATAACCAAAAAGAGAGCAGACATCTAAAACTTAACCAGGAAAGGCTATAACAGGATGAAGAAGGTGGGGCTATAGTCTCCTGTGACTTGATTGACTCAGTCACATTGAGACCTGGGAAAAACCTTTGTCCAAATGGCACTGGAGGAAACAGTGAGGTTGGTGACTTTGTACAGCTTTCTCTCCCTTAAATCCAATTCATTTACAAGTCATGGTATCATCTTCCTGATAACATAGTCCTCTTGGAGGAAGGTGAACAATAATATGTGAGACTACGTATTCATTGTCGTGTATGTCATGGATATATTGTATATTTACATCTAGGAAAAAGAAGCTGAAAAAGGTAGCTTTGAATGTTTTGGTGTATGTGTGGCTCCAATTTCTTATTGTGGTATGTTTTGTAAAAATAGGTTTGGTAAAAATAGATAAAATTATAAAAATTATGTTTTGTAAAAATAGGAGGATGTATCGGATGTTGCCTGTTTGAGGTAAATGCATATTAATTATTGCTCTCTATTTCTGCTTGCAAGACAACTAAATCTTAGCATCTCAGAATTTGAATCCCATTGGATAAAATAAATTCAATAAACATTGATCAGATTTTTGCTTTGGAGAAGTCATTTATTCTAAGTTTCTAGGAAAAGCATGACCAAAATAAAGAGTAAATCATTGCTTCCCTTTAAAATCTTACATTCTGAGAGAGACTTCAATAGTTCTCTAATCCAAACAATTCACAGACCCAGACATACACACACACACACACACACACACGCACACACACGCACACGGGCGCACAGACAATTCTGGTGACCTAACTGCAAAGTCACCTAGCATTTGCCTAAAGATCTCCAATAAAGGAAACCTAATGCTTTCCAAATAAATGATAATTATAAGTGATTTTTTCAACTGTTAGCATTATTCATCTAAAGCAGTATTTAACCCAGCAGCAAAATAGAAATGTTTTAGCTTTCTCAGATTGTGAGGTGATCCAATTAAGTATTTATAATCTGAATAATGGCCTAAGAATAGGATTGAACTTTGCAAACTACTTCTGATAAAATACTTTTCTGTAATGTTGATACTGGCTAGTATAGAAGAAAAAATAGTTCTATGAATACTATATTCTTTGATTTTGACTTATCTGCCAAAGATATTTGTATTTAGTTAATCATTATTCCTTGTCCAAGTCATTTCTAGTTTGATGAAAAATATCCAAATCTTTAGAGTCCCCCAATATCATACCCTCCAAAATAATTCTTTCTGCCCAAAGATTTCTTGTATTATTTGTATGACTCTTGAACAAGAGAATGATAGTTTAAAAATATAGTCTGGGAAAACATTTCATTCCATTTCTCTTGCCTCACTGCCCTCCTGGAATCAATAGGACTCCTCCCAGTGATCTATATTGCAAATCTAAATTATATGTAAGGTGGAGAGGGTGCTTCCCTTTCAGTAGAAGAAAGAACTTCCTTCTTGAGGGTCATAAGTTGCATTAGGGAAGGCAGCAATCTTTTTTAGACAAGTGTTGAGCTTTTGGTTAGAACCATTAGCCCATTTTTCTAAAAAAGAACATTTTCCCCTTTAATCAGTTACCAATTCTTTCACAGGACTTTCTTTCCTCTCCATTGCCCAACCCCATGGTTAATGTCTATGGACTAGTAAACATCTTCCTCTTGGAAGTTGATATAAATTGTCCTACGCCTAATTTAAGTTGTTGAAAGTCAAAAAGTCATAGAACATAAATGATAAGATCCGTTAATGAAAACTTGAGCTGCGATTTTCTTGATTCTGTTAACAATACTGGAATCATGGGGTTTATGCTAAGCATGATCTATTAGTTTTGCTCTACTGATGATAGCAAAAATTCATCAACTAAGCATGGATGACTTAGGAAGAAACCTATATCTAAGCATGTATTTAAACAATATTTTCTCACTTTAACTTATTAAACCTATCCTGGAAGTTTGAAACACTTTCTATCCAATGAAATCCGTACCATAGTCCCTGAGGAGGATGTTGATAAGCTGAAGACAAATTGATGTCATTATTCAAGACCTTGGCACTTAGGAGGACTGTTGAGTAGGGCAAGTAGTTTAGTTCATAGAGGGTGAATCTACAGTCAGAAGACCTCTTCGGATTTATCTCTGACCCTCTCTAGATATATGATTATAAGCAAGTCATATATTCTCTTGGACCTCAATTTCCTCTTCTGTAAAAGTAGGGGACTGAATCAGTTAGCCTCTAGGGTTCCTACCATATTTAAAATTATGGTACTATGAATGGTGAGTCCCATTTGTTGAATGGTTTTTCCTTTGAGAAATTACAGTTTGTTCAAGAAAAAATGGGTGGTTGACTGTGAAACAGTGAGTTAGGCCCTCTCAACCTAGGACTAGCTGAATGGAGGCATCAGACCATTTTCTTTCATTTAGCCCCAAAAAGAGGGCCAGAGTTTTTACCCAAACGCATTGAATGTTGCTCATTGGGGAACTAAAGAAAGTCTGTGGGAACACGATGTCAAATTTCTACCTATTCAGCTTCACATAATGTCAAAAATTCATTTGATAATGTATTTAAATTCAAAGCATTTACAAATGAAATGTTGCAAGAAAGACTCTGAGGGTGTTATGTCAAGTGTACCCTAAGGTTTAAGCTCAGTGCTGATTTTAGCTAAGCCAAAATGTTAACATACGGATTTGAAAAAAAGTTTTTCATGGAACAGTTCTTTTAAAAGTCTTGTATTAAAAATAACATAGAGAATCTAACATTTCCCGTCTTTCATTTCCCCCTTGAACATTGTTTGTTTTATCTTACCCGTAGGAACTCAGAATTACTATCATTTTCTCATCTTGCTTCTAAGAAAACTTGGAAGTTATTTATTTTTAATGAGCAACATCTGGCCATGGGTACAAGGGCAAGAGGAAAATATCTCAAATTGATTATTTGACATCACCTTTGATAAAAGGGTGGTGATTTAATTCATTTATTTATTGATATTGGGGGACATTTTTAGTCAGTTTCTTTCCATCTCAACCCAATCACAAAGGTTTGAATTTCCCCTCCCAGGGAGCCGGACCTCCCTTGTCTTATCCTTTTTCCCTCTTACTGGTCATTGAGGGGAAGGCAGACTACTCTTTGCTCCCTTATGATATATTCACATTATCCCTTTACCACTGTATCTGGGCAAGATCTCCTTTAAAGTTCATCCTATTCCAAGGCACTATTTAATCAAGCAATAAGCATTTATCATGTGTGTGCCAAATGGTACCCTACACTCTCAGATTACAAAGAAAGATAAAAGAAAATTCCTGATCTCAAGGGATATATTTTAGAGGGTAAGGCAATATGAAAGATATATGTGTATATATACATATATATATATGTATATATACAGAATATGAGCACAAATAAGGTACATAAAGTTATAGAGAAAATATATTATCATTAAAGGACATCAGTAGAGGCTTCTTATAGAAAATGTGATTTTATTTATAATTTAAAGGAAGCCTTGAAGCCAAGAGGTTGAGATTTTAGGCATGGGGGACACCCCATGCAAATGAAGAAGTCAATCAAAATTCCAATAGAAGTTATCTTTTGTTGTCTGCACCCTCACTCTAAGACATTCTCCCTCCTTTCTCTAGGGATTTAGGGATTTGCTCCTAAATTTTGCCTTTACCTTAACTCCTCTCATTACTTGCCATTAAATTAAGGGAATATTGACCTACATGTTAATGGCCCCTCGAAAGTTCTGCCTCCCACTTCCTCAATCTCTTCATCTCCCATGACTTCCTCCTCAAATACCTCTCAACTTCACACAGGGACAGTCACAATTGATCTAATCATTGCCCACAAATATACTCTTATCTCCCAGCTCTAAGCATTTTTGTTGATTGTGCTCCATGTCTAAAATTCTCTCCCCCTTTGTCTCTTATTTTCCTTTTTCTGAGCTAATTTTAATAATAAGAAATAGAAAACCTTTGACATGAACAAAAATCAATGTAACTCTGCCAAAATTAGAAGGAAAGCAGAAAACTGGTAAACAATCTTCACCACTAGGACTTCTGATAAAGGTCTCATTTCTAAGATACAGAGAGAGAATTTCATCAAATTTATAAGGATGCAAGTCATTCTTCAATTGATGAATGGTTAAAGGATATGAACAGGCAGTTTTCAAATGAGGAAATTAAAGCTATATATAATCATATGAAAAAATGCTCCAAATTATTATTGGTTAGAGAAATACAAATCAAAACAACCATGAAGTATCACCTCACACCTACCAGACTGACCAAGGTGAGAAAAAGGGAAATGATCAATGTTGAAGAGGTTGTGGGACATTGATGCCTGGCTGGTGGAGCTGTGAACTGATCCAACCATACTGGAGAGCAATGTGGAGCTATGCCAAAAGAGCAATAAAATTGTCTGTACCCTTTGACCCAGAATTCCAGTTCTAGGTCTATATCCAGGAAAAAAATTATTAAAAAAGAGAAAAGACTCACATATTCCAAAATATTCATAGCAGCTCTTTTCGAGGTGGCAAAGATGTGGAAACTGAGGGGATGCCCATCAGTTGGGGAATGGCTAAACAAGTTGTGGTACTTGAATACTATGGAATAGTATTGTTCTGTAAGAAACCATAAATGGTCAGACTCCAGAGAAACATGGAATGACTTACAGGATCTGGTGCTGAGTGAAGGGAGTACAATCAAGAGAACAGTGTATACATTAACAACATTATAAAATGAACAACCTTGATGGAAGCAGCTCCTCTCAGCAGTCCAGAGAGTAATGACAAACATATTAGACCAGTTATGGACAATGTTATCCCCATCCAGGGGCAGAAAATAAAAAAAGAGCCCTTCAGAATCTGATGAACACTTTATAAAAATTATCTCTTAGATATCTCTTTCCCTTAATCCTAATTCCTCATACTGAAAATAACTAATCTGTAAACATGGTTATCAAAAATATGTGTGGGCAATGCTAACCTGATGGTTTGCCACTATGGCGAGGGGGTGGGAAGGGAGGGTGGAAGGAAATTTTGTAATTTAAAAATATACATTTGCATATGTATAAAAATAAATATTTTTTTTAAAAATCAATGAAATGTATAAGAGGGGAACTGCTAATTTAGGGGGAAAGTTTCATTAAAAATTTCTGACAAGTTTGATATATAAAATATGTAAAGATTCATCAGAAATATATCAAACTAGCAAGTAAATGATCAAAGAATTTAAAACTTTTTAAAAAAAATTACAAACTACTAAGACCATACAATTTTTTCCAGATCACTCATACTAAAAGAAATGAAAATTTAAACTATTTTAAAAGTTTTACTTCATACATAGAAAATTGGCAAAGATGACAAAGGGTAAAAGGTCAATGCTAGAAGAAATGTGAGGAGGCTGGTCCTCTGATAGACTGTTGATGGAATAGTGATATGGTCCAGTAATTCTGGAGACAAATTGAATTGTATTTTTAAAAACAGAAAAATATTCTTACATTGATTTAAGCATGCCAGAGAGGCATCTCAGGCATATATCCTAGGTCAATGACAGAAATAATAAGTGTCTCATGTATTCCAAATGTACATAGCAACATTTTTATGGATGCAAAGCATCAGAAGCAAAGTGCTTTTCCCATTGTGAAATTGCTAAAAAAAATTGATAAATGGATATAATGTGGCATTATTAAACAGTTGGAAATGACAAGTTGTACAAATTAGGAGAAACATGTGGAGACATAAGAATTGATGAAAAATAAAGCAAGTAGAACCAAGAAAAGTATCTGTGATCACACAGTAGTACAGTAGTACACTCAAGAATATATATATATATATATATATATATATATATATATAAATATAATATACATATATATGTATGTATTTCTATATAGACAGGAAATGTGTAGAATGAAACAAGTAGAATTTAGAAAATTAATATATATGCATAAACATACACATAAAATTATATTCATAAAGTATTTTGAAGCTTAGTAAAGAGCCCTTAAGCATATTATTTCACTTGATCCCTACAATCATCATATGAGGTAGATACTATTCTATCTCCAGAGTCTCCCAATATTAATGCTATACTTCATATGGACATGGGATTAAACTTGCTCAGTGCAGTTTACCACTCGCAAGCTCAAAAAATAGGTCAATCCTGTCTGTATCTAAGATTATAGACATGGAAAGTTCAGTCTAACCGGGCAAAGCCATCATTTTACTGAAGAGGAAATTGAAACTAGAGGAGTTAGTTAAATGATTTGTACACAGTGGCCAAAAAAAAAATTTTTTAACCCAAGTCCTCTCACATAAAATCCAGTGATATTTCCACTAAATCAATATTGAGGAAAAGTATCATTAGATGTGCTTTAGTTCTGTGTATGTAAAAGTTGAGATATTTTCATTACTGAGGAAAGGATTCCTCCATTATGAAAGTGTAGAAAGGATATCAATGGCAAGTCTCTTTTATTATGAGGAAATTGAATACAATTCTCTAGTCCTCAAAATGACCTTGACATGATAGGGGGGGAAATTTGCCATTCCACTCCCAGCCTAACCAAGATCTTCCAAAATGAATTTTTAATAACAAAAACAGCAAAAATAACCACAGTATAAAATTACTATTTCTCTATCTCTGTATTTATCGTAAGGCTTATATCTTTAATATGTAATATACTGTATTGTCCATTTGACTTTCAATGATTTAATCTTCATTCAGGACATAGTATGGGAGATAGTGAAAGTACTAAAAATTCCTACTTTACACCCAAAGAAACAAGTTCAGAAAAGTTAAGTCACTTAGCCCAAGGCTACTCCACTGCTCAGTAGCAAAATTAGGCTTCCTTTTCTGGTATTCTAGCTTCTTCTAGTATTCTTTTCCTTAAAGAAATGTTGTCAAACACACATAGAAAAAAGCCCTCTAAATTCTATATAAGAATGTCTATGGGGCCACTTAGTGATTTAGAAAACACCTTTTAATTATATTTTTATTTTGTTGTCTAATTCCCATTTACGTTTTAATTTGGCTTGATCCATTTTAATCAGGTTTGCTCTAGTATGGTAACCAGGTGGCAGCCTATTTGACATCTCTGTTTTAAAAATATATTGTCCGAATTTTGTTTTTAGTTTTGGTACTCTTGAACATCATCTCAAGTTGTTGGCATATATTTCTTTACCTTTTCTGGGCATAGAATATACCATTGGACAGTTTGTAACATTAGATTTAGGACCACTTACTTAACAGAAAATATTGGGAGTTATTTCACAATTTGCACTTCCTAGAAGGAAAGTATTTTTAGCCTATGTAACAAGATACTTTGCATTAATCAGAAAATCTCAAAATAAGAAGGCATTACATGATTTTCTTGGTCAACCTACTCATTTTATAAAACAGAAAATTATGACTTGTCAGGGTCAGAAGACTGACCCAAGGTCAGACTTGATTCATGTTGGAAGCAATGGTGAAATCTAGGTCTTCCAGCTACTATTTCTAGATGTGATATATTAATCCTCTCATCTTTGACTTCACAGATTTCATAGATTCATAGCATAGAATTAGACCTGAAATGGACCTCAGAAGTTCTTTATTTGAAAAGTAAAGCCTGCAGGTCACTCTTGCTCTACAGTGGAATCAGATAAATATTTAATTAACCAATTAAACAGAAATAGAATAAGTGATGGAACTAGGTGGTACAGTGGCTAGAGTACCAGTTCTGGAGTCAGGAAGATCTGAGTTCAAATGTGACCTCAGATACTAGCTATGTAACCCTAAGCAAGTCACTTAGCCTTTTTTTTTTGTCTCAGTTACCTCATCAATAAAATGAGATGAAGAAGGAAATGCAAACAACTCCAGGATCTTTGGCAAGGAAATCTGCAAATGTTGAAAATGAAAAAATAGCAACAATAATAAATCATAGGTAATATTACATTTAAAAATGAAGTCACTATATAGCCCATAGGAATCTCTTTATAAGATTTAGTAGCTCTATTTCTATTTAAGATTGACATCAATAATCTAGTTCAATCCACTTTTGGGGGGCTTTTTGGTCTTAATAGTATTTTACCCCCCCCCATTATATGTAAAGATAGTTTTCAAGGTTCACTTTTGTGAGATTTTGAGTTTCATTTTTTTCCCTTTTTCTTTCCCCAGAGAGCAAGTTATCTGATATAGTTTATATAAATTTAGTATGATCATGTGAGACATATTTCCATATTAGTCATGTTGTAAAGGAAGAAGCAGAACAAAGGGAAAAACATGATATAGTAAAAAACAAAATTGAAAAAAGTGAAAATACTATGCTTTGATCTGCATTGAAATTCCATAATTTTATCTACATGTGAATGACATTTTCCATCTCAAATCTTTTAGAATTGTCTTTGATCAGTGTATTGCTGAGAACTAAGTCCATCATAGTTAATCATCACACGATGTTGCTGTTACTATGTTGTACAATGTTGTCTTAGTTGTTTACTTTTCTCAGAATCATATAAATCTTTCAGACATTTTACGGATAAAGAAATCAAGGCCTAGAGGAGTTAGGTGATTTACACAAGTTCACCTGAGTAGTAAATGATGGAGTAAAGATTTGAACCCAGATTTTCTATAACCAAATTAAACATCATTTCACCATACCTCAGTTCATTATCTTATTAATATCTTGATTTAAAGTGAACAGTGATAATTACAGATTCATTAGAAAGAATCTCGGGGGGCAGCTAGGTGGCGCAGTGGATAAAGCACCAGCCCTGGAGTCAGGAGTACCTGGGTTCAAATCTGCTCTCAGACACTTAATAAATACTTAGCTGTGTGGCCTTGGGCAAGTCACTTAACCCCGTTTGCCTTGCAAAAACCTAAAAAAAAAAGAATAATCTTGGTCATCTTCTCTAGCCTTTATTGAAAACATGAATCAAATCAACAAAAATCTCTAGTAGTCCATGAACCACTATTGGAATATCTCCAGGTCGTGGGAACTCATTACCTTATAAGAGGTCTTCCTTTGAGGGAATACTAGTTAAGGAACTCATTATATTGGAGATAATTATCAAGCAGAAGACACCATAGCTTGCTAACATGTTCCTCTTCATCCCAAGCATCTTGACCCACCGTGAAATCATTTAAAAAAAAGATATTTTAACATAATTTTCAATCTATTTTACAAATGAACAGTTGTCTGGCAATATATGTCATGCAACTTAAACATTATGGGAATGAAATTCCCTTCTTTGCCATCTAAAACACAAAAGGGGAATTTAGAAGTGAAATGCTAGAAGCTCTATAATCAAGGCAAAGTAGGTAGAATGCCAGTTAGCTTCTGGCTGCAAATTCTAAGAGATAATTGTTAAAAAATAGAAGTGATATAAAAAGAAAAACAGAATCAATGCAAATTAAAAAACCTATAAATATTTAATCATCTCTAATGAAAGCACTTAATGCACAAAAACTCCATTTCTTTGTAAATTTCCTTCTAAATTTGGTCATCCTTTTCTTCCTTTATTCTTTCATTTTATTTATCCAATACTTTGAGAACCTTAGTCTTGCATCACATGTAAAGTAATGTTAACTTTGAGGGGACTCATGCAGAGCACTTGGATTACTCATATGGGGAATGTGAGTTTATATTATGGAATTTGGGACCTTGTTGATTTCAAAAGCTTCTTGGGTTTTTCATAGTTTTTTCAACATTGTTGTGTATTATTTTAGTCTATAATTGCGTTATTCAGTGGAATGAATTGTATAATCATAGTGTGATGATGGCATGCAGGTAACCATGACGACTACCATTGTTTTGTCCATTTTGCTTTTTTATGCAGCTGTGACTATTTTTAGTGTCCCTATTATTTGATTGTTTTTTTTAAAATAAAGAACCTAAACTTTAAGTCTTTTTCAAGGAGCAACTGCCCATCATTTTGTAGTATTGTTTCCATTTAAAATGCTTAAGTCTGGAATACTAAAAAAGAGACTTGAATTTTTTGGTTCAGGGAAAAATATCATCTGTCATTGACCCCATCATCTTCCCAGTTGTTCCAGAAGTTTGGAGTTTTTCATCTTTGTTTTCCTTCATGTTCTCTGACCAAGAAAGTCTTATCAGATAGTTTCCTCTAAGTGTTTCTTTTTAAAATTTCTTTCCCTTTGTTTCTTTTTGCAAAGAAAGTCTTGGATCATCAACATAGTTATGGCCACTATATCTTGCTATTGTCAGATACAGAGTGATATCAAAGACAATCTAGTCTAAGTCTGTCGTTTTTCTAGACAAGAAAACTACAGTCTATGGAAGTCAAGCAATCTACTTAAAGTTGCAGTGGATGGAACCCCTCAAAGGAGAGATTTGCACCTATGTTCCCTGATTTCATAGAAAAAACACAATATTTGTAGTCAGAGTACCTTGGTTCAAACTCTTGACTCTGTCACTTGGGCCAAGGACAACTTAATAAATGCCCTATGGATCTCAATTTCTTCATCTGAAACAAGGGAGTTTGATTAGATGGTCTTTGATTTCCTTTCTTTCCTTAAACATAGTACCCCTTTCCACCAATTCATTATACTTTTTACTGCTAGAAGAGTTTTCTTCAAGGATACTTTTATCTCATTACCCTCCTGGTAAATACTTCTTTGGTAGATAATGCACATTTCCTGTGTTTACTAGACACCCTGTCTCACCTATCTCTCATTCCTTCAACAAAGACTTTTTAAGAACTGAAATGCCAAGCACTGGAGATGCAAATGCAAACAAATAGAAAGATTGTCCTGGTCTTCATGGAACTTACATTCTAATGAAAGATGGCAACACTTCAAAGAGATATGAAAAGCAATGGAGGTTCTCGAATGTGGGCATGGTATCCAAGTCTAGAGATTCAGAAGCTTACCCTAGAGATAACTGAAGGAAAGACAGTACTTCAGGATCCTTCTTCAAACTGGTGTTTCTGGTTCAACAGCTGGGAGTATGGGGAACCTAGAAGAATAATGTTTTCCTGTAGTGATAAGGTTTCGGGTCTAAGGGATATTCCCAGACAAATCAAGCTGATGAGAGAAGTTGCAAGGTCAGAGGATAGGTAAAATTGGATAGTCAAGTCTAGAACATCAGAAGAAGATACTCGAGAGGAATTATCAATTCTTTGCAACAGTTTCTGATCTTCCACCTTAAACTTTGACATTTTTGCCAAGATCAAAAATACCCTTTGCACCTTTACTGAATTTATTTTCCATTCTTTGCACATCCACTTCAGAATGTGCTTCCCATTTGGATGCCATATTCTTTCCATTAGTTCTTCAGTTTTGTTCTCTCTGAATCCATATACCTGCTTATTATTTTATGAATTTGCTCTCTTTATAAAGTCATTTTCTCATACACACACACACACACACACACACACACACACACACACACACAGACGATTTTTTCCCCTGGGTCTCCCTATCTAAGGCATAAGCTTTTCATTTTGGGTGTCTCTATTTTAAAGTGTTCTGTGTTCACCAAACATCAACGGGCTTACCTTTTAGCCAATGATAAATCAGAAGCATAATGACTTTACCAGATTTGAATGATAAGTGATTCAGCTCCAAGTTTAACCTGCAGACACCTCCTCTTATAAATCTCTTGATGTTTTCTGCTGCTACCTACTTTCATTCCCTTTTTTCCTATATTGAAGATATTTCTAGAAGTATATATTAACCTCTTCCCTGCCCCCTTCCACTTACCTTAGCTCGGAAAGCAGTTACTGTATCAGAGAATCTCAGATTTGAGGTCATAGTATTGTTACTGAAGAAACCTCAGAGGTTATCTAGTCCAATCACAAGTCCAAATTGAATTCTATTTATAACATCCCCAAGAAAAGGCCATTCGATTTCTGTCTGAAGTCTTTTTGACATCCTAGTCATAGGTGCAACAAACAAAAATTGATGGTACTGGTGTGGGGAAAAACCTGAGTTCAAATCCAGCCCCAGATATTTGCTAACATTGTGACCACAACAGATCTGTTTGTCTATTTTTCTCAAGGGTAAAAATGGGAACAATGATAACACCTAACTCCCAGGTTTATTGTGAGAATCATATGAGATAATGTATACTTGGCCAACAGTGGCTGCTATATAAATGTTTATTCCTTTCCCTTCAAGTATATGCAATCCATTAAATCCTTTATCTTTATAATTTTAGATCTAAATTATGATTTCTTTTGTAGAAAGAACGTTTCCCCTAATAAAAATCTGTAATCAATACAGGTTTTTAGGAAGGTTGATTGGGCACCTTGAGCCTAAATAACGCACTTCCCCATGATTAAGTAACTAGTGTATAACCGAATGAAGAAAAACCCAGCTCTTCATGTTTCCAAGGTAAGCATTTTATCTACTGGACCAAACTGCTGAACAGAAATTTATCTTTATATCTTCTACCAATCATAGTTCTGCTATGCTAAATGTGAAACTTTATTTGTCCTTTCATTTGACAACCTTTCAAATATTTGAAAATGGCTGTGATCTGTCTTTTAAATCTTCCTACCCTGGGCTAAACATTCTCATTTTCCTCTATTGATACTCACAAAACACTATCCTTGTTGTATTCTTTTGATGGTGCATTACCTTCTTAATGTCTCTTCTAAAATATGGTGCTACAAATTAGACTCAATACTCCAGATGGGATCTGAAGAAAACAAGAAAACAAGGTACAGTGGAACTATTACCTTGTTCGGGGTAAGAGACTTTTGTTGTGAATCCAAATTGTCAAATCACAAAGGCCATAAATCATGAAGATTTCTCATCCTTTCTCTTTCCCTCTCATATACTGGTCCTCAATGATTATTTTATTTGACAATCACCACAATCAATAAACTCATGGTTGAATTATAGGAGTAAGTCTTCCTCCCTATAAAGAAATCTTTTAAGAAGGATTCTACTGGTTGTACTTTTTAGACATATCATCTAAACTGAAGACACCATAACTCAATAGTTTTATTTTGGTAATTCCTCCCCCATTCCTTACAGACACACACACACACACACACACACACACACACACATTCAATCTAAAATCAATGACTCAGTTTGATTGGAGTGGGGGATATTCAAATCTTAAAATTTTCCATTTTTATCATTTGATGTCATAAGCATATATTTAGGACTCAGTGAGGTGGAATAGGCTAGGATATGGCCTTATAAAATGTATATTTCAAATTAATAAAAGAATTGATAACAGTCTTAGAATTTTAGAGTCAAAAAAAGGTTGAGCTAGAAGCCTACTGAGAAGTCATTTAGTCCTATCTTTTCACTTAAGAGAGATTGAAATAGAGACCTATAGAGAGCAATTGATTTCTTTAAAGGTGGAATCCCTTTATAAGAATCCTATTAATTTAAAGCAAAAAAACTAGTAAAATCAAGTCAAAAAGCTTACTGTGTATCAGGCAGGATTCTAAGCTCTGAATACAGATAGTCACAGAAAGGGAAAAAAACCCATTCCTTGCCCTTTAGGAACTTTTATCATAGATATAACTGTGGAGAAGACCTTCCAATTCATGTTATGTGTAGCTGCTTTTCTCTCATTGCATTTTTAAGCACCCTACATCAGATCCAGCTGCAGTAGATTCAAGTAGAGAATGCAATTTGGGGTGCAAATCAGATAATAAAGGGAGAAAAATCAGTATTAATGACAACGTATGATTGGCACTCTCACCAGGCGCCAATGCTGTTCACTTTTAGTTTTTGTTCTCAACTAAAATATCTTCAATCTTCACTAGGTTTATTTGTTCTTTAAGAAACAGTTAAGCTAAAAAAAAGAGTAGATAAGCTGACATAAAACTCTTTAGATAGCTTCATTTTTCCTTTAACATATCAATTCTCCTATTTCCCCCCTTTTTATTTCTTTTATTCTCAGAGGGAGAGATTTCTCTAGGCAATATTTTCCCCTATACTCTGGTCCTCTTCCCTTTTTCACCTTCCCCTAAACATTTATTCTGTGATTAAGCATTTTCTCTCTAATACTTTTGATCTTTTCCTTTCCATTGATACCTTTCTTCAGGCTTCAAATATGTTCAGATCTTTCTCATGGAAGAGAAGAATATTATCAAAATCTTTTTCTAAACTTAGTTAACATTTAATGTTTTTCCTTCTGTCCATAACAAACTCTTTCAATGTTCATCAACTTGTATAGCTAGAAGAAATCTTATGGGTTTTAGTCCAATTCCTTTGTTATATGGATTAGGAAACTGAGTCACAGGCACATTGAACGATTTCTCCAGGGTAATAAAAGTAATGAGTAGCAGAGTCTAGATTTGAATCTGGGAACTCTGATACCATATCTGGCAATTTCTCTAGCACTATGTTGCTTTTTAAGGTATGACATATACAACCTCTACTTCCTGTCTACAAATTTCTGTCCTAACCCTTGAAATACAATTTCCTCAAGTAATTAATAATATTTCTCTGTAGGTTTTATTCGATGTTAGGGGATATGTTTTCACTTTACTTTTAGCCCTAGTACTTATCATAGTTCCTGACAGAATAATTGTTTAGTCATTTTTCAATCATATCCAAATTTGTGGCCTAGATTTTCTTGGAAAAACATACTAGAGTGGTTTGCCATTTCTTTCAGCTCATTTTACAGATAAAGAACTCAGGCAAATAGCTTAAGTGACTCACCCATGGTCACCCAACATACACCACAACACTCCCAAGAAAACACCAAATAGAGTCACCAAACTCAGACATGACTGAAATAACAACTTCAACAATAACAGTGTGGTTGCAATTATGAAGGGTTATTACATTTATAAACTGTTTTATCATGAGCCAACCACTTAACAAGGCTCGGTTCTGTGTCTGAAAAATGAGCTGGTGACATGCATACCAAGTACCTTTCTGGTTGATTCTAAGTCTTTAATGAGATATGAAGTCTATCTAGTGTATGGCATATTGGGAAGGCTATGTAAATGCCAACAACCATTAAAGAGTTTGAGTATAGGTAGTATGAGACCTGTGAAAACACACTGATATTTAGAGTAAACAAAGAAAGCACATTTGGAAATGAAAGGTGAGGATTACCTTCCATGTCTTTCATTGGTTTCCTACCCTCTGGATAAACACCACCCTTTTCCACTGAATTTTCCACCTCTGGAGAATTTCTTGCTTTTCTTTCTGTCCATTGTAACAGTTTCAGGAAAATGATTTTTCCCTGCACAGTCATATTTCCTTATCCAAAACAGAACTGAGAAGGTCTGTTATAGAACTTCTTTTTTTAAAGGTCTGTCTGCTTATTTTGCTATTAAGAGTTTGCGATTGTTGCCTGCATTAGACAAAGGTTGAGTGTGACTTTTGATGTTATATAGAGTTGATAATCATCTTAATCCAGTTTGGGGAAATGGATAGTAGTATTTATAAACATGTTTGATTTCAGTGTCTATTCCAATTTCCTTAGAACCACACAATAAAAATTTATTAATTCTCTTTATCACTTAGTTTATGTTATTTTTTAATTAATAGTATCTGAATTAATGCAATTATTAATACATTGTGAGAAGAATTCTTTGCTCCATTGTCTTCTGTAATAAACCTATTGGTCTAGTAGTCTCAAGCTTAGAAAGAACCTGTAGTCTCTAAATACATCTAGAGATCCCTGAAGGCTTCCTCAGTTACATTTTAATGCACTCAGGAATGTTGCTAATGCTTCACCTGAGGGTGGAGTATTTGACCCTTCTGTACTAGATTATAATCCATATGAGGACAGGAATTATATTTATTTTTCTATGCCCCACCAGGGCCTAGCACAGTATTCTGTATGCATAATTGAATGTTGACCTGATTACTGAGTTGAAGGGAAAAGAAAGCTAATAAGAATTTTTATTGGGACAAGGCATGCTTATTTTAGCATTGTTGCCAAGAAGTATGTATCAGAGAGCAGCAGTTTTAAATTAGTCTTATTCATGAGTACAGTTAAATACTCAAGTCTTTGGGGATTTAGAAGGTTATTGCTCCCTGGAGAAAGATTAGTAACTAAAGAACAGGTTTTCTCCTATAGGTAAGCTTCAAACCAAGACATCAATTTTGGCAGATACACCACTATTTTCTTACAGTCATAGTTCAATTATATGATGACATATAGTTGAAGATTCAGCTTTACATATGAAATGTTTTCTCTTTTGATCTCAGATGACAATGTCATTGTTTTTCCTTTCCTATTCCTGCTTCAAGGTTTAATTTTCATAACTTTCCTTGAAGTTTTATATTGTTTATTGACTATTTTTTCATATTTTTCCATTCCTCCAAATATATTTGAAATGGGATATAGCTCTTTAGCCATAAAGAGGCAGCTAGGTGGTGTGTTGGGACTGGAGTCAAGAAGGTTCATCTTCAGGAGTTCAAATCTGACTTCTGACACTAGCTGGATGATCATGGGTAATTCAGCCTCAGTTTCCTCATTTGTAAATGAGTTAGTGAAGGAAGTGATTAACCACTCCAGTATCTCTGCCAAGAAAAAAATGGAAGTGAATACAACTGAAGCAACCCAATTGATATATATATATATATATATATATATATATATATATATATATATATATAATCTTTTAACTAGATCACTTCCACCTATGTGTCCCAGGGAAGTGATCCTTGTTTCATATTATCCCTGGATTATTAGAGGATCACACAATTTATGTGGTAAAGAAGACAACAGAAATCCTATTATATTGACAAACTGAGTATCACCTCTCTCCAAATTTGTTAATTCCCTCTCCCTCAGTCATTTTACATCAAGTCAGATAAATTATGTGTAGCCCTGGGAAAGTCTCTTATAGAGACAGTATGGTATAATGGATAGAATTACTATACCTAGTGTCAGCTAAACCTGGATTTAGATCCTACCTAAGGTTTATTCTAGCTAACTGTGAATGCCTCAGTCATTTAGCCTTTAGCCTCAGGTTTCTCATCTATAAAATGAGCTGTTACGAGTGTGTAATGAATAAATATAAAACCTTACATAAATGCAAGCTATTGTAACTTTTTAATTTTTCCAGCATTTTTCCTAATGTATAAAGTGGGGGAAATAATACTACTTTTTCCATATGTTTGTTGTGAAACTCAAATTGAGTATTATGTGTCCGGTACTTACAAAATCTTAAAAATATATGTATATACATAAACATATATATTATATATAATATATATGCTTATTTCTCAGAGCCTCAATTTCTTTATCTTTAAAATGAGTTTTAAAAACTTTAAAAAAAAACACTCCTACCTCACCAAGGAAGATGATGTTCTTTGAACACTAAAAAGTTATGCTATGGGAATTGTTAATGTTATTCATCAGACATTTAATGAGTATCTACTATGCAATTATCACTATGCTAAGCTCTACTGCTCCTTAGTTCCCTAGATAAAATAAATATACATATGTCCACAACAAAAATATTGAGAGCTTCTCTATGGATTCACACATGGTTTCATAAGAGAATCCTGCAACATATATTAAAGTTCCTTTAGGTCCAGAGTCTTTTTGTAAGCCTCATGTTCAGTATCAGTTCAGTCAACCCTTAATTTGAGGTCTTGCCCATGTGGTCAAGTATTTATTTCCTTGACCATAGGATAACATGGAATATGAAGATTTTTGTCTGAGAATAAGTTGTAAAGAAACCAGGACTTATATTAACCTCAGATTCTCCAGTCTTGCATACTATGGCCAGTCATTCAGCAGAATTCCCTATAAGGTCTTCTCACCATCATCCAGTGCCTGAATCTGCACACACATTAAATGATCCATTCAGAACAGAGAGGTTTTCAATAGCTAGTTGTGTGGGTTTCATGAGCTTCTCTGCTAAGGATAACGTATTGACTAGACAGGTTATTGCCCAGTCCTCGTGAAACCCAGCCATGAGTAACCTTTCATCTGTCTGAAGAACTATATCCACATCATTTTTCTCCTGATGGAGTCACCCCCCATATTTTCCATTCCAATCTCAGATAACTGTTTATTTTTTCCAGCTAATACATAGGGGACAGAGAGCAGAGTATTTCATTGCTTTGCTATTGCCAGCAGATGATTGTAGAGATTTCTTTTTTCTTTTCCTGCTGCTGTAATAATCTTGGCCTTTTCTTCTCACCGATAGTCATCTGCCTTTTTCCCAGGACCATGCTGAGAAAACCAGTATATAGAATCAAGAGATACATGTCCTTTACAAGCAGTTAACCAAAGCTTTAACATGGTCAAGGGCCTCATTTTTCTTTCCCAGATAATAGCTGAACTGAACGATTTTTTCTCACCATAAGCCAAAATCTCCACAGATAACCCTTGCCACTTTTATATATTCAGTCCCACCATCAAAGACATCCTTATGCCTGTCATTAATCCAGGTTCAGAAACTTGTTACCCATAAGAGTGAATCCCTTTAGGATTTCTGTTGTGGCCCTAACTGTAGTGACTATGAGTTATCCACTGTCCTAATCTCAAGATTCATCATGAAATAGAGAAGGCCCTTGCTTTTCCAAATGATGCAACCTCCATCGCATTTCTCTAAGCTGCTGCCTACTCTCCATTCTTTTTTTTTTAATTTATTTTTTATTCTCATTTTGTACAAATGTTTTTTTACATTAATATAATATTCTTGTTTACAAGTAAACAGAATACCCCTCCCCCATGAATATAGATAGACTTGCTTGGGCGAAAAAAGTAAAGGGGAGAGAAAAAAATTAAAATTAAAAAAATAATAGTAATAATTGTAGGTATGGCCAGGTGGCGCAATGGACGAAGCACCAGCCCTGGAGCCACGAGCACCCGAGCCCACATCCAGCCCCGTAGACCCAACAATCACCCAGCTGTGTGACATGCAAGCCACCCGATCCCCACTGCCCTGCAAAAACCAAAAAGAAGAAAAAAAAAAGACCCAAAATAAAATAAAATAGTAATAATAGTATGGTTGGCTGGGTGGCAGACAGAGCATTGGCCCTTGAGCCAGGAGCACCTGGGTCCAAATCTGGCCCCAGACACCCAAAGATCACCCCACTATGTGGCCCCAGGCAGGCCACCCAGCCCCACTTGTCCTGCACCCTCCCCCCAAATAATAATAACAAAAAATGTGCTTGAGTCTTTGTTCCAACACCAACAACTCTGTCATGGGTGGATCTCATTCTTTATGATAAGTCCATCACAAAACTTACTTCCATATTTTTCCACCATTGCCATTGCTGATCACAACTCCCTCCTTTCTTATTTCTCCACTAACATGTACTATATTTGTTCTCGCCTTTCACTCTGACTCTGCTGTAGGGTCACTGAGTGATGCAGCAGATAGATCCCCGGCCCTGGGGCCAAGAAGCCCTGAGGCCCCATACCACCCCTTAGGCCCAGAATCCACCTGGCCCTATGGTCCTGGGCAGGCCTTCCAATCCCAGCCCCTTGCAAGAAGTAAAAAAGAAAATGTGTTATATCTGACCACTCTCCCCACATGGTCTATCCTCTCCTTTATTCACATCCCCGCCCCTTCCCCATGCTCCCCCCTCCTTCTTACTCCAGATGTCTATACCCCATTGAGTATATTTGCTGTTTCCTCTCCTAGCCATCTCTGATGAGAGCAAAGGTTCCCTCGTTCCCCCTTGCCTCCCCCCTTCCATATCATTGCAATAGCTCATTGTAATAAAAAAAAGTTACTATGTGAAATATCTTGGCCTATTCCCCCTCTCCATTTTCTTTCTCCCATTCCTTTTCCCTTTTTTCTATTGACTCCATTTTTACACCATATTTTATCTTCGAATTTAGCTTTCTCCTGTGCTTCAACTATAAAAGGTCCCTCTACCCGCTCTATTATCTGAGAAGGTTCATATGAGTATTATCAGTGTCATTTTTCTATGCAGGAATACATATAGTTCATCCTCATTAAGTCCCTCATATTTCCCCCCTCTCCTCCAATCTCCATGCTTCACCTGAGTCCTGTATCTGAAAATCAAACCTTTTGTTTAGCTCTGGCCATTCCAACAGGAACATTTGAAATTCCCCTGGTTAATTGAAAGTCCATCTTCTTCCCTGGAAGAGGACATTCAGCCTTGCTGGGTAGTTCATTCTTGGCTGCATTCTAAGCTCTTTTGCCTTCCAGTATATTGTATTCCAAGCCCTACAAGCTTCCAATGTAGTTGCTGCTAAGTCCCGTGTGATCCTGACTGCAGCTCCACGATATTTGGACTGTGTCCTTCTGGCTGCTTGTGATATTTTCTCTTTGACTTGGGAGTTCTGGAACTTGGCTATAATATTCCTAGGGGTTGGTTTTTTGGGATCTCTTTCTCGGGGGGGGGGGGGATCGGTGGATTCTTTCCATTTCTATTTTGCCCTCTACTTCTAGAATATCAGGGCAATTTTCCTGTAGTAATTATTTGAAAATGATGTCAAGGCTCTTTTCCTGATCATGCCTTTCAGGTATTCCAATAATTTTTAAATTATCTTTCCTAAGTCTGTTTTCCATATCAGTTGTTTTTTCAATGAGATATTTCACATTTTCTTCTAATTTTTCATTATTTTTTGTTTTGAAGTATTGATTCCTGATTTCTGGTAAATTCATCAATCTCCTTGAATTCTGTTCTTTGTCTTAAGGATTTGTTTTCCTCAGAGAGTTTTCTTATCTCTTTTTCCATCTGGCCAATTTTGCTTTTTAAAGCATTCTTCTCCTCAATAACTTTTTGAACTGTTTTATCCATTTGACCTAAAATGGTTTTTAGCATGCTATTTTCTTCAGCATTTTTTTGGATTTCCTTGACTAAGATGCTGACTTCATTTTCATGTTTTTCCTGCATCTCTCTCCTTTCTTTTCCCAGTTTTTCTTCCAACTCCCTCATTTGATTTTCAAAGTCTTTTTTGAGCTCTATCATAGCCTGAGCCCAATTTCTGTTTTTCTTGGAGTCTTTAGATGCAGGAGCTTGTGCTTCCTTATCTTCAGACTGAATATTTTGATCCTTCTTGGGCTCATTTGCAAAATATTTCTCAATAGTCTTCCTCTTATTTCTCTGCTTGCTCATTTTCCCAGCCTGGGCCTGGTTTTGGTGTGCTTCCTCAGCTTTTGGGACACTCCCACAAGGGTCTCAGTGTGTGAGGCTCTGTCCTCCCTCCTGGTCTGTGAATGACCATAATGACCATAAGTGCCCCCCCTCTGCCATGGGGCTGAGGTGGGGGGGGGGGCCCTGTTGTTCTATGGGGGGCCTAGACTGGGATCAGGATCTGACTGTGGTCAGAACCCCAGAGTCCTGTTCCAGGGGCAGAGCTCTGCAGTCTCTCTCTTCACTCCACTCCCTAGGTTCAATGGGCTCATGCCCTGTGGGCTCCTGCTTACCTGCTCCACCTGCTTCTGTTTCCAGTTCTGGGCTGCAGGGGCCAAGCTGCTTGCTGTGTGCCCTGAGGGCTGGGCTCCAGGTGCTCACTCTGGCAGAGGTCCCCCGCCGTTCCCCCACTTTGTGCCCGGTGTTCCTCGGGGTGCAGCTCAGGAGACTCCCCCGCTGCTGTGAGCTGCAGCTCCCAGCACCCTGGGGCTGCCTCCGGGAGGCTGAATTTCTTTTGCTCTGGCGGGCCACCCCTCTGGTGGGCCGCCCCTCCGGCCCCAGGGAGCAGAGCCTTTCTGCTCTTTTCCAGGTTACCTTGAGTAGGAGAATTGCCTCACTGAGTCCCTTTGTGAGTTCTGTCTCTTGAAAGTTTAGTTAGAGTCCTTAGTTTATGAGTTTTATCAGAGAGCTCCTAAGACTTGATCCCTTCATGTCGCCATCTTGGCCTCGCCCCCGCCATCCATTCTTACAATCTGGTTCCCCAGTTCCCACATCTGAATTTAGAATCTCAGCAAACTTCACCTGAATTCTTTGAGTAGCCTCATAATAACTTTCTCTGCTTTGAATCTAGGGGTTCTTTACTTTGTGTGTGTGTCGTTTAGCCCTTTGAACACATAGTGGTCTATTGACCCTTTCTCAGAGTAATGATTTAAAGGGAAACACAACTTATAGCATTATAAGGGAAAGCCAGAGCATTGAATTATAGTTGACATCTTTAAAAAAATTTCTGTGGGCCTAATCTCTGCCTCTTATCTTTCTGCTCTTCAATCCTTTGTTATAATTGCCCTTCCTAACACAAATGCATAACCTTGAAATTCATAAGGATCCCAATTGCCTTATAGGATCAAATACAAGCACCTCTCATTGGCACTTAAAGCCATGGACAATTTGCTTTTTGTCTCACTTTCTGGGCTTATCATCCATTGTTCCCCTGTATACCCTAGTTGTGGAACTCAGCATCCTCATGTGTAAAATGGAATTAATAACAGCGCTTGTATTTGAGAGTTAATATAAATGAGATTTTTGTTAAGTACTTTGAAAATCTTAGTTACTAAGAGTCTATCTGTTGTGGGGATGAAAAAGAAGAATATGATGATGATGATGATGATGATGATGGCCATGATTGTGACTATGATCATGTTTACTATTTGCCAAATGTTGAGGTGTTGAGAAAGGAAATAACAAAATATATTCCTTGCCTACCAGGAACTTTAAAATTACTACAAAGACAAGATGTTCTAATATAGATTTGTACATAAAATACCTATAAAACACTGGTTATCTTCAAATACTTTTAAGTCAGTCATATAGAAAAGGGAATAGTTTTATTTTATCTTATTCTAGGAGTTGGAACTAGAAGTAGTTACTAAATATTATAGAGGCAGATTTCGACTTGCTATAAGAAATAACAATAGTTAGACATGACTTAATAATGAATAAATAAACATGACTTAGTTTAATACTTAAAGTCAAACAAAGGAATGAGTGACTTTGTGAAGTAAGGAATATTAGATTTGGAAATATTTAAAGTCAAAGGATAGACATAATATTGATGATCTCCAGGTTCTTCATTACCATCTATGCTTCTTTCTCTGGGAATGAGAGAAGATTCTTCACAATTGTAACTTTCCTTTGTGTCCTTTCTATAGGAATCTAGCATATGACATATCTGTATCTATCTATCTATCTGTCTATCTATCTATCTATCATCTATCTCTCCAAATTTAAAATAAAATATTTTATTTAATGTTAATAGGATAAAATAATCATTATAGAATTTGAATGCTAAATATGTTGATGTGGTATTCCAGATAGCAGCTATGTGACACAGTGCATAGAGTACCAGTTCAGGAGTCAGGAAGACTCATCTTCCTAAGTTCAAATCCAGACTCAGACAAATGTGATTCTGGACAAGTCATTTAACCCCGTTTGACTGTTTTTCCATTTGTAAAATGACCTGAAGAAGGAAATGGCAAACTGCTCCAGCATTTCTACCAAGAAAACCCCAAATGAAGGGTCAGGCTACAAAATAATTGAATAACATTGTTCCTTATGGGTAAAATGATTTTAACTGGGAAGATTTTGGAATTAATATAACTCAAAGATGGGAATCTGTGAATAAGAATGACAGTATGGGAAATATTTCTACATAGATGGAGCTTTGTCGTATCCAAAGCAAAAGGAAGGAAGATAGGAATGCTTCAATCAATAACACTTTATTAAGTGCCTATTATCCATCAGATAGTGCAGGATACAGAAAGAGAAATTTTTTTTAAAAAAAAGCACTTCGGGGACAGCTAGGTGGTGCAGTGGATAGAGCGCAAGTCCTGGAGTCAGGGGTACCTGTGTTCAAATCCAACCTCAGACACTTAATAATTACCTAGCTGTGTGACCATGGGCAAGCCACTTAACCCCATTGCCTTGCAAACACCTAAAAAATCACCCAAAACACTTTATTTCCACAAGTTTTATAATCTAATGAAGGAAATGTCTAAAAACAGGATTTAAAAAAAGCCATAACCTGAGTATGTAAATAATTTCTGAGAGCAAAGGGATGGGGAAGGCACTAGCAACTGATTGGTTGGTAGTTTTCTCCCTATGTGATTTATATACAGATTTTTTCCTGGATAGTTGTTAGATCTGTCAGTGTTTGTAATCTTAAAAAAATAATGCTTTCGTGATGGTTTATATTCTTTTTTGTCTGTCAGAGTTAAAATAAAAATTTTATTGGTAATTGTGCTATAATTTATTCTCAGCTCACCATGAATCAAATACAAACTAATGTTTTAAATCTGGCAAACATCACAGAAAGTTAAAATGAGGTATGTTAGAGGAAAAGAATATGCATTCTTAAGTGGAATAAAAAGCAACATCCAGGTGTACAGTGGTTAGAGCACCAGCCCTGGAGTCAGTAGGACCTGAATTCAAATTTCGCCTCACACAATTGACACTTACTAGCTGTGTTACTTTAGGCAAGTCACTTTAACACTGATTGTCTCACATCCAGGGCCATCTCCAGTCATCCGGAGTCATATCTGGCCACTGGAGCCTGGTGACTCTGGAGGAGAAAGTGAGATTGGTGACTTAGTATAAGAGCCCCCATCACTAAAATCCAATTCATTTGCTTGTCAAGGCATCATCTCCCTGATGTCATAATCTTCTCCAAGAATGAAGGACAAGAATCATAATCATCATCAAAGAAAGAACCAATTGTCGAGAACATACATGAACCAAAGACTAGTTATGTTGCTCTTCTGTACAAATACAAGGAAGAATGCTGTAGAAGTGAAGGCTGTGTTAAATCATGGCTTATCTTGGAAACCTGGAAAGCCATGAGGTAATGAATATAATTATACTATTAATATGTGCTTGAATTTTCATGACATTTACAAATTTGATGCTATGAAGAAGATATCAGAAAAAAAAGTCTTTGAAATTACTTGCCAGATTTGTAAAGTTCATAATAAAAAGAAATATTTCTAAAAAAGGTTCATTTTTTTAAATGAAAGGTTGCAGAAATTCATTATAATCCATGAATGTTCTAAGAGGCTACTTAAAAAAAACAAAACAGTGCAATATTCTGGGCAATGCATTTCATTACAAAATAGATGCTTTCTTTCAAATGATAAGCTTAGTGTAATACTGATCCCTCAGCTTCTTCATAGTTCATAACCTTTGATATTTTCTTGTTTCTTTTAAAAAAAGTTTAACACAAAGAAAAGAGGAATTAATGGATTGGGTTTTTTTAATCTCTAAAATTTTCAGCTCCCTCATTGCTACTTCAATAATTCTATGACTCTTTGATCTCAGTAATATAGATACTTCCTTCCTCCAGGGCAGATAGCATTACCCTGTATGTTCTTGTTCAAAATGTATGGCTTTTTATCCATATCCTATAAATTCACCCCTCAGGGTACAACCAATATGGCACTCTCAGGGTCTCCTGGATCATATTGGTATAATAAACTGAACTCTGAAAATTAAGAAGGGGAAGAAATGAGATTGTATTGTTTGTGGGAATTGCAAATTTTTTTGATGACTTCATGTTGGAGCTTGAATCAAAAACCTTTAATGTTATGAAACATTTTTGAAAAAAAAATTCAAACAAAATTACTGTATTTTTCCGCTGGCTTCAATACATTGACCCTAGAAGCTGGTGTGGTCCAGTGGGGAAAAGTGCTGGGTCTAGAGGTAGAGATTCTGGATTCAAGGAACTTTAGGTCAGGACACTTTACCACCCAGGACCTCAGTTTCTTCATCTGTGAAATAAGAGAGCTGGATTAAATGCCCTCTTAGATCCTTTGTAAGCTCATAATTTGGCCTTCAATTCAATAATACGTGGTTCTTAGCCTTTTTAATGTTACAGACCTATTTGATACTGTTAAAACCTATGGAGCCTTTCTCAAAATGATTGTTTAAATATACAAAATATATAATATCAAAAATGTGGAGTGCATTGAAATATGGTGATCAAAAAATTTTAAGTTGATTGGCACTATGATAACAATCACCATGGTAGTATAACTTTTGTGATTACCAGGAGCTAATAGTACAAGAGTTTCAAATATTTAATCTCTTAGTCATTTTTGAAACATGTAGTATAAACAAAGCTGATGGCATCAAAAGAAGTGGTTCATTATTAATGTTTAATGGGATTTTATTTTGGTGAAATACAACCCCCCCCCAAATATCTGTGTCATCTTTGTGACCAATTGAAAAAAAAGTCATCACTGAATTTAGAAAAAAGTTAATTAAGCTCTGAAGACAGAAATGAATAAAGGGTAGTGAGTATCCTATTGAGATGAATCTGTATTTTTCTATAAGGAAAAAAAAATGAGATGTGTGTGTATGGGGGGGGCACAGTAAAAAGTTGGCTAAAAAGCCTAGCATTGGGGCGGCTAGGTGGTGCAGTGGATAGAGCACTGGCCCTGGAGACAGGAGTACCTGAGTTCAAATCCGGTCTCAGACACTTAAAAATTACCTAGCTGTGTGGCCTTGGGCAAGCTACTTAACCCATTGCCTTGCAAAAACCTAAAAGAAAAAGCCTAGCATGTAGTTAGATTTTTTTCTAGATTAGTTTTAAAAAAGAAAGAATTGTTTTAGAAGCAACCTGCTATATGGAGGATGCTGGATTTGTTATAAAATTATTAAGATAAATTCTGTTCTCATAAAACATACTAAAAGAAGTTACTTCATCCCTCAGGAGAAGAGGTAGCCTGATATTATAGGGGATCCATCGTTGACTTCCCTAAAGGCATTGGATATTTTGGGTATCACTAGCTTTACACTCATTTTGGCTTCTCTTGATATATTTTTATACTAGATTTCTCTAGTGGAACCTGTTCAGTGGCTCCAAGGCAGACACAGCAATGCCTCTTTTTTGCTAAGTTTTCTTTGTGGAATATGAATAATATATTAGCTAACTTTCTAGCCCTGATCACCTAAAACATATCTTTTATTGAAATAAGCCCAAAGCTGCCTGATATGGGAGGACTAAGCTTATCTTTTGCAACATTTCCAGGAAACTCATTTTTTCCCTTCAATTTAAAGGAAAAATAGTTTTCATTTCATAGTGATATGAATATTTCAAGGAAGGAAAAAATGTTGTCAAAATGTTTTGACTGCATACGTGGAAATGATGCCCTGAAACATCTTTCTAATACATTCCAGGGAACTGATTTATTTTTTTTTGGAAAGTGACATAAGAGTAGTCTCCATAGGTAAATTTTGACAAAGTTCTTGTTTTTCTCCTAAAGGAAATTCTAAGTATAAGAAAATATTAAATGGAAATATGATATAATTATATTATTCACATATCTAAGAATATATTCACAATAAATGTGAATAATTACATTAATAAAAGTAGCAGCTAGTTCTAAGGTTTACAAATAATTTTACATGTATTATTTCTTTTGATTTTTACAAAAATCCTTGTGTGGAAATTTGTAAAAACTATCCTCATTTTACCAATAGGAAAACTGAGGATGAGAGAAGTTAAGCATAAATGACTTGCTCAGAGTCACAGAGCAAGTACATGTCTGAGGTAAGGGTTGAACTCAGGTTTTCCTGGTTCATTGTCCAATGCTCCATCTACAGTTGCATGCATGTAAATATGCAAAAGGTTTTGATTTCATCTACATGATTGTACTCCCATTGTGAGATTCCTCTCCACCCACCCAAAAGCCTATTGCATGATAGCCAAGACTAATCATTCCTACTTAATGTAGAGTAAGTAGCTGGATCTGCCATTAAGACCATTGCCAGTCATCCTGATCCATTTTGGGCACTGGACCCAGATGGTTCCTGAGGAGAAGGTGAGGCTGCTGACTTTGCACAGTACCCCATCACTTCAGTCCAATATACTTGCGTGTCATGATCTCCTTCAAGAACAAAGGACAAATGACAACAAGAAGGATCTGCCACGTCTGATCTATGTAACCTTGCATAAGCCCATGCATCCTAGGAGCTGTTTGAAGACAAAAATATTATGCAACTTGCCTAGAATCATGTAATCTAGTAAGTATCATAAGCAGAATTTGCATCTGTCTCGTAACGGAGTATTCTCTTCAATATTGCATATTGTCACACATACACACACACACACACATACACACACACACACACAGCCTTATTTCCTTTTGCATATCTCTGATCAAAAGAATGAAAACATGGCCTCTTGTGAGTACCACTGAATTTCTCCAGAACATGTTGGTGGCAAGGGAAAGTTGTGTGTACAAAGAAAGTTGAATAAACATCACACTGTAGGGAAAACCTTAATTACCTCACAGGCTTACAATGTGTGAGGGAAAGTCAATTTGCGAAGTGAATGAAATGCAATGTAAGCAGGAGTGCCTAAGAAAGGCTGGGATATAGAAATCAGGACACACCTGGAAATATAGGAGCTATATTTTTCAGCACTCTAGGAAATGCTGTATTATAGTTGATTTCTTGTTGGAAAAAAAATTTAGCACAGATTTGTGAAAATCAGTTTGAGAGGTTTTCTTTCGCCCAGTGGGGGAAAAAAATGAAACAATTTTTTTCTTTGTTGAAATAAAATCATTCAAGAATGAGGCAAAACCTCATTGTTCTAGGGATGAAGGATGTTTTAGAAGAGAGAGGATTCAGAAACTTCTCTTAGTAGCTGAGGGCCCATGGGTCTAGAGCAGAAGGAAACTTCACAGGACAACTAGCCCAACTATCTTATTTTACAAATGAGGAAACTGAGACCACAGAAAGTTTAGGTAATTTCCCCATACTTACAGAGATAGCATGGAACAGACTAGATTTGATTTTATATTCCATGATTCCACATTCAGTAGAAGAGTATCTCACTCTTTCCTCAGTGATACTACTTTGCTTGCCTTTCTTTTGTTATAGGTTTTTTTTATTTTTTATTCAATCATATTATTGCAAATATTAATCAGAATCACATACTATCATTTTTGCATTGTTTTAATGCTGTTTTATGATGTTATTTTCATCCTACCTTCCAAATGAAAAGGGAGCATTGTCCTTTTTATTTATACATGTAAAATTAATCTTAGCACAAATGACTTTAGCTCTATAAGAACTAGTTTTTCCTTTCATCTACTCATTACTTTTACATGAATAGCATTCATTGGGTATTGGAACACTAAAGGAAGTCATCATCAGGACCTTAACCATGTGGGACAGCTGGGGCTTTGCCTCAAGGTCGTAATTTAGAAGATGCTAACAGAACCTTCATGGGGCTGCTTCCTTCTTTGTATGTATAGTTATAAAAATTTTCTAGTAGCCTTCTTCCTTCTTTAATCTTGCCTCATGCAGTGCTAAATCTGGGAGTCTGCCACAGAGCTCATTTATTTTTGTCTTTTTTTTCTCTCTTAAAATGTCACATCTTATAGTCCAGTATAATTCCCTTTCCCCTTCGACTTCTTAAATTTATGCTTACCACCACATCCAAATCTCACCTCTAGCAGTATATCAGATTTGTTTCCTCTCAATGGAGGAATACTTGGTCAGTTTAGAAATTTTAGGGTACACAGACACAAACGTTTTCTCTTTTCTAGGTTATAGCCCATCTAAGGTAAGTAACCCCACCCTGTTGCCCCCCTGAATATTTTTCTAGTTATGGTGCTGAGGATGATATGTCCCATTATATGGAAGGAACGAAGGATAAATATGCCAAATTCATGTCAAATAACATTTAATAATAATAATAATGATGATGATGATGATGATGATGATAGAATGTGATAATAAAGAGAATAATGACTAATTTTATATAGTACTTTGAGATTTGTGAAATGCTTTACACTCATTGCCTCATTTGATCCTCACAATAGCCCTGAGATATAACCCTCTTTTTAGAGAGGAAGAAACTGAGACAGACAGTAATTACGTGACTTATACAGTTTTAAACAGCTAGTAAATGTTCGAATCTGGATTTGAACTCAAGTCTTCATTATTCCAGGGTCAGTGTTCTACCTGTGCCATCTAGATACCTATCTTTAGTGAGTATTTTCATTTTCAAAATATTTTTATATAATTGATCTCATTTGCTACTTAATGTGTGACCGTGGACCAACTACTTCTCGGCTTCCTTGTCATTAAGGAATTGAACAAGAGAGCCTGGAGAGTTACAGTCAGCTTGAAATCTATGATTCTCACAACAATCATGTGAAGTGGATCATTCAAGTATCATAATTCACATTTTATGGATTAGAAAGCTTGCCTCTCTTGACTATTAAGTGACTGCCCCATGGCTACCCAGATACAAAGAATCAGAAGTGGAGTTTTCAAACTGAGACCTTAACTTCAATTCCATGATTTTCTCTAACATATAGGCCCCACACACACACACATACACAGACACACAGACAAGACTTGATGAAGAGAGATAGGAACTGGACCAATGATTTATTAGTAATGGAAAAATGGAAAAATCTTCTAGCAATGCAACATCTCTACATATCAGTATAAAGCATTTCCTAGACTGCAAACATGCCTATCAGTCTGCAGCATTCCCAAGTGTGACCCAATAAGATTAAAATGTAATTGGGAAATATTTAACACTGTAAATTAAAATACAGTAATAGAATGGAGATAATGTCAATCTGTGATTTTCTAAGTTAATATGCAGCCCACAGGAATTCTTAGGTAAGGTTTATTGGCTCCTATTCCTATTTTCATATTTCATTTTACCACTGAGCAAAGAATTGTGAGGATAAGTGACTTACCCAAGGTTACACAACCTTTGTTTCTGAGAGATGGAATTTGTACTCAAATGCTTCAGGTTTTAAACTTTCAAGCAACTGTAGTTATTTCCTTTATTGGGGAGGTAGATGTCATCTCTTTTTGAAGACACTCATCAGTAAAGCTACTTTTTATAATGTTGGTAGGATTGAGCTTTAAATTTTAGTAATTTTCTTAAATAAAATATCACTATTTTTTTATTAATCAACCTAGCTAGAAAAAACTTACCTACTCAAAAGGAGCAAATCCTAATTACTACCTTAATTATACATGTAGATAGGATGTTCCAAGTAAGGATGTGATTGTAATTTTGTTAAAAACTCTTTAGACAGATTCTGTCAATAACCATGAAAAGAATTTAATTTCATTTCCTTATAGTTCAGAAGCCTCCCCAGGGTGCAATTTCTGATTTTTTGCCACAGGAGTCTATTGCACTATTAACAAAACAAAAACATGTATTATTTTTTATCAGCTACTCTGTTTTTTATTATGTTTATAGCCTGGGAGTTATATATAGACTTTGCATATGCCACAAAAAAAGTAAGCTGAGTAGGATATAAATCTTCAGAATTAAAACCTGAAAACACAAAATATATGTATATAGCAGTCTTGGTTTAGAACATGTTTGATGACTGTTTTTTACACTTTAGTGTACATTTTTGCTTTCCAACCACAAATTAGGATTCCAGACTTTTCATAATCTTTATTAACTTGTTTAAAAGTCTGAATAAAATAAGATTAAGCATTGGGAAGATAGAATAATATCTGTGATCCTACAATTTCAGAAACAGGGGGGGTCCCTCTGATTTTGAACTGGAAAACTTTGTTCAACTCCAAAGGTTAGGAAGATAAGAATTATTAATATAGGAAATCTATTGGAAAGACTGATGGATTTAGGGTGCCCATTTCTTCCCATCTCCCCTACAACATATGTATTCTTACTCTCCTTTCAATATTTCATGATGATGATGGTGATGATGATATACTAGTTAGCATTTATATAGGCTTTTAAGAGGTTTAGAGTACTTTGCAACTATGATCTCATTATTGTCATGATAACCTTGAGATGCAGGCACTGTTAACATCTTCATTTTGCTGCTTAGGAAACTGAGGCTTACAGAGGTGATATACTTAATCCATGGCTATACAGAAGGTGGTTGAGATCTACTTTGTACTTAGATCTACCGGCAGGCCCAATGCTCTATGCATTGTACAATCAAACTGCCCTGATTTTAATCTATAAAACAAAGTATGACATGGATTCTCTACTTATTATAATTATCCTTAATTTATAGATGAAGGATTTGAGGCTAAGAGGGGTTAAGTAACTTATCAATTCCTAGCTAAGTGAATGTGGAAAGCAACCAAAATCTCTTTGAATCCAAATCTATCATTCCATGTTTTATAGCATGTTGTTTAGCATACCAGGAAAAATTATCTGGCACTAGTATAATTGTCATATTCAAGGGTGATGAGGCTGGGGTAGAAGTGCCTAAGAACAATACTATTCTTAGGCTATTTCAGTGTCTGTTGTACTAAATACTTGAGTGGTAGAATTGGAATTAGAAAGGACAGAGATAGAATTGAAAAAAACTTGCTCACCTATTAGATATGAAATAACAGAACAAAGAAAGAATCCTATATGGTCAGAATATTTTAATATTTAAGAGAACAGAAATGACATTGCAAGTGAAGTCAGGAAAAGGAGGAGAAACAAAATGTGCTCAGTTCTGCAGATTGTGAGTCTCATCTACTTCTGAGAATTCCATGTGGATATGGCCTACCATAGCAGTTGCAGTTGTGGATCTGAAGCCCAGAGATCAAAGGAACAGAATTGGGAGTCACCTGCAATACAGGTGAAACATTGAGAGTCAAGTGAATGAGACTGCCAAAGGAAAATAAAATATGGTCCAGTACCAGACACTTGGAGGAACATTCATATAGAAGTAGAGAATAGGACATATATCTATTGCCTATCTTCTATGTCTGATCCCCTTAGCCTGACCTATAAATTTTCTTGTCTTTTTTTCAAAGGAAGCTTAAATCTTCCCCTTCTATAAGAGGTCCCTTTCCCCTGTGTTCACAATATGTAGAACTTTCCCTTTTGAGATTATCAGCCCTTTAGACTAAATATAGCTAGCATGTAACTAGCTTTTTTTTTTTTAGGTTTTTGCAAGGCAGATGGGGTTAAGTGGCTTGCCCAAGGCCACACAGCTAGGTAATTATTAAGTGTCTGAGACTGGATTTGAGCCCAGCTACTCCTGACTCCAGGGCTGGTGCTTTATGCACTGTGCCACCTAGCTGCCCCCATAAATAGCTTTTTTACATATTGTTACTTCCATAAGATTGTAAGCTTTTTGAAGGTAGAGGCTGTCTGTCTGTCTGTCTGTCTGTCTGTCTGTCTGTCTGTCTGTCTCTCTCTCTCTCTCTCTCTATTAGCTTTTTGGTTTTTGGTATCTCCAGAGATTCACTCAGTACCTGGCTCATAATAAGAGCTTAATATATGTTTGCTGACTGAATGAACCAAAATAACTGGTAGTTCTATAGTACCTTAAAGTTTTAAAAGTATTTTAAGTATATTACTTCATTGAATGCTCACAATAATTCTGTAAGGAAGATGCTACATGTATCATGGTGCTCATTTTACAGATAAGAATACTGAGATGAAAATGACATTCAGACATTTAGCATCAGAGGGAAAATCTGAAGTTAGATCTTTCCAACTGCACATCCACCACTCTAGTTATTACTTCATGCCAGTCAGAGTAGTTGATGGGGTTCAGAACCAGGAAAGGAGTATATTTCTAAATCCAACAGAGGAAATAATATAAAATGAAGAGGGAGTATTAAGAGGGAATGTTTATGTCACCTTCTGTAAAAAGGTCATTAAGTCTGAGGAATTCAAAAAAGAATTACATTTGGTGATTTGTGGAGTGTTTAAAAAATATGAAAGTAATAATTGATTAGTCATTTTATTAATAATACTAGCATTTTAATATAAAGTCAGTGTTACTCTCAAAGGCCAAAGACAATCATGGCAATTGGTTCATGGATCATATAAGCTTGTAAAAGGGATGTTCCTGATGATGATATTCAACTCTGGTTGAATATTACAATGAGGTGCTTGACCTATTCTAATGAACTTTGATTATGTCATTTACTGCTAATTTACCTCTAGCTTGGAGCTATCTATTCAAAGAATTTTCTCCCCATCCAAACCTGAATAGAAGGTTGGGTGGGGTCTGACTAAGATTGAGAACAGTTCATTCAATGTCATTATCAGTAATGTCCTTTAAGAGACTGAACTAGAGAAAAAGGGAGAACTTTGGATCACCCGAATTCATGGGTTATTAATAATCATTTTTCTCATAAGGCAGTCACTCAGTGACTTGGGAAAGACAATTTCAGTAAAAAGGTGGGGGTAACTTGAGTGGGCAAAAATGAGATTGAAAAAAGTAAAAAAGAGAAAATGGGTGTCTAAAAAGTGGAGGAAAAGGTTATAGACTTTTTTAGTGCATTGAGTAGAATTTATATTTAAAATTGATATATGAATATTTATAGAAATGTGAGAAGGAGCCATAGGGAAGGGAGAGATTAAAGTTGCCTGAGAAAGGAAGAATTATTTTTGGAACAAGATACTAGAAAAAGATCCAGTTCTTAGTATATATGGTATCTGGATCATAGTAGGTGTTTTAATAAATTTTGCTTTTTTGAAGTACCAAGGTATTGGGATCAATACTATAGAAGTCAAAGATACAACTATGAAATTTGGGGGAGTTCAGGAAAGAATTGAGAAAGCTTTTCAGATATTTTGAATCTCTTCTGTGAAACTGGAGGCACAGTATTATGCTTCAAGAATGAGGGACATGGAGTGATTGAGGGGTTTGAGAGAGGGAAGAATGTGGACCTGCTGCTATGGTTAATTAGATAAGGAGTCAATAAGAGAGTAGTGGGAGGATTGCTGAGCAGCAAGGAAGGTCCTGCTGAGGTTATGCTCCATAAATTTTTAGTGAGTGAAAGTTCAATATTTTCATTCTCCAGGGATGCCTAGGAACAGAATTGGCAGAGGCAATTTTAACATGGTGACCCCGGAATGAAAATTAGCAACAAGGGGTGGAGAGAGGGATTCCGTCATAATGAATGGTGAATCATTAAAATGACTGACCATGGTCTCAAGGATGATTATAATTATAATGAAGCCAGGATGCGGATCTGAAAGAATACATAAGGATTCAAGGACTTGGAAGTCAGAATGAGACCAAGGACAAATTTTAGTATGATTGAGAAAGTGAGAGAATTGAAAGGAGATAAGGTTAGGGTCATAGGCTGCCATATCAGAGAAGTTCCAATCTCTGATATGCCAAGAATTGTTTGTTCTAGGTATGGTTGATCTGGGAAAGAGGAGAAAGCCCTTGAAGTCATTGAGATTGAAAAATATCCAGATTTTTGGAAGCATGGTTCATATAAATTTTGAAGTCTCTGAGAATCAAAGGTCCAGAACTGAAAGGATCAAAGAAGCCATCTAATCCCAACTTATTTCATTATATATATGAGACTGAGGGAGGTTAAGTGACTTGCCCAAGATGACATAAGTTAATACATATCAGAGGCTAACTTTGAATTGACTCTATAGTCAATGTTCTTTCCCCTGTATTACTTTTTAATGAGAAGACAGGGGGAGGTAGAGAATGATGTCTCTATCATGTCCTAAAGCCATAGGAGAGTGAGGTAGATGAGTGTAACAAATGGGAAAATCATGGTAAACAGTCTATGGACTTTTACTTACCTGTTGTTTTGACTGATTAAGATCAAGATTCTCTGAGGGGCTATGATAGCAGTGTAAACACATAGCAAACAAATTTCTTGAAAGGAAATGAGGAGCATTTTAGAGATAAACAAACAGCAGCTTTTTGTCTTAATCACAAATATATACAACCTGTCTTGCAAATTGCTTCATTGTGGTTTTTATATCATTAGGCAGAACACTTTTCATATTATCACACATCATCAACCTTCATTGATTCAAATTTGGCTAAATAAAACTAACTTCCAGATTTAATTACAAACAACTAATTATTTTTATGTTTAATTAAATTGAATTATATTTCCAGTTGTGGGTTGTTGACTAAAATTAGTCAAGAAAGAGCCTGAAACTATTGGTGGTATAAAGCCCACTATAAAGAGTAACAGTTGAAAGTAATGCACTGGAAGCCATACAAAGGACCCCATTAGCACCTCTTGGGAAATGAATCCTTAGTCTCCATAGATCTTTATGGGGACACACACTAACAATTTTGCTGTGCCTTTATTTATAAAAGCAATTACAATTCGATGCATCTGCTGATCTGGCTAATAGGAAGATCTCCAGTGAACTATAGCAACTGGAATATTCAAGAGGGTTAAATAATTGCTGATTTTCACATTCGGAGGTCTTGGTGACCCTCTGACTTATTCAGGTACCTTCTACAATGCAGCCTATGCCAACTGTAGTGGAAACAGAATGAGGAAAAGGATATGTGAGTGTAAAAGGAGTAAGGAAGGTAAATGTGAAGCTGCTTAGAATATAGCTGGAAGTTGAATAGCTCAAAGTGACCAGGAGGTCAAATGGAGATTGAAATAGATAGATGGAGAAAGGGAAGAAAGGAAGAAAAACAAGAGAGAGAGGGAGAGAAGGAAAGGGAAAATAGAGGCAGCAAGAGTTAGAGGAGAGGGGGGAGGGAAAGAGACAGGGAGAAAGTCAAGTCAATTAATTAAAATATTAAGTAGAAGTCATGACTCTTGTGGCCATTTCTTCACAAGGTCAAAATCAACAGCAGATGAGCTATCCATTCCTCACCTGACTTCATATCTTTCTTCTTAAAAAAAATCTTACAATGGCTTCTCACTCTACCCAACCCAGAAGAAACAGCTATAATAACAAAGTTGTCATTTGTGGACTGATTTAACATTTTTAAATTGTTAATATGAAGGAGTAAATAGATCCCTAAATTTTCAGATGATATTAGTTATGTTTTTTTGGATAGGAAAAAAGTCAAGAAATAGGGTGAGGAAGAAGACTATAAAGATCTTAACATAAGCCGAGGTGGTGAAGAATTGTTAATTGTGATGTAATATAAGTACTTTGCTATATTAATATCTGATCTCATTGATGTGTATACACTTTTCAGTGACCATTATATGCCTTTCTATCCTTTTGGATAGAGCAAGGATGACTCTTGTTCATATTTTTCCTTCTTTCCTTCCTCCTTTCTCTCCCTGCCTCTTTCCCTTTTTTCTCCTCTTCCCCTCCCTTCCTTTCTCCTTTTGTTCTTTATAATCTTCTAGCATTTGATTGATTGGTATTTTTTGCCATCTCTGACTGAATATACCATCTTACTTCTCTTTTATATTCCTCAGGACAGACATAATGATTTCTAGAAGGACAAACTGTGGAAAATGGAAGGTAGAGAAGTAGTGATTTTTCCACAGTACAACAGGTAGGAAGTATAAGAGCTTTGATTTGAACTGGGACTTTTAACTCCAACTGGTGAGAGGTTAAAAAAGAGGGCTTAAATAATCGATGAATGTTGGGTTCAGAAAGAATTGTTAAGGGATCCTCATCATATTTCATATATATTACCTTACCTTTTGAGGTCAACATAATGGAACACAGCAATCTCCTTGTATGTGTCTCTGCTTTTCACTTTCATTAAGGAAATAAAATCCTTGACTGTATGCCCCAGAGTGTCTTATCCCCATTGGTGTTCCTATAAGATGTCTGATCAGAAGATATAAGTGGTTGGAATTCTAGTTGAATAATATGGATGGTGCCTTTGTTAGTAAGCAATTGCCTGGGAATTTCTCAGATAGTCTCAGCCTCTGACAGTCTCAGGACAGGAATGGAACTGAGACTAACTATCCAGTGTAATTGGTATTCATCTGAGAAAATTTTCAATAACTAATGGTCACCTAAATTTCACTTGGAAAATCATGGTGGCATGAAACTTATTACCTCCAATGACACCTCATTGCTCTTTTGCTTAGCTTTGAGAAAATTGATTCTTGATCCTGTATTTTAGTTATGACTTTTTTCTGTCATTTTATTGTTAAACATATTCTGTATTCTAACTGACAAACCTAAAGACTATTTTTTATTTCTTGGAGAAATTCAATGTACATTAGGAAAGTTTCCCTTGATATTGAAGATTTAAGCTGGCCCGCATTGACTGACTGGTAAAGAAAAACTAATAAAACATTATCTAGGCATGTCTTGTAAGGTTTGTTTAAGAAGGTCAAAAATCAACAGTAGATGAGCTATCCATTCCTTACCTGACTTCATATCTTTCTTCTTAAAAAAGTCTTACAATGCCTTCTCACTCTACCTAACCCAGAAGAAACAGCTATAATAACAAAGTTGTCATTTCTGGACTGATTTAACATTTTTAAATTGTTAATATGAAGGAGTAAATAGACTAGCTGACTCTTTACTATTTTTACTATCTTAAAACGGTGGTTTTATCTAATCCCCCATTCACCAATGAGTCTATAAACCTGCATCTGTATCAGTGACCTCAGAATGCAGCTGAGATAGAAGAGGTAGCTTCATCCCCATGTGACCTATGCATAAGTTTTTTTAATGCAATCAGTCATAATCCCTCACCCCTCTGATGCTGATTATTCTTTGTTCTAAGCTTATAAAAATTAGTTGCGTCTTCAGTTCAGAGTCTTTGGCATAAAAGGAGACAGCTCATTTATCCTTTTTATTAATAGATTTGATACCTATTAATGAAATGTTAATTTACATGGAGAATTGCCTAAGTTCACCTTTTTAAAGTTTTTAATTTTTTTAGTTTTTGTAAGGCAAATACGGTTAAGTGGCTTGCCCAAGGCCACACAGCTAGGTAATTATTAAGCATCTGAGGCTGGATTTGAACTTGGTGCTCCTGACTTTTTGGTTAAATTTCATACATGTTAGCTGTAATGGAATTTTTTTTACCATTATAACAAGTTATATTATATTTGTAAAATACTTTGAAAACTTAAAATTTCATATAAAAGTTATTTATAAGATTGTTTTGAGTATTAATGTTATATCAAACCTAAAATTGCCTTCCATTACTTCTACTTGTTGCTTTTGATGCACCTCCTTGAAGTCAAACTGAACAAATCTAATTCCTTTTTTCATATAAGGAATTTTCAAATATTTGAAGATAACTATCATATTACCCCCGATCTTTTCTTTTCCAGATTAAATATCCCCAAATATCCTTCAGCCTATCATCATATAGCAAAGCTACTATTAACCTATCACTGTCTTTCAAAAATGGGGTACCTGTAACTCAACTCAGTGTTCCTGTTGTATAACTAAAAGAGAGTATAGCAAGATCACTTCTTCCTTTCCTCTCATCAGCATACCTATTTTAGTTCAATCCAAGATCACATTAGCTTTCTTTGACTGCTTCATCTCACTGTTGACTTATATTGAACTCAAAATCCATTAGAACCTTTTATTTTTTACCCAGACAATTATTGTCTAGATATATTTCTTCCATATTGTATTTTTGCAGTAGCTTTTAGTGACCCATACATAAAGTTTTGCCCCAGTTTTTCAATCTGTCAGGATCTTTTTGTAACCCGACTCTGTCATCCAACCCATGAGCTTTCCCTCCTAGTTTTGGGTCATTCATAAATTGGACAAGGATGACATTTCTGACAAAGTAGAAGAATATTATCTCATAACAATTTATCCATCACCATGAAATGTTTCAAGGTATTGTTGCTAAAGGTCATAAATGCATATGGCAGTATTTCTTTATAAGTAAGCATAGAAATGAAATATTTTTTAAAAATTACTAAAGAAAGATGGAAGAATCAAAATTGAGAAAAAAAACAACTTTTCAGATGAAGTCATTCTTCATACTTTGAATGTTAATTATCTTTGAATAAAAAATTATCAGTGGAAAAGCAACTTAGATGGTATGGACATCATTCATGCACCCATCCATTCATGTGTATATATCCATATACATCCAAATTTTATACACACACACACACACACACACACACACACACACAGCATAATCATTCAATTAATCCAAAGTTGCTTATTATATATGGGAAGTGCTTATCAATCTGAATTTTTAAATAATCTACTTCTTAGGATGATAGAATAATAGATATTGAGGTATAAGGACCCTTATTGGCTATTGAATCTAGTTCTCTTTTGCAGGTATGGAAACTGAGATCTTATAAGTTTCACTGATTTGCCCTACGTCACTCAGTAATTTATGAAAGATTTAAGATTTGAAACCAGGTCTTGTGTCTCCGCAATCAAAGATCTTTCCCCTATATAATGAATATTTCATTCTATACAATTTTATTTCAGTATTCCAAGCTTATAGCTATAAAGTTACAGATTACCCTGGGATGCCAACATATTGCAGTTTATTATATATTGTATTTGATCAATGTAAATCAGTTTTTAATCATTTTTTTTTCTGAGACAAAGTAATGGAGCTGCTTAGGAAAATAGAAATAATTTAAATAAATTATTTTGCTTTACCTGTTTTAAAAAACAGCCCACCATTGTAAGTTAATTACTTCTCAGTTGCCATAAACAACCTAGATTAAAATTAAATGCTAGATACACTGCCTTGGATTTTCAAGTTGGCATAGTAAGAGAATGGATCTTCAAAACTTTTACTGAAACTCTCTTCCCTTAATTAAAAATACATTTATGTTTGCTTTTTGAAGACTATTTATTTTACCTGAGAAGATTTTAAGTGTTTCTATTGCTTTTTTCCAAAGAAATATGAATATTCAAATTTTTAAGAAACCATTCCATAGGATAAATGGTATAGTTCATCAATATCTATAGAGTGGCATTCATAAAAAAAGGTTTCAGACTCAGGAAACTGGAATGTGTGTTTGTGTGTATCTGTGTGCTATTTGTTGTGGGTGAGGGAGAACAGGTGGGTGGTTCAAGGTTTCTGATCTGTGTGATGTATTAAGAGAAATTGAGGAAATTTCTAGAAGATTCTGTCAAATATAGGATGACTTGGGCCAGAATAGGATGGGCAACCATGGATAGCTTGCAATCTGCATTATTTGAGGGAACATTGAATGAGCATGATCATAGATCCAGGCTAACATTTGTGTTTTTATTCAAAATGCTTGTTACCATTTCTTCTTAATTGTGGTAAAAATGTTATTTTGAAAAGGGTATTTTGAATTGTTGACTTACTTGAGAACTTTGTTCAGTGACTGATTTTTTAACTTGATGATGAAAACTTTATGAAAACTGACAATTAAAAAATGTTCAATTAAAATTGTAACTTTAGTGACTTTACTTATAATGGTTGTAAGCATCTATTTGGATGATTTATATGTATTACAAATCAGTTGTAATATGTCAGAGATTCTGTTTGTGAAAATTGATATTTCTAGCAAGTAGATTATTTAGTTTTGTAAATTAAAAAAGACTCATTTAATTTTAATTCAAATCAAGCAATCAACAATTATTTGTTAAGTTCCAGCAATGAGCGAGGAACTAAACACTAGGGATAAAAGAAGAACATGTTTGTTAAAGACCTACTCTGAAAAAGTGTCAGGTTTTCTGACATTCCCATTATTTCAGGATGACCAAGATGAATATTTCTTTAAGATTTCATTTTTATCAATGTTACTTTCAGCTGGAAAAAGCTCTGTCTCCCCTGCTGATTAAAAAAAAAAAACAAAAGAAATTAGCTTTCTATTTATAGCAACAATGAATAGATCTACTAAAATTTTTAACATTTGCTTAATATTTATTGTAAAAAGGAACATATTGCCACTCATCAACATTAATAGAAATTTCAATAATAGCAATATACTTCCCCATACAAATTTATCCCACGAAGTAATAGCAGGTAATAACAGACTACAAGGATCTCTATGAAAGCATAAAGTGGATTATACTCGTATATCCCCCACAATATCTCATAAAATATATGGAACAGCCAACAAACCTTGAGTAAGTATCTTATCAATAAAGGTCAATCTCTAAAAAGCAGCAAACTTGGTCTTTTATATACAAATGCTTTAAGGAAACAATTTCAGTGGGAATTGCAGTCATTACTAGGCTGAAAATTAGTGAAACACCTTCCAACAGAGAAATGATATAACAATGGTATATGGTGATCTAAATTATTAACAATCATTCTTCTTTGGAAATGAAAAAAAATGTCAACATAACCTCCTAGATTGCATGCATGTGACTAATAAGCCATTTCCCCACCTTAGCTCTATTTTGAGGGAATTATCACTTTCTTATTTCTTCACAGCATAACATTAGTTTTGAATCTGACTACTTCAGTTTTTAAATGAAGAGAGGATTCAAGAGATCTTTGATTTAAAAATGGAGATCTTAGCAATCTTGTTGTCCAATATTTTCATAATAGAGGTAATAAAAAAGGCCTAAGAAAGGTTAAATGAATTTCTAAAGGTCCCATAGAAAATAGGAGTGAGGATTTAAATCCAAGACCTCATATTCCAGAAACAGTCTCCCTTTTGACCACTTGGTAGCATGAATTCATAATAGAAAGGCATAATAGGAAATTCTATGGCATTATTCAGCCAGTCAACAAGAGTTTTTTGTTTTTATTTTTTTGTTTGCTTTGGGCCAGCTATTATTCTAAGCACTAGAAGATACAATGAAAGGGAAAAACACATTCCCTTTCCTCAAGGAATTTACAACTAATGGTGGAGAAAAAGATAATAGTGATAGTAAATACAAAACCAAATATTTAAACTCTGGCTAGGAGAAATTCTCCATTCTCAACTTTATTCTCTCCATCAGAGGGAGGAAGGGAAAGAGCTCAGCCCAGGCACAGTAAGAATAAGTTTTAGAGCTGATGAGATCTTGCAAAATGATGAGATTAAAAGTCCAAAGGAGCCCAGTCAGGTGGGAAATCATGATTTAGTAGTCCTGGATGAGCAGCATATAAATAATAGGAAAATACAATACACACATAGACACACACCTAGAAAAATACACATATAAATACATTTACACACATACATCTATACATATGCATACACATACAGACACATATGTACATAAAATATAAACAAATTAGAAGAATTTAATCTTTAAGGTGGAGGTTACTAGTAGTTGGGGAGACCTGGAAAGCATATCCTAAGAAAAAGTGGGCTTCAATAGAAGTATTGAAAGTTCTCAGGGAAATTAAGAGACAGAGGTGAGGAGGGAAGCATGAGGGAAAAGTGGGTGAGGAAGAAAACCAGAACAAAGGTGCAGAAACAGGAGATAAAAATGTTATATGAAAGAATGCGCAAGAATGTTAGTGTCAGTAGATTGTAGAGTATGTGAAAGAGTGCAAATTGAAAGAAGATTGGACATTGAAAAGAACTCAGATTGGGAAGAATATAAATACTAAACAGAGAATTTTCTATTTACTCCTATAGGTAAATGGGAATCCTGGCATGTACTGAGTAGGGAAGTGATGTTGTCAGATCTGCATCTTAGGCAAATATCTTTGGTAGCAGAATAGAGTATGGATGGGAATGGAAAGAGACTTGAAGCAGGGAGGTCAATTAGAAGACACTAGCAACTGTCCTACATTCAGTCATTATGTTGGCCATGTATGTTGACAGAGAGACTCTGGGATACTGTTCAGAATGGGGAGAGACAGAGTCAAGAGAACCGGAGTTGGAGAGTTAGCTTCCAAGAAGGCCATGGATAGAATTAACTGGAGGAGAAGCTTTACAGAGCTACATCAGGGACAGAGGAAAAAAGGACACCATTGGATAGTGCAAATTATTTTAAATAATTATTCTTGCAGAATATCTTCTAAACACAGCTTTTTTTTTCCTAAAGAAAGAATAAAAATGTTATCACCAGTCTTGAAACTTTCAGTGACCTGTAACAAAGTCCTGATTTCCTCACTGTGGTAAAGACCTTTTAGTCTTTCAAGATAGTCCCAAAGCACTATAACATTCACCCTGACTTTATTGATTATCACAAACTGTTTATGTTCTACAAATAAATAAAAGTATAATAGGAATACTAGAATATTTGATGGCAATATTATATCCTTACATAATTTTGATTTTTTTTTTACAAACCTGCCCCCGCCATAATAAAGTTGAGAACAATTGTTAAAGAATTCTCAGAGAGATAATTTAAACCCATTATGGTTCTTCCCAGTCTTCAATCCATTATCTTTTCCAAATAGAGCCAAATATGACTTACAAATTAAGAGAGCTGAACCAAAACATCTTATTAATCATATCATGCATATGAATATCATCAAGTTTCTCTCCTGAGAAACAAATTAAAGAATTCCATCACTTCACAGAATCTTCCTCAATGAGATATTAGCACTCCGTTTGGATTCTTTAAATGCAACATTTTGAATATAGACAGGAACAACAGATACAGAAGACTTCAGGCTTAAACTTAGAGGTCAATTTTAACCAGAAGATGAATGTAACATTTTCAGATACCTTGGTCCTCTCCAGGCAAGCCACTATAAAATGTTATTATTGAAAAGTTATTGTAAAAAGAAACAACAAAATCCAGAGCAGATTTTGTAAGTATTCTAATCAAAACTGAGACAATAACGACAGATTTCACCACTCTAAGGGAGCTATAGAAAGATTAAAACTTTGTCACCCAAAATTAGAAAAGAAGATCGATAGACATTCTGTGAGCACATACTAAATAAATAAAACAAGTATTTTTGGAGCAAGTAGGCATCACTTCACTAAAAATAGCTTCTCATGCATAATTCTAACTACGAGGTCATGTAAGGTAGGTATTTGATCCATGTTAAATTTTTGCAGCCTGCAGTTATATGCTATACAGTTTACACTATTTCTTTGCAGATTCTGCCTTCACCACAAAGTTCCATCTCCTGTAGGACAATTGGTTGTGATTTCAGCTAGTAATGACCTGGTCCTGGATTGCTATCCAAAACAGCTCCATTTTAACAAATAAAACTATGACAGTTATTTTTGTCATTACTTTTTGTTCACATATTCACTAATTTTCTACAGAGACACATTAAATATCCAATGAATTGTAGTGGAATTGAAACATTATTAAAGACTGAACAGTGGCCTACAATTGCACAGAATTAATATTGACGTATAATGCAACTGAGTGATGCCATTTTATCATAGAGAAATAAGACTCATCTTCCTGAGTACAAACCTAGACTTACACATGTAGTAGTTGTGTGATCCTGGTTAGGTCACTTAATCCTCATTGACTCAGTTTCCTCACTTGTAAAATGAGCTGAAGGAAGAAATGGTAAACCACTCCATTATCCTTGCCAAGAAAACCCCAAATAGAGTCATGAAGTGTTGTATACAACTGAAAATTTGCAACTTACTTAATACTCCATGCTTTCTATTATGTTGCTCAGGAACTATGGTTCTGCCTATCAAGTCATATAATGAAGAAGCTTTTGTGAAGAAGACTTTTAGAAACTTAGAACTATAGTTTTAATGTAGATTAAAAAAAGATTTTAGGGTTATTACCAAGAGACTTAGATAGAGTTTTATTCATTAATGCAGCATCATGAACTTCCCATAAGACTTCCTTTCCAGTCCTAGATAAAAAAAGAAAAAAGGATTATGGTTTATTGCCACATAAGAAAGCATAGAATCAAAATCCTCAAACTAATCAATATTCATGTGGTCTGAAATAATTGCTGCCTGTAAAACAAAGCCACACCATTTTCCGTCTGTAATAAAATTCAAATCAGAGGCTGGCAAGGTTCCAATGCTTGCTTTGGAGTTAGCAGTTTTTCTACTAATTCTTTGCTCCACACAAAACTTATCCCTAGATTCATTTCACTGATGATCAGAGAGTTATTTTATTAGTTCAATTTTCCATCAAGATCTGTATTTATGAAATCTCATTCTCCTTTAAGATGTTTTAAAGTTACTAATGGTAACTGGAGAGTAGAATGCTGATTTGTAGAAGTATGTTGATACTCTATCTACCAGGTTATTGGTTAGTAAAATACTTCTTAAGAAAAAAAACACAACTACTACTCTGTTTACCAAAGACTTCATTTATAACATGGGATTAATACTTCTGTGTGGGAAACGAAAGAAGGAACAAAGTAAAATACAATTTGGGAGGCTTCTTCTCCATTTTTTCCAAGTATATGGATTTTTTAGCAGAGTGAATAATGGCCCATATATAGAAACTAATTCAAAGTCAACTTAGATTATCTACACAAAATATGTAAACTTGAAAAATCAAATTAAAAGACCTAATAGTTACTTTTGTTTCCTTGTGTATCTTTTGATCCAATGCATCTTATTTATATCTCGTCCATTACATCCTCCAACTATATCAATAGGTGAAAATTTAGGGCCACATATGCCTTATTTGTGTCAATGTGTGTTCATGATGGTCATTGAGGAAAATAAATGCTTCTCAAGCTCATTCTGAGAATGGGAACTTTGGATTGCAATAACTCCAAAGCATCTTTCTCCAACATGCAGTCCTCTACATGAGCATGACTGAGACTTGGCCAATGGTATACCATGACAATTCACAAACTTTTGAGCTAAGGATGAGAGATCTGAATTTGGAGTCAGGAAAACTGAAGTACAAATTTTGTCACTGTCATTAAGCCTATAACACTGGGCAAGTCACTTAATTTCCTCACATCTCAGATTCCTCATCTGTAAAGAGGGGATGATAACAATAGCATCTACATCACAGGGTTGCTGTGAAGATCAAATGAGAAAACATGTATACTACTTTGTAAAACAGAAAGCAAAATTTAAATGCTGGCAAATAATTTTTTATGAAATACATATTATCTACTATTATAACATTACTATTTTGATGAAAAGTAGATTACCTCTATCTCTTCTAAATGGCTCAGATATTTGCTGTTGCTATTTACCATTAATTTTGGTTACAAATTCATTGGCTTTGCCTTATATATTATTTTAAATTAAATGGATTCTTAGTCTTCTTTATTTTTTTTTAAATTTTCATTCATTCATTCATTCATTCAGTTAGTTAGTTTTTAGTTTTTGCAAGGCAATGGGGTTAAGTTGCTTGCCCAAGGCCACACAGCTAGGAAATTATTAAGTATCTGAGGCCAGATTTGAACTCAGGTACTCCTGACTCCAGGGCTGGTGCTCTATCCACTGTGCCACCTAGCTGCCCCAGATTCTTATTCTTGTGTAAGGATTTTTGCCCATGATGTTTTGGTTTGAATTTTCATTAGCAAAGAAATTGTCAGGAGCTCCTTCTGACAATAAAATGAAGAAATAATATTACTTGCATCCACACCATGCCTTCATACTGCATTAACTCTTCATCTTCTTCTAGCTACTTTGAATATTTTTTTTATTTGACAGATTTTTGAGATCTAGTGGCTGAATTTGGAAGTGATCCTGGTCATTTTATTTCTTACATCATGGCTTCTGTGCTCTGCAGTTAATACAGCAACATAAAAAGCATTCATAAAATATCTTATGCGATATCAGAAAGTTAGTAAGAGGAATTTCATACATAAAATATTCATATTCATCCTCTATAGCTGTTAAAATCAAGAGTAATATTCACAGCAGAAAAACCTATGTGTTACAATGACTAAATGAACTTTTCTAGAAATCTTATTGTACTGGGCAATTATTTGCCAATTTCCCCCTCCTCGTGGATTCCTGCTCATCTATTTGTTATATTTACATTCTTTCCTAAGGTTATAAATGTGCGAAATATCGCTCAGACTTAGACAAAACCCAAGGGTCTGTAATTTAACTTTTCATGATAAGAAAGGAATGAAAGAAATAATAGTGGTAACAATGATGATGGCATTAATTTAATAGTTGAATGGATGATTTGGACTTTTGTTCTTTTAAAACTAAAAAGAAAAGGAAGATTTCAGAGGGAAGTGTCTGAGTTTAAGTTGAAGAATACCTTGTCCCCAGATGATAAATGGTCAAAGAATATTGATGGGAAGTTTTCAAGTGAAGAAATCAAAGATATCTATAATCAAATAAAAACTGAACTATTGTTGATTTGTGAAATCTAAATTAAAATAACTCTGAGGTACAAACTTACCCCTATCATATTGACTAATATGACAGAAAAGGAAAAGGACAAATATTGTAAGAGATGTGGGAAAATTGGGAGATTCATGAACTGTTGATAGGATTGTGAATGATTCAGCCACTCTGGAGAACAATTTGGAATTGTGGCTATAAAATTATGCATACCCTTTGATCCAGCAATATCATTCCTAGGTAAATCTCCTAATGAGATTTTTTTTAAACTGAAAGGAATTATATGTACAAAAATTTAGCATCTATTTTTGTGATAGGAAATAATTAGAAATTATGGGGATGCCATCACTTGGGGAATGGCTGAGCTAGTTGTGGTAAATGATTGTGATGGGATACTATTATACTTGGAGAAATGATAATAGGATTGTTTCCAAAAAACCTAGAAAATCTTACACGAACTGATGCAGAGTGAAGTGAGCAGAGTGGGAAGAACATTGTCCACAATAATAGCAGTATTGTAAGATGATCAACTGTGAATGATCTGGATACTCTCAGTAATGCAATGATGTAAGACAATTCCAAAGGGGTTATGATGAAAAATGTTCTTCATTTCCAGAAAAAGAACTAAAGGAGATCAAAGCATTGCAAAAGTCAGACATAAAGGACTGTGAGATGGGTTGATGGGTAGGAATCTATACAAAGCCATAGATGCAGGGGATGGAATGTCATATATGGAAAAAAGTATATAGGCTAGATTTGCAAAAAGCTGTATGTGAGGGTGATAAATGAGAACTGTCTAAAAGATTGAAACCAGATTGGAAAGTTCTTTAAATGCAAAATAGTGAGCTTATATATATTTTAAGGCAATAGGGATGTTCTAAAGATTCATAAGCAAGTCGGGGGGAAGATAAAACCAATAAATAACTTAGAAAATATCTATTAATCCTTGAAACTTCAATATATTTGATGACATGTTTTTTTCCTCCTTCTAATTGCTCTTTCATAACATAATAAGATGGAAATGTTAAATACAATTGTACATGTACAAATTTTAACATTATTTGCTGCCATGGGGAGGAGGGAAAGAAGGAAAAGGGGAGAAAAATGTGGAACTCATAATCTCACAAATAGATGAATGTTGAAAACTACATTTGCATATAATTTGAAAAAGTAATAAAAATATTTTTAAAAGAGAAATATCTATTAGGCTGCTATATGGAAGAGGGAGAGGGAAGAGAATGGAGGCAAAAAAATAGTCCAAAATAAAAGAAGTAATTATAAAAACCCAGATTAACCTCACAAGTTATGTCATTTTCATGAGAAGCAAAACATCTCTTGTAGAAGTACCATTTTATCCATTTACAAAACAATTGTCCCAGTTACAGGCCCTCACCCTCCATCACTTGGACTAGTAATATGTTCTTCTAATTGATCTTCCTGATGACCATTTCTTCCCACTGCAATTTTGCCTTATTCCACTGCCAAAGTGATTTTCCTAAAGCAACTGATCTAACAGTTCTTTATGATTTCCAAGAAAGGATGATAATTATAATAATAAGGTCATCATCATCATCATCATCAATAGCTTTTATCTAGAATGTTAAGATTTGCAAAATGATTTCTATGGTTTAACTCCTTGTCTTTAGGTGCTGTAACTATGTGCATTTTATGGACAAAGAATGTGAATCAGAGAGAGATTAACTGCCCATATTCAAACTGCTAGGGAGTGTCTAACATGGAATTTGAACTCAAGTCTTTTTGACTCCAAGTCTGGCAAATCTAATTACCATCTTCAAGCACCTAGTCTTCACCAGGTTCCATTGTCCTAAAAAGGCTTAAATTAAGAAGTTAGGCACATTTTTTTCTGTTACTGAATTAGATTATAGAGTAGAGAACAATTGGTTTAAAACTGATATCTCTATATCTGTTATTGATTCAGTAATAGAATGTTTTTATATACATATATTCTCACATATTTTGTGCACACATCTACACACACACACACACACAGAGAGAGAGAGAGAGAGAGAGAGAGAGAGAGAGAGAGAGAGAGAGAATAGGTTGGTGAGAAGGCAATAAAGAGCAAAATTTAAAAAAGAAAAGTTATAGATTTTATTCAGTAATATTGAAAAAATTATGCATTTACTACAATCAATTTATTAAAACTGGAATACTGTATTTAAGGATAATATTTGCAAATGTTTCAGTCAAAGGAAGCCAAGAGGAAGGAGATATAAAAGATGCTTGAGTAAAAATTCCTTGTTAGAATTAAAATTTAAAAATGAGGACTGTGGTATTACTGTCTTGTGTAACATAGCAGAGACCACTTAGATGAATATAAAGAATAAAAGGGGGATACTTAGATGTTGCTATAAATCTTTTCAATGGAATGAAAAAAGTTGGGCTGGGAAATAAGGAAGGCTGTAAAAATGTCAGAGAGGCAGTTATATGGGATGTTAACTGTCCAGATATTTACTAGTAAAAGGATACTCATTCTTTGAGAAAGGAGAGAATTATTTCATCATGTTATAAGTCATATGGTCTAGAAGGGCATAGATTATTCTCTAACTAATCACTGGAAATGATCCATGTATGATGAATCATCCTAAGAACAGAAAGTACCTACGATCTAGAGAGTGTCATTTGTCAGGTTTGAAAATGCCAAAATAGGTCAGGAGACAGGCTAGTAACTAGGAAGTATTGAATGATACCAAAGAGAACATGAAGGAATCGTAGGAGTTTTGAAAACTGGGTGAACTTTAAGACAAAACTTGAAAGATCTATGACTTGGGAGAGAAGGAATCAAAGAGTATTTAAAATAAGTTTCAGTGACATTAATTTTTTAAATGATTTCATTTTTAAAAATAAAATTTTATGAAGTAAAAGAGTAAATACTGTTTTATATTCTTTTTAAGCATTAAGAATTTCAAAAGATAAATTAAAAGCAGAATTAGAAATTATTAATGACAGTTATATGCTACTACTTTGTTTTTATTTTCCTTCATAATCAAATAAGCCCAATGGCATCATGATGTTGAGGTCTGGGTACAGTGTGTTTGACTGTGGCTGGTCAGTCTACTGTCAGTTTGAATTCTCTACCAGAGGTCAGGCACATTTGAATGTTTGGGATGGAGATGTCTCTAGATTTTTCACAGCTCACACTTTCTTCGGGTTACTGTGATTCTGCTTTGTTCCTAGAGCACAGAATCTTCTTTGACGTATACCATAGCGAATGATCCTATCCCAGTCATTGTCTCATTGTCAATACCAAAGTTCTTCAGAGAATTCTTAAGAGTATCCTTCTACCTCTTCTGATTTCCATGTTAGCCTGATGTAAATTCTCCATTAAATATTCTTTTAGGCAAACTTTTATATGACATTTGGGCTGTGTGGCCTATTGCTGTTACATAATGATTACAAATTGAGATCATTGAAATATTTTCTCATTTGATCCTTACAAAATTCACTGCGACATTGGTGCTATTATTATTCCCACTTTATAGATGGGAAATATGAGACACAGATAAAAGTAAAACTGGAAATTATAAGAAAGAAGATACATATAAATCCCAGGAGAGGGAAGTGATAATTCCCTTAAATAGAAGACTGACTTTCCCCTTCCCCTAGGAGGGACATAGGAAACTTATCTGCAGTTCAAATGGTTAATGAGAACATTGGATGCTTTTATGTATTTTTTTCATTCATATGCACATTTATATTTTTCAGTTACAAAATATCCTTCCACCTGCCCTTCCCACCCTCCTTCCTGGTGAATGATCAGGTTAGCATTGTATATACATATTTTTGATAAACATGTTACAATTAATCATTTTCAATATGAGGAATTAGGATTAAGGGAAAGAGATACATAAAAGATAATTTTATAAAATGTTCAACAGATTCGGAAGGATTGGTTTTTCTTTTTTGTTTTCTTTTGATTTGTTTCTCTTCCTCTGTTGGGTTAACATTATCCATAGCCTGTCCAATATGGTTTTCCTAGCTCTCTGAACTGAGTGGCATAGGATGCTTTTAGCCAGATTTAACATTTGCTGCAATTCAGGAAATGTTTACATTACTATTAGGCAGGATGCATAGTCTTGGGCTTGAGACATAGAGATGAATGGGTTTCGTAGGACAAGCAAACGTGAATGGCTTTCCCAGTGGGACACTTTGCGTAGTGTCTTTAGGGGAGATACTAACACTAAGAAGAGTTGGAAAAGACTTGCTGCAGAACATGGGATTTCAATTGGAACTTATCATGGAAGCTAGGAAGTAGGATTGAAGAGAAGATAGGGGACAGTTAGAAAAGATCCTGAGAACTGAAAATCGAATTCAGTGTCTCTGGATTGAAAAGTAAGCGTGTGCTTTGTAAAACACTGAGAGTGCAATGGTAAAGAAAAAGCAATCCTTGTGTTTAAGTACCTTACGTTCTACAGGAGAACAAAAAACATTAAGTAGAAACAAAGTAATTTCAAGAGGAAAAGGCTACCAATAACTGGAACTTTGCCGGACATTATAATAAGGGTACTTGGTCCAATCTCTCATATTACAGATAAGGAAACTGAGGCCAAGAAAAGTTTGTTTGACTCATGCAAAGTCACATAGCTACTAGCAGGTGACAGAACTTCTGATTTCAAAGTCAGAATCCGTTTCCCCTCCTGTTGATCTGGAAAAAAACAATATTTTACTTGGAAGAAAAAAGGACTACAGATTTTCCTCCTACAGTGTGTCTTCCATGCATATATTAAAGTTATATGAGAGTTTATGACAGATGTAACCACAGAGATAACTTTGTTCAGCAATCCATCGAGTATCAAAATCAAGTGAGTGATGAAAGAGGAAGACATATGTTTTTCTAATGTATTCACCACTGTCAGGTAAAAGATCGTGTGAAGAGTTCAGATGGAAAGAAAAGATTCCCTTTAGGATGTGTAATTGTTCAGAAGTTGCTGTTGACAGCTGGCATTGCCTCCAGAACCCTAGAAGGCTTTTGCACTGAGATCCAGAGCCGCTGGAAACACATTGGGCTAACTTTGCAGACTAGGAAAAAATCATTGCTACCTCCACCAGCACCATCATGACCGCCATCACCACCACCACCACCACCACCACCACCAAAGCAGTTGGAAAGAGCATGTAGCTTTGATTAAAAAAATGTGCCTAAGATTGGGTTAGTATTCTTTATATCAGTTCATATGTTTGATGGACACTGAACTAGGCTTAAAATTCAACAGAAAGATTTCATTTCAAAAAGCACATAATACATTTTTGTTTTGTTCTAGACAAATTTTTATGGATGTTTTGCTTTTTTTTACAATCTCCATAATTTCTCCCAGTATGTGTTCCCTTTTCCATTCTCAGAGACTCATATAAAAAATGGAATATTTATAGGCAAAGAAAGAAAGAAAGCATAAGTAATCCAAATGACAGAAAAATCTGAAAATGTACCCTTTTGTTAATCTTCTACTTCTGCAACTAGGTAGGGTGGGACTGTGTGTTCAAGTCTGTTTTTGAACCATTCTTTTTCTTTATCATGTAACTATGGAGTACTTTTAATGATTCTAAATTTTTCCTGTTTTCAAAACCCATATACAACACCACTATTTTCCTGACAACACAATAATTCATACATGCATTTTACACATAGAATTATATATATGTATATATACTGCACACTGTAATTGTATGTATGCATGGATATATTGCATGTATGCTAATTACATGACATGTATACATGTGTGTATAGAATATATGCCTATTGAAATATACACAGATTGTATATAAATATATGTACATATGTATGAATTGTATATATATTACATACATGTCTATATTTTATATTATCTATATTCTATATAAATATGTGTATATGTGTGTGTATTTGTGTGTGTGTGTGTGTGTGTGTGCCTGTGTGTCTGTGTGTCTGTGTGTCCATGACCTGTAGAATACTACAATCTCAAAATAACAGAAGCTCTGCAGGTCACCCAACAAGGAAAGAAAAGATCTATAATGTAGATGAATAACCTATATCCACCCACCACTGCCACTACTACTGCTAATATGACTGCCATCACAACTATAGGGCATGCCGGAAGAGGTTCATATATCCAAGCCTCAGTTTCCTTTTTTATAAAATGGAGATAAAATATATTAAAAACTATGAAAATCAAATGAGACAATATATACTTGCAAATATTAATTATGGCTATTACTCCTAATTATAGCAACACTATTGACTTGACCTACTAAGTTATATTAAAAAAAATAAAAGAGAAGCAGATTTAGAGTCAAGTGAGAGTAGAAATCAAAACCCATCTCTGACATTTCTTAATTTTGTGTCCTTTGCCAATTTTCACGAGGTTCTTTAAACTTTGGTTTCCTAATTTGTTTACAAAGTCAACTGATCACTAGAGGTGTCATTAATGATGCCTAACAAAAGAGGTAGAATGAGGGATTAAGAGGATGACTAAGTAATGGTATCTACATCTACAGCAGCAGCAGTAGACAAAAGACCATCCCTTGCACATTGCTTCCATACTCCAGTAGTATCAATTGAATAAACATTTATTAAGGATTCACATTTTACTAAGCTGTATGCTAAGAATTGAAGATGCAAAGAAAGACAAAAAGATAGCTCTTGCTCTCAAAGAGCATACCATCTAATAGAAGAGAGAACAAATAAAGAACTCTAGAGATACAAAAATCAATAGAATGGATTATGGGCCTTCTGAGAAGTAAAGGCATTAACCTTTGAGTAATTCCTGGAGAAGACCTTCTTGAATAGGTAAGGCTTGAGTTAAGTCTTGCAGGAAGCCTTAGGAAAGAGGATAGAATATTTCAAAGTGTACAAAACTCAGAGATAGGAGTCTGAGCACATGATGGAAGAGATTTATGTTGATGTATCCTCCAGGAAGGTTTTCTAAAAGACACAAACAACAATCAAACAGACGAAATTGTATTGGGAATTCCAAACGTACCTGGTGATAATAGTACTCACATCATAAGGAATTCATTGAGATGTCTAACTGCTAGGGCAACTAGGCGGCTCAGTGGATAGAGTACCAATCCTGGAGTCAGGAGGTCCTGAGTTCAAATCCAGCCTCAGACACTCATTAACTAGCTGTGTGACCTTGGGCAAGTCACTTAAGCCCATTGCCTTGCAAAAACCAAAAAAAAAAGGAAGAAGAAAGAGAAGAAGAGAAGTCTAAGTGTTGAATAATGCAAAATATCTTCATGAACCTTATTAGCCCCTGTAATTGACATTATTGAACATCAGTCTCTCATTCCTTATATGCTATCATGGAAAATTTTAAAAATGCAAATTTACGTTAGAATAAAAAAATACTTCAATACATTGGGCAGGACACCATGAGGAAACATGCTTCTTCTCCTTCTCATCGCCATCATTATAATCAGCATTATTATCATCAACATCAGTATAATCATCATCATAATGATCTTTAACATTGTCATCATCGTTTTCCCTATTGTCATCCTCCCCATCACCATTTTTGTCATCATTATGTCATCATCATCATTGTTATTAACATCAGCAGCAGCATCCATAGTATTTATATAATCCATTTTTTAGATTTACAAAATACTTTACAAATATCATCTCAATTTATCCTTAGAAGATCTCTGATAGCTTGGTGCCATGGATATTCCCATTTTACAGTTGAGGAAATTGAGGTAGGCAGAGGTTAAATGATTTACTTAGTCAAAGAACTAGTAAGTGTCAGTTGTGAGTTGTGTACTTAGGTCTTCCTATCCTCAGGCCAGAATTGTACCTAGTTAGTCCTTACCCTAAAGAAGTATTTAATTTATAAGTGGGAATCCTTGGCCCACTAGTGACTATATATGGAAGAATATGGAAGAAATAATAGTATTTAAATGTCTCCCAAGCTCCCTTTTGTGTGTAAAAATCTGAAAAGCTTCAGAAGATTCAGGGGAAAAATGTCTTCTGATAGTGTACTTTCAATGTGGCCTGATCCTACTGCCAGGAAAAATGGCTACAGATTGGGGGAAAAAATAGCTTTATAAAATATTTCAAAAATTATGTAGATAGAGTCTCAAGTGTGGAGTCAGTAAAACTCATCTTTCTGAGCTTAAATCTCATCTCAGAGACTTCTTAGCTGTGTGACCCTGAGCAAGTCATTTAACTCTGTTTACCTCAGTTTTCCAGATTTCCCACATCCCTTCCAACAATGATCATTGTCCTTTCTGATCATATTGGCCAGTCTGAGAGGTGTGAGGTGGTACTTCAAAGATGCTTTAAGTTGCATTTCTCTAATAAGTAATGATTTTGAGCAATTTTTCATATGATTATGGATCGCTTTGATCTCATTTGTGAATTGCCTTTGCCTCTCCTTTGACCGTTGTCAATTGGGGAATGGCTTTTTTTTTTTTTTTTGAAAATTTGACTGAGGCACAGCTAGGTGGCGCAGTGGATAGAGCACCGGCCCTGGAGTCAGGAGTACCTGAGTTCAAATCCGGCCTCAGACACTTAATAATTACCGAGCTGTGTGGCCTTGGGCAAACCACTTAACCCCATTGCCTAGCAAAAACTAAAAAAAAAAAAAAATTGACTCAGTTCTCTGTATATTTTAGAAATGAGTCCTTTGTCAGAAATACCAGTTGTAAAGATTGTTTCACAGTTACATTTCTTTTGATCTTGATTGCAGTGGTTTTGTCTGTGCAAAAGCTTTTTAATTCAATGTAATCAAAATCATCTAGTTTGTTTTTAGTGATGTTCTCCATCTCTTCCTTAGTCATAAACTGCTTCTCTTTCCATTAATCAGATAAACTACTCCTTGATCTTCTAGTTTGCTTATAATATTGTTTTTTATGTCTAAATCCTGTATCCATTTGGATTTTTATCTTGGTATAGGGCGTGAGGTGTTGGTCTAATCTAAGTTTCTTCCATTTTAACTTCCAATTTTCCCAGCAGTTTTTATGGAAGAGAGAGAGAGAGTTTTTATCCCAATAACTAGACTCTTTGGGTTAATCAAACAGATTACTATAATCATTTCCTGCTATTGTACCTAGTCTATTCCAATGGTCAAATACTCTATTTCGTAGCCAATATCAGACAATTTTGATGACTGATACTTTATAATACAATTTTAGATCCGGTAGGGCTAAGCCACCTTCTTTTCTGCTTGTTTCATTAAATCCCTGGAAATTCTTGACTTTTTTTATTTCTCTTACAACTTTTTCTAGCTCATTAATATATATTTTTTTTTGGAATTTTGATTGTTAGAACACTAAACAGGTAGTTTAGTTTTGGTAGAATTGTCATTTTTATTATTTTAGCTTGACCTATCCATGAGCAGTTGATGTTTGCCCAGTTCTTTAAATCTGATTTTATTTGTCTAAGAAGTGTTTTGTAATTGTTTCAAGAAGTTTCTGAAATGGGGTTATTTAGGTATTTAATCTCTTTTTCATTTAAACTGGGCAACTTATATTTTTGTAAATATACTAAAAAATTTGTAAATATATATTTGTAAATATCCCTTTCACTTAGATTGTCAAATTTATTGGCATAGAGTTGGGCAAAATAATTTCAAATTATTACTTTAATTTCCTCCTCATTGGTGGTTGAGTTTACCTTTTCCATTTCTGATACTAGTGATTTTTGTTTTCTTCTTTCTTTATTTTAACCAAATTGACCAGAGATTTATCAATTTCATTGTTTTTTTTCATAAAACAACTCTTTGTTATTTATTAATTCATTAGTTTTTATGATTTTGATTTTATTTTATTAATTTCTCTAATTTTTAGAATTTCTAATTTAATATTTAATTGGAGATTTTGTAATTTGTTCTTTCTCTAATTTTAGTTGCATATTTAGTTCGGTTTCTCCTTTCTCTAATTTCTTCATGTAAACATTTAAAGATATAATGTATCCACTTTGAGTGAATCCCATAGGGTTTGGTATGTTGTTTCATTATTGTCATTAGGATAAAATAATTAATTCTTTATATAATTTGTTGTTTGATCTACTCATTCTTTAAAATGTGGTTATTCAGTTTCCAATTAGTTCTGGGTCTATATCTCCTTGGCCCAATATTGCAGATGATTTTTATTGCATTACTCTGAGAAATATGTATTCACTATTTCTGCCTTTATCCAATTTATTATTAGGTTTTTAATGTCCTGGTACATGGTCAGTTTTTGTGTAAGTGCCATGTACTGCAGAAAAAAAGGTTCATTCCTTTCTATCTCCATTCAATTTCCTCCATACGTCTATCATACCTAGGTTTTCTAACAATCTATTTACCTCCTTAACTTCCTTCTTGTTTAATTTGTGATTCGATTAATCTAAATCTGAGAGCGGGAGGTTGAGGTCTTCCACTAGTAGAGTTTCGTTGTCTATGTCTTCCTGGAGTTCTTTCAGCTTCTCCTCTAAGAATTTGGATGCTATTTCATTGGCTGCATATATATATATATATATATATATATATATATATATATATATATATATACATACAATATTGAAATCACTTTCTTGTCTATGATACCTTTTAGGAGGATAGTTTCCTTCCTTCTTTCTATTTTTGCAGCTGCTGTGTCTGAAATAAGGATTGCTTCCTGCTTTTTTCACTTCAGCTGAAGTAAAATATATTTTGCTCCAACCTTTTACCTTATGTATCTCTCTGCTTCAAATGAATTTCTTGTAAGCAGCATGTTATAGGATTCTGGTTTTTAATCCAGTCTGCTATTTACTCCAGCCCAGCAGCTAATCAGTCTAACCCACAGCTAATCCAGACTCTGTGGCTCTCACTGTCTGTGTTCCTGGAAGAGTCTGCCCTCTGCACCTGGACTCACCCAGAATTGCAGAAGACAAATCCTGAGGTGGATGTTCTTCTACTGGCTTTTCTTTCTGGGTTTTGTCGATCAGATTTCTATTAATAGGTTTGTTTCATATTATTTATGGGGAAAGATCAAGAGACTTTAGAACTGTGTGTGTCTTCTCTCCGCCATCTTGGCCAGAAGTTTCTATTCTGGCTGGAAGTCTTTATTTTGTCTTTCTTAAAATTCTTTGTGCTTAAAAAATTTGATTATGAGAAGGAATTTCTATGTTCACCAAATTATCATTAGCATCCATGGCACAAAAATGGTTAAAGACTCTTGAAGGACCCCTTGCTAGATAATTAGTTGTAGTTAAATGGAAAAACTGAATTTCCCCAGCTAGTTGAAGGTGAGGTATCATGGACACTGGGATATTGATGACATTACAGTACAGTCTTTGCATTCCTGATTTTTAGTTTTTACTAAGTGGCTACTTCAAATTTCTTCCTAAACTGGCATCTCACATTGCTACAAAGCTAATTTGTTTTATAGAGTATGATTCCTTAGGCCTGGCCTGGTGACATATGCCTATAAACCAGGGGTGGGGAATATCCATCCTGCTGGTTGTGTAAGAGACACAAAATCATTTGGTCTGGTGCTGCCATGGTAACCACAGGCAGGATTACAAATTCAATAAATCTAGGAGCTTTTTAGGAGTGAATTAATAAAATGTTTGACAAAATCTAACAGTCTAAATTTTAGTTTTATAATTATGTATGTTCTACAAATGATGTTATAAATATCCAAATGGTCCATGACAGGAAAATGGTTCCCCATCTCTGCTATAAACCCTGATGCCTGGGAGGTGGAAGTTGGTGGATTGTTGGTGTTTGAGAGGGTATGTGCTATATTTTTCACTAATGTGTCATCAGTATAACAACTACCCTGGGTATCAAGACCCATAAAGCTGCTTGTGGATGAGAGAATTGACTGAGGCTGGAAAGAGGAGGATTTAAAGCTCTTGGGATGGGGAGCAGGAGGAATGGGCCCATGTGAAACCTTCTCCAAAATAATAACACCAACAATAATAAGAGTAGCAACAGTAACTATAATGACAATCAACACAGCTCTATGTACTCTATGTAATCTCAGAAGAATCTTATTAAATGCAAATTAGAGGCATTGCTTTCCTCATCAGCAAATTGCAGCTCTAGAAAGGGAAAAAATGTCATTTAGGAAAGGATAAGGGAGGAATTGAGTTTCTGATAATAAAGCCCCCACCCAAAAGAGACAGAGATGGTATCAAGGCTAAGTTGGTGTTGAGTGGATGAGTTGTTAGCCTGAGATCTCTTGACTTTCCCATACTGGAGACCACAGGCAAACAGAGCAGTGTGGGAACAACCATGATAAATTTGAAAATTAGATATACATATATGCATATAAAGACATTCAGATAGATGGATACATGCATTTATACATACACATGTGCATACTAAAAGCATACATAGATATGTCCTCATATATATATATATGTGTATATATATATATATAGGCACATTGCATGCATAAATTATATATATGTAAAATAATTTCAATTTTAATATAACCACTCCAGCATTACTCTGGTTACTAAATGACCCAGCATAATATCTATCAAAAGAGCTGTTTCTAAGTCCACTCTACCAATGACAACAGAATGGGAAGCAGAGTAGATATTCTGTTCTTTTTTTAAACAGCTAGTATGAATATGAATATGGTAAAGTGGTCACATTATTCTAATTGTTATTGTATATATCCACTGGACTGGAAGCAATTAAGATATTTTTACTAATCATAATTTTATCTTCAAACAGTGTAAATTCACACAAGGCAACATCTTTAGAGAATTCATTATTTGCACTAATTAGTTCCTATCTGTGTTTGTTTCCAGTCTTCCCTGGAACATAAAATAACCAGATTTTGTTTCTTACATGACTAAAGAGTTGAATCCTGATACATTGTTCTCAGCTTAATATTCAGACAATCATAATATAGAAAATAGGTATTTGAGCAATCATGCAAAAAAAACCACTATCTTCTTGTATCTTGATGAAATCATATATCTCTTTCATAGAGGGAGCTTGCCAGAGTGGAATTCTTATTTTGGGCCTCAAGGAGATCATAATTTTGGCAGTCTGAGAAGTGGGTCAATTCACTGGGATGAAAGGCTATTGAATAGTTTTCTCTAAAGTTGGGTGAACTGCCTTACACTGCTCAGTCTCTTAAAGAACCTCCAGTTACACCAAGGTGGCAGTGCCAGGCTCCTCATCCCAACTCTCATCTTTGCCTTTGGACTAGATAGAATGTTCTCTGGTATTCTCTAGTATAATGGACTAAATTCTATATTTGGAGTCATTAAACCCAGTTCAAATCTTAACCTCACCATCAACTTTGTGACCACTTGGTTTCTCTGAACCTCAGTTTTCTTATCTCTAAAACAGGGGGATGAGATAACTGCAAAGGACCTTTACAACTTTTCATCGATAGTCCTTTGATCCCTTGTGATGTATTTTAATGATTTATACCTTCTTCTGTTCCCCCTGCCTAAGACCAAGATAAAACTATAGGTGGTAATTAAATGGGCACCACTATGACAGATAGAGGACTGTCAGGGCAAAGACCTAAAGAGATCATTATGAAAAAAATTAATCGAGATTATGAGTCTGTATGCATAAGGAGTAAAGGGGGAAATTTAGGCATTTATCTTGATATTTATCAGGAAGGACACTTGGGGATATTATAGTGCTCTCAGAGAGACCCATTTGTCAAGGTGACTGGTTTAATAAAAAAACCAAAGGAATATTAAAATAACCTCACATTTTGATTTTTGTCCTAACACCATTTGCTCACAGGGGTTTGACTGATAGTGACAAGGCTTTCTTGTTCTCATTAGAAGAATATGTACAAGGAAGAAAACTGCAAATGATACATCATGTTGCCCTGGGAGTGAGAAAATATAGTGAACTTTCAAAATGGTTCCAGTGACGTCTTCATAATTACTGTCATCCGGTCTCTACCTTTATGTTTTTTTAATTGTTTAAAGATCATAAAAGAGAAAATTTAGTACAAGCTAGAAAAAGAGCTTTTATGATATAACATAATTTTATATTGATACCATCACCATAAAAATGATATGCAGAAACATTTTAATGGATCTCCTTTTTTTTTTACCCTACACACATATTTGATCATTTTGCTTTTCTGTTGTTATATCTAGGAATTGGGTCAATTTTTGTTTCTCCTGCTGTGCAAATTTAACCCTGACTTAAGTAACGAGATATTGTGTGTTCTTAAAATTCCACTACCTTGACCTTTGTGACACTATCTCTATAAAGGAAGGAGAGAAGCCTGGTCAAAGGGGGTAGTTTAACAAAGAATGACCATACTCTATTTGTATAAGATAGCTTGATATATTTTAACAACCTCCTAGGATTGTTTTTTCATGGTAAAATTGCTCTCTGGTGACTAGATGCTCATTCCCCTTGAGTTATGCCGAATAGGGTCCAATACTCAAGAAACTACTCTAGTGCCATTCCACAGGTATACATAATGGAAGGAGCAAAGAGGAAGATGCAAAATGGGTGCTCTTAAGTACAAGGTAACCATGGTGGAAATGAGAGAAGAGATATACAGTGACAATTATGATCCCATAAAATGACCCACTGCCTAGTGTTGCCATTTGACTAGATGGAAGTGCCATTACTGTCTAAGCCTTGCTATAAATCTGTGAATTCTGGCACATATTAATGTGAGTGGGTATGTGAATGGGTGGGAGATGAGGTAATGAAAATGCATTCTCCCAGATTGTTTATAGTGAATTTAGGAGAAATTTTTTGGTCTGCTTATATTGTGAGCAGGAGGAAGTATGGTAAAAATGATAAACATATATTAACATATATACACACAAATAGATATGTTATATAAATAAGCATGATAAACATGTGTGCATATGTCTGTATTATGCACATGTGTTTTTATACATATTTACATGCATAGATATGCACACTTAAACCACACATCTACACATATACTGTCGGGAAAGGTGGCCTGAAAACTAGGATATCCCAGATTCTATTCCTTCCTCTGACACATTCTAACTTTGTGACTGTATATAAGTTAACCTCTCAGTGCACTAGGTAACTTTCTAAAATTCCAAGTCTAAGAGAAGGTGATATTCTTCTTGAGTAGAGAGATTTTCCTCACCTAAGAGTGATTTATACCAATGAAATTCCAGAACCAGATGAACTGTATTCTATGCATGAGACAAAGCACTAGACATGTGGGCTAGGTGTCTTTGGGTTCGAATTCTAGCCATTCCTTCCATTTATTTTGTGATTGGGAGTAGCTAGGTGGTGCAGTGGATAGAACACTGGCCCTGAAGTCAGGAGGTTCAAATTGGACCTCAGACACTTAATACTTGGACAAGTCATTTTACCCGGTTGACTTGCAAAAACAAAAACAAAAACAAAATTATGTGACAATGAGCAAAAAATAAGCTTTGTAAACCTTAGTTTTTTATCACTAAAATGTAGGTAATAATACTTGCATTACTTATCTTGATAACTTATCTTGATCAAACCCAGGGCTTGACTCTAAAGTCATCTCTTTATCCATATAATCACACTGCCTCTTAAAAACACTACAATGGCGACAGAGGACTTAGTCTGTGTAATCCTGGAGAACTCATTTAACTTTCCTGAACCTGAGTTTCCTCATCTGTAAATTGAAGTACTGAAAAGGAGGTCTAGTTCTGAGTAAGGAAGCCAGAGAGGTGACTGTCCTGCTCCTGTTCAGCGGAGATCTCACTATCTCCTGTGGGAACCAATTCTACTGTCACATAACTCTCAAGAACTTGGGTTTCTCCCAGTTTCTATCCATTGCTCCTACAAGTGCCCTATGAACAAGACTAATCCTTTCATATGGCAACCATCAGATCTTTTAAGGTTATTAATATCTTTCTTGCCAAAAGTCTGACCTTTTCAGAGAATACTTTTTGACCTCTACCTTTGGTCTCTCTTTTTCATCTTAACCCATACCACTATCAGGATAAATTTCCTAAAATATAGGAAATTTACTTTATTTATTTTAGTATCAATAACAATAACACATATATTAAACTGTGGAAAACACTTTCCTCTAAGTAATCCTGTGTTAAAATATATTGTGAAAGTTATTTTACGGTTTTTCAAATGAGGAAACTGAGATTCTCTTCATTGTTTTAATAAGCATTTGTTGATCTTCTTCCCTTTATTGTCTAATTTAATCTTCTCTGACTAACTTTCAAGACCTTTCAAAATAGAATTTCACTTTTCTTATTTAAATTTGTTTTCTGACACTTCTAAATATAAGTCTTCTTTCCTCAGGGAAGTCTCCTTATTTATTGATTATTCTCCTCATTCTTTACTTCTCCCTACATTGCTTCCTTTTCAAATCCATTTTCCCCCATCCTTAATAAATTGGTTCAAATTCCAGCTTCTCTGTAGTTTTCCACAAAACCTGTAGAACGTAGTGATTTCTTTCTTGTCTGACTACATGTGTACCTTTTTTAAAAAACAAAAATCAGGGTTCAATAACTTGTTCAAAGTCACATTAGCTAAGGAAGTATCTAAACTGCTGACTCCAGAACTGGGGCTCTATCCATTGTGCCACCAAACTGCCCCTACCTGTGTAATTTTTATAATTAAATTATATTGATTTTCTTTGGTTTTAATATCATCTAGATTTCCCAATATATCCCCTCTCTATCCCCCCCAAAACCAAATCTTATAACAGAGAAAAAAAAAGGTACAAATATTTAGCAAAATTAAGCAAAGAATAAAAAACTTTGACTTTATATGCAATGTTCATACCCATAATTCCCCCATCTCCATAAAAAAATCAGAGGGACTTGCTATGTCATATCATTTCTCTGAGTCAAATATTATCATTATACTTTTATAGTATTCACTTTCGATCCTTTTGCATTTATTTTCTACATAATAGTTACTTCCTTTAATATTATGCTATTCTTTTATTCTCTCTAGGAAATAATAACCATTTATATCAGGATATAGTGTGGATGTTTATAGATATACTTTCTGATTAGCAAATTGCTTTATATGTTTGTATTTTTGTTGTTGCTGTTTGCCCTTAATTCTGAAAGAAGACCATGGCATCAGGGAGGTGATGCCATGACAAGCACATGACTTAGATTTGAGTGAGGAGGTGTTGTGCTAATTCACCAGCCTTACTTTCTCCTCCAGAACCACCTGGGTGTAGTGACCAGATACGAATCACTGGAGGTGGCCCTGGATGGGAGGCAATCAGAGTTAAGTGACTTGCCCAAGGTCACACAGGTAGTAAGTGTCAAGTGACTGAGGTCAAATAGGAACTCAGGTCCTCTAGACTCCAGAATTCACTATGCCATCTAGCTGCCCTTGTAAGTATGTGTGTATGTATGTATTTATATTTACATACATACATATGTGTATGTGCATGCATATATCTTACTCTGCCTCTGCTGCTACATCAAATAAGTTGTAAATTCTTGGTGGTCCTGAACTATTTGCACTTATTTTGTTAGTCCTCTTCTAAATAACTTCTAATGACTCCTTATTGCTTTTTTGGAAAAAAGAGAATCCTTAATCTATAATTCAGGATCCAATTTACCTTCTCTAGTCTTATTTCATATTATTTTCCTTTTATAATCTATGTTTTAGCCAAACTAGAAGTTCTCTGAAATCAGTATTCCTTCTCCTATATCTCTTATCTCCTACATCTTTACAAAGGCGGTCTATTTCTCATGCCTAGACAGGACCCCCTCTTCAAAATCTTTCTTTTTCTTTCAGGTTCAAAAGAAATAGATTTCTGGTTTTCCTAAATGCTAATGTTATTCTAATTTGGTATATTATATTATAATATGATTTAATAAGATATAATATATCAATATAATATGATACTATACATTTTATTCTACATAATATATTATAGATTATACAATATTATGATAAAGCATAATGTGGTCTTGAATTATATATGTAACCCCAAGAGATTGTGTGACTTATTAAAGGCAGGGATAATCTTGTTTTGCCACTGCAGCCCTAAAATATATCTATATGTTAAAAGACAAGGACTATTCTATGATTTCATTGACATGTAGAATTCTCAGTTGAAGAAATTTTCTTGACCACTGCCAGTTGGCACTTGGTGGAATTTTATATTCTTAGAGAATTGAAAAGAATACTGAGAGATTAAATGTTTTGTCTACGGGGTGGTAGGACTAGCAAGAATATTTAGGAGGTAGAACTAGAACCCAGATCTTCCTGCATTTAAGGTCACCTCTCTTCTAAGCCATATTGTCTCATATTTGAGAAGTAAGTGCTTAGGAACCATGTATTAAATTGAATTAAATTATATATCCTCTAGCTTTTTGCAGAAACTGTCTTCAGTTCTCCTAAGGAAAAAAAGTGATGGTAGGCCCCCCTTTCCTTCAATTTAGCATAAAAAATTAAATTGCATTTAATGAACTTTAAAATTTTTGAGTTTAAATTAAAGTGACAATATCAATTCTCTGGCAACATAGTCCACTCTGGAGAATCTCTGGTTGCTTATTCATCCTATCAGTTTTCTTCATCAAATTTTCTTTCCTGTCTGTCTTTTGCAACTCATCTGATATGTATGTCCTCAAGGAATTAAAAGCTATTTATTTAGAAAATTGATTAGAGGGGAATTTGAAGGAGAGAAGAGAATATTTCTCCAAGCTATGAATAAAAGTGTGTATTGTTTTGGGGTTTTAAAAATTGTACTGTGAACTTCCTGCTCATTTTTTAATGACAGAGGATTGAAGATATAAATCCTTTCGTGATGCTGTTGGGTATGAATGAGGCAAAAAATTATAAGTGAAGGATAATAGCCTCATTGATTTTTGAAGGCTTTGTTATTGTATGAAATGAGTTCTAGAAGCCACCTAATACTTACCTGATGACTGTGATCCATAGTTAGTCACAAGATTTCTGAACTTCAGGTTTCTTATCCATAAAATGGGCTTAATACTGTTTGCTATATATGCCATCAAAATTTGTTGTGAGGATAGCACTTTGACAAGCTGAAAGTATTCTAATACTGTTAATTCTATTTGTTCCCAGTATGTATTCTTCTAATTTCCCTATCTGATCAATTGATTTTTTTGTTTTGTTTTTGTTTTTGTTTTTGTTTTTTAGGTTTTCTTTTTTTTGCAAGGCAAATGGGGTTAAGTCGCTTGCCCAAGGCCACACAGCTAGGTAATTATTAAGTGTCTGAGGTCTGATTTGAACCCAGGTACTCCTGATTCCAAGGCCAGTGTTTTATCCACTGCGATACCTAGCCACCCCCCTGATTTTGTTTTTGAATGGAAAATCTGCATCAAGACAGAAGTCCCACACTGACAGATATCATTTAAATGTGCTAGTAAACTTTATCCAATTCTATTCAATTTGACAGCCAAATATTAGGTGATTATTTAAATGGTTTATTAATAGGTTAGATAGGTGGTTCAGTGGAAAGATCATTGGACCTGGAGTCAGGAAGACCAGAGTTCATTGAACTGCTTTCAAATACTTATTAGTTGTGTGACCTCGAGCAAGTCACTTAATAATTGTTTGCCTTGGTTTCCTCATCTATATAATGGAGATAATATATAGCAGCTCCTTCTCAGGATTGTTTTGAAGACCAAATGATACAATAACTATAAAACTTATAACAAAGTGCCTGGCAAAATAGGAAACATGATATGTATTATTATTATTATCATTAGTAGTAGTAGCAGTACTAGTAGTAGTAGTAGTAGTAGTAGTAGTAGTAGTGATTGTTGTCATTGTTGTCGTAGTCTTAGTTGTAAGGCATAGAGCTTATTTCCTGAGGAGATGAAGACAAAAATTAAACAATTTGCTTCTCAAAAATTTTTACTTGAGAAGGAATGATGGCCTCCACTTGATGATGATGATGATGAGATGATGATGATGATGATTATAGTGATAGGGATGGTTGTCCTTCATTCTTGAAGAAGATCATGACATGGGGGGGGTGATGCCATGGAAAGCAAATAAAATGAATTTGAGTGAGGGGAGGGGTGGGGCTGTGCTTAATCTTCAGCCTTACTTTCCTCCAGAGCCATCTGGTTCCAGTGACCAGATATAAATTAGCATGCCTGGAGATGGCCTCTGATCACAGATAACTGGTCACATATTTCTACATAATCTGTCATTTCCTTGATATCAGTGCTTTTTCCTCATAGATTCCAAACACAATATCTTTTTTTTAGGTTTTTGCAAAGCAAATGGCATTAAGTGGCTTGCCCAAGGCCACAAGGCTAGGTAATTATTAAGTGTCTGAGACCGGATTTGACTCCTGACTCCAGGGCTGGTGCTTTATCCACTGCACCACCTAGCCGCCTCCTTAAAGACAATATCTTCATATGTAAGTCATAAGCAAAGCAAAAGCATTTTTATATCATCAGAATCAATAAGAAGCTCAAAGGGACTCTAAGTAAACCATTCTACCCCCTTTCTCTTAAAGATGAGAAACCTTGTCAGAGAGATATTAAATGTGACATATGATCATATTGACAGAAAGAAACAGAGAAAGTATTTGAACCTAGGTCCTCCTCAATTTTTAGGAGGACTTTTCCAGTTGGGTTTCTAGAGAACCCAGGAAGAACCTCATCTAGAGGTGAGTCTGTAAGATAGAAGGTCAAATAAAGTGAATACCAAACTTAAGATGTTTGTTAGTGTGCTAAGAGAGCTTACACACTGGCTAAAGATTTTGACCTTTACAGTTTTTTTCAGACCTAATTAAGGTATATAACCAGTTAGCAACACTCATAATTTGAATGGACCAATGGGATGAAATCCAAGTAACTGGTCTGGAGAGTTCCTAGTGTGTCTTGGGTACAATATTTATGGGATTGTGTTCCACTAAATAGTGTTGTGTGCAGTAGGCTTTCCTATTTTTAGCCTCAACAAGATGGAGATAGTTTTGTTTGTAGAATTGATGGCACAATTCATATATTCATATAGCTTAGCCCAATGGTAAGTTAGGTTTTCCCTTCCTAATTCCAATATTAAATTCTGTCTGCTGCATTTCCATGTAGGGGGCAATTTATATATATATATATATATATATATATATATATATATATATATATATATATTATCTAGATGATGCAACTCCTAAAAATCAAGGTCTCGGTCATATGTGTATCCTGTGACACATACTGTATAGTACTAAACATCAATCACAAGACTGCCATAGTTTAGCCTGTGAAATTTCATAATAATTCTTGCTTCTGTCACTTCTAAAAGTTTTTTGCAGATAGCCCCAGGATATATGATTTAGAAATATTCTAAAGTTGTATCTGGTTAGTGTACAGAGACTTTATTTTGGAAGAACTAGACATTTTAAGGACTCTTAGAAGTCTGCAAAAAGGCCTCTGGAAGGCTATTGTAAAAACTGAATTCTAAGGGAAAAAAAATAAAAATAAAACCTTGCTGAGATCTAGGCATTTTATGGAGAACTAAGTGAGTCTCTTCTAAAATAAAGTGAAGTCTTTGGCCTGAAGCTCAGTGATTAGGAAACTCTTAATAGTATTTATGATTGAACCACAAAAACGATAGGTTGGACAAAAGATGGTAAGGTGGACATTTTCCTAATGGTGCACAAGAAGCAAAATCCTGGCATGTTTGGTATGGTGAGAGACAAAGAATTTAAATCTCCCAGCACTCATTCATAATGGGATAGATCTGTAATGAGCATCAGCATGTTGGGGAAGGAAAAACAACAGCACTGCTTTCAGAGGAGGTTTCTTCTTTCTGTGTACAGATATATGAGGTTTCCCTTGTTGAAATGTGAAGGACCCAAGCCTATATTCCACTAAGGCTGGAGTTTTCCCTTTTAAGCTCTAAGGATATGAATTCTCTCTGTATTTGCATCATTGCTTATTTTCTTATTTTCTTAGAATGCTTTTAAACACTTTTTAGAATAGAAAAAAGCAATTCTTTTCCCTTTCTATTTCTTAGTGACTATAACCCTCTCTCCAATGATATTTTCAAATCTGCTCTTCTCTCTGCCAGTCTCTACCTTAATCTTCATGCCTTGGATCTGAAAAGAACACTGGACTTGGAATCGGAAGAAACCTGGATTGAAATCCTAACACTGAAATTTACACCTTAGAACTCTAAGCTCCTATTTCTTCATTTATGGAATGGTTTGCAGTTCTTCCTCACAGGATTGCTATGAGGATCTAATGTTACATAGAAGGCATTCTATAAGCCTAAAAGTTCTATGCACATGTGAACTGGCATTACTTCAGCAATGGAAAGGCAAGATGGTGTAAACAAGATAAAGTTAGAAAGATCTGGTTGCAAATTTGGCTTCTGTCTTTTCTCCTTTGAGAACTTGGGCAAGTCATTTAACCTCAAAAATTGTGATGGGTTAAGTTGACTACTTGTATTAATAGTTTGTTCATCTGAGGATCACTTTGCCAGTGAAATCACAGTCCTAGTCCCAATTCTAGAATATGGACGTCATTCTCTAAGAACTCCCTCTACTTCTCTCCTACTTTCTCAGTGTGCATATTTGATCTGATTTTATTTCCTCTCTTCTCAACGATTGTCTTCCTTTCTATTAGATAACCCTCATAACCAATATTCTTGATGTCATTCTTTGCTCCTTCTTCTGTTATTTTATTGCATAATACTATAATTATAAATATATATAAACAGAGAGATAGATGTATAGATATATAGATATTACTCTACTATAGTAGAGTAAAAAGAGCACTAGACTTAGAATGGGAGGATCTGCCTTCTGATTTCATCTCTGCTACTCCCTCCATTTGTAACTCTGACTGAGCCTTTTCAGTTCTTTGAGTTTTAGTCTCTTTATGGATAAAATTGTCGAATGGGTATCCATAGTGACTCATATGTTACCTGTGGCATATGAAGTTATTTATGTACCATGTTTTTTTAGTGGATGAAATCTTGATTCTTCACCAAAACTTATCAGTCCATGAGCAGGAATATGGATGATGAATCATGGTGCTGGTGGGTGTAGAGCAGACCTCTAATAATGAAGGTGACCAGTGAATCCAGTGTGTTAGGTGGTAAATAATTCAAGTGGCAGCTAGCCGTGGATTCAAGGGATTCCAGAGTAAATGTGTTGGTCTCAGAGAAGAGGGGAAAGGTCAGGTTTTTGGAGAGTATCATTAGGGTAAATGGTAGAGGGTGAGAGACTAAAAGAGATAAAGAGGAGACTGGAAGGCTGTGTGTGTCTGTATGTGTGCCATAAAGAGACTACTCTGAGTTTTTAGATTGCTTCAAAAGAAATTATCAAAGGACTGGCAATCAAATTGAGCTTCCCTTTGATCTGATGATCTTTTTATCATGGTAATCTCTGTCCATCTAATCAAAGAAATATTACTGTCATTACTGCTGGAAAGGATGTGTCAGTCTTCTCCCCTATGACTTCACTAAACATTACTTTCCGTGACTTTCCAAGTGAAAACACCTTTCAGTGCTTTATGTATGCAATTATTTTTGCAATTATGCATGCAATTTCTTTATGTATGTGTTGTTTCTCCCCTCCCCTTAGAATGGGTACCAGACCAAGCCCCACATGTATGTTCCTAAAGGACTGTTTAATTTTAATTTTCCCCACAGTTGATCATAGTGTTTGGGACAAAGTAATGATTAATAGTCTTCTCTGTCTTTCCTTCTTTTCTCCTTTCTCTTTTTCCTGCTTTCTTCCATCCTCCCTCCTTTTTTCTCCTGTCCTTTCTTTTTTCTTTTTTCCTTCCTTTTATCCTACATCCCCTTTCCCTTTTCTTCTATCCATCAATATATCCTTTTTTCTTTTCTTCCTTCCTTCCTTCCTTCCTTCCTTCCTTCCTTCCTTCCTTCCTTCCTTCCTTCCTTCCTTCCATCTCCCCCTAAAATTCCTAATTCTGAAAATAGTGTTTCTATGTGACCTTGAATGAGTCTCATCTCTTTGAGAATAATATTCATCTAAACATTAGGGGTAGGAATCAAGAATTTCTAATCTAGAAATGGAAGAGAGGTGACTTAAGGTTGCAAAGGTAGTGTCAGAGGTAGGATTTGAATCCAGTCTTTTCACTGCAAGACTCTCCAAACTCTTCTTTTTCTCGATATCATATATATCAGAACAAGTGACTGACTATCTCCAAATTTAAAAAGAGGCACTGGCAGCTATAACTATAGAAAATCAACATTTCATGAAAGAGTTAGCAGCAAGCTTTATTTGGGAATTCCAGTAAAACTTACAAGTCATAATTATTTAGGAATATGTGTTTTATATGTAGAGTATATATATATATATATATATATATATATATATATATATATATATATATATATCTGAGAATTATCTGTTTGTCTCCCAGATATGTGTGTGTATGCATGTAGGAACACACACACACACACACCCAGTCAAAGTTAGACTTCATATCACTAGTATCCTGGAACTATTTCCAACTCCAGAGCTGATTGTTAAATTTTCAATGTGAACATAAATATCTCTGAAATTGTTTCACACTAAATTCAGGGTGTGATTTATTGATTTTTTGATCATCTTGACTTGAAGGGATAGAGAAAATTAATGCAGATTAAATTTAACAGTGTGCAGCAGGTATTTTTTTGGAGAGTATATAATTAAATATTTACCCATATACCCCTATGTAAATAAAATCAATAAGAACCTAATTAGAAGTCTTCTTTCCATACCCCTTTAGCCACAGAAGGCCACCAGGGCATGATTTCACCAAGTAACATCAAATGTTTACAATCCTATTAAGGTCAGAATGAGTGAGAGTCTCCATGGTGCCCATAGTAAGCTAGATATACACAGAATAAAGCATATTAACTCTTTCAAGCCCCAAAGGTCCCCTTCAGTACATTATTGCTTTAGTTACTTGGGCACTGAAGAGAATAAAGTTTAATCAGTGCATTATGTGGAAGCAAAAGAGAACACACAACATTTGGATTCCCTTTGGTCTTTTGTGATCTCAATGGAAATGCTCAATTAAGAGTCTTGGAATGTGTTGATTTTGCTACTAACTTACTGAATGCTCTGAGGACATGTGTATCAGTAACTGGAAATAATATATTAGGGAGAAAATGAAATTGTTTATGATTTGGGAGAGCTGAATATATTAGACTTGTTCTATCCACATTTTGATATGCCATTATTTCTGAAACACTGGGGAAACATATGGAATAAAAAACTTGGTTGGAAGTCCATTCTCCTCCCACCGGAATATCAGTGAAATCTTGGTTAAATTAATGAGTGAAATATTGTATAAGTATACGCATCAGAGGAATGTTATTATTTAGCAAAGGTTGCATTTTCTTTTCTTTTTTGACAATACTTAACTCATCATACCTTTTTCCTCACCATCTAGTTCCTAGAGAATTTCTCTGGCTTTGAGAAGTATCTCTTATTTTATTTCATCCTCAAATTGTATAACTGGAAAGGGATATAATAATTGAGAGTAGGGAGGAGGTAGTCTAAATAACAATTCCTTCTTTGCTCTAATCCTTTCCCTCTACCCCTTTTCTGATCTCATGGAACACATTTAAAAGGGGGCATTTACTATCATGAGACTGTCGTCCTCATAACTGAGGGTTGGGAAGAGTTGTAAATAGGAATTCCAACTTTGCTCCATTTTTTTCCCTCTACCCCTTTTCTGACCCCATGGAATACATTTAAAAGTAGCATTTACTACCATGAAACTGTCACCTGTGCATCACGTCCTAATTCACCATATTACCTCTATGGTGCATCCTTCTTATAACAGAACTAGGAAAAGCTCATAAATTTACCACTCATGTTGTATATTACAAAAATCTGATTTGATAGATTTTTGTCACTTCTCTGTTGGTATGTTCTTGAGGTAGGAACACTAGGATCCAGGTAGATAGCTTTTCTCACCTTGAAGGTAATGGTTGGGTTCCTCTGCAGGTAAATGAATGATTTTCCTGCTTATCTTATATGCAGGTTGGACTCTCAGACTCCTTTCAGATTGAATTCAATACCTAATCATGCTGCTATTCACTTTCAGAGCACCATCTCTATTACTCTGACCCTCCAAATTAGCTCTCTATCATAGTCCTACCTTTATCATAGTTGGATCTGTCTTTGACTATTCCATGTAACAAACATCAGGTCTGATGATACATACACCCTGATACTCTTGAACAGATTTGGGGATTAGCTCTAACTTTTTCTTCAACATGTCAAATTCAACTGATGCTTCTTTTAATTTTAACCCACTCAAATCCACATCTCTTGGAAGTAACAAAAACAAAAGGAGGTCTGTTCTTGACTGTATTCTTTTGTTTCATAATGTTAGAAAGAAGTGCTCTTTAGGTTGCAAGGATGGAATTTTGCATTTGGAGTCAGAAAAAGCAGAATTAAAATATTTCTTTGTACACATACTAATGATCTGACCCAAGGCAATCTTCTTAAGCCGTCAGTCTCAATTTTTAAAAATAAAATTTTGCAAGGCAATAGGGTTGTGAGTTGCCCAAGGTCACATAGCTGGGTAATTATTAAGTGTCTGAGGCTGGATTTGAACTCAGGTCCTCTTGGCTCCAGGACCGGGGCTCTATCCACTACACCACCTAGCTGCCCCTCTCAATACAACTTCTGAGCCTGTAGAATGGGGATAATAATATCGCCTACCTCAGAGGATTGTATCAAAAAACAAAGTGTTTTTTGGAACACCTTTAAGTACCATGCCAATTGGTATTCTTCTATGATGAATTGTGTGTCCCCTGAAGATATTAGAGGATAAGGTGACCTTGGTCATTTCAGTGATAATGCTGGGAGCCCATGGACTTTTGGCATAGAGGTACTGACTATGGACCAAGTTCAATACTCTTCCCAATGTATTTCTATAACTAATACTGTATGAACAAAGTGGATGAAAGAATTTTTCCCAATCTTGTCAATTAAACAAAGTATGAATGGCTGACAAAGGGAAATTTTTTTCCTTCAGTTTAATTCAATTAATGTTATTTATTTAGCATCTCCTTTGTGTGAGGTACTATTTTGTGAAATCTGTTAAATCAATGAACCTATTTAAGTTTGCCAGACACTGCAAGATCCAATCAGTTCCTACTCTCAGAGAACTTGTAGAGAGTATTGACTAGTTTTTTCTCATCAAAACTGACTTATTGAGGAGAAGAGGATTCAGAAATTTGAGTACAAATTCTGCTACCTGTGTGACCAATAGCTAAATGACCAGAGCTTTCTGGGGTTAGAGAAAAGTGTTCTTGAAGAATTATACATAGGGAAATGTTCAGAAGTTTTGACTGTTACCTAAAATAATAATCTGACCAGACCTGACAAGCCTCATCATAAGTCCTGAAAATTAATGTTTTTACCATCACTTTGAGGTGAAATTGTGTTGGTACAGAGGAGCTCCTTAGATCCAGGAGCCTGCTCCATTTCACATCTGGCTTATTTCACTTACTTAGCCTCATTCTGAGATGGCCCCCATTTTGTTGCATAGATATCAGAATGATTTTAGTCTACATCAGCCAAAAGCAGGACCCTAACCTGAAACTGCAGATGAGGAAACTAAAGCCTATTGTGTTTAAGGGTCTTATCCAAGATTTTACTATCCAAGATATTACTATTTTATCCAAGACAGTACATGTAAGAGGTCATTTTTTCCCCAGTGAAATGCAGTGATGGCTTGTTAATCAAATTTAGCTATGTTGCAAAATCGAGAGAATAATTAATACCCTAAATGACAGGATCCACTAAAATCTAGGTTACTGAGCCACATCTAACAGAAGGAAATTTAAGAGAAATAAATATAAAGTCATATATTTGGATTGAAAATATTCACTTCACAGGTGTGTTTGTGATGGGAGAAAATGACAGTCATTTTATCTGAAAGGGATCTGAAGTTTTGGTAAGCTGAATGTTTACAACAACTAAATTGCTTGGCAGTCAAAAAAATCATGTGATTTTGTAAAACATTAAAGGAGGGAAAGGTTCTAGTAATCAAGGGGAAGTAATAGTTTTTCTGCATTCTTTCTTCATCAAACCAAATGTAGACTAGCAGGTTCTGTTTGGAGTCCTCTCACTTTAGCAAGAGTGGTCAGAGGAGGACAAGCAACATATTGAGGAAGCTTGAGTTCATTTTATATTGTTATCATTATCATTGGCTTAAATAAAGATCTTTACTCTGGAGGAGACGAAGGGAGCAGGGCAAGCCGGGAAATGTAGAGTATTAAACATACAATGATTGTGGAACTCCAAGGAACAGAAATAAAGAATTTCATCAAGTAGTTGTAATGATTGGAAAAGATGATGTGGTCACATGTCAAGAGATGAAGATGACCCCTGAACAGTCAGAGGGTTCCATTGGAATCTTTGGTTTCTACCATATTAAGCAGACCAATTGTGGTGAAATTTGGAGAGATCAAGGAAATGGATTATCTAGGATGGGCAGGCATGGTGGGGGTTGCCATATGTATTTCTGCAAGAAATTCCTCAATCATTGATATCACAGATTAATGAGTAATAAATGACCAGCATTCATACTACCAATTTTATTATATTTATTGGAAAGTGAGTAATTTAAATGAATATTTGTTTCATTATCCAAAATTTCAGTAATTCTGGGGTAAAATATAGAGTCCTTTGTTTAGAATTTGAAATACAACTGTCTCCAGTACTATTACACATTACTCCTCTTGGCTTACTTTATGTTTTAATGAATTTTGCTCTTCTTCATTTGTGATTTTTCATCTTCTGTGTATAGAGATAGGAGATGCCTTTTCATTGACCATTCTTCATGTTTGGAATATATGTCGTATATTTGTTCACTAATCATTTATCCATATGCATATTATTTCTCATTCTATTTATCTCTCTAATCATATGTAGAAAATATACATCTTGAATATCATCCTTTTTTTTTTTTGGTCTTTATCCTCAGTATTCATAACAGTTTGGTCTATAGTAGGCAATTAATAAATGGGTATTGATTAGTGTTTCCACTGGCTATTAATTTCGAAAGTATACAAACTAGAACACTTCTTAGTACAATGGAATGTTATTGATTTCAAATCATACCAAATAATACAGTGTAGCTTGGGACACGGCAATTTCTGTAAATAGTTATTCATACTATCATTTTATTAGAAGGATTAAAAAAAGACAAATATTGACTTTGGGAGGGGGTGGAATGTGGCTTTCTCATTTCAGGGGAATGAATTGATTTTGTGCACAGTTTCATTTTCCCTTCTGTTCTTCTTCTGCTAATCTTCACAAATCAAATTACTTGTTCAACATTCATCCTGTACATTTAGAACATGACTGTCAAAGTCGAAACTTCTTAAAAGAATCATTGTTTTCTCAATTATGACTGGTAGCTATCAATGGATACAGACAGTCTGTACATTAGCAAATTCAACTTTGGCTACATGTATTCTATGCTGTTTAACATTTACTGTAGTATTTGCAAGCTTGAAAGAATATTTTTTTTTGTTTTCCAGATGGCAAATAAGGAAAAATTGACTTTGCACTTCCTTTGGGTTGTGTGCTTAAAGTTCTTGCCTGACTCTTTTCCATTAAATAAAACTTTCATATCATTATGCCTTTATTGATGGTGAAAGATTGTTCTTGGCAGTGATTGATAAAGGTACAATTGGATCTATTGATGATCGCTTCCTTTCTCCAGTATATTCCATCGGTAAAAATGATATGAACCCAGATGGTGGTGGATGTTTTTAGGTTAGTTTCTAAATATTTGTGGAAGTATAGACCTTGCTATGTACCAGTGCTCCAAGACAAGGCAAAGTCTTTACACCTTTATGGTACTTGACAGAGGTCTTTTTTCCTATTGAGAGAAACAATACAAGAGGCCCACAGCTGCTAATTGACAAGGTAAGTAATAATCCTTTGATTACAGTAGCTAAAGGCTGTTCTCTAATGGATTTTACTTGTCACTTTTAATTCTTTTTAATCTTTGTCTGCATTTCATTAGACCGCTTTATCATCCTGATGGCCCTCCTGTCGTTATTCTGATTGAGTTAATGGGTTGTCTTCTTACCATGGAGATCCTGCATAAAATATAATCGAGGGATATTTATAGTCTTTGGGGACATTTTAAAGATGATTACTTTTCCAATCTGCTTTTCCTGTTTTTCATATTATATATTTGTATGTATGTGAAGAGAATGTGTTTGCATTTTCTCCTTTCTTACATGCCCTGAGCAAGCTTCTGTTTTAATCTTCCATGACTTAATCTACCTCCTAAATATAGGACTGTTAGAGAGGCAGCTAACAGAGAACCTCTTATCATTTCCTGTTCTGCATGTTTGCCATGATTTGACTTTGTTATTTAAAAGTGATAGGCTTCCGCTTACTACTCAGCTAACAGATGATTCAGGTACTGAAAAAAGGTTTTTGTAAAATTTATCAAGATCTGTTTTATTACTGTAAAAGTGGGTTTTGTTCCAAAACCTAGCTAATTGTGTGTGTGTGTGTGTGTGTGTGTGTGTGTGTGTGTGTGTGTTTTATGTTTTCTGTCTATGGAAATGTCCAGTTGAGGATTTCAGTTATCATTTATTATTTGAGAAAGAACTTATAGAGAATCCCAAAAAGCTATCATTGTAGGAAACTAGAAACTAGGGTACTAATGCATGTCCTGTGATCAGTTGACAATTTCTCATTATTGGTACTTTAATCCTAAAATGACTTTTTTTAGAGCCTTTGCTAAATTCTAGAGATGAGAATGTTTTCATAGCTGCAAGATAAAGAAACAGAGATATAAAATGGGGGTTTTCAGGTAGCATAGAATATTAACAATTCATTTTCTGGGTTCAGTCTAATTCATTGTAGGGAAAAATATCTAGGATGTATGTTCAATTGAACTATTTAACAATGGTATCTGGCGATGGTTTTATGCTTGAGATGCTACCAGCAGATGGTAGATTTACAGGATGCAACCTTTTATGAGGCTCTTTCCCCAAAGTTCTATAAAGTGTGATCTATTGCATGTTTGTTAAAATGAGTTAATTTTGCTGGGAAGCTTGTATATGAGTAATTTTGTTATGCAGTTATAAGAGACATTTGTCTTCATATGAAATAGAATTCATGCCAAATTATTTCTTTACTGTACACAGCAGAAAACCTCAGTAATGAAAGGAGGCAGAGTTTTCAAAGAAGTAGGTGTATTATTGATTTTTAGTCTCTATCAGGGAAGTAACATGGCCTGTTGAAGTATACTTGGTAGATTAAATAGATTTCATTTTTGGTAATGCAACTAAGAGGATTTAAATTATAGAAATTCTTGTAAGTAAAATATTGAAGTAAATGAGATGAACAATCCTTGTCTTTATTCCAACCATTGTTTCTCATTTAAAGTTCAGAAGAAAGATTTCGTAATCTTATATGCAAGTCCTTATTATATTTTTTTCTGTTTATGAATAGTGGAAAAGCACATTAAAAAGAAATATAGTTCAAATGTAATTGTATATTTACTGAATGTTTCCTAATGGATATTTTTTGAATGTGCAAATAATGATGAAGAAAAATTGTTGATTATGTTCTGATTTGTTTTGGATAATTTGACTTGCTTCACCCCCCCCTTTTCAGTTGAAAGCTTTATTTTGGTATACTTAGTTATTCTTTCATGTTTGCTGTGATTTTTTTAAAGCAGAACTATATAACTTAAATATGATTAACTATACTGAGAGCTTTGGCATAATACATTAATATATTCATGCCTCCATGTTCCTTTTACTATTTTCCTTCATACTATATAAGACTAGCTGGCATGCATTGAGTCCAGGTCTCCCTTTTGCCACCACCTATTTCTTTCATCTCTATCCTCCACCTTTTTACCTTCTACCAGTACAGGAAATATAGAAAAAAATGTTTGACTTGTATTATCAGGAGACCTGTGTTGTGTCTTAACTCTGCCATTCTAGTTGAAGCAGATAAAATATGTTTCATATAGGAAAAAATGTAATATTTCAATGATAAAGACTTGAAAAGACATGTGCCAGTGATTGATAGGAAAGATAACCTAGTCAGAACATATGAAATCTTGTCATTCAAATGAAATCTTGCGAAAAAGACAAACAGTATTCCTAATTTCCCATCTCTGCATTTGCGTTGATTCTACCCCCTTTCCTGGAATGTATTCAAAATCTATCTTTCTTTACGTTCTCAAAAAAAAAGCTTATTTTCCTTCAAGAGAAAGCTCATTGCCAGTTCTTCTATCAAGTCTTCTCTGAACCTTTAAATTCTTATACAACTCTCCCGGAGAGTTGTCTCTCCTCTCTCAAATTATGTTATATTTATTTATCTGGATACTTGCCTTTTATTTTCCTTTTTTCCTTTTTATTTTTCTATCTCTAGTACCTGATGAAGTGACTTTCATACAGTTTTGGCATTATATATATATATATATGTATATATATATATACATATATATATATATATCATTAAATTATGCTGAAGGAAAGTGATTACAATGATGTTCATTTTTTCTTTATATAACTTAAATACTTACATAATTGATGCATTATTTCTCTTCACCTCAACAATTTTCTCTTAGTTTTCTAATGAAACTTGATTGGAGGGCGGCTAGGTGGTGTAGTGGATAAAGTACCGGCCCTGGAGTCAGGAATACCTGGGTTCAAATCCGGTCTCAGACACTTAATAATTACCTAGCTGTGTGGCCTTGGGCAAGCCACTTAACCCCGTTTACCTTGCAAAAACCTAAAAAAAAAGTTGATTGGAAACTCTTAAGCAGTTTTTAAATGTGATATGCTAAGAAAAACAAGTGCAATAAAGGAATGAGAGCAGGATAGCTGCTTAGAACAAGACCATTTCCACCTGAAATCAATTGAATAAGATGAAGAGGATTTTTCATTAAAATAGAAACATAAATTTAAAAGACATTTATTAAATACTTGTCAAGATGTGCCAAACACTCTGACAAGGTTTAGGGATACAGAGAGAACGTCAGTACAGCTCTCAAGGAGTTAAAATTCTAATCAGAGGAGACAACACTATTGGGAAGGAGCATAGCTATAAGATAGGTGGAAAAGAGGGAGAGAGGGAGGGGGAGAAAGAGAGACAGAGAAAGACAAACAGACAGAAACGGAAGTAAATCATTGTGATTTTTATGATCTTCTCTAGCTCAGGTCAGTAGTAAATGATTAGGAGTAAAGTCATCAATGGTGGAAAAATCCAAGTTTGGGTTTTGGCAAGGCATGATTAGCAATAGTAGAAGAGACAAAGGATTCAAGAGTAGAAGGTAGTATGTAGTTGAATTGATAGACCAAGGCATTAAATAATTGAAGGTAAAGAGTGCAGCCAATGAAGGGATAATGATCTGGTAAAGAACTGAGGGATTGGACACACTAGATATCCCAGAAAAGATACATAAAATAATGAAGGCAGAGGGTAAGTGATAAAATCTTATAATGAAATATAGGAATTTGGGAGTTCATGACATAGAAACAAAACTCTTCTGGATGATGTCAAGAAGGTGTTCAAGAAGGCATCAATATGTATCTTGAAATCCCCTAGTGGGAGGGCAGGAATAGGAATAAAGAGATATTATAAGCCAGAGATAGTACTTATTGAAGAAGCAAAGAGAATGTTCTTGGACTTAACTATTAATAGTAACCAGAACTGGGAATAAATATAAGTTTGAATAGTAAATTTATCAAAGATGAGTAGGTTTCTGTAGGAGGAAAGATCTAGAAACTGTAATGAAATCAGAGAGTATTCTAACTCTACCACAAGAATTAGTAAATCAGAGTAAATCTATAACCAGTTATTTAAAAGTGGGCAAGTATATTAACAGGAGGGAACCAAATTTCGATGAGGATAAGAAGATGGAAGGAGTGAAAAAGGAAAGGGTTTAAAATTAAATGTTTTATAATTATGGAATAGGCATTCTCAAGAGCACAGTATAAAGAAAGGTATGGACATTTGAAAGATACATTTGAGAGCATGGGACTATGAAAGTGGACAATTCATGATGGGAAAGAGGATATGTTATATTTGTAGTTGATTGTTCAAAATCTCTGGGATGGGGAGAGTTTGAGTTGGGAGAGATATCTACTAATTATGGAGAAATGAGTCTAAGAAGAATAACCATATATTCATAGAAGTCTATTCAAGGAGCCAAATGCTTAGTTTATTCTAGTTCTAATCTCATGGTCATAGTTTTTTTTTTCTTACTTCATAGCAAAGAGGACCAGATCTCGAGAGTTTGGACAATTAGAAAGTGAGTCTGTGGTGTGCCATTAAAGCATCATTCAGAGACAAGAGATATGTAACCTGAATCTGGGACTGTTGTGTTCCATACCTAATATAGCCCAATATAATCAAGATTACAAATTTGTGTTTCAGAATCTGACTAGCTTGGCCATGTTCCATTTCCTCCATCATGATGACTTAGCCTGAACTATTTATATATCATAAGAGGAAGAAAACATTCATTCTGCTTCACCATGCAAAGGAAAGATACTAATGAGGAAAGGTGATAATGTGATTGCAGAATTGGCTATTGTATGGAAAGGAACCTTCTGTGAAAAAGAGAAAACATATTAGACATTTATCTGTGAAATTATCAGAGATGACCAAGTATTCGGTTAATAATTGTTGGTGAAGTTGTGGAAAAACAGACACTAATGTCTAATTGTTTTCTTAATATAACCTATTAAGGAAAGCAATTTGAAATTATGCAAAGTGGGTAAAATGTTTACATTATCTGACCTAGAGATTCTACTTAAGGCATATATATATATATATATATATATATATATCAAAAGGATGTCATTGGTAAAAAAGATAGAATCAATGTGTATGATAGCACTTTTTATGGTAGTAAAGACCTGGAAAAAAATATATTTCCTTCATTCTCAAAGAAGGCTAAGACATCAAGGAGGTGATGCCATGATAAACACATGAACTGTATTTGAGTGAGGTGGAGCTGTGCTATGCTATGTCACCAGCTTCACTTTCTCCTCCAGAGCCAGCTGGATCCAGGGACCAGATATGAATTGGGACAACTGGAGATGGTCCTGGATATGAAGCAATCAATGTTAAGTGGCTTGCCCAAGGTCACACAGCTAGTAAGTGGCAAATGTCTGAGACTGGATTTGACCTCAAGTCCTCCTGACTTCAGGGCCAGTGCTCTGTCTTCATATACATATAATACATATATTCATATAAATATATTTATGTGTCTGTGTGCTCTATCAATATATGTATAAGTGTATATGTGCTCAGATATATTGATCTGTATTTTTCCTCTCAATTTGCCCCTATTCTTTTCTTTTAAAAATTTTTATTGCAAATATTGGTTTTCTTGAGTCAGCTAGGAAGTGAAATTTAGGCAATACAAAAACAAAAGATAACAATAAAATGTATTTTCAAAAATAAAAGAAACCTAATTGAGATCAGTCCTCTTCTCATATAATTTACTCCAGAGAGACACCCTTTTAGAAAGTGTATTGGTACACTCACAGTGTGTCAACTTAACAATTAAGGAATACTAGAGGATATTTGAGCCTACTCATAGACCATGGGTATGCCTGTACTTACAACTCAAAGAGCTTATATTATGCACATTATGAGAATGGAAGGAGGGCAGAGGAGTGAGAAAGGAAGACTTGGTATTAAAAAAGATGTTAAAAAAGATGAAAAATGAAAAATTTAAAAGAAACTGGGCATAAAAGCAACAAGAAAATAAATCAACAAATAGAATCACAATAAAGGGGAAATTAATAAAAATCTAAAATGGATATAGCATTTTGCAAATATTAAGCAGTAAAGAAAAAAAATTCCAAGCTTCAATAACAAGAATAATTTGGGGACTTCCAAGATCTTATGAAATAAAAAAGAAACTTCAGAATGGTTCAAGAGTGTAATAAAATAAGAAATTAAAATAAGAAACTAACAAAGATATTTGACCTAAAATTATAGTTCTGATAACTTGAAAACTAATTTTAAAAAAGATGGAGACTTTAATCAAACAAAGAAAAGTTCTGAAAAAGTAAACTGCTAAAATTTGGAATTGAGAAATGGAGGCGTAGAAGGAAACTGAAGAACAGAGGCAAACCCTAACAACATTGAAAATACATATATTTTTTAAAAAAGAAAATACAGTATACCTACATCCGTACTAACACATACACATGTGTATATATCACCCACCCTACCAATTCATCTATTCCACATATATATTAAAAATACATGCATGCATGCATACACCCACACTCAAACAGAATATTGAAAAATACATGCATACACATTGACAGATATATTAAAAATACTTCCATACATAATCCACACTCACTCATATACACACATCTATATTTGTGAGTGGGTGGGTGTAGGTTTGGGTGTATATATGCATATATTTTCAATATTGTTGGGGGTTTGCCTCTCTTCACCCACACACACCGGGAGTGGTATGGGTGAGGATGTATATATTCCATGCCAGATAGGATTCATATATATAGCAGAGGTATAAAAGGTGCCTGAGAAAAATAATGAAGCTTCAAAACTCTGATTATTGTACTTTGGGAAAAGTACAAGAAAACTCACCAGAAGTTTTGAAAAGACCATGTGTAGATTGACATGCTCAAAAGAAAATCATGACACTTGAATCTTCAGTAGTTAAAGCTTTTTTGGAGTTGTTTTTAAAAAAAAAACATTGAAAGAAGATGGATCAGGATCATAACCATCTAGTCCTATGCTTTCATTTAATAGATTTGGTAAAAGAGATGCAGAGAACTGTTTCTTGTCTCCAATTCATCATGGAATTATTTAGAAAGCTAGAATCTGCCAATACAAATTCAACCTATGTAATAATGATGATAATAAAAGCTAATATTTATATAATGTTTGAAGATTTATGAAGACTTTTCCATGTTTTCTTTTTTTGATATGATTCCCCGCATTTGATATGATTTTCTACATTCCCCACAAACTCATTTGAGTCAGATGATGCTATTATTACCATTTTAAAGATGAAAGAATGGAAACTGAGACAGATTTGGTGATTTTCACCACATTCAGAAGCAGGATTCAAATCCTGGTCCTCCTGACTACCAGTGTCATGTTCTGTCTCATCATACAATCTCAGCTAGCTGCTCCAATATCTTCTACTTTTTAAATCTAGGGCACTCTAACTTAGTCATTATGATTCTTATATTTATATCCCCTGGCCTACACTATCCTCATATCTTTGGTGCCGAATTATTTGTTCCCTATAATTCATCTTTAGCATTTCTCATCTTTAATCTGTACATAAAGTAAAAAACCATCTCAGTTGTAGGACTAACTTTCCAAATGCCTCCAAGATGGCCTTGGGCTAAATCCTATATTGGAATTGAAGCTGAATCTTCAACTCAAATTAATGGGAAACGTGAGGGTGCATCTGCGGGTGGGACTTGTGTCTTAGTGTTCCCTGCAGCTATCCCCATTTATCAGCTGAGCCCTCCAGGTCTGTTGCAAATGCTTTAAAGCAGGCTCCATATTTTCTTTCATTTCCCTTTTATTTGCAAGCTCCCCTTGTCACTCTATGACTGACTTTTCTGTACTTAGATTAAAGATCAATTTGAGTAGCATGGATGTTTATAATATGCACAAATGAGCTGGATGAAGGTATTGAAACAAAATCTCAGAAACTAAAAATTAGACTCAAATAGGAAGCAGAGAAAATAATGAGGGACAATGAAACCTGATTCAAGGAGAAAAGGGTTTAGGTGACAGGGCCAGCCGCCACCAAATCAACTTAAATGGAGCCACACAGAAAATGATTTGTCTGTGAGCAAAGAAGCAGACTACAGAATGTTTGTTAAGTGGAACAATGATTTAGCATGCTGAAAAGGTAAAGGGCTTGACAGCTATTTTGGCATATCCCCAAAGCTATTGGCAACAAAAAAGAGCAGCTGATGTTGAGTTTAAATAAGATTACAGTTTGTGGCTTGAGGAGAAGATACTAATCAAAAAGGTGAAAATCATTATGACATGTAATACCAGTTGAATCTATTCCGAAATGTTCTTTGGAAAAACTTGTAAGTTTTATTACCTTGCCAAGTATATTCAATGGGGCAAAATAGAATTGAGATTGGGAGAAATATTGTTATGGAATATTTTCTCAGTCCTATGCATTGTCCTCTTTCTCCCCACCACAACACTCACCTATCTTCTACCAGTACAAATACGACATTCCTAGATAATCATCATAAGGGTCCTTGTTTCTTTAAAAATACACTTAGTTCATCTTTCAACTTACTGTCTTCTGATTTTTTGAGAGATCTTTTATTTCATTATTGTGAATACTCCCTCCAATATGGCTCACGTCCTCACTATATCTCAACTGATACTGTTCTACAAAGATTGTTTCCACCTTACATCAATGGTTGATGAGGCCATGGGGATCCTGCTTGTCTTTCCCCCTATAAAAGGAATAGAACACTTAGATTACTGATTTGTTGCTTCTCATTTTTCCCACATAAATAGGTCTGTCTTTTGTTCTGGATGTATTTGACATGCATGTCTATCATACCATTTCTCAAATATAAATCATTTTTGCAAATATATCACAACCTACATTATGTCTACCATTTGTGTCTCTTGAGTAAAATGTAATCTTTTCTAAGACTGTGGTGTTCTGTGATTGGGAATCCACATTACTTGGAGAACTTGGTGTTTAACAAAATTGGACAAAGTTTTTACCAGCAATAAGTAGTTTGGAATACTTGAAAGCAAAGTGATGTGTCCCAAATTAAGATTGGATCAAATTTGTGAAAATTTTTTATTTATTTATTTATATTTTTTAAAGGTGTTTTTTTTTTTTTTTTTGCAAGGCAATGGGGCTAAGTGGCTTGCCCAAGGCCACACAGCTAGGTAATTATTAAGTGTCTGAGGTCAGATTTGAACTCAAGTACTCCTGACTCCAGAGCCGGTACTCTATCCACTGCGCCACCTAGCTGCCCCAAATTTGTGAAACTTCTAATGGCTTTCAAGGATTCCAATTTTGTCTAATCAAGCCATTCATCTTCGGACCAGCTCATCATATAGATATAACACTTATAAAGATATACATATTTAGTTGACTAAATTAACAGGTGGTCGGTCCAACTATAGATTGTAGTTTGTGTGTATGTGTGTGTGTGTTTATCTTTAGTAGCTTCAATTAAATTTATATGTAACATTATAATTCTTTTGAAGTTAGTCAAGGAGAATTTGATTCCCACATAACTTTCTAGTTGCATTTTCTATTAATATCCCTCTTATTAGTCTATCCCTAATAGACTAGTAGTCTAGTTTATTCTATCCGTTTCAAGAGTTCATCATTCAATTTCCCATATATAGGTACCAAACAAACATTTCCCTTACACTGGAATGCATTCCCTCCTCATCCCTGCCTTGCAAAATCATTGCATTCCTCTAGGACTCTGCTCAAAGTTGATTTTCTTGATTAAGCCTTCTCAAACTTCTTTACCTCTCCCCTGTCCACGCATGATTGTTAGAGCTCTCTAGTCTCATGTTAACATATATTCACTTTCTTGTCCACATAATCCATTCCTCCTTCTCAGCCAGCCTCCAAATGTGACTCTTTTTCTTTGTATTCCAAGAATCTACCAAAAGAACCTCGCATAGAATGAATACTTAATGAATGATAGTTAAATTGAATTGAGAGCTTTGAGATTTCTTGAACAAAAAGTCATGACTTGGGGCGGCTAGGTGGCACAGTGGATAAAGCACTGGCCCTGGAGTCAGGAATACCTGGGTTCAAATCCGGTCTCAGACACTTAATAATTACCTAGCTGTGTGGCCTTGAGCAAGCCACTTAACCCCATTTGCCTTACAAAAACCTAAAAACAATAGTCATGACTTTATATTTAGCCCTGCTAAAATTCATCTCATTTATAAGATTAGGCACAGACCTATCCTGTCCGGATCATTTTATTTGTTGTTGATCATTATGCTAATTGTGCCTTATAGCATTGTATCTGAAAATATGATAAGATCCTATGTTTTTATCTCAGTTATTGAAAACAATGTTATGTAGTTCATGAGCAAGTAGAGATCATGGAAGTCTCCTACTGGAGACTTCAATCTAAGAAGACATAAGACAATAATTTGCAAACCTTTGCTTATGGCTGTTCAGTTTTTCCCCATGTATCATCTTTCTCCCCTCCACTTCCCCTTGTACACATCTGTCAAATTAATCTTTCTAAGGTGCAGGTATGATCATATCATGACTCTGTTCAATAAACTCAAATAAAAGAGTTTCATCATCACTTAGGATGAAATATAAAGTTATTTGTTTGGGACTCAAAACCTTGAACTACCTGGCCCATTTTAAAAATGTTAATTTAGCATTTATTTTTAGCATTCTTTTCTTTTAAACTTTCAAGTTTTAACTTCTCTCTTCCTTTCACTTCCATACCCTCTAAGAAAGCAATATAATATAAATTATATGTGTGAAATCATGCAAATATATTTCTATATTAGCTATATTTGTAAGCAACAAAGCAAGAAAATGATACTTGAGTTTGCATTCAGAGTTCATCAGTTCTCTGTCTTGAGATGTACGTTATTTTTTCATGATGAGTCCTTTGGAAATGCCTTAGGTCACTGCAGTGATCAGGATAGTCAAACCTTTCACAATTTTGATCAGTATCACAAGATTTCTGTGACTTTGCACATTGATCTCCTAATTCTTCTTACATCTCTTTGCATCAATTCATATAATTTTTGCCCTTATTTGTCTGAAACTACCCCCCTTCTCATTTCTTATAGAACAATAGTATCCATCACAATTGTATTCCACAACTTGTTCAGTCATACTTCCCCTTGATGGTATCCCTTTCATTTCCATTTCCTTGCGATCACAAAAAGAGCCATGAGAGTTTTAAGGCTTATACTTTTAGGTCTCTGTTTTTTTTTTCTTTTTGAACTTTTTGTGATACAAACCCAGTGCTGGTATTGCTGAGTCAAAGGGTAGGCACAAACACATCACCCTTTGGACATGGTTCCAAAATTCAGGATTGGACCAACATACTACTCTACCAGGAGTTCATCTGCTCCAGCTGACAGCTATAAGAAGGTACGAACTTTATTTTGTTTTTCTCTAACCAATATATTTAGAAAATTTTTATGACTATAGATAACTTTGAATTCTTCTTCTGAAAATTGTCTTTTATGTCCTTTAACCATTTGTCAGTTTGGAAATGGCTTATTTTCATAAATTTGAATTGGTATGGATTTGAGAAGTGAGGCCTTTGTTGAAGAAAGTTACTATAAAAATTTTTATATTACTTCAGGGTCTGCATCATCTTTTGGAGTAATGTAGTTTCCCTGATTATCCTGTTCAATTTGGTTTATTGCTGTTTTTTCTTTGTCTAAGATGATGATTATTAACTTTGCCTTTTGTTACTTGAACTGAACTATCTTAGATTACATATCAACCCTTTATTTTAACTTGGTATATGTCTTTCACTTTTAAGTATCTCTTTTATAAGCAATGTAGTTAGATTCTGGTTTCTAATCCATTCTGCTATCTTTCCATTTTATGGATGAGCTCATTCTTTCACGTTTACAATTATGATTACTGTGTATTTCCTTCCATACCATTTTTTTTCTGTTCCTTCATCTCTTTTTTTATTCTGTCACTCATCTATTAATTTATCTAACCATTACCTCCCTTAATATGCTTTTTCTTCTATTATTCCCCTGCTTTCTACTGTCTTCTTTTCCTACCTATTTTTCTATTACATTTTTAGACACAACTTACTTTGTGAATGAGTGTTTGTGTGTGTGTGTGTGTGTGTGTGTGTGTGTATGTGTATGTGTATGTATATGTATAGTTCTCTCTCATTGAATAGTTCCAATGAGAGTACCGTTCAGGTGTTGCCTGCCATCTCTCCCTCCATTTTCTTTTCCCTTGTAAAAGGTCTTCCTTCTCTGCCTCACTTAAAGTGGGAACATTTTTCTTATTCTCTTTCTCCCTTGCCCCTTCTCCCAATGTATCCCTCTTTCTCATCTCTTCATAAAATTTTTGGAAATCATTCCAACATTACTGATTCATAACCATACCTTCTGTATGTGTAAACGCCTTTTAATTCCCTACATACATACATACATATATAACTTGTCTAATTTTATTAACTACATTATCATCATGTTTACCTTTTTATGCTTCTCTGGAGTCTTCTTCTTGAATGTCAAACTTCCTATTCAACTCTAATTTTTTCATCAGGAATATTTAGAAGTACACTTTCTCATGAAATATCCATTTTTCAACTGTGAAGGATTGCATTCAGTTTTGCTGGGTATATTATTCTTGGTTGTAATCCCAGCTCCTTTGCCTTCCTGAACATTTTATTCTAAACCTTCTGTTCCTTTAATGTGAAGCCACTAATTGCTGTGTGATCCTGACTGGAATTCCAGGACAATTGAATTGTTTCTTCTTGCTTACTTGATGTTTTATCTCTTTACCTGAAATCTATGGAATTTGGTTATATATTCATGGGAATTTTCCTTTTGAGATTTTTTTCAGGAAATTCTATTTTATCTTCTGAATCTAATATATTGGGGCTGTTTTTCTTGATAATCTCATGAAGTATGTCATCTTTCTTTGATCATAGCTTTTAGGAAGTCTGGTAATTCTTAAATTATCTCTTTTGAATCTGTTTTTTCAGGCTAGTCGTTTTTCCAATGGGATATTTCATATATTCTTCTGTTTCTTATCATTTTGACTTCCTCTTATTGTTTCGCAATTTCTCATGGAGTCATTAGCTTTAATTTGTCCAATACTAAGTTTTTAAAATTTATTTTCTTCAGTGTGATTATAGGCTTCTTTTGTCCATTTAGCTAAATCTGATTTTTAAGGAGTTTTTCTCTTTTATATATCTTTTAGCATTGGGCCAGTTCTGTTTTTTAAACTTATTATCTTCACTATTTTTGCGCCTCTTTGATCAGTTGTTAATTCTTTTTTTCATAATTTTCTTGACTTATTCTCTTTGCTTTTCCCAATCTTTCCTTTACCTCATATCTCTTTCTTTAACTCTTACAGAAACTTCTGTTGGACTTGAGTCCAAATAGCATTCTTTAGGGACTTTTTGGTAGCTGTTCTCACATTTTCTTTTTCTTCTGAGTTTATGTTTTGGTCTTTCCTGACACTATGATCCAATACTTTCTTTGTTATTTGCTCATTTTTTAGCCTATTTCTTGATTTTGAACTTTGTGTTCAAATTGAGCATGTTCAATCTGCAGATGGGAATGGTACTTTCCTAAGTTTTGGAACTTTTTGTGATGCGGTTTTTAGAACTAGGTCTGGGAGTCTACAAATGCTTGGTGCTTCCAAGGTGGTGTAATTTGCAGAGAGGTATGGGTACTGCTAGCACTGTCTTGTACTTTGCTCTGTACCCTAGGAAGAGTGCCTGGTCCCCTACACTCAGAAGGCTTTCCCAAAGGCACTATCTTGGCTTTCCCTCTCCATGCCTTCCTTCTTACATTTTATATATTCTATTATTCAATGGTAATTCTCTTTCCTTTTTTTTCCTTGAACATGATACTGTCTTACAACTCTGGGCATTTTCACCTGCTTTCCTCCATTCCTAGAATTTTCTTTTGTTCTTTGCCTCCTGGTATTCCTGGTTTCCTTCATGTTCCAGCTAACATCCCTCCTTCTAAAAGGAATATTTCACAATTCCCCTGAATTCTTCTCTCTGTGGATATCTCTAATTTATTCCTATATAGTTTATTTGTATATAAGCTGTTTTCATGTTTTCTTTCTCCTTATAAATATGAACCTGTGCACAGGGACTGTCCTTTGAAATTATTTGTACTCCCAGTCTTTAACATTTCGTCTGGTACATAGTAGACACTTAATAAATGATTGTTGACTTAATAGCTATAGTCTGCCTTATGCTTTTCCATTTCATTCACAAAACTCAAGGGGGCAACAAAATAGCTTGCTCTATACCTTTATTTTAAAATTAATTTATGTCTGTAAGACAGAAATACACCTACTTTCATCTTAAAATCAGTTTTAACCAAAATAATAGTCAAGCCAAACAACTCTTTTACTCAAACTGCTTAGGAATATGGGAGCACTTAGGACAATTATTGAATGAAGAATATGTTTGAAGCAGGTCTTCCTCCCCAATGGGGAGAGGGAAATGAATACCCTGTTATGGGAGGACACCTATGAACAGGAGATCGAGATATTGATATCAGTTTAATTCATATATCAGTTATTCAACAATACACAATAGATGGCTGAATTAATTATTTTGTACTTAAGGGCCATTCTTATCTCTCTACTGACTGATTTTAGTTCAGTTCCTTTCAAAAGTTTTGTCCCATTTCATACAACAGGAAGAGAGGAAGAAAAGCTAGTTCCTGGAGAAAATCTAAGCTTCTTGAAACCTCAAGGTATTTTAAAAACTATATTAGAAAGAAAAGCATTAGACTGGAGAAAACCCACAAGGTCAATTAATGGGCAAGAGGCCCCAAACTTACTGAGGAGGAGGAAGATTGACCTAGAGTTCCATAGATCATACCAGCAAGTATCTGGAAAAGACAAAAGGGATGGACAAATGATAAAGACAGAAAATAAAGACCAGACCAACAAGAGATACCCCAAAGGAAGAAAGGAGGAGTTAGCCCTGGAGAACATGCTAAGAGATGTGGCATCTCTAAGGGTAGGCTAGGCTTCAGTAAACCTAAGAAGATAGAAGAATCTTGAAAACAAGAGTCCTTGGATCCTAGGAGCATACATAACTCTAAAGTAGGAAGGGACATTAGAAGAAGTCTAGAGCATCCCTCTCATTTTACTTTCGAGGAAACTGAGGTCTATGGACACATGTAATATGTGACACAATTTCTTGATGTCATTCAGATTATTTGATTCTAAGGTCAGTGATTTTTCTCTGCCCACAAAATAGAAAGGCTGTTATTGGATTATGTTTGTCCTTCATTCCTGAAGAAGACCATGACATCAAGGAGGTGATGCCGTGGCAAGCCCATGAATTGGATTTGAGTGAGGGGATGCTGTGTTTAGTCACCTGTATCACTTTCTCCTCCAGAACCATCTGGGTCCAGTGGCCAGATACACTAGAAAGAGAGACCAAGGAAGGATAGGGAGTTGGAAAGAATTAGGCAAGTAGTGAAGAAGCTGTGGTAGCTTGTTGCCTACACTGACCTCAGTTATTAGGAAGTTAGGAAGGATATTGCAGCAGAAGGGGGAAGATAGCCCTTTCCTCTCACCTTTGTGAGAAGGCTCCAGAAAGACAGGATTACCATGGGACTCTGGAAGTTGGTAGGAAGTTCAGAGAAGGATGAAAGTTTAGGCAATCAAGCAACTGCTACCTGTGTGGTTATATTTTAAGATGTTATAATTATTTATTTGAAAGTATGGCATTACAAGATAGTATGAAACAAATAGGATACAGGGGAATAGAAGTCTAGTGCCTAGATTTTTAGATTTCTTTTGTGTACTACATGTTCAATATGCTACATTTAAACAACTTGGCGTTTATTACCATAAGTTTTCCAGACAAATGCATTTTACTCTTGAATTATTTATCTTTTTAACTTTGCAAAAACCCAGGAGTATATGATTATCAGGGTGATTCCACTGTCATATACAATCTATATATCAAGTTTATTTAGAAACTAGATTCATGATTTGCTTTTGCTCTGCCAGAAAATTTCCCCTGGGATTCAGATGAACCAACCTATAGAGAGAGACATGCATGAATCCAATCTTTTTCTCTTTTTTTTCCCCTAACCAAACAAAATTCATTAATGAATAAGGAAATGCAGTGCAATTTTGGAAAGAACTCCTTTAATGTCCCAGTTTTGTTAATGTACATGAAATCCTTCGAAGATGCTGTGTTTGCTTACTGTCTCTTACGGAAAATCATGGTAATCTGTATTCATTACATCAAGCAGCCTCCAATAGTAGGCATACTCAGCTCTCAAGAAACAGCTTTTAATGGTGTGTACTTCACCAATTGGGTGAAGTTGGTATTCAAAGCAGATACATCCAAACTGAGGATTTTGCATTTTTATCAGATATACTTAGTTTATTACCATATTAATTTTCCTTAGAAACTCTTAATATGAAATACTATATATATATATATCACATAAACTTCTGTCTGCTCTGACTGGGCTTTTGGTATAGTTTTAATGGTGGTGGCCCTATATGTTTGCCCTCTCCTTTAAATTATATGGTCAGTAATTCTTATACCTTTTAAATTTCTTAATCCTTCTCCACTTTTAAAATTATAAAAATCCATTAAATGTATGCTTTAAGAGGGGTAGGAATTCCTATTCCCAGCAACTGGTTTCCATAGAAGGACGACACTGAGGCAATAATCTCTATTTATAAAAGCAGAAAAATGACAGCCTTGATCCTGCCATATTAAGGTGAAATGAAAAACACACGCCCTTGCTTCCTCCAATTTGTAGCAAATTATTAGATTTGCAGCATCCTAGTTCTGGTAATAATGTACCAGATAGGATCAGAAATGTAGAGTTAAAATGTAACTCAGAGGGGGCGGCTAGGTGGCACAATGGATAGAGCACCAACCCTGGAGTCAGGAGGACCTGAGTTCAAATCTGGCCTCAGACACTTAATAATTACCTAGCTGTGTGGCCTTGGGCAAGCCACTTAACCCCATTGCCTTGCAAAAACCTAAAAAACAAAAACAAAAAAAAGTAACTCAGAGATGATCTAATCTGATCATAGTATTTTTCAGATGGTTAAACTGAGGTTCAGTAACTAATTAATTTGAGCAAAGTCAAACAGGTAATAGGTGTCAGGTTTAGGACTCAAGGATAGAGTCTCGGACTTCAAAGCCAGAGCACTTTCCATCATTCCATGTTGCTCCATATATTTACCAAGCAATCAGGAATATTTGAGTGTATATTCTTTACATGGAATACCAGCTCCTCATTTTGTAGAGGAAGAAACTAAGACGCAGTGAGGTTAGGTGACTTTCTAAAGGTCATGTCCATAGGCTATTTAAAGGTTCTAAGGTCTAGATGCAGAAGGGACCCATCATTTTACAAATGAGGAAAATGAGGTTTCAGGAAGTGAAATAAATTGTTCAAAGTCTCAAAATTAGAGTTAAAAGGTGAGATTTGAACCCCAAGCTAGGACTCTGACTCAAGAAACCTTGAGTTCCCTTTCCACGATACGTATCACTGAGACTTGGATTCAAGTCCTTACTTTAACACATACACTTTTTTTATTATATTGTTTTCTATTTATATACCAGGTATTTTATATTACAGAAATACATTACATATGATATATTTGCATTATCCTCTTTAACTTTATATTTTTACATATCATGAATTTATATTACATATATACACTTAGATATATTATATACATTATATATCTTATACTTGCATTACATTGTTTTACATCACACTTTCCTATAGCATCAGACCTGGGTTCAAGTATTACTTTGAGTATATACATATTAGTTTATAACCATGGAAAAGACACTAAAGATCCCAGTGTTCCCTATTCTTGAAGTTGGCTTTTCCCTTGCTGGAAGTACTAGAAATGGACAAAATGACCTATTCAAACCAAAAAAAAACAAATAACACTCAAAAGCTAGTAATTTGGGGTTTTATAAGAATTATGATGTACAATATATGACCTCAGAAAACATATTAGGGAAATAGAGGAAGATAGAAAATAGAGAAGCCACATTGCATAGCAGAAAGAATATTTAACCAAGATTCAAAAGACATGAGTTGATATCATCTCTACCACTTGTCAAAACTTGGGGAAGTCACTTGAGTAGAACAAGCCTAATTTCTCTAGGTGGTTCAGTTGATGGACTGCTACCCTGGAAGTTAGGAAGACATGACTTCAAACTTGACCTCAGGCATCAGGGAGGTTATTTCATGACATAGACATGATTTGGATTTCAGTGAAGGTATGCTGTTTCAAGTCCCCAGCCTCATTTTCTCCTCTGAAGCCTTCTGGGTCCAGTGACTGGGTATAAATTAGGATGACTGAAGGATGGCCCTATGAAGCAATCAGGGTTAAATGACTGGTGATACAGTGCATAGAGTACAGAAAATAGAGTTAGGAGGCTGTGAATTCAGATATGTATTACCTTTGTGACCATGGATAAGTTACTTAACCTTTGTCTCAGTTTCCCCATCTGTAAAATTGGGATAGTAATACTACCTATCTCCCAGGTTGTTGTGAGATCAAATGACATAATTATAAAGAACTTTGCCCAATAAATGATATAAAATTTAGAAATCCTGTGAAGTCTTTGCATTCTTCAAATGTGTAATATTCAAAAGTTATCAGAATATAAAAACAATGTAATTGATTCCAGCTCAATGGAAATATGGAATGGAGATTCAAATAATGATAGAGTTTTATGGCATTCATCTGCACATCATTCTTTTTATTGCTTCTCCAAAGAATATTTATTCTTTTTTAGCTGAGATATGATACTTTTGATTGTACTTCTGGCTACTAAAATTTATAATTTTTTTCACAGTGATTCTTTTGTTTTCAAAGTGCCTCCAATCACAAGTTTATTTTTTGAATTTTTGCACTGATTTCTTTTCATTCTAGCATAGTGAGAAAACTGCTGTCTGATGCTTTGCTGAAGATCATCTAGCTGATCTAAAAGCCCTTTTCCTTTCCTTCTCTATCCCTCTCCCACCAAAAAAGGAAATAAGGTAGCTGAGGATCATGTGTCTTGATGAAATTTTGCTGAATTTTAGTGATCACTGATTCTGCTTTTAAATACTGCCCCCCCCAAATCACTTTAAACAGTGTGTTCTTTAATGTTGCCAGAACAGAAAAAGAATTCACTGGCATATACTTTAGAGACTCTATTATATTCTCTTTGTTGACTTTTATCATAACTTTTGTTGGTCTCCAGTCCTGGAAACCTTTCCCCATACTACACCATAGTGATTAGACTTTAGGGTCTAGTTTAGCCACAGAAATTGTCAATGAGGGCTGAAGTATTCACTGGAACCTTCATAAATGGATTGGGACTAGAACTAATTCATGAAACATTGGGTTGAATCAAAGGGAGGAGAGGATGGGGAATAGTTTTCCAAGCTAGAATAACAACAGGTTTGGATGGAAGAAGCAGTGAGCATGGAGGATACATGCTGAGGCTAGCCATACTGAAAAAAAGTTAGTATTCGGAACTGCATATTGAAAGTTAATAAAATGGATGACAGGAGTTACAATATACAAGGCTTTGAATTAAATGCTTCAATCATGTCTGACTCTTCATGACAAAAAATACTGTAGTAGTTTTCCATTTCCTTCTTAAGATGTGGAAACTGAGGCCAATGGAATTAAGTGACTTGCCCAGGGTTACACAGCTAAGTAAGTCTGAGGTAGTTTTTTGGGGGGAGGGAAGGAGGAAGAAGTGAGTTTGATTTAGTGTATTTAAAATTTAAATTTATGCTAGAGGTGTAAATAATAAATTGAGTAGATTGATTTATAAGTAGATTGAGTTTGAGCTGAGGAAAAGATCAGAGAATGATGATCCCAGAAACTGAGTTGGAAAGGGTCTTATATGATGATGTGTTGACCAATTCATGGGTGAACAAGAATCTATTCTACAACATCCCTTCTAAATGGACATCCAGTCTTCATTTGAAATGATCGAGAACCTGTTCCCTTTTAAGATGATCTGTTTCACTTTTGAATAGCTTTAGTACGGAAACATCCTTTCTTTAATTTTAGTCTAAAACTAAAGTTTCTCCGTGGCTTGTATATCTTTTCTTTTATTCCATTCTCTGGGGCCAAGCAAAATGATTCAATTCAGTTTAATTTTGACAAGCATCTATCAGCCACCATGATCCAGATGATGACAATTTAAAAGAAAATTAAAAATCCAATCCCATTCCCAGGAAATTTACATTATTCAAAGTGTGATTTCTCCTCCACATGGTAGCATTCCCATACTTGAGGATCATTACCTTTTCCCTCAAAATGTATTCTTTTGATTTAAGTTATCCTTATCTGCATAACCACCAACTGGTTGATTTTCTCTGGGTCCTATCCAACTTTCAATCAGTCAACCTTTACTAGGTACCCTCTATGTCACAGACACTATACTAAAACCTGGGGGATTAAAAGTAATCCCAAAACACTCCCTGCCCTCCAAGAATCTTAAGAGCAATATAATGGAGGAGACGACATAGAAATCTAAGTCTACTCCATGTCAAAACTGGAAATGAAGGTAGCATACCTTCTTGTTGATGATTCCTATTGCGGACCATTTCCTTTTATAGTTAATAAGGGCAACTAGGTAGTACAGTGGATAGAGTACTGGCCTTGGATTCAGGGGGACAGGAGTCTGAATCCGGCCTCAGACACTTGCTACTTACTAGTTGTGTGACCTTGGACAAGTCACTTAACCCCGATTGCCTCATTTCTAGAGCCGCCTCCAGTCATCCTGTTTAATATTTGGTCACTGGACCCAGATGGCTCTGGAGGAGAAAGTGAGATTGATGACTTAGCACACATAGCACCGCCCCCCCCCACTCAAATCCAATTCATGTGTTTGCATTGGCATCACCTCCCCGATGTGTTCTTCTTCATGAATGAAAGTTAAACAAACATTATAGACAATAACTATTCCTTTGAATATCCATTTTAGGATTTTCCTATGAATTAATGTCATATTTTAATAGGTATCTATTGGAGCTATTAGGATAGACAAAAATTGAATCATTGAGAATGGTTAAGATCGCCAAAGATAACACTATAGAGTGAGAACAGAACAAAGTCCAAGGCCTTAGGATATATGCAATTGGTGTAAAAGGAAGAATTGTCTTATCTAGTGGTCTATATGGAGAAGTGAATTGGAGAGCTAGGAGAATAAGGATATGGTGTTATAACGGAGCCCAAGAAAGAAGAGATTAAGGAGGGATCCTTAAATCGAATCAAATGCTTCATAAGTTTAAGGGGATTTGATTGGAAAAATATCACCAGTGACCTTTAGCAAAACATTTTCAGTAGTGATGGTGACAACACCTACTTTCCTAAGGTCTCCATAGACAAGTAGTGATAAGAAAATCGTAAATGCAGATCAAGAATTATGGCAGCACAAGTTAAGTAGGTATATTCTAGATGGAGTAGCAGAATCAGGTGAAGGAAGGTGATTGAAAAAAATAATTGAAAAAACCTGTGTATCTTTGAAGATTAAAAATGGAGAAACCTTTGAAAAGGAAGAGCTCAAAGGTGAGAAAGAGGCATAATGTTAGAGGGTTGAATAATTTATTAGCTATAGATCTTGGAAATTTTAAAAGAAAAATAAAATGGCACCTAACTAGAATTATAGCATTGGTAAAGGTGAAAGGTGTCTACTTAATAGTTGTGATATATTAATAAGTCAAATAAATCATTTGGATATAATTAGCAAAAAAGAGAGCATTGATCAAGAAGACACAATTTTAATCTACTAATAGCTTCGAAATAAATCCTGTATCAGGGTACAGTGACTGGCAGAATTCCTGGATATTGCAAAGGAGATGAAGGCATGATTTTTTAAAAAAAATTTAGCTAGCTCTTTTAATTAAAACTGAAGTTGGGATAGCATTGAGATAATATAGGGATAGACAATAGATCTGTGATTTCATTGGAAGAGGGAACTATGCGATCAGGAAATCCTTTTCTACCAAAGCATGAGGGCACCTTTTCAATAAGGTAGAATTTTAAAGAGATGTCTAGAGACCTGGGCTATTTTAGAACTTGCATAGGCCACATTGCCAGCTTTTATCAGAAGAGGAACTAGCACCCACGTCTTCTTGGCTCTGCAAATACGTCTCTATCCACCACCTTGTTGCCTCTTTAGGACTAAGATATGAAGAAGAAACTTTTTTTTTATTTTTTAAATTTACTTTTGAACTTTCCATTTTCCCCCAATCTCACTTCCCTCATTCTACCCCTCCCCCCAGAGAAGGCAGTCTCTTAGTTTTTACATTGTTTCCATGCCATACATTGATCAAACTTGGATGTGTTGAGAGAGAAATCATATCCTTAAGGAAGAAAAAATATAAGACATAGCAAAATGACATAATTGTTGGGTTTTTTTTTAAATTAAAGATGACAGTTTTTTTCTTTTCTAAATCAAAGGTAATCATCTTTGGTCTTTGTCTACATTCCGCAATTCTTTCTCTGGATACAGATGGTATACTCCATCACAGATACCCCAAGATTGTCCCCGATTGTTGCACTGATGAAATGAACAAGTATATTAAGAAGAAGAAACTTTTTGAAGTGATCAACTGACTTTTACTGTAGATATACATATGAATAAAGAAAATCTCCTAGGTACACCTCACATCAACTCAACTTACCTAAAATTAATTGTGTTTCTATACAATAACAACAATGGAAGCACAACAGCAATAGCATTTATATATTGTTTTGGGCAGCTAAGTGACTCAGTAGAATGCTAGGACACCAGACTTGGAATCAGGAAGACATCTTCCTGGGTTCAGTTCTGATCTCAAATATTTATTAGTTGTGTGATTTCAAGAAAGTCACTTCATCCTGGGGTTTTTTTTAGGTTTTTGCAAGGCAATGGGGTTAAGTGGCTTGCCCAAGGCCTCACGGCCAGGTAATTATGAAGTGTCTGAGGTCGGATTTGAACTCAGGTACTCCTGACTCCAGGGCCAGTGCTCTATCCACTGCACCACCTAGCTGCCCCATACTTCATCCTATTTTCCTCAATTTCTTCATCTGTAAAATGATCTGGAGAAGGAAATGGCAAAACCACTCCTCTATCTCTGACAAGAAAGCCACAAATGGGGTCACAGCCTTGAACATGACTAAAAGAATGAACAACATTAAATCACTTTGAGATTTTTACAGTGTCCTTCGCAAATATCTTATTTGATCCTCAAAATAACTCAGGGAAGGAGGTGCTATTATTATCTCCACTAGAGAAACGAGGAAACAGAGGCAAATGTTTGAGATGGGATTCAAATTCTATTTGTCTTGACTTTCTCCTCTGCAACATCTAGTTACCTATCTTCAAAATTATTGCCTATAAAAAAATCTGTTTTCAGGATTAATCATAGGATCATTTAGTTGATCCCCAAAAGGTCACAGACAATCTAAAATTATGATTACTTAAATGACTAGATATGAATGTAATCTGTGACTAATTATAGCTGTCAGTGATGTTGGGTAAAGCAAGATGTCTTAATCACCAGTCCAGTGTATAACTGTCTCTGAATTCTATTATTCTTTTAGCAAATCAGCACTATACAATTCAATATTTCCAAATTGTTTTTGTTGTTTCATTTGTGCTAGTTTTGTCTTCTCACATTGCGTATAAATTCCATGAGAGCCCCTTTGTTGAATTTGATGCAGACCTGACTACTTGATAGACTAGCTACATGTTGGTTAACCTCTGAGTCACAGGAAACAGGCTAAAGAAGAATCTAATGTGATGCATAGAGTGGATTTAAATATGAAAGAACTGGATTTGACTGCTGCTTAGTAGATAGATGATTATATTTCTCCTCTTCCTTGGTTCCTCTATTCTTTTGTATATTCAGAATAACATTTGCACTAACCCCTTCAGATTGCGGTTAAGAGAAACAAATCCAATACTTTAAGTAAATAATTTTATTAACTGAAAGATAAAATAGAGATGCCAGCTATTATTACTGTTACGTCAATGTGCTTATTCACAGTAAATGTGAAGCAATTGAAAAAAAATCAGAGCAATAACTCATTGAATAGCCTTGCCATTAGCAGAACAAACAAAATCAGAAAGAGGAAGTATAATAGGGAATATTTTGGGTTTTATTGTTTTGAGCTGGAGCTACCATTGGGAAATGTAGGTGTACGTGACTTTCTATAAATCTGCATCTCAACTGGGTTTTCAGACTTGCAGATTTAAATTTGGAAATTACTTATAAAAGGTGGTAGTATTGTAATGATAGAGTATGAGGGGAAGAGTTTGGAAATAGAGGAGAAACAAAACATTATGAAGAAAAAAAAAAGAAGGGTCAGGGAGAGAAAACTGGATGCTTATTCCAAGGTTTCAGAGAAAGAATGGGAAGTCAGTTAAGAGAAGGAACAAAGAAAAAATTCAGAAAATTTGATGACCTTGGAACCAAGAGAGGATTGAATATCTGAAAGGATGTCAAAATTGTCAAATATTTAAAATCTGAACTAAGACACTACACAAATATATCACAATAATCATACACAATGAGCAAGATTGGATTTATACCAAGAATTCAAGATTATCGCAATGTTTTTTAAAAACCCCAAATAAGCAGAAAATGTTTATTAATGATTTTTTAATCATTGAATTTTATACATAGATATAGAAAAATTTAAATTAAATACAACATCTATTTCAGAAGGTTTGAGGAAGATGAAAACCAGAAAGAAATCTTGACTTTAGTGGCCAATTATGATCCCAGGTTTGTTCATAAATGCAGATACCTCCAATGTAGCAGAAACATGATCTTGTACTAAAGATGTTAGGTTTTTGCTAGGCAGTGGGGTTAAGTGGCTTGCCCAAGGCCCACACAGCTAGGTAATCATTAAGTATCTGAGGCCAGATTTGAACTCAGGTACTCCTGACGCCAGGGCTGGTGCTCTATCCACTGCGCCACCTAGCCGCCCCAGACTTGGGCACTTTTTTCTTCCATACAGAGGGATTGAATACTTTTGCTAGGTACAAACTGATCTCCTCCAACTCCATTACCATTGTGATAATCTCCTTGGGACTCCAGCTAAGGCTGGAGAATTTAAGGAAAATATCAAAAATATTGGGATTGTGGGAGGGAAGGGTGGGTTGATGGACAGGGACAAGAATTCCAATGGACTATGGAAAAGGAACTCATGATGGACTTTTCTGCCAATGTAAAAGTTCCTGAGCATACTTTTTGATCTTGGTTTCTTTTGCAAGCTTGGAGTGGAGTATATAGTGGAAGGATCAAAAAAAAAATACATTTACACACCTGTACCATAAAGATATGATCTTATGCATTCTATTAATTTTTTCACTGCCAATCACCAGATCAATTATGTGTGATCATATTTGTCCCAAAGTATCTAAGAGCAGTCTTGGATCAAGTGAATATGAAATTGAATAAGATTTACATTCAGGTAACTTAAAAATAATGACTGATTCTCTACAAAGTTTTATTTTTTTTTAATTGGACATGATTTTGTTAGTTTAGGGAATTTCTAATTGAGAAACTTCCTCAGATTGGCACCTGCTTCGTGATTTATATTCTTAGACCCTTGCCAGGAGAATGGAAGGTTTCAGTGGCTTGTCACACCACCAGAATGTATTAACAGCAGGATTGAAGCCCCTTCTTCCTGATCCTATGACTAGCTCTGAATGTTAAACTGCTTTTTTCCAACGCTTATGGTTGTTTTATAAAGACAAAAATAAGAGAGACATAAATTTGCATTTTTTGCTGTATATACAACAAAATATTTGCTTGCTTTCATATGACATAGTTCCCACATAACATCAGTTTATTTGAAAGTAGTTTATGGAAACATGAAGTAAGTCATGGTATGTAGGAGAAAAATATTGAATTAATCAATTGTCATTGAGCATCATGAATATAAAAATGTCAAATGGTTAAATTTACATTAATCAGATTTTGAGTCCAACATCTGGACAAGAAATATAAAATTTCAGATGAATGCATTAAAATTTGCTTATAGGAGAAATATATAAATTAAGGAAGGAGGAATTTTATAGATACCTAATGATGACAATTTTGAGTTTCTAAAGTATTTGACATGTTTTTAAATATGAAATATTAATGAAAGACACAGTAATAAGAACATTGCAAGGGAAACTATCCTGTTATTTAGGATTTATTTTGCATTCTGTGATATTCTAAAGAAAAGAATTCTCTAGGAAGGAAAGATAAAAATGTCTAGCAGGGTTCATTGGGAATGGGTCTAGGTAGCTACTTGAAAATAACTGTTGAAAAAGTAGTATATGACTGTGTGTATGTGTGTGTGTGTGTGTGTGTGTGTGTCTGTGTGTGTGTGAGGAGTAGGTTCCATATATACTTTTTTGTTGCCCTTTGTATACAGTATTTAACTTATATTATTATGTAACTGTAAACTTTTACCCCTTCTTGATTTATACTGTCTTTTTAGATCGGAATTACAATGCATTTATTAACTTCTTTCAGAGCATCTAATGTTTTGCTTCTATTGCTTGTCCAGATGTGGACTTAGTAGACAAATGGTGCAAATTTAACCAGGTCTTGATATTTTCATATTTATGATATCCAAGAGCAATTTTTTAAAATCATTGTTTTTTCAGCATTAATGTGTTACTTTCTGTTATTTAGGATAAAGTTTAGGAATGAATTATTGAATATGTATATATATATATATATATATATTTACAATATATTCATACAACAAATAATAGTCAGTGTCATTAATCTGGTGCCCTATGGTAAAGCCCAGATTGCCTTGCTTTGAGCAATTGTTCTTGTTCTAGGATTTAGAAAATAGGCCTGCTCTTATATACACAAACATGTGGATACATACATGTATTTGTGTGTATGTATACATAGGTGTCTTCAAATATAATTCTATTCATATACTAGAAAGATATGATCTTAGGCATCCCTGATCCTGAGAGCAAAATTACAACTCTCCTGAGAAAAGGTAAATATTCTTATCTAGATATTTTGCTTAATTCTACTTGATTCATACTTTGACCAATGATGAATGCTACTTCTCTCTCTCTCTCTCTCTCTCTCTCTCTCTCTCTCTCTCTCTCTCTCTCTCTCTCTCTCTCTCGTCATCCTTGTATTTATTGTAATATGTTTGCTTTTTTTCTTGGAAAAAGTATGAGAGAAATTTCCTAGAGCATATGTCTTCACATGCCTAAGCCATCAACATTTTCTTTCTTTCAACTCCTGTAGCCTAAGGCTTTATTTTTCCAGAAGATAAATGGAATGATTCTTTTGCATCTATATCTCTCATTTGGTTTCTTTCTATTTTCTGAACATAAATAAACTCACTATTATTACAGATTCCTTAAGAAATTGAAATAAAGATAAAATTCTAAAAAAATAAATGTATCCTTCAAAAAATAAAACAAAAAGTAAAGGTAATCCTTAAACAACTATTAAACAGCTCTAGACTATCTTTTAGGTTTAAATATATCCACAGGCCAAAGGTAGGGTCAAACGTGGCTTATTACTGTCATCATTAGTATTTAATATTACTTAGAAACAGTTATTAGAGGTTTAAAGGCCATAGTCAAATTTAAAATAAAAAGGGTTGAGAGTAGAGAGAACATGTTTATTGAATAAAATATTTGAGCTTCCTATGGTTCAACATGTACAAGGGTTGTGACATGCATAGTTATTAAGAATCTTAGGTTGCTGTGTTAATTAAAAGGATTGGCAAAAGACAAGCTAATTTAATTTTGACTAAGTAACTATGTAAAAGCAGCTGTGTCAGGGCCTGGAGACTTAAGGAGCAGTGTTTCCAGATTTAGTACTTTCCTTTAAAAGTATTTTCTTGAGGTTCTTTTACTACATCTTTCCTATTGCCTCTCCCTGTATTACAAAGGGAAAAAAATCCTTTAAAAAGTGATTGTTGTTGTTGAGTCTTTCTCAGTTATGTCTGACTCCTTGTGACCCTATTTGGGGTTTCCTTGGCAAAGATACTGGAATGGTTTGTCATTTTATTCTCGATTTTTGCCATTTTTTTTTACAAATGAGGAAATTGAGGAAAATCAGGTTCAGTGACTTTCATAGAGTCACAGAGTCTGAGATCAGATTTGAACTCAGGAACATGAGTTTTCCAAATTCTAGCCCTGGCACTCTATCCACTGTGCCCACTGACTTCTTTTAACAATGCAGCACAGAACAAAGTAATACACTGAAAATGTGTGTCTCATTCTTTCTACGTGGTTAACTCACCACTTCCTTTTTGAAAGGAGAAAGACGTGCTTCATTCTCGTTCTTCTGAAGGCATAATTGGCCATGGAATTGATCATAATTCTGAATCATCCATATTCCTCAATTGGTTCCATTATTCCACTATTGATGGGTGCTCATTTTCCTTCCAAATTCTTAACTGCTATTTTAAAAAGTGCTTTTACAATTATTTGAGAATATTTTGGATTTTTTTCGTCTTAAATGTTGCAGTAGCAATTTCCTTGGGTCAATAGTCATGTACAATTTACTGCTTTTTACATTATATAATTCTAAATAGCTATCCAGAATGACTGAAAAACTTCATAGTTCAATCAGCACATTAGTGTTCTTGTTTCCTATAACCTCTCCCACACTTACCATACCATCTTTTGTTCCATTTGCCATTTCACTCCTTTCCTAAACCAAGGCCTTTTCTTTTTCAAATTTCTGAATCAAGTTTCTAGGATAGTCACTTGATATATACATTTTTGAAAGTGAAATAAAAATTTACAAACAAGTCATTTTTGCAAGATCTATGCATTCTTAAATAAAGAGCATACTAAAGAGTGCACTTAGCATCCCTTTGAAGTGTTGACACCTTGGGGTTCTAGTTATGTGAATATAAATTTATTCCCTCTCAATTATCATGTATTATATAGCTGAGATCACTCCATTTTTAAGTAAGTTAGCTTCATGTACCTCTGATCTTAATTCCCTCTTGGCAGACCAGTGAGTAATTAGCTCCTATTACAGAAATGTGTTTTAAAATGGATGAGGCTCATGTGACAACATAGAGAAAAATCACACTTCTAGGGCACAGGTGATTATTAAATTGTTCATTATTATAGTTCTGTGTGTTTCTTTTAAATTTAAAACCACATAGATGAGAAGGTGCTAAAGTTTTCCCTCCCATTTTAACTGTATTATCTGCTGTCATTCGTCGAATATGGTAATTGATCAACTCCAGGGTACCTTTTTAAATAATTAAAATTTTACTTTATGAAAGATCTTTTCAGTCAGAAACATAAAAGCAGTCATTACTCAGAGAGACACTCAGTTGGCCAAGTTCAAGTAATTTGCTTGATAGGATTAAGGTTACAAATACTCAAATTGCAATTGCTTTGAATTCTACTACTGATACCCTAGTTCACATCCCTGATAGTGATGTAGGCTATGGCATCATTGACTCTATAGGTATTTCTTATTAACCTTTCTATGTATGTGAAAAATACACATACATGAACATATATGCAGAAACATAGACATATGTCTCTATGGCAAAATGGATGAAATTTCAAAGACTACAATATTTGAATTCATATTTAGAACATAATGCTAAATCATAGCATTGGATTTTGAAAACTAAGCAGAAAGGTTTTGAAAATGTCATGCTTTTGATTTAGTCTCAAGATTTAGCATGTTTTCCCTTTTCCATTTATCCTTTTCAAAACCAAAAGTTTAATATGCCTTTGCTTTTTTTATAATTTCTTCTGGATATAGAACTAGAATTGGAATTATTGAGTCAAAGGAAATGAATATTTTTATTACTCTTTGGGCATAGTTCCATATTGCTCTCCAGAAAGGATGAATCCATTCAGAACTCCACCAGCATCAATGTTCCAGTTCTCCCACAATTTCTCCAACATTGATCATTTCCCCTTTTTCTTTTCTTGACCAATCTGTTAGGTATTGGTTTAATTGGCATTTTTCTAACCAATAATGATTTGGAGTTTTTTTCATATGATTAAATATAGCTTTAATTTCTTTATTTGAAAACTGTCTATTCATATCCTTTGGCCATTTGTCAATTGGGGAGTGATTTGTAACCTTATAAATCTGATGCAATTTTCTATATAATTTAGAAATGAGACCTTTATCAAAACTCCTAGTTATGAAGATTGTTACTCAGCTTTCTGCTTTCCTTCTGATTTTGGCAGCATTGATGTTATTTGTGCGAACTTTTTTTAAAATTTAATATAGTCAAAATCATTCATTTTGCAGTTTATAATGTACTCGAATTCTTGTTTGGTCATAAATTCATCCTCATTCCCTACATCTGATAGAGTATTTCTTGGTCTATTAATTTATCTATGGTGTTGCTCTTTATGTCTAAATCCTGTACCTGTTTTGAGCTTATTTTCATATTGGATAGGAGCTGTGGATCTATGCCACTATTATCCATTTTTCCAACAATTTTTGTCAAATAATGAGTACTTTTCCCAGAAGCTGATATCTTTTGTCAAACAGTAGATCGCTGTAGTCATTTACTGTGGTTTCTTTTGAATCTCTCCTAATCCACGGATGCATTGCTCTATTCCTTCCCTTCCCTTCCCTTCCCTTCCCTTCCCTTCCCTTCCCTTCCCTTCCCTTCCCTTCCCTTCCCTTCCCTTCCCTTCCCTTCCCTTCCCTTCCCTTCCCTGTCTTTTCTTTTCGATTTTTGCAAGGCAATGGAGTTAAGTGGTTTGCCCAAGGCCACACATCTATGTAATTATTAAGTGTCTGAGACCGGATTTGAACTCAGGTACTCCTGACTCCAAGGCTGGTGCTCTATCCACTGTGCCACCTAGCTTCCCCCATTACCATATTTCTTAACCAGTACCAGGTAGTTTTGATGACTGCTGCTTTATAGTATAATTTTAGATTTGGTGGAGCTAGGCTACCTTCCTTTACATGTTTTTTTCATCAGTTTCCTTGCTATTCTTGCCATTTTGTTGCTCCAGATGAATTCTGTTTTCTGGTTTGTTTGTTTCTTTTGTAGCTCAGTCTTATTATCACTAAAGAACAACAAATCAGATTCTTAAACCTACATTTGTGGTCTTCTTCACTTTGCTCTAACCTACCCTTCCAGAATTATTTCACTTTATATCCCTCCATCTATTCCACATTGTAGCCCAACTGGAAACTTAGCTCTTATGCTTAGTATCCTCTGAATGCTATTTCATTTTTCTGTGGATAAACATAGGTCATTCCCCATTGGCAGAATTTATTCCCTTTCCATTTCTACCTTCAGAAACTTCATTTTCCTTCAAGACTATTTCTTTGTGAAGACTTCATTGATTCCACCAGACAAATATGGTCTTTCCCTTTGCAAGGCAGTACTTTGACTATTTCTCTCCTTTGCCCCATCAAAACAACTTTGCATTGTCCTGATAATACTAAAAATCAAAGAGATGCATAGTAGAGTCCTGAATTTGGAAATCAGAAAAAAAAACCAAAAACAAAAAAACAAAGTTATCTAATTCCACTTCTGAAAATATATGAACAGCTATGAACAAGTCTTTTTTTTAAGCCTATTTCCTCAGGTTTCAAATGGAGATAATGATAGTACCCACTTCACAAAATTCTAATGAGAAACATACATACCTATATATACCCATATATACATGCAAGTAGATATGCAAAAATATACACACAATATGCATGTAACATATGTGGTCTTGCATGTGTATGATATAGATGTGATTATATGTAGACATGTATAATATCCATGCATTGCATGCATATATAACATATCCATCTATATTATATGTTTGCTTTGTATCCTTTTTAGAACTACATATAAAGTACCTACCATTATGCTGGTTGCATTTCCTATCCTTGCTACTGAAAGTAGAATTTGGTTTTTTGAGGTTAGAGACTATGACTTGATTATTTCTATGTCTGCTCCATCTCCCCCCACCCCACCCCCACATAGAGCTCACATTTTGTTTGTTCAGAGCTGGGATTGCATCCATGTTGGGGGAAAATTTTCTTTACTTATGAGGAAAAATATTTCATCTGTAATTTAGAACCTTAAAGGAAAACCCATGTCACTGAGAGGATAACTGATTTGTTCGTCATCTGGCTGATCCCATGGCCAGCCTGGAAGGCAGAATTATGTAGTGAAAACGGGCCTTTGTAGTTGAGTCAGAAGACCAGGGTTTCAGTACCACTCTTATGTCTTTCTTTGGTCAACATTTTTATTCTTCATAGACCTCAATTTCTTATCTACAACATGAACAATTTGCCCTCTGAGATTCCTTCCAATCTCAGATCATTGATTTTATTGTTAAGTAGGTCCCTAAGTGACACTAGGGATAAGTACTAGACTTGGACTCAGGAAGTTCTGAGTTCAAAATGGTGAAAGACACTTACTAGTTGTATGATCCTGCACAATTCATTTAATCTCTGTCTGCCTGTCTATCTGTCTGTTTCCTGGTCTTTAAAGGGGAATTAATAATGCAGTCAACCTCCCAAGGTAAAGTAAGAGTATGGGTAGGCAGGTGTTTTGGGCTGGAGTTAGGAAGACTCGTCTTTCTGAGTTCCAATCCATTCTGAGACATTTATTAGCTGTGTGATTCTGGGCAAGTCACTTAACACTGCCTCAGTTTTCTTATCTGTAAAATGAGCTGAAGAAGGAAATGGAAAACTGCTTCAATATTTCTGGTAAGAGATCCCCAAAGGGGATTATAAACAATTGTACATGCCTTAAAATTCACTTAACAACAACAAAGAGATAATATTCATAAAGCATATAGAAATGCTAGCTCTAAATTTTATAACTATTATGATAATAATGATCCTTAAGCATTACATAACTCTGAAAAGTAAATTAATAATATTTCCAAAACCTTTTACTATAAACCTACTTTATGGAAAGAACCATCGAAGTTGCTAACATTACAAAGATAAAATGTGCTTCAGATCCTGCTCTCAGGAAGCTTACAGTCCTCAAAAGGAATGAAATTCATGGGTAGCAATGCTATTAATCAAATAACTAAATACTGATATAACAGTATGATACCTTTTAACTGATTTAGCAATCTCATTGTTTCTAAAACTATTTAATTTTTATTTTACATGCAGGAAGGAAAAATGGATATCAGTTCCCTATGTACATTATAATTTCCACCTTCTTTTTGAAAAGTCACCACATTCAGCCATATAGTAGAACAAGGGCACAAAGTTGATTAAATGAAAACAACATGAGATCTCCTGAGCTTTCAAAAGCAATGTAATGAGTTTCTCACAGGAAAAATAGCCACCACAAAATGTGCCCCTGGTCCTTTCACTTTTAATATGCTATTAAATTAAATTCCTTGGGCCCTTAACCAGAAAGTTCTATCCCAAAGCCACTCAAAAGTTATGTATTACTTCCAGATGATTGCAGTAGTTGGCTGAAATGCCTACATGTTTAAATTGCCTCTTGCCAGAGATTATACACTTCTGAGATTCTATGGGGAACTGCAAATTTGTACCCCATACTGCTTTGTTTATAAAGTACTTCATGTGTGAATAAATCATGGACTCATACATTTCATCATCATCATCATCAACATCACAATAATAATAATAAATAGATCCTGTGTATCTATGAGAATTTTCTCAAATAACCTTACTAACTTAGTCCTCAGTTTCCCATATCCAAGACAAAGACATTAGACTAAAAGATGGGTTCTTAACCCTGAATCCCATGACCTTGTTTGTATTAAAGAATATTTTTGACAGCTGTAAATTATTTTACTTGTTTTTTTGTGATCTTATATATATTTTGTTTCATGCATTTAATTCTGAGAAGGGGTCCACAGGTTTCACCAGACTATAAAATTTGAATTTAAAAAACAGTTAAGAACCCCTGGATTAAGGTTTCTAAAATTGTATGGTTTGGGGTTTCTCTGATGATAATGATAACCCCAAATTCCTGATAATTTTGCTACAGCAGCAGAAAAATAATCTGTTTTCCAACCCTATTGCTAAAATTGACAGGACAGTCAAGATAGACAAGATAACTAATTTATTCCTTTGTATTTGTAGCACTTCATTTTTTTTTACTATCCTCATCAATTGGTACTCATTATTTTGTGATAGTTACTGTGCTAAGAAAGGCAAAAACATAGTCCTTAGTCTCAAGAAGCTCATATTGATAAAATATCATACCATTTTGTTTAATATAGAGCCACTGAGTATTTTGCAAAGGTCATTACATATTATATCACTTTTATTTCAGTCAAAAAAGTAAAAGGATATTTAGCCATTGAAATGCCTCTCTATAGAGTTTTTGTTTTGCTTGTCTTTTTGTTAATCTATATTCCTCAAATGAAAACTCAAATGATAATTGTGCATTGGTTTTTCCTTCTTTCTCACTGTCAAACTAAAAGTCATGAGAGAATCATCTTCTCATTTCTTGGGCAAGATGGCAGATGAGTACATAAGACTAAGCCCATTTTTCCTATTTTATTGCAAAACAGTAAAACATGTCAAATAAGATAAAACCAAATAGAAATAAGAAGAAAGAAAAAGTCTTATAGGAAAACTAGCAGACAGATTAAAGAAAAGAGTCCCCAATGCAATGAATAAATATTACTAGAGAAAAAGAAATCAAGACTAGGAATACAACTATACCTCTGGAGGAAGAGTAGTCATAACTCAAGAACATCCAGAGCAGTTGTGAATCATAATAAGAGATGTAAAAGAATAAGGCATCTATAAGACTGGGGGGGAAAAGATCATTGAAAGTCTTCTTTCGATGAAAAGGACACACATGAGAATTCACAATTTAGGAAAGAGAGGAATCTTTCAATATTGTGGTGGACTCTCAGAGGAGCAGTGTGGTTCAGGCAGGAAGAAAAAAAAGTCACAATTGGAGGAAATAATAGAGATTGAGATAAAAATGGGAAAAGATGTATATACCTTATATTTCTACAAATTAAATTCCTAGAGCAAGGGAATAGAGCTTGCTGAGCTATTCTGAGAGTTATTGATCTCCCAGAAAAATACAAGGAAATAAAGATTAAATCAAGTAAGGTATATGAAAATATGGGAAACAAGGGATAGTACAAATTTATAGTATCTATTGTATAATGGCAGAGGCAAACCTCAAATTTAACTAATGTAAAAATATCCATGTTCCAGATTTTTATCTTAAAACAACATTGAATATTCAAGGAAGAAGAAATTTAAATATATTTATAATTTTACAGAACTGCTTAATCATGCTAATGAAAAACTGAAAAGGCTGGATCCATATACATATATGTATTTATAAGCATATATATATAGGTTGATTTGCATGTGCTTACATATGTGTATACACACACACACACACACACATACACACACACACACATTTTGCATCTATATGAGGGAAATTAACCTTAACTTTAAAATTTGTCTGTCTTTAAAAATGGAGTATATTCTATTCTGAGAGTTGAAAGTTCTTCAAAATGGATAGAATTCTCATCCTTTCCTGAAATATACAGATGGGTAGAATCTTTAACATACAAATAGGCTAAAAGTGCTAAAACTTAACAGAGCAAACTGAATTAACTTACAAAGAAGTAAATACTGACACTATTTGTAAACTATTAGTATTTTACAGGTTTTAAGTCATTTTAAGTTTAAAGTGATGGTCATTGAAAATACGAAGGCTATGAAATTGAATGAGATATTTCTTGAAATTAGAAATATCAACATCAGAACATCTGGAGGGGCAAGGAGAAGGGAAGAGTTGGCATGTGAAATAATATTTTAAGTGTATTAATGAGTTTGAAATTTTAAAAAGTTCTGGAATATGGGAAGGAAGGTGACTCTTAAAACACAGTTATATCTAGGCTATGCTATGAGGAAAAAAACAATTTTTAAGAAAGATTATATCAGTAAAAAATTTCAGAGAGCAAAGGTAGATTGTGTGTGGTTTCAGGGCTTAAAACAGCATGGTGACAAAGAAAGATAAACTTTATTTGTATTAAAGGTGGACGAAGATTGGTAATAACTGTGTGACTGCACAGAATAAGATTAGGTTGTTAAAAACAGAAGAGATAATACCTTAGGATTTAATGGAAAAAATAGAAACTTTAAGATGATAACATTGAATGCTAATGTATTAAATTTACCAATAAAAAGAAAAACCAGGGAAATAAATGTTGTACAAATAAGAAAAAATGCAACTGGATTAAGAAAATATGTGGAATGCAAAAATTTTGAATAACTATCTTCAATAAAACCTGACATTCAAAATTAGCTCAAATGATATGAATAAACAGCTCTCAAAATATGAAAGACAAACTATCAATAGTTATCCAAATAAAGGCTCAACATTGCAAATTAAATTCTGATAACAAACTGCATCCAGTAATTTGCAAGGACAGTATAATATTGGGGGAAAACATCCATATTGTTTCAGTGTGAGAAAATAGTAACACTGATTCACTGGTAGAACTGTACTATTGATCCAACTATTTTGGAATGCAATTAGGAATAATGCAAGGTAGTTCTTGAAATTTTTTATGCCTGTTGCTCCATTGATTTCACTATTGTATCTATGTTCTGGGGGAAGATAATTTACAATAAGAACTATGTATTTTTATGTGACACTCATAAACTTGAGAATGAAGGGATACTGAAAACTACCTTTGAATGTAAATGGAAAAACAAAAATTTTAAAAATAAATATATATTTTTAAATGATATCTTTAGTACAGTAATAAAGATTTTTTTTGTGGGGGGGTATACTCTGCAATTGAGAAATGATGTGAAATTGTGATATATGAATTCAATGGATTATTACTAGGATCAAGATTTCCTTGAGAATCATGGAAAGATCTATATGAATGCAGTGGGTGAAAAAAGTAGTCTCCAAAGGACAGTGTTTTCAATTACTCTAATGTTATAAACAAAACAGACTTTAAGCAGTAATAGAATTCATCAGAATCATTAATCAAAACTGACACTAATTGTGTATCAAGAAAATGAATTTCTATCTTTTAAAAATGATAAATCATCAAGGGGCGAGGTAATAGGTAAAGTGTATATTATTGGGGTTTTCATTGTGACTATACTAGGGTTTTGTATGATGCACTGGATAGAAATTTTTATTTTAAAAGCACCCCCTGAATGCATAATGCATGTCAAATTGTTTACTTTCTCAATGGGGATAAGGGAAGGAAAGAATTTAGAACTCAAAATTTGAAAAAGTTTTTTTTTATATTTGAGAAAAAAACATAAAATAAAAAAAACACATAGCCAAAAATGCATATTATCTCTGAGTTGACTAATCACAATGACTCATCTGGAGTCTAGTGGAAAGAGTACTTAACTTTGGAATACAAAACATGTTTGACTTCTGATTCTTTAATATAATAGTTGTTATGTTAGAAAGGACATTGCAACTTTTTGACTCTGAGTTCTCTCATTTTCAAAATAAGGAAGCTTCAACAAACCCCATACAAGATATAGAAGGAGAAAGTTCATGTAATGTAACTGTAGAAAACAAAAAATACTTGGGAGTCTATCTGCTAAGCCAAAGCCAGGCATTATATGAACACAATCACAAAACACTTTTCACACAAATAATGTCAGATCTAAACAATTGAAAAAATATTAATTGCTTTGGTTTGGATGAGCTAATATAATAAAAATGACAATTCTGACTAAATTAAATTACTCATTCAATGCTGTAGGAATCAGTGCTAAAGCAAAAATTATTTTATAGAGCTAGAAAGAATAGTAACAAAATTCACTGGGGGAGAAAAAGGTCAAGAATATCAAGGGGAATTAATGAAAAAAATGGTCTAACTGAACTAGATCTAAAACTATATTGTGAAGCAATATTCATAAAAACTGTCCAGTATTGGCCAAGAGTGGTAGATCAGTGGAATAGATTAAATACAAAAGAAAGAGTAGTAAGATGATTTTAATAATCCGCTATTAGATATACCCAAATATTTCAGTTTCTGGGAAAAGAACTATTTGACAAAAACTGTTGAGAAAACTGGAAATAGTATGGCAAAAACTAGATGTAGACCAACATTTCAACCAAATTAATGTCTAAATGGGTACATGATTTTGATAAAGGATGAGATACCATAAGACAATTTGGTGAACAAGAAATAATTTATCCATCAAATCTATGGGAAGGAAAGGAATTTTTGATCAAATAAGAGATAGAGAACTTTATAAAATGTACATGGATAATTTTGAATACCTTAAATTAAAAACATTTTGCACAGATAAAACCAGTGCAACAAGGATTAGAAGGAATCCAGAAAGCTGGGAAACAATTTTCACAGTTAATTTTTTCTGAGAAAGGGCTCATTTCTAAAATAGAGAACTGAGTCAAATTTACAAGAATACAAGAGAATCCCAAGTTGATAAATGGACAAAGAATATAAACATGCAGTTTTCAGATGAATAAATCAGAACTAACTATAGTCCTATGAAAAAATTATGTAAAACATTAATTTTTATATTTTATTTTTCTTCATTTACCTGTAAAAAGAAGTTATTATTTTTAAAATTTTGAATTCTGAATTTTCTCCCTTATTCCCAACACACTCCCCCCTCATTGAGAAAGCAAATAATCTGATATAGGTTAAAAATATATAGTCAAGCAAAACATTGTCATGAGTCATACTGTGAAAGTAAGTATAACTTCCGCCTCTAATAAAAGAAACCTTAAGAAAAATTAAAAATTTTTAAAGTATGTTTTAATCTGTATTTAGATACCATCAGATGCATCTTTGAGGACAGTATTCTTTGTCATAAGTCTTTCAGTTTTCTTGAGTCACACCTTTGCTAAGAAAAGATTGGTCATTCACAACTGATCATCCTACAATATTGCTGTTACTTTGTATATAGAACATTTCTCATTGCATCTGCTCATGAAAATCTTTCCAGGTTTTATTGAAAGCATCCTGTTCATCACTTCTTTTAGCAGAATAGCATTTCACCATAATCATATACCACGTTTTTTCATTCCCAAATTTATGGACATTCCCTCAATTTCCAATTCCTTGACACATGAAAAGAACTGCTAAAAATTTCTTCTGGCTGTTCATCTCTTCTGGAATATAGACCTGATAGTAGCATTGCTTGGTCAAAGGGTAGGTATTCTTTATAGCCCTTTGGGCATAGTTCCAAATTGCTTAACAGAATTGCTGAATCATTCCTTCCAACATTTGTCATTTTTCTTTCTGTCCTATTAGCAAATCCAATAGATTTAAGGTAGTTAAAAAATTGTTCCAACATACATATCTTCTGTCAGTAATGAACTAGGATTTTTTTTTAAAAAATGACTTAAAGAGATTGCATTGATAAACTCATCTAAAAACTATTTATATCTTTTGAACGTTTATTAACTGAGTAAAGGCTGTTATTTTTCTAAATTTGACACAATTCACTAGATTTGAGAAATGAAGTCTTTTTCAGAAAAATTTTTTCTCCACAGTTACTATTGTTGTTTTCCTCCCTCCTATTCTCTCCAACCTATGTATTCTATCCTCTCTCTCCTTTCACTCTGTCCCTCCTCAAAAGCATCTGACTAGCTTCCCACAATATTTGAAGATCAAATATTCTATTCAGCTCTTGTCTTTCCATTGGAAAGTTTGAAAGTCCTCTATTTCATTCAATATCCATCTTTTCACTTGAAAGAGTATGTTCAATTTTGCCTAGTAGTTGATTCTTAGTTGTAATCCAAGATCTTTTGCCTTCTAGAATATTATATTTCAAGTCTTATTATCCCTTAATGTAGAAGCTATAAAATCTGTGTTATCCTGAATGTGGCTCCATGAAATTAAATTGTTTATTTATTTCTGGCCATTTGCAATATTTTCTCCTTGACCTAGGAGCTCTGAAATTTGGCTATAATTTTCCTGACAGTTTTCATGTTGGCATCCCTTTTAGAAGATGATCAGAAATTCTTTCAATTTATATTTTACCATGTACCACTAAATTATCAGGGTACTTTTCCTTTATAATTTAATGAAAGATGATGTCTAGGCTCTTTTTTTTAAATCAAGTAGTTCAATAATTTTAGAAATATAGCTCCTGGATCTATTTTTCCAGATCAGTTGTTTTATTTTTTCCCATTGAGATATTTCATATTTTCTTCTAGTTTTTTTATTCTTTGGGTTTTGTTTTATTTCTTGATTTCTCACAAAATCAGCAAATGCCATTTGCTCAAATCTGTATTTTAAGGAAATATTCTTTTCAGTGAGTTTTTGTATCTCCTTTTTGATTTGAATAATTCTGCTTTTTCAAAGCATTCATCTTCTCATTGTCTTTTTTAGACCTCTTTTTCCATTTGGCCTGGTATGTTTTTTCCCTTTCTTTTTTATTTATTTACGTATTACTAAAATATTCTTGTTGTAAGAGTAAACCTAATCCCCTCCTTCCCTCCCCCACAAAAATATAAAACCTCATAAGAAATAAAGTGAAAGAAAGAGAAAAAAAATGTGCTTCAGTCTGGGTTCTGATACCATCAACTCTGGCTCTGGAGTAGATTGCATTCTGTATTATAAGTCCATTAGAGAAATTACTTCCATATTTTTCCACAGTTGCTGTTGCTGATTGTAATTCCCTCCATCCATTCTTCCCCCACTAACATTTATTATATTTTTTTCTGTCCTTACACTCCGTCCCTCTTCAAAAATGTGCTATGGGACAGCTGAGTGGTACAGTGGACAGAGCACCGGCTCTGGGGCTAGGAGGCCCCCAGTTTACATCACATCCAAAAGACCCAGCAACCACCCAGCCCCTTGGTCCTGGATAGACCACTCAATCCCATCACCTTACAAAAAGTAAAAAAAATGTGTTATATCTGTCTATCCTCTTCCATTTTCTACCCTTTCCTCTATCACCTACATTCCCCCTTCCTTTTGCCTGTCCCTTTTCTCTCCTTTTCCTTCTAGATGTCTATACCCTATTGAGTATGTAAAGTCTTTCTTCTCTGAGCCATTTTCAATTAGAATGAAGTACCCTCATTCCCCCTTCACCTCCCCGCTTCCATACCATTGCAAAAAACTATTTCTTGACTCTTTTACATGAGTAAAAATTTTACATGAGTAAAATATTTTACTCTTAGCTTATTCTACCTTTCTTTTCCCTTTCTCCCAGTACATATCCCTTTCACTCATGGACTCCATTTTTACAATATATTACATCTTCAAATTCAGCTCTCTCTTGTGCTTTGTCTAAATATGTTCCTGCTAACTGCTCTAATAAAAGAGAAGTTTCATATGAGTATTATCTGTTCCATCTTCCCATGCAGAAATACATGCAGTTCATCATCATTAAATCCCTCATAATTTACCCTTCTGCTCCACCCTTTCTATGCTTCACCTCAGTCCTGTAGTTGGAGGACTGAAATTTCTGTTCAGATCTGGTTGTTTCAACAGGAACATTTGAAATTCCCCTGTTTCATTGAAAGTCCATCTTTTTCCCTGGAAGAGGATGTTCAATTTTCTGGGTAGTTGATTCTTGGTTGCATTCCAAGCTCTTTTGCCTTCTGGAATATTATATTCCAAGCCCTTAATATGGATGCTACTAAATCCCATGTAATCCTGACTGTAGTTCCACCGTATTTGAATTGTTTCCTTCTGGCTGCTTGTAATATTTTCCCTTTGACTTGGGAGTTCTAGAACTTGGCTATAATAATCCTGGGGGTTATTTTTTGGATCTTTCAGGAGGAGATCAGTGGATTCTCTCAATTTCTATTTTTGACCTCTGCTTCTAGGATATCAGGGCAATTTTCCCATAGAAATTCTTTAAAAATGATGTCAAGGCTCTTTCAGGTACCCCAATATAATATTTTAAATTGACCTCTTCTGGATCTGTTTTCCATGTCAGTTGTTTTTCAATGAGATATTTCACATTTTCTTCTAGCTTTTCATTCTTTTGGTGTTGAATAATTTTGTCTTGATTCCTTGCAAAGTCAATGGTTTCCTTTAGCTCCATTCTGCATTTGAAGGATTTGTTTTCCTCAGAGAACTTTCTTATCTCCTTTTCCATCTGGCCAATTCTGCCTTTTAAGGTAGTCTTCTCCTCATTATCTATTTGGATTGTTTTATTCATTTGACCTAAACTGGTTTTTAATGTTATTTTATTCAACATTTTTTTTTTGGATCTCCTTGACTAAGCTGCTGACTTGATTTTCATGTTTTTCCTGCCTCTCTCTCATTTCTCTTTCCAGTTTTTGATTTTCAGAACCTTTTTTTGAGCTCTGTCATAGCCTGAGCCCAATTTCTATATTTCTTGGAGTCTTTAGATGCAGAAGCTTGAACTTTTTAATCCTCTGGGTTTGTATTTTGGTCCTCCATTGCACCAAAATAATTGTCTGTGGTGAGGTTCCTTTTTTTCTGTTTACTCATTTCCCCAGCCTGTGGCCTCTTTTGAAGGGGTGATTCCTGAGCTTTTGAGTATTATTGAGGTACACTTGCAAGGATCACAGTTCAAGGTCTTATGGGAGACTGACGGCTCTCTATCCTGTGCTGTGGTCTGTGGATGACCACAAGCACACCCCCCTGCCCTGGGACTGTAAGGAGGATCCCTGTTCTATGACACTATGGTGGCTCAGACTGCCCAAGGCCTGGATATGGACAAAGTCCCAGAGTCCTGTCACTGGGAAACAGGAGAGACCTCGGCAGTCTTGCCCCCCACCCCTTACCTTCCATGGGCTGAGAGCTCTGGAAGCAACTGCTGGGCAAGTTTTGCTGCGTGGCTCTGTGGGTCATCTTTCATTTCCTAGGATCTGGGCTGTGCTGTTGGCCTGGGCTCTGTGCCTGCCTCTGGCAGAGGTTTCCTTGCTGATCTTCCAAGTAGTGCTTGGTGCTCCCTGGGTTGGCAGGACAGGAAACTTCTTTTGCTGCCAGGAACCGGAGCTCCCAGGGACCCAGACACCCTGCTGGCTGTTCCCTGGCACGCTGCTGCCCCCTCAAACCCAGTGAAACAGAGCCTTCCTGTGATTTTCCAGGTAACCTTAGGCTGAAGAATTGCCTCACTGGATTTTTCTGTGGGTTCTGTCTCTCGAAAATTTAGTTAGTCATAATTTTAAGGTTTTTGAAATATTTTGGAGAGAGCTCCTAGGAAAGGCTGTTCTCCTGACACTATTTTGACTCTGCCCCCCAATATGGTTTTTAAGATTTTTTTTCAGTATTATTTTTGTATCTCCTTCATTAAGCTCCTGACTCAATTTGCATGATCTTCCTGCATCACTCTCTTATCTCTTCCCAATTATTTTTTAGTTTTTTGGCAAGGCAATGGGGTTAAGTGCCTTGCCCAAGGTCACCCAGCTACATAATTATTAAGTGTCTAAGGCTGTATTTGAACTCAAATCCTCCTGACTCCAGGGACAGTGCTCTATTCATTGTACCACCTAATTGTCCCCTTCCCAATTTTCAGAATCCTTTTTGAGCTCTCTCATGGCCTGAGACCAATTCATATTTTTCTTGGATGTAGAAGCTTTGACGTTTTTTTCTTCTGTGTGTATATTTTGATCTTCCTTATACCAAAGTAACTATCTATGGTTAGATTTTTTTCTTCTTCTGTTGTTTGTGCAATTCTCCAGCCTATGACTTGATTTTTAACTATTTAAGATGAGGTTCAGCTTCCATGGTGAAAGGCACACTGTTCCAAGTTTTGGGGATTTGCAGTTCTTTTCAGAGGTATTTCTATGGAACTGCAAATTTTCAATTCTTCCAAATTCTTATGATCTAAGGAGAGGTTTTTTATTAGTCTCCTGGTCTCTGCTCTAATTTGTGGGTGGCCCCAAGCATTCTTTTCTGCCCTGGAACTGTGAGGAGTGTCCCCCACTTTCCTGTAGCAATAAGTACTGTTGTGCTGCTACTATTTTTCTTCTTCCTGGATCTATGACCCTGGCCTGTGATCTAGATCAGCATATGGGCAAAGCAGCAGAGTCCTGCTTCAATGATAGCTAAGAAAATCCTTGTAATCTCTACCTATCAGATTGGCTAAAATGACAAAAAATGGAAATGATCAATGTTGGAGAGTACATGGGAAAACTGGGATACCAATACATTTGTTAGTAGAATTGTGAACTGATCTAACCATTCAGGAGAGCAATTTGGAACTATGTTCAAAGTGCAATAAAACTGCCTAACCTATGATCCAGCATTATCATTACTAGATCTGTATCTCAAAGAGATCATAAAAAAGGGGAAAAGACCCACATGTACAAAATTATTTATAGCAGTGCTTTTTGTAATGGCAAAGAATTGGAAATTCAGGGAATGCCTATCAATTGGTGAATGACTAAACAAATTATAGAAAAATATATTTGTAATGGAGTACTTTTTGTTCTATAAAGAAATCATGAGTGAATAGGCTTCAGAATAGCTTAGAAAGACATGCAGAAACTGATACTGGGTGGAGTGAGCAGAGTCAAGAGAACATTCATTGTACACTTTAATGGCAACATTGATGGACTCCTGTTCTCAACAATTCGGTGATTAAGGACAACCATAGAAAATGCTATGGAGTCTGAATGCATGTCAAAGCATACTATATACTTTTTAAATCTTTTTAAAATTCTTTTTCCATTTTCTCATTTTTCTTTTCCTTTTTAGTTCTGAATCTTCTTTCACAACTAAATTTTTTAACGAACTATGTTAACTTATATCAGATTACTCACTGTCTTGGGGAGGGGGGAAGGAAAGGAGGGAGTTAGAAAATGGGAAACTCAAAAGCTTTTAGAAAGATACATGTTGAAAACAACCTTTGCATATAATTGAAAAATAAAATAATATTTAAAAAATTGAGTTTTCATTTGATGGCATCTAAATTCCTCCCAGTTGTATTATTCTGTGATTTTTTTCCCCCTTCATCCACACTTCATAAAATCATAGAATTTTGCACTTGGTAGGGATCTTTAGAATTAATTCATTCCTACAAATATGTATTGAGATTCAGGTTTTATGCTAGTCCATGAGAATACAAAACAATTGTGAAAATCTCTGCCCTTAAGTAGATTACATTTGATTTAGGGTGGAGGAGGATAAGTCTTGGTGGGGCAGGGCTCAGTGACTTCTATCTGCCCTACCTCACTCCACCTCTTTAAGCCCAGGAATCTAATTGCCTTGATTTAATGATCAAAGCAGAACTGACTATATATATATATATATATATATATATATATATATATATATATATAATCATAAGACCTTGTTCAGCAAAGCTTCCTGAAAAATCAATTACTCCCAATTCCTTTATAAAGGAATAAGAGGATCAGAATTTTATATATATATATAAATTCTTATTCCATAATATATAAATATAAGATATATATATAAATATCTATTCATAAATCTGTATGATCCTCTTATATGATATATAAATAAAATATGAATATAAAATATAAAAAATAAAATATACATTTATATATTCATGTGTTTCTATATGTACCTGTATGTTTATGCATGTTTCCATCCCATATGCTCAATCACTGTGAAAAAGAAAAAACAAACATAAAAACCCCCTCCTACCTACTGATTCACAAATAGGCTCTGTGTCTTTTGTCCTGTCTTTCTTCCCTCTTTCCTCTTGACAGACCCTCCTAGGAGGTTGAAGCAAGGGACATGATGGCCTGGGAAAACCAATTAACTCTGCTTCTGAGGCAGGGCAGGCATTTCCCAAACAAAATCACTTGCCTGCTGAAATGATACAGCCCAGTTGGTGGGGAGGGAGGGAGAGCTTTTATTGTAATGGGCGATTAACACAGCTGGCCAAGGTGGGGGCAGCATGATAGTGCTGCTGGGAGCAGAGCTTCGGCTACAGGTGCAGCCATTCCAAGACTTATATTTTTTTAAAGCCCTATATCCACAAAATAATCTGTCCTTAATCTAGTTATGCCTGAAGGCTCATGCACAAAGCTTTCACTTCCCTTAAAACAAAAATAAAATCATTCTAGGCATGTAGAAGATACAGGTTTGCAATCTTGTTCTATGGGCATATAAATAAAAATATATAAAATACCTTTAAACATTTTACCACAGAAAAATGGGACTTTCCACTACAGAAAGCTCCCTGCGTTTAAAGAATAAACTCAGATATGCAGATGTGTAAGCCTGTTAGGAAGACTTTAAAAGCAATGAACCTTTTTTTAAAATTCAACATTCTTAGGAGAATTTTAAAATTATTTGTAAATATTTAAAAAATAATTTAAAAATTTTCTCAGCTTAATAAATACCAAAGAAATTGGGCATTTCCACATACAAAGTAGAATAGAGAAGTATTATTGTCTAGGAAGTCTAGGAAACTACTCTGCTTGTAAAGTGTTTTTTGTTTGAAGTCATTCACTTAGCATTTATCAAGTGATTAGGATGTGTCAGACCTTATGCTAACACTGGAGATACAAGGAAAGGCAAAAAAAGAAGTCTCTTCTCTCAGAGAATTCACAGTCTGATGTCAATAACCAGGTCAACATAGAACTTTCAAAGCTGTGGCCTGACGGCAATATAGCAAAAAACACGAAGGCAGAAGGACTCATTTAGACATGGATGAAGGCCTCAGTCTGATATATACAATAAAGTCACAGCTTCTAAATACCAACAGACAACTTTACACAACTAACTCTCTCTCTGTCTCTGTCTCTGCTTCTATCTCTAGGCTCTCTCTGCCTCCCTCTGCTTCTATCTCTCTCTGTCTCACTCTCTGTCTCTGTGTCTCTGTCTCTTTCTCTACACACACATACACATACACATACACATATCAAACATACATATGAATATAAAATTTTATTTCTAATTATATGTAAAGGTACTTTTCAACATTCATCCATTTACAAGTTTATGAGTTCTACCTTCCCTCCCCCCTACCCAGGGCAGGAAACAATCTGGTAAAAATTATACATGTACAATCATGTTTAACATATTTCCATATTAGCCATGTTGTTTCCACAGCTCTTTTTTTTTTTTTTTAGTTTTTGCAAGTCCATGGAGTTAAGTGACTTGCCCAAGGCCACAGCGCTAGGTAATTATTAAGTGTCTGGGGCCAGATTTGAACACAGGGACTCCTGATCCAGGGCCAGTGCTCTCTCTACTGCACCACCTAGGCACCACTCCACAACTATTTTAATTATATGCATTAGTAGTTTCTGGAACAAAAGTTTTCATGGAAGACAACATCCATCGTACCCTCAATTCACTCCTCAGATGTAACAAATTTGGCCATGATTCCAGTCATGAGCATAAAAAATGCAAAAAAGACATAGATCATGCTCTTCAAATGTTAATACTTCCCAAAATACGGGATTGGATTAAGTAATATCCATGCCTTTAATAGGTTTTCCAGTTTCCAGTTTTATTCCTAATCCTGAATGTCAGTCACTAGAGGCTTTTTACAAAAGCTTTGAAAGATAAAATCTACAGAGGGCTTTACTTTGTAAATTTATAGCCATGGTATTTTCAAAAATTTTGAATTCTTTTGCTTTCTGCAACCTATTTGGTAGCAGTTAAAATAAACTTTAGCTCTGCCCCTGTGGCTTCAAGAGCACCCAAGGTTGATAATGTTTTGAGACTTCTTTTTTTTTCATGAGGGGTCAGTTTTGAAAATTCTCTTTAGTTATATTCATTTCCTCTTGTAAATCTGGCTCTTTGAGACTCCACATTCATGCTTGTGGATGAAGGTCTGCTTATTCATGAAGTTATTGGTGTAAATTAAAGAGGCCTTGAGTGGCTACTGTCCATTAATACAGCTTTCTTTTGAATCTGACTTGCATGTAGAATTGTATAGCTGCATTACACAATCAAAATCATTATTTTCCCAAACAAGAAGATCCCATCATAGTGTCCTCAAATTTGTGACTATCACAGTTTCTTTTCTTTTCTAGTTTATGACCAGTTTTATATTTTAATTTACCTGATTAGGGTCTGGTTTTTTCATTATTTTTATTAATTAATTTATTTTCATCCATATGAACATGCATATTTCCAAGTTAAAAAATTTCCCACCCCCTCCCCTCAGCAGTGAATAGTGAGGTTAGCATTTTACATACATATTTTGATAAACATGTTTACAAATTAGTAACTTTCAGCATGAGGAATTAGGATTAAGGGAAAGAGAAAAATAAGAGATAATGTTTATAGTATTCATCAGATTTGGTAGGGTTGGTTTTTTTCTGTTTGTTTTGTTTTACTTTGTTTTTCTTCCTCTGGATGGGGATAATAAAGTCTATAGCCAGTCAAATACAATTGTTCTAGCTCTCTGCACTGTCGAGAGGGTTTGCTTCCATCCAGGTTGTTCATCTTACAATGTTATTGTTGATGTGTACATTATTCTCTTTGGTTCTACTCCTTTGCTCAGCATCAGATACCATAAGTCATTCCATGCTTCTCTAGAGTCTGACCATTTATGGCTTCTTATAGAACAATAATATTGCATAGTATTCATGTACCATAACTTGTTTAGCCATTCCACAATTGATGGGTATCCCCTCAATTTCCAATTCTTTGCCAATACAAAAAGAGCTGCTATGAATATTTTGGAACATTGAAGACTTTTCTCATTTTGTACAATTTCTTCTGGATATAGACCCAAAATTGGAATTGCTGGTTCAAGGGGTATGAACAGTTTTATTGCTCTTTGGGCATAGTTCCATATTGCTCTCCAGAAAGGTTGGATCCATTCACAACTCTACCAGCAATGCATCAAAGTTTTTTTTTCCATTATTTTGATGGATTAAATGGATTGGTGATTTCACCAGGGTGGGTATTTTCACTACTAATATAGCTTTTAACCCCACCATATCTTATGATCATATTCCATTTTTATTCATGTTATCCTATACATTGTCTATCAAGATTACACTCAACAATGTGGAGATCTTCCTCTTGTTCTTAAGTATATCATGAGGTGAATTTAGTGAATTGGCAATGTATTTTCTCATTTTCAATAATGACCCCACAATTTTCTTGCTCAAATCTTTCATTGTAATTTTTTGATAATTTCTTTACTTCTTGCATGAAAGGCGGAGTATGTAATTTTGCTTATCATGACACCTACTACCCACCACCATAAAAATATTCTCATTTTGGGGGGGTGTGTGAATTTGTTTCTTTGAATTTGTGGTATATAATGATTCTTTAGTCATATACCATAACCAAGAGAATATTTTTGTTAAAGCTGTGAACTTTGAGAGTGAAGGCAATTGTCAGTCTTTGGAAGCAATGAGAAATAAGTAGCTTTTTAATTAAAAAATGGTTTCCTTGGTTACATTATGATCATAATTCTTAGCAAAATGAAATATGATTAAAGGACCAGGTCATTTACCCAGGTCCTGAGATTAATAAGAACCTGCAGAAACATCTATCTCATCACTCCTGAGTCATCTTATTTTCTCCCCACCAATTGGGCCAATCATATCCATTGTTCTCATCTATAAGTTCAAACTTCAAGTCTAATGTCTGTTTCTGAGAGTGAATTCTAAGTGCTATTCATCATGATGTAGGTATATCCACAAGGAAGAGTTTTCCATTACTTCAGTAATACTAGAATTATACTCAATGTGTGAAGTTATCTTAATGCAATACCTTATCTTACTGTAATATGTTTTTATCATACCATACATCACCTTACCTTATATTTTATGTCATTATATCCTTAAAAGTTAAATAAAGTTCCATCGAAGTAATGGCTAGTTGGTTTAAAGAGAATCAAACTTGAAATCCTCAGTTTATCTTAGGTCATGCATTTCATCTTTGATACCATCGAGACTGAAAATTGAAAGAAACCATTATTCCCCTTTGCAAAACATAGTAGTGAAGACATGATGATTACAGATTTGATTGTGTCTTTGGGGGGGGTCTCCTGAAATTTTAACAACAGCTCTTATAGAAAACTACCCATGTAAACCCCAGAGGAGACATGAAGTAGGGTGCAAGTGGATAGTGAGTTTTTTTAAAAAGTTGTTTTAGCATTTTTTTTGTCCTAATACATACAAGGAGTACAGCTCCCAAAACAATTTTTTCAAGTCTTTTTTGTTGTCCAAGTTAGAGTTGTTTTGAGTGAAAATATCTCTGAGGCAGTGCAGCAACATTTGAGAAAAGCAGTATTTCTATTGCAAACCTGAATGCTTTCTGTCATATGGGGAGAAGAGGGGGAGAAAAAAGGAAAAAAATACTCTTTAAAAATACAGAGCAGAATATTCCTTTAGACTACGTTGTGTTCTCCATCAAATTCCCAAATGTTTTCCCTATAGCATCTGGAAATGTTGAGAAACAAAAACAGAGAAAATATCAACCCCAGCAGACTATTTCAGTTCTCTTTGTGACTGAATAGTTAAGACAAGTAGTAATGTACCAACTGGCCACTGATCCACTATTGGTCTTATACAATTATACAGTCGGTCTTATACAAGTGGTCAGGCTTGATCTGGTACAAATACATTCTAATATATGGGAACTATTTGCTACCATTTTGTCCTCTTCCTCCCACCTATACTTATTATCCCTAGCAGGAGAGATTAAGCATGGTGTAGCTGATAGAGAGCTAGTCTAGGACTAGAAAACCTGGGTTAAAGTCTGGCTTCTAATACTGGCTTGATGACTCTTAGGAAGTCATTAATCTCTAAGACTTTAGACTAAAAGTTGAAGAGAAAAATACTGCTCTGCATTGATAGAGAGAATTCTTTTATACTGATGAAATCAAAGGGGGGAAAAAAACAACCCTGCATGCTAATCTCTGTGGTGTTGACGCTGCTAAAGGACGGGCAAACATTGTCAGCACCTTCTAAATCCATCCCTTTGGTGTACAATTCCATTTATTTTTGCTCTGTTATGACTCTGCCTACATAGTCGATAAATTGCTTGTGTTTTGAGGTATTGTCATATAGGTATTAGGTAGAGAAGAATTCTGCCAATGGGATTAAACCTTTTCTCCCTTTTCAGGATAAAAGAAAGTTCACCCAGCTGTGAAGATATTCTTGATCTGAGTGAACATAGGATTGAAATTGGTTTTCTATAGCTCTTGTGCAGAAAGGGATGAACAAGCCAAGACATCTAAGCCCCCCCCCCCCTCCTTGTACTAATTTAAAAGATAATCAAAATGTCTGAAACTCAGTGGGAAATCTATCAGTAAACATGACTTTGGATTTAGCTCAATTTATTTGGAAACCGGAAAGGCGGTCAGCCCCAATCTACAATTGAAATCACGGCTGGCGTAGACTTCTTGAGATGAGTCAGAAGTAATAAAATGTTGTTAGTCGCCATGGCCGGCTCAGTGTCCCCAACATGTGTTCTTGGAGATTACAAGAAGCAGATATGCAAACACTGGACAAATGTTGATTAAAGGGTAGACTTCATAACAGTCTGCAAATGTTTGAAGGGTGTAATCACAGAGGAGGGGACAGGAAATTCTGAGCAAGGAACCAAAAGCTCCAAATGGGAGCCATCTGATAAAGGGGAAAAGGGAAAATCTAAAATGAATGTCACGGGAAATTACTCAGTGGTCAGAACTGGGCTAAAGTCAGACTGTCAGAGGAAATTGTCTCCCTAGGAAATGGGAAGTTCTGAAATGACATTAAATTTGAAATGTCTAAGTACTTTGTGGATCATACTTTATATTCAAAGATGACTTCAGTGATGCTGTTATGATTTGTCACCAACCCTTCATCTCTCCAGGAGGAAGGAGAGTTCAGTTCAGTTAAATAACCAATTATTATGGTGTTTAATAGTGAATTTTGAATCAAAGAGCCTAGATTTGAAAGTTTGGTTTACTTAAAGTTACTTTGGGTTAGTCATTTCACATATTTGTGCCTCAGTTTCCTCAGTTATAAAATTAGAGGGGTGGATTACATGGACCTCTAAAGTTCCTTTCCTTTCTCACTTTTCACCTGTTTTACTTTAGATAAATTATCTGGCCTCCCTAGGTTTTGATTTACTCACCTAGACCATGAGGAAACTTGAGTAGATGGACTCTAAGGTTTCTTTTAGCTTTAGTTCTTTGATGTCAAATGTTAGGAACTAGACTTATAAAGACTAAAGTTAAAAAAAATATTCTTTCCCTTAAGAAGCTTATCTTTCCCCCCAAAATACCTCTACATTTCTCTGATACTTCCAGGGTATATGTCTTTTTTCCCAGTGAATTCCATAGGAATTTCATCTGTTTTTAGTCTACAGCACCAAGGTCAGAGCTCTACCAGCAAAGACTAAATCTCAAATGTGCAACACAACTTTTAATTAGTCACTATTTAGCTAGCACCTACAATACACATAGCACTTTCCTAGATGTGGATGGAAATATAGTATAAGTAAATGGGGGAAGGACATACTAAAGGTCTCAAAAGGCAGAGAATTTACCCCCTCAGAAGGTATTCTTTGGGTTAAAAGAACAATAGGATCATTTGCATTTTAAAAATATTAAATTTCTAAAATACCTATGTTGTTACAAAATAAAAATAAGAAACTCTGAACACATGGTTTGTTTTAAAATAAATATTATTTCCTTAAAAAATTAGGAGATTGGGAATGTTCTCAGAGTTGAACTATGGTTCTATGGGAGAGGTTATCAGGGAGGTGAAGACAGATGGGGATTTTCATGTGGATATGGATACTGGAAGCTAATCATAAAGGAAGGATGCAAGTAATGCTTCTGAATAATATTATAATTGGAAACTTGTTTGACTTATTGGAGGAATGTTGGGTTGAAACTGATTATTTGGCTGACTATATCTACTAGGACCAGGTTTCCATTTCCTTCTGTTGCCTTTTTTGCTGCCTGGTGAACTGACCTCCATTCCCTTCTGTTTTAAGCTTTGTTTAATTCCTGTGCTCTCTTAGAAGAGATAAACTAACTTCTATTGCATTTTGAGTGACTATTCGCTGTAAAGAAGTTGGTACTGAAAAAAAGGAACAGGGGAAAGAAAGACTTCTTCCCTTCTCTAGAGGGTTGGCATAATTATTTTTCTGAAATCACAGGAGTTAAGAATCACTGTGAATCATTGAGACCAATTGCCCTGGATGTTAAAGAAACAAATACAATGTGCTGGAGCTACAAAGAGGAGATTTGTTGGTATAAAAGAGAATCCAGCCCATCAAGGAACTTAGACCTAAAAGATGAATAGAGAGGACTAATGCACATGGATTAATCTATCAGTCCATTACTATTCATGTACCAGGCAAGCATTGTGTTAAGGTTCTAGATAGCATTGTTGAACATGACCGTAAATATTGCAGTGCTAAATTGTATACAACAGTCCATCTGTAGTAAGCTCAGTCTGATTCAATCTGGTCCTCTGGTACTAAAGGGGAAATGAAATGAAATACTTTAAGTTATTCAGCTGTTAACAAAAAGAGGGATGTTTTTGGCAGGATACTCAAAAAGGATGTAGCTTATGTCTTTATTAGATATGACCACTCCCTTGTGATTGGCTCAGTAGAAAAAATGTGGTATCTCACTTAGCTGTGAGCCAGCCACCAAATCTGTAGCTTTCCATGCATGAGTCAGAAAAGCATATCTAGACTGAAGTCCACTCAGTCAATCAAATCTTCTTCAGGATGGTTTGCTTTATTTTTAATTAAATTTTATTGATTTATTTTTAAGTAGTTTCTATTTCCTGCACATTCTTCTCTCTTCCCTCTCCCAGAGAATCATAGATTGTTTTGTTTTTAAAGACAAAGAAAATAAAGTGTGGAAAAAAAAATCAGTAAAACTGATCAACATATTGAAAAAAATTAACTAGCATGTGATATTATAAAATGGTAAATTCTACACTTCTGCAAAGAATTTAGGAAGATGTCTTTTCATATCTGTTCCTTGGGTTCATGCTTCTTAATAATTTTGCAATGCACGATTAGAATTGTTTCATGATTGTCGTTTCCTTTTACATTTTTGTCATTGTATGTAATGGATTTCTGACTTAGTTTATTTGATTTAGCATCACTCCATATAAATATTTATGTTTCTCTGATTTTTATATTTACCATGTATTATAATACAGCAATAATTTATTGTATTCATATACTAAAATTCATTATTTTAAAAAATCATTTTGTCTAATTACATGTAAAAACAATTATTAACATTCATTTTAAAAACTTTTGAATTTCAAATTCATTTCTTCTCTCCCTTCCTCACCCCTTCTTGAGATGGTAAGCAATTTCATGAAGGTTATACATGTTCAATCATTCAAAATATATTTCCTTATCAGTCATGTGAAAAAATACCCAAAAATCATGGAAAAATTAAAGAAAATGAAAAAATTGTACACTTCAATCTATATTCAGGCTCCATTAGCTCTTTCTCTGGAGATGGGTAGCATTTTTCATCGTGAGTTTTTTTGAAATTGTCTAAGATTATTGTATTGTTGAGAATAGCTAAGTCTTTCATAGTCTATCATCATACAATATTGTTGACATTATTAAGGACTTCTTCCTGGCTTTGTTTACTTAACTTTGCATCATTTTATGAAAGTCTTTCCAGGGTTTTCCTAAGTCTATCTATTTATCATTTCTTCACACAATATTCCATCACAGTCATATGCTACAACCTGTTTAATGATTCCCCAACTGATAGACATCCCCTCAATTTCTGATTCTTTGTTATAACAAAAACTTGCTATAAAGATTCTTGTACAAATTAGCCACTCCCACGTTTTTGGTCTCTGTGGGATACAGATCTAATAGTGGTATTGCTATCTCAAAGGGTATGCACAGTTTGATAGCCCTTTGGACATAGTTCCAATTAGTCTTCAAAACTGTTGGATCAGTTCACAGGTCCATCAACAGTACATTAGTGTCCAAATTTCTTCACATCCTCCCAGTATTTACTATTTTCCTTTTCTATCTTATTAGCCTGATAGGTGCTGTTTTAATTTGAATTTCTCTAATCATTAGAGATTTTGAGTGTTTTTATGTGACTATAGATAACTTTGATTTCTTTGAAAATTGTCTATTCCTATCCTTTGACATGTATCAGTAGGGAAATGACTTGTCTTCTACATTCTCAAAATGTTTGAGAATGAAGTATCTTTTCAAAGACAACTGTAAAAAAATTTCCACTTTCTGCTTTCCTTTTAAAATCCCTTGCACTGGTTTTGTTTGTCCAAATTCTTTTTACATTTGATATACCAGATTTACCCATTTTATGTTTTGTAATGCTCTCTATCCTTTGGTCATAAATCCTTCTCTTATTCATAGAACTGGCAGGTAAACTATTCCATGCTTCCCTAATTTCCCACAGTATCACACTTTATGTCTAAATCATGTAATGATTTTGACATTATTATACATGCATACATACATACATATATATATATATATATATATATCTACACACACACACACACACACACACACACACGCACATGTATATATGCCTAGTCTCTGACAGTCTTTTCGTTTTCCCGATAGATTTTATCAAATAGTGAACTCCTGTCTCAAAATGTTTGGATTTGGAGGTTCATCATAGGTTACTATGATGATTCACAACTGTGCATTGTATAGTGCTAGACCATGTTCCTTCATATTTTTTCATTTATTCCCTTGATATTTGGTCCCTTTCATTCTTCCAGATGAATTTTGTTATTTTTCTAATTCTATAAATTATTTTTGATAGCTTGATTGTTATGACTCATGTGTTATAATTTGTGGAGTCATTTACCCAGTTGATGATTATCTAAAAGTGCTGATATAAATAATTTTGTATATATATTATGCCTATATTAAATATAATATTTATATGTGTGTATACATGAAATCTATATAACTATCTATACACATCTATATCTATCTACCTATATACATATGTGTATGTGTTCCATCAGAATTATCTATTTCATCTTTATAGTTGTCTCTATCTCTTAAAGAATATACCTGTTCATAGCTGTGGAGGAACTCGTATTCATTCTGAATTGATTGTGAAATATGATGAAACATACTAGTTTAAGCCTAATTTCTAGCAAACTAATTCCAGTTTTGCCAGCTGTATTTATCATATAAGGAATTCTTTCGTTAGAATTTTATACTCTGGGTTATTGAGCTCCTATATTTCTGATTTTTCCTTGCCTATTCTATTCTTTTGATCTAATCTGTTTTTATTCAGAAAGAAATGGTTTTAATGACTTTTGTTTTAAAAAATAATTTGAGATTTGGATTCTCTGTTACATCCTTATTTCTACCTTTGTTCAGTATTTCTCTTCATATTCTCGATTTTTTTATTCCCCCCAAAATTGAATTTATTATTTCTTGTGGAAATAATATTTTTTCAGATTATATGTAGAAATAGTTTTTAACATGCACTTTATTGTAAATAGTATTTAATTTTTCCAAATTACAATTAAAGATAGTTTTCAGCATTCATTCTTAATTTTTTAATGACTGCAAAATTTTTTCCCAATTACATGCAAAGATAGTTTTCACCATTTATCTTTTTGCATGCTTTTGAGTTTCACAAGTTTCTATCCTCCTCCTCCTCATGATAAATAAACAATCTGATATAGAAAATACATGTGCCGTCACGTTTAACATATTTCCATCTTAGTCATTCATTATTATAAAATTTTGAGTTCCAAATTTCTTCTCCCTTTTCCCATCCCTAAGATGGAAAGCAATGTTATATAGGGCATATATATATATGCAATCATGTAAACATAACTCCACTTTAATCATGTTGTGGAAAAAATGGAATAAAAAGGAAAAGCTACTAAAAAAAACAGCAAAAAAAGTAAAGTAATTTGCCTTGACCTGCATTCAGACTGCATAGTTATTTCTCTGGGTATGGATAGCATTTTTTCATCCTGAGTTTTTTTATTGCTTAGAAGAGCTTAGATAATCACAGTTAATTTTCAGAAATTTCTTCTTACTGTGTACAATTTCCTCTTACTGAGTTCTTTTGTTCTGCTCATTTCACTCAGCATCAGTACATATACGTCTTTACAAGTTTTCATGAAATTCACCTGTTCATCATTTCTTATAGTGAAATAGTATTGTATTACATACATATTTCACAATTTGTTCAGTAATTCCCCATTTGATGGGCATCCCCTCAATTTCCAATTCTTTGCTACCACATAAAGAGCTGGGATGAATGTTTTTGTGCATGTGGGTCTTTTCCCCTTTTTTATGAAGTCTTTGGGATATATATAGTAGTGGTTTTGTTGCACTAAAAAGTAGGAACTATGATATAACCTTTTGGGCATAGCTCCAAATTTCTCTCCAGAATGCATGAATCAGTTCACAACTCCACCAGCAACGCATGTGTCCCAATTTTCTTCATATCTTTTCCAAAACGTTCCATTTTTCTTTTATGTCATATTAGCCGATCTGAAAGGTGTGAGATATCTCAGAATTGTTTTAAATTGCTGGTTTGCTCAGATACCACCTGCAATGAGCTCTGCTCCTCTTTTATCCAAATGAGACAGCCTTTACCTGAAGTCCTTCTAAGTTATTTTGGGCTAGAAAATGACTTTATTCTGTCATTTTGTCAATGCAGAATATTTTAGAGACTTGATTTAATATTGTTTCTGAGGGAAATTGGGGAGAGTTCAGGCAACTTTCTGCATTCTCTCTGCCATTTTATTATTGAATATCCCCCACCCTATAGAAGATTTTTTCTTTTTTTAAGAGCATTTTATAATTGTATTTCAGCAAATATTTAATGCTTTGGTAGGTTGATCCCTTATTGTTTCCTTTATTTTGTTTTTGGTTTTTTTGCAAGGGTGTGGGGTTAAGTGACTTGCCCAAGATCACACAGGTAGGTAATTATTAATTGTTTGATGTTGTGTTTGAACTCAGTTCCTCCTGTCTCCACTGTGACACCTAGCTGTCCCTATTTTGTAACCATTTTGAATGGGAATTCTCTTTACATTATTAACTCTTAGATTTTATTATAATTCTAGAAATGCTATTAATTTATATGGATTTATTTTGTAGCTTGCAATTTTGCTAAAACTTTTCATTAACTCAATTTCTTTGCTGACTTCCTAGGATTTTCTAAATGAAGCATTCTGTCATTCAGTAAAAAGGAACGAGTTTTATCTTCTCTTTGTATATCTTACATGATAATTTCTTTACCTTGCCCATTGCTATTGCAGAAATTTCTGGAACTATATCAAATAATCACAGTGAGATTAGACCTTTTTTTATTCCTTCATTTATTAGAGAAAAGCTTCTAATGTGTTCCCCTAGCACATAATGCTTGAATTTAGCTTTAGATACTTATTATGCTATATAAAGTTAGCTCTTTGCCTATATGTTGGGGAGTTTGTTTTTTTTGATCAGATGCTTTTTTTGCATGTATCAATAAAGTTGTATAGTTTTAACATGATTAATTATATTGGTTGTTTTCATATTGTTTAACCATCCTTGAATCTCTGGTATATAAATCCAACTTGTTCAGAACTTCTCAGGAATATTGCTCTAGTAAATTCAACTTTATTCTACTTTGCTATTTGGTATTAGTATTTGTCTCATAAAAAAAGTTTATACTCTTTTAAAAAAATAATGTGACTCAGTTTTTGTATCACAGAATTTCTTTTGTAAATTCACATCTGGAACATGTAGAACTCTACCTGCCCTTTTGATATTTCTTTTATAGTTAGTTCTCTTTTTTTAATTGAAATTGAATTATAGGGGCAGCTCCATGACTCAATATATAGAAGACTGGCCCTGGAGTATGGAGGGCCTCAGTTCAAACCCGGCTGCAGTCACTTAATTACCTAGCAGTGTGACCTTGGGCAAGTCACTTAACCCCACTGCTTTACCAAAAATACCAAAAAAACAAAAAGCAAAGAAAGGTTAAGTGACTTGCCCAGAATCACAGAGTTAGTAATAATCTGAGGTTGGATTTGAATTCAGGTCTTTCAGACTCTTAATATGAACCAATTAACAGTCTCTAGTTCATTAAACCTCATTCCCTCACCCCCACAATATCAATGAATGCTTTTAAAGATATAATTTTCAAAACTTTTTTTAAGGGAAAATAGCATGAATTTCACAGATCAAGTTTTTAAAAACAAATTATTTTAGTCTTCATGGAATAGAAATATGGTAGGTAGTACCATTCTTACCACACTGTTCATATTTATAAGATTTAGACTAAATTGAAAAAAGCCTTAGAAATTTTTTCACAGAAAAAAGGACTATTGCAGTTAATTGATGGAATTAAACTTCAGAAGCTGTTAAACATGTTTATTGGAGGAAGAACATATGTAAGGATTGTCCTGTATAATTGTTCTCACTGTGATATAAAAGAGAGATTATATAAATTATATGAATAAGCATTCTAAATTACTATTAATCAAAGAAGTGCAAATTAAAACAACTCAGGTAGCATCTTACACCTATCAAATTGACTAATATGATAAAAAAGGAAAATGTTGGATACTGGAGGGGATGTGGGAAAAATGCAACATTAATGGCCATGTTGGGGGAATTATGGACTGATCCAACCATTCTGGAGAATCATTTGGAACTATACCCAAGGGGCTACAAAACTATACATGCCCTTTTATAACCAATGCTAAGACCATATTCCAAAGACATCCACAAAAAGGGAAAAGGACCTTTTATACGAAAAATATTTATAGCAGCTTTTTTTGTGGTGACTAAGAATTAGAAATTAAGGGGATATACATAATTTGAGAAATGGTTAAACAAACTGGTGGCATATTATTGGAATGGAATATTATTGTGCTAATAGAAATTACAAGCAGCATACTCTAGAAAAACCTGGAAAGTTTTACATGCATAGTGAAGTGAACAGAAAGAGAAGAATATTGTATATAGTAATAGCATTATTGTTAGACAAAGAATTGTGAATGACTTAGAGATTCTCAGGAGTATGATGATCTAACATAATCCCAAAGGACTGATGATGAAGCATATTATATGCCTCCAGTGAAAGAATTTATAGTGATTGAAAACATACTGAAGTATGCTATTTTCATTTTCTTTTTTTCTTTTATTTAAGTGTTCTTGTACAAAATAGCTATTATGAAAGTGTTTTAAATAAGCACACATATATAACCTATAGCTGATTACTTACTCTCTCGGGGGGGGGGGTGGGGGTGGAATGAGGCATAGAATTTAGAACTGAAAACTTTAAATAAAAAATTAAAATTATGAAAAATAGAAGAGAGATTAGAAAGAAGAAAGAGACTTAGTTTAGGTCCCAATTCAAAGGCAACAGTAAATGCATTATGAGATGACTAGATTTAGACTGGGATGGGAAATAGTAGGAAGAAAGGGACAGTTATAAGGAAAAATGAGTAAGTTTTTGGTTATCGATAATACAGGAGAGGACTCAATGAAAGATAATACTCGGGCCTGAAACCTTAATTTTGTGAGGAACAGTAATCCTACTGACAAGCTTTCTTATCCTCCATAATCATGCTCACACCAATGTCTTGTGGAGAACAGTATGAGAGTAGACATTGTTCTTGTGACAACCACTCATTTATATTACACTCTGAGTTTTACAAAGTACTTTTCTTTAGCAAACTTCTAAAGTAATTAATATAAGCATCATTTTAAATATTAAGAACCTTAAGGGAAGAAAGTGGTTGGGACTTGCCCATGACAACATTTGTTGAATTTAGAGGGCCAGTTTCAAGATTGAATTTCAGGCTTTCTGACTATAAGGCACTCCCTGACTTTCCCACACTACAGTGTTATCTTTGAATGTGTAGAGAGGAGTGGATGATTGGTTAGCTGGTTGGTTGGTTGGTTAGCAACTATCCCTAAGATGCTTCTTATGTATGTCAGTTTGTCCCATTCAGATTCAGACTTTGTTTCTTCATCTGTATAACACATTCAGCAATAGCTGAAGGATTATCTTTCCTGGTTTTTGTGAAAATCATACTGGGACAATGTTCAAAATGTATTTTGTGAAATAAAGTTCCATATAAATGACTGTTATTTTTGTTCAAAATGAAACACTTGCCTCTATGTTTGCTTATTTGGTCTTTCTTCTCAGGCCTTTTTTAGTGATTAGTGAATGTCAAGTATCTTGGTACAAATTACATTTCAACCTGCCCATTGTGTCTATTTACTCACCTTTTCTGGGTGGTCTCACCCCACAGAAATTACTTAGAGAAGAGATCCTTAGCAGTCCAAGAGAACAATTTTTCCTAATGCGGTTTTTGTGATTCCAATGCTTTATTGCCTTAGAAACTTTAAAAGAACAAGGGAGGCATGAGCATAGTGGATAATGCACTTTAGCAACATAAAAAAAGTCTTAGAAAGGAAACTGCAGTGGATGGTAATATGGTTATAAGAAGGAAAGATAAATCATAATGATGTGGTAATTTGAGTTTATATAGTGCCTTTCCTCAGGGAAGTCCAAGTGTTCTGCAGACACTATCTCATTACTCCTCTGAATACCCATGTGAAGGAAGAAGTAGCTTCTGCTTTCTCTAGTTTTGCAGAAAAGGAAACTGAGATTCACCAATTGTCTGATTTATCCTGTTCAGATTAAAACTGGTGGAATGTATAGAAATATAGCTTTTCTGATCTTTTTTTCTTTAGTTTGAATAATTTAATTAGTGGATGAATGTCTGATTCTATGAAACAGTTCGTAATTTCTGGGAATTAACTTGAGTGTTCCCTATCTAATTCATCCCCCACCCCCCCTCAACACACAGACACATAGACACACACACACACACACACAAACACACACATACACACAGACACAGACAAAACCATACTCACACACACACAACTTGACACACAAAATTGAACTATTTGATTTTTTTGAATAGAATTATTTATGTTACTAAATTGATTTAAAATCAGGAAGACTCAAGTTTAAATATTAGATAGCTGACCCTGGACAAATCTAACTTCTCTCAGTCTCAGTTTCTTTATTCTTAAATATTTTTATTCATAAAATAACACTACCTACTACCCAGGACTATTATTAGAATCAAATAAGTTAACTTAGGTAACTTTACAAAACTTAAAGTGCAATATAAAATGCTAGCTATTCACATATAGTCATTTCTTGAGTTAGAGGATACTTGGAACAGAACTCACATTCTGACTTCATGTAGGGAAGTAATTATCCCTAACAAGACTGAAAAGGAAAAATTATTGTATCTGAAAATGGATGATGATTCTTTGCCAAGGTAGGGGAAAATGAATGTAGACTAATACTTATTATGTCAAACTAGACTAAAGTCTTGGTAACTTTTACTCACCTGCGTTTTTGTTACGAGACTCAATTAGTTAGAGGAATAATGATAAAAAACATTTGTAAATATAGATGATATAAAAATAATTCTAAGATTCTATACTTTCCTTCCCCCAATCACCTTTTCAAGGAATAGTAATTAAAACACTACTGCCTCTGGAAAGGTTATATTAATGAACTGCTATAGTATTTGGCTCATCTTTCAGATGATTTCCCAAACCATAACTCCTGCCTCCCTTCTGTTTCATATATATTGTAGATATAAATAGATATACATATACATATATATAGATGTATATATATATATATATATATATATATGGATATTTATTTGTGTATTTATGTAGATACACATATATATATATATATATATGCATGTATGTTTTATGAAAATATTTTTCAGTGGAGAATGTAATTTCTTTGAGGGGAGGTACTGTTTCACTTTTGTCTTTTTATCCCCAGCACATAGCAAATGTCTGCCACTGGTAAGTAAGTAAGTAAAAAATCTTGTTGAATTAAACGCCAAATTCTTTTTATTAAGTATGAAGAAAGGAAGACACTTAGCAAGCTCTTTATAAATGTTTTATATTTATACTTGAATTCATTATGAGTAATGTGGGAAACACAGGAAGGTACCTGCCACTTTTCTGATCAAAGATTGACTTTCTAATAACACAAAAAGGTGGATTAGATGAATTAATTGCCACTTTGACTTAGGCTCATTCTTTTTTTTTTTCTTTTTTAGTTTTTTTTTTCTTTTTTTGCAAGGCAAATGGGGTTAAGTGGCTTGTTCAAGGCCACACAGTTAGGTAATTATTAAGTGTTTGAGGTCAGATTTGAACCCTTTTGACTTCAGAACCAGTGCTCTATCCACTGCGCTGCCTAGTGTCCCCAGGCTGATTCTTCTTAATAAATGCTTTAATACATTGATATATCCCTCACCTTATCAACATGCTACTCTTAGCTAGCTTAGTGCATAGAATACTGATATGTGGTTCACTAACTAGTCTATGTTTGATGCCTTTTTAACTCATATTCCACTGAAATAGTTCTAGAGAACCCAGAATTAATATCTTTATGCCTCAATAAAGTCTCAGTGGAAGACAATAATGGAGCATTGACTTGATATCAAAGGGAGCTTATCCATTTTTCTATTCTCTCTCTCCCTCAATTTCCCCTGGCTAGTAAACATTTCTTCTTGGTTCTCTTCTTAGGAGGCTATATTTTATTAAACTTTTCCATAATTCATTAAATATTCTGAAATTTTAAGGACTTGTAGTTGAAAAAAATAAAGAGATTTCCCCTTACTCTCCTCTGTGCCCACTAACAATCTAGCTATTGTGCCTTTAGGAAATTCAAGCTTCAGAGCAACATATTGAACTTAGGTTTGCTCAATTACATTAGCCCAAAGAATACGAGGAAGTATCTCTCTCTATTTTTCTCTAGCTCTCTTCAAAAAACAAACAGGTGTGGTATCTGATATTGAAATATATGATAATAAGATGAAGCTGCTATCTTTGTATTTTGCTTCTACTATCCAACTTCATTTTTAATATTCTTCAGTTATGAAAACACATATTTTGTCCCTTTATCTATTGTAAGCATCATTCAGTATATCCATGTCTAACAGAAAAAGGGAATTGGCTCTTCTCCTGCTTAGCTGTCCTCTAATGAGGGACATGACAATAACTACCTTTTATATAGGGAATAGGGAGAGGAACTGGTGTGTGTTTGTGGGTGTGAATGTGTGTATGTGTGTGTGTGTTAACTATCAGTCCATCATCTATCTATCTATCCATCCATTTGTCCATCTGTCTGTCCATCTGTCTATTTTTCTTTCTTTTTCTTTCTTTCTTTCTTTCTTACTTTCTTTTTTCTTTCTTTCTTTATCTATCTATCTATCTATCTATCTATCTATCTATCTATCTATTCATCCCTCCCACCCATCCATCCATCCATTCTGAGTATAGAATATGGTATAAACTGATTTAGTTATAAATCCTTCTTAGTATGTAGCTCAATACTCCTGGCTGACACTTCAGACTAGAGAAAACATCCCAACTAGGGATAATATCATTAATTTCACATCATCTAGAAAACAAATATCAACCCTTGAGTTTACTGCCTATATTGTTTCCATCTGTCTGTAGTCCCCTTCATTTATGTATGTGTGTGGCAGCTGAAACTCAGGCATATTATTCTGTGGCCATACTGCTTCCTGTCCTATATAGGGTACGGTATATACATATAGGGGATGTCCTGTGATAACCTGTGTCATCAAATGGCTCTGTAACTGGGTTTACAGTTAGAGGCTCTTCATTGAAGAATAAAGGACATGGTTCAATGAAGTTTTCTCTAGTTACTTAGAAATGAGTCAGGTGAGTTTTTTCAATTTCAGTTCTTTTGTGCCATGATCTCTACTGAGGGTCCAAAGAGTTCTACAACAATCTTGTCAGTAGTTGCTGACCTTGAGACACAGAGTCATCATAGCCCAAGCTCTTTAGTGGTTTCTGAGTCCAGGATTTCATTCAGCTTACAACACAGTCCAATACATAAGACTTCCTTTGGGAAATATCCTCAAACATAGATACACAAGGGAAATTACCCAGTGCCTCATTGTTCTACTCTGAAGAGGTCTAAGCCTGGCTCTATTAGTGTCCTCCTCTCCAAATAAACAAATGTGTCATTGTCATAGTTCATATATAGTAATAGATTCACATAGGACTTTAGTTTTATTTTAAAGCAACAATTGGATTAAAACTAAAAGACATAAATAGAAATTTCCATTTTTTTCTCTTCTTAGAAAGAAGTATAATATTTCAGATTTGGGGCTATGTGTACTTTAAGAAGGATTTAAAGACCAAAATACTATAATATTTTCTGATAAGCAAATAATATTTAGAACTCTTGTGTTTAATATTTCACCATTTTTTATTAACCAAGGGATTCGCAATATCTGGTCTGCTCTTGGAACAAAAGATTCATAAATAAATTAGAAAACACGAAGGGCAATTTTTGTATTACTGGGAAACAATTATATATTAATCCTTATTTCAGCAGCTAGGATGATTAAAATTGGGTCTATACTGAGCCTAATACCATCAGATGGATAAAAGCTCATAAATTCAATCACATGATGAATTTACTTCTACTTCTATAAAAATAATTAACTATATTTTAAAATGAATAGCCAGTAGTTTTATAAGACTGAAAGGAACCAGTGATTTTCTTAATACTAATGGAACTTTCAAAACAAGATGGCTTTACTTCAGAAACATGTTGATACAGAAGAATTTCAATGAAGAAATTAATTTAAATAACTATAGGGTCAAGGTTCTGATCCACAAAATTATTCGCTCAGTTTCATTTAAGTTAGGACATGTTTTGAAAGTTTCTTCTTATTTTCCAATTTAAAGTTGCAAAAGGAAAACATATTTTTCTTTTCCTTTCTGCATTCTATGTTGCGTTAATCCCTTTCATGAAGCCTTTGGCAGGGAACCAGAATGAATTGTGATCTTCAACATGCTCTGAATCAGTCTCCAAATAAAGAGATCATTGAGCTTCCAAATGATGTTTAAACTCATTATCCTCCAACAGAGAGGCATTAAACCATCATCCCCTAGGAGCATTATTACCATGGAACATCTGTAAACATCAGTACGTGGTCAGAGATGTTGATGGAATCTACTTTTTGTGAATTCCAACATACCCAAAAGATGATCGAGAAGAGAAAATCAATGAGTGTTTGTTAGTAATGAGACTGTAAGAAGGTCTTATAGACTAATCCCTCTTAGAGGGATATGATAATGTACCTGTCGAACTACAAAATTGCTTCTGAGAGTATCAGGATGTGGAGATTACCTAACTGTGTGTAAAAGACATACAGTAATTGAAATCATTAAAACCCAAGCTGGAATCTTAAAGAGATCTCATATTGTCAGGCTTGATTAAAGTCTTACTTTGCTGTCTCCCTGTGGTGTCGAGGTGACCTAGGCTTCCTGAAGGTCAAGTTCTAAGAATTCCTACCAAGACAGAAAGGGTTAGAAGTCTTCAAGAACAGGATTAACAGCCCAAAGTAACAGAGTATTTGTCACATGACTTTCATATATTGTTTTCTGCTTGATAGTAATCCCATTGTAATTGTTCTATTTTGCTTGCAGACCAGGCAAACAGGCATGCACAAACATATGAATTCTTTCATGTGAACAGGCAATATGTGAAGAGATGGCGATATAAATACTAGCAAGGAGAGGTATCCCTTACATTCTGATGGGGGAAGACAACACAACAAAAGAACTAGCTTAGTGAAATGCAAGAGTTTCCTTTGATCCCCTTCTTTCCCCCATTTAAACTTTTAAAAAGATTTTTTAAAAATTTTCATTTATTTAAGGCAACAGGATTAAGTGACTTGCACAAGGTCATACAACTATGCAATTATTAAAGCTGGATTCAGGGTAAATTTGAACTCAGATCCTCCTGACTCCAGCACCAGTGCTCCATCCGTGGCACCACCTAGTTGCCCCCTTCCCCCAATTAAAGTGAGAAATGTATTTCTGCCCAAAGCAACTCATGAACAGAATGAGTTCATGACTTCATTTGGAAGGGTTAACATCTCCTTGGTTGAAGGAATGTTTAAACACTATTTTATATTTTTTAAATCTTATTAAAGTGTATTAATGACTAGACATTTAACTAGAATTTATAAGTACAATGCACTCACTATATAGGGAAAAGACTCTCTTGCTGGAGGAGAACTTACAGTATGATGAGACAGAAAACATGCAAATTAATATGTACAAATAAGACATGTGCGAATTAAATTGATGGGGCTTCTGTTGAGACTTAAAGGAAGTCAAAGCCAGTAGTGAGGGTGAGATAAGGAAGGAGAGAATATGTCATGGGCTATGCCTATGTTATGTTTGTCTCATGCTGTTTAGGTCTGATTTTGGAAGGAAGTGGGTGATTCATTAGTAAACAAAAAGTTTTCATTGCTATTGTACTTATCATGGGTTGATGTTTCCTCTGCCCCCCTGTAACCTCCATATATAGGTGGTTTGACATTTAGGACAAGATATAGTGACTCTTAAAACCTTGAAACCTCAGACAGGTCTGAAGGTCCTCTACTACAGGTGGATTGATCTTTTTAAGTCCCTGAATAACCAGAATTTGATTTAACATGACCTGAATCTACCAAGAAGCCATGGCAACCTTGAGACTTTTTTCCCCTGGGAACATCAAATGTTTAAGAGAAAGAATTTTTACACTTTCAGAAAAAGAACTAGCCCAATCTCCTTGATAGAGCCGAATTCTGGGAGATATTATACCTAGCACAAAGTAAGACCACTAACTTCAATGAATTTCACCTTCCTGATCAAGAAAACATAGTGATGTCAGATAAAGTGCCTACAGTTTCCCTTTAAAAAAATCTCAAAACCCACTCATGGGAATACAATGGAACCAGGATAAAGTAGTTGAAAAAATGCTTGAATGAGTATCAGGCATAATTTATGTTTAGATTTTGCCTCCAAGAGATTGGCTGTGAGAATAGGGATCTATCACTTAAGTTCTCCAAGACTCAGTTTCCTCTTGTGCAGAATGCAGCTGAAATAATGAAATACCTTTCAGTGAAGTTTTGAGGTAAAAATGAAATGATATTTTAAAAGGGCTTGTCACATCTTTCTTTACATTTCTATTATTATCATTACTAATAAAACATTAGGAATGGGCATGAAATTTTAAGGAGTTAGTCAAACTTGCATTGTTGGAAAATATGGAAACCATGACAACAAAGAACTAAGGTTTATTTCTTGACTCAGAGATCAATAAAACTATGTACATACACGTTGGAGAGGGGATAGCTATGACATATTGGTCAGTCTAACTCAGCTCTTTCTTATTTTCTCTTTCCCTCACAGCTTCTTCCACTGTACATCTATAAACTCTGAGACTACAAAGTCACAGTAATGATTTAGCATAACACTCAGGAAGGGCAATTTCATTGCTTTAGAATTCCAGTAATTTTCCATTAACATCAAGTAATTATTAACTGATTTTCCTAATATATGGTTATTCTGTCAGACATATATAAACTTACATACTCTGTGGATCAGAACCTTGGCTTTATTTTTGTGGACAGAATTCAATCCTGGGATTCTCTCACTTAAAATCTTTTAGTCACATTCCTCAATACGATTTTCATGTAGGGACATATGTATATGGAATGTATCATGTAAGTATCAGAGATAACAATAAATCAAATATAAACAAGACTTTCATCTAGTAGAAAAGAATATAATTGGGTGAGAAGATCTAAATTGTTTTTTTTTTCCTCCTTATCATATTTATCTCTGTGATTTTGGTAAATTCATTTAAATCTGATGGACCTCAGACCTCACATCTATGAAATGAATAGATTAGATAAAAATTACTCCTCCTACTACTATTCAATTAATATTACTGCTACTACTATTGCTACTTTTACAATTACTATGACTACTACTACTATTACAATTAATATTGTAACTGCAATGTTTTGTGATTGATAAAAGCCATGAACCAAGTTTACTTTGCCATAGTGAAACCCTTTTTGTAGACTGGCTGTGGTTCTAAAACGCATCCAAGTGGTCCAAAACACCTCCTCTTCTTCCTACCAGCCTTGATTCAAGGAATTCCCTCTGTTTCTGGAAACCCATATTTTGATCTGCCAGAACCACTCTTGCTATTCTATGGTCATATTGCTGTTGTCGGCTCTCAGTTCCCAGCTACTGACTTGGTTCAAAAACTCATCATCACTGTAACACTGCCCTTGTTGGCCAACATTCCTGAGGCCATGTGGTTCCCCTGCTGTTACATGGCTTCCAACAGAGTTATAGACTTGGGATTCATCCCTGAAAGCAACACTCTAATCTAGGGAATCACTGCATGTCTGGAAAATCTAATTTTATTCTTTCTGCTTCTTTCAGTTCTAGTTCATTCTCTAGTGTTGTCTCTCTCTCTCAATTACATGTAAAATCATATAAAACAAAAATATCCAGAAAAGTAATGTAAAAAGTGTTTCAGTCTGCTTTCAAGCAACAACAGATCTGAGGTGGAGTGCATTTTTTTATTTTCATAAGTCCTTTGGGATTGTCTCAGATTATTCTAATGCTAAGGATAGTTGTTTTCACATGTTCATCATACAATATTGCTGTTATTGTGTATAGTCTTCTCTTGGTTCTACTCATTTGACTTTGTATTAGTTCATATAAGTCTTTCCAGGTTTTTTCTGAAAATATCATGTTTTTTATTTCCTATGGAACAAAATTATTTAACCCACAATACACCACAATTTATTTAGCTATTCTCCAATTGATAGGCATACCTTCATTATCCATTTATCATTATATTGCTGCCACTGAAAGAGCCAATGCAAATATTTTTGTACACATTGATCCTTTTTCATTTTTCTTTGATCTCTTGTGGATACAGATCTACTACTGTCTTTACTGGGTCAAAGGATATGACCACAGTTTGATAACCCTTTGGGCATAGTTCCAAATTGCTCTCAGGATTTGTTGGTTTAGTTTACAAACTCTTCCAATAATGCATTAGTGTCTTTATTTTTTCACATCGTATCCAACTTTGGTTATTTTCCTTTCCTGTCATATTAGTCAATCTGGTAGATATGAGATGATACCTCAGACAGAGCATTTTTTCCCCATATGACTGTTGATTGCTTCTGGTCACCTAAGTAGCACAGTGGATAGAGAGTCCTGGAGTAAGGAAAATCTGAATTTAAATCTGACTTCAGATACTTAGTAGCCTCAGTTTCCTCATTTATAAAATGAACTAAAGAAGGAAAAAATTTTGCCAAGAAACTCCAAATAGGATCACTTTAAGTGGGATGTAACTAATCAAATAAACTATAAGAATCAATAACTTTGAATTATTCTTTTGAAAACTCTCTGTTCCATATCCTTTGACTATTTATTAATTGGGGAATGACTCATGTTTTCATAAGTTTGGCCCAGTTCTCTTTATAACTGAGAAATAAGATCTTTATCAAGAAATTTGTTGTAAAATTCTTTTCCACAGTTTCCTGTTTTCCTTCTAATCTTGGCTGCATTGGTTTTGTTTAAACAAAACTTTTAAATTTAATGTACTCAAAACTATCCATTTTACCATCTTCTTTATCTCTTGTTTGGTCATAAATTCTTACCTTATGCATATCTCTGCCTAGTAAAATTCTCCATGCTCCCTTAATTTACACATGATATCACCCTTTATGTTTTCATCATGTCTTCATTTTGACCTTATCTTGCTATATCCTTTGTGAAAGGTTGGATTATACCTAGTTTCTGCCAAACTGCTTTTCAGTTTTCTCAACAGTTTTTTTTTTTTAAATAGTGAGTTCATGTCTCAAAAGTTGGATCTTTAGGTTTATCAAACATTAGACTACTATAGTGATTTCTTACTATTTATTGTATCTTATCTATTCCACAATGATGCCCCCTTTTATTTCTTCTCCAGTAACAAGTTGATTTGACCATTCCTACTTTGTAAAACAGTTTGAGATCTTTCACATTTTTTTCATCAATTCTCTTGATATCCTTCACTTTTTATTTTTACAGATGAATTTTTAATTTTTAATATTTAATTTTTAATATTTTTATTTTAACAGTTTAACATTTAATATTTAATAATTTTTAATTTTAATATTTAATATTTTGATTTTTAATATTTCTACAAAATACTTTTGTTAGCTTGGTTATTATGACACTGAATATGTAAATTACCTTAGGTAGAATTTTCATTGTTATTATATTGGCTCACCCTACCCATAAGCAATTAATATTTCTGCAGTTGTTTAGATATTGTCTTTATTTGAGTGTAAAGTGTTTTGCAATATTTTTCACATAGTTTCTGGACTTATCTTGGCAGGCAGACTCTCAACAATTTTATATTATTTATAGTTATAAGCAGGGAAGAGTGCCCAGGGTAAAGTGAGTTTTAACTTATGGATGGGGACATAATTAATGTCAGAAGAAAAGATCTAACTCCATTAACCAGGAGTTAAATATTTGAAAAAAAAAGGATAGCCCTGGTGTAACTTGTGGGTAACAATGTTGTGTCTCAACAAAGCAGAACAGACCTCTCTGAATTCACCTTTTTGCTTCTGAAATGTACAGCCCTTGTGAAAGATTCCTATGTCCTTGGGAATATTTGGTAACGCAGCATAAGGATCTTATGGCTGAATGATCTCAGAGCTGGGGGAATGGGAAGGCTGTACCTAATGTCATTCTACTGGACCAGTGATCTTTTTCTTGGAGCATCACCAGAAAGTGAAAAGGAAAGTGAGTCAGTGACAAGAGACGAGAAGCAATCTGGCTACTGGCTGGAGAAAAAGTCAAAGTGCTTCTCCCAGGAAAATACAGAGCTTCATTTTTACTGTATTCTTAACCCTGCTCACTGTGGACAAAAATAAAGTTTGGATGAGGCTATTTCAGCAATTCCATAATAAATGTACTTGCCTGGAGAGCTCTGATCAGTAGCTCTTAAGATAAAATGAAAATTAGATCCATAATCCCTTTAAAGAACAAAGAAAAGACCTGGTTTCCACAGAAAAACGTTTGTAACAGAAATGCAGGCACTTAGGGATTTACTAATAGAATTCAGCATAATCACACACCACAGACCTTTGCTTCAGACAGACAATACCTAGAAGAGTCTAATAAATTATATTGTACTGACTGTATCTATTGATAAATTGTTTCTTAAGTGAATTCACCTCAATCTCTTAAGTGTCTTGCTCTATTTTCTCTGATGGATTTCCTAGTTACAGAGCCTCTGTTACAGCGTCCTTTCTTTCCCTCCCTCCAACTCTGCCTCTATTGCAAAGGGAACATTCACACCAAAACCCATCAATTAAACAGATAAGCAGAGAGGGAATATTTGGCCTATCGAGATCATTTTCCAGTGACACTTTAGGAGAGCACAACATTCCTGCCCCTAATAGGATTTAGATTAATTTCCTGTTTTTGGCTTAGCACCCAGTTATTCTAGGGACATGCTTATAACTCTGGCAAGAAAGCTAAAATTTGTGTCAGAGACATTGATTTTAGGTCCTCATTACTTCCTGCTGAGGCTTCTGTGTTATTAGCCTCTTAACCAGTCTCCTTACCTTCAGTCTCTCCCAGATCTAAACTGTATTACACATTACTGCCAGATTAATCTACTCTGCAGCTCAGATCATTATTATTGTGATGCTCATGAGCTTTAAGGGGGTTCTCCTTTCTCCCAAATAGTCCAAACTCCTCAGTTTAAAATCCAGGGTCTCTCACTGCTGGGGAGGGATTTACCTTTCTCTTCTAATATTAGATGAGCAATCTTATTACTTAATTTAGTTTACTTATCTGTAAAATGGAGATAATAATAGCACCTACCTTCAAGGATGGTTGTGAGGATGAAATGAGATAATATTTATAAAGATTTTAGCACAGTGCTCATAGTAGGTTTTCAGCTGTATCCAACTCTTCATGACCTTATATGGGGTTTTCCTTTGCAAAGATGCTGAAGTGGTTTGCTATTTTACTCTCCAGATCTTTTTTTATCGATGAGGAAAGTGAGGCAAACAGGGTCAAGTGACTTGCCCAGGGTCACACAATGTCTGAGACTGGATATGAATTCAGATCTTTCAGAATACAGGCCTGGCACTTATCCACTGTGCCACCTAGCTGCTCTATAGTAGGACCTTAAAAAAATACTTATTTTCTTTCCCATCCCTCTCTTTCTTATCTCATACTGCAATCTGGCTAAAGCATCTTTATACTTTGCCACCTCTATGCCTTCATTTAATTGAATTAAACAATAATTTAATAATGATCATTATATAATAATAATAATAATTGAATTAAGTAATAATTTAATGCAATGCAATCAATAATTTATTGAGTTCCTATTAGGTAGGCACTACCTGAGGTAGCCACTGACTTAATATCTGTATTTGCTTCAATCTTACCAGAATACTTCAAGGTCTAACAAAGGTATAATCCCCTTCCTTAAGACTTTTCTCATTCTAACCAATTGTTTACAATTGTTCGCAGTTTTTCGACAGGATATTAGGATCCTGAATTTAGACCTAGAAGGGATACTATCATATTTAGAACCTCCATGATACATATGATTAAACTGAGGTCCTGGGGACAAATTTAAGATTACTAACAGGAAGGTCATTTGGCTGCAAGTCCCCTGGATTTCTCCTTTATACATTATATCCCATAAGTTTTAATGTCATTTTTGTTTTTAAAACTTTGTGCACTAAGATTTTGGGGACATACTATATTTAAGTGGTGTTTTACATTTACAAATTGCTTTCTGTAGTTAAGTGATACCTGTGGTATTATCCCCAATTTTCAGAAGCATAAGCTGAGTCCTAGAAGGGATGGATAATTTGCCCAATGTCACAAGGTTAAAATATGAAATATCACATAATTATGATCCTAACCAACAAAGTTTATTAAAAAAAACAGATCAGAAGTACAGGTAACAGAATGAAAGCAAAAGCAAGATATGGATCATCAATGTTGGCAGTCCTAAAACTGGGAATAAACATAAGGCTCATGCTGAAAAGGAAGGACAAGGGGAAGGTTTTATACTTTCTTTTATAGTTTAAAAAAATTACATATTTACATATATTTTCTAAAAGTTTACTTGAAAAATCTAGGAAGAGACAGGACTGTTGTTCTGGACAAAAAGTATGATAATGAATAATGGAAGGAAGGTAGAACTGCCCAACTTTTATGTAGTTTATGATTTCTCAGCCAAAGAGAAGGATTCTTGTCTTACTAGTGACAGAAGTAAAATGGATCATTAGGGAGTAATCATGAAGCTAAGAAGAGGAAGAACACAAGGGTGATTAGCTGTCTTTAGACAACAGATGAGAGAAACTAGGTTTTAGGATAGTGAAAGAACTGGCAGGAATGAGGATTAAGCCACTGTCAGTGATCATTGGAAGACCATTGGTCCATTAAAGGTACAACAGATTAGAATAAAGGCAGTGGTCCTCATTTTTAGGACGAAAAACAAAAACAAAAAAGAAAGACAAACGATTCCACAGAGCAAAAGCCAGTGAACAAAATGTTAGAATGCATTATTAAAGCAATGTTAGTGAACCAGTTATATTTGTCTTAACTTCATAATGTTAAAATAAGACAAAGAAGGCCCTAAACTATTGCAAAAGAAAATGAGCTGGTCAGATAACAAACCAGAAGGAAAGTAGACGAGATCCCTGAGCTGAATTGGCTCCTACCATATTTGTAGGACTATTGAAGGATTTATGAGAAAATATATCGATGTTGTTATTCAGTTGTGTCTGACTCTTTGTGATCCCATTTGGTATTTTCTTGGCAAAGATACTGAACGAGTTTCACATTTTGTTTTCCAATGAGAAGTTATGAGACGTCATCAAAACACTTCCCTGTTCAGACCACATTTAGATTACTGTGTTGAAATTTAGGTAGCATGGCTTAGAGAAAACATTGATAAGATGGAGAGTTCTCAGAAGAAGGTAGCCATGACGGTGAAATTCCTCAAATTAATGCCAGATAAGAATCAATTGAAAAAACTAGAATTTTTAACTTGGAGAAAAGATGACTTGGTGGTGATGGTGGGGAGGGAGGGATGGTGTTAATATCTGTCTAACTATTTGAAGGACAATTATGTAGAAGAGGGATTATTTTGTCTTTGGGTCTAGGGAGTAGAATTAAGAGCAGTGGATGAAAGGAGCAAAGTGGTGAAATTAAGCTCCCTAAAAATTAGAATGATACATCATTAGAATGAATGTATTAAGTTTGCGATGTCTTTCACACAACCAATTATTTTTTTTTTACTTTTTGCTAGGCGATGGGGTTAAGTGGACCAAGGCCACACAGCTAGGTAATTATTAAGTGTCTATGACTGGATTTGAACTCAGGGACTCCTGGCTCCAGGGCCCATGCTCTATCCACTGCGCCACCTAACTGCCCCTCACACAACAAATTTGAAATGTTCAGGAGGCAATATGTGATGTAGAAACTAAGGTTGGGGAGAACTAAGAGCTGGATATGAACTCTGTAGGGGAATCATAGTTGAAGCTATGAGATCTGATAATATTGACAAGAGAAATTATAGAAAAATAAGAAAGTCTAGTATGAAAACTTGGTTTATACCCAAGGGTGGGGGGGAGTGATATGGATTATAATTTATCAAGGTCGTGGAGGAGGAGGAGTCAGAGAAAGAAAAGGAGAATCAGGGGAAAGTATTACCTAGAAAATAAATAATAGAAAGTGTCTGGGCAGGTAGGGTAGTCAACTGTGACATTTGCAGCAGATAGATTGAGAAGAATGAAGCCTGGAAAAAGGTATTTAGCTTCGGCTAATATTAGAATAGGAGATTGGTATTGGAGATTATTAGAAATTTTTGAGAACATTTTCAGGAATTTAAACTGAAAAGGTTTGAAAAGTAAGAAAGAAGAGATGAAATGGAGGTAGAGAGCATAGGTAACTTTTTTCAAAGAAATCAGATGAGTAAAGAAGTAGAAATTAGAATGGTATTATGTAGTGAAGATTTGTTTACAGATGGAGGAGACATTAGAAAAAGAGTCATAGATAGGGAAAGACTGAAGATTTAAGCAGGGTGATATTTGGGGCTGCAAAATGGAGAGTACATGTAGATGGGATGTTCATGAGCAGAAGTGCCAAGGTCTCTGTCAGAGTAAAAGACACAAGCAAAGGGTTGAAAATGATGTAAGGGGATTTGGGATCAGATTTTGAGAAAAATAGAAAGAGAAAAGAGGGAACTCTTTTTGAAAGTTTCTTAGTAAAATTAAATAGCAAAGTCCTTTGAAAATGATCAGGGGGTCCGCTAGGTGGCACAGTGGATAGAGCACCAGCCCTGGAGTTAGGAGTACCTGAGTTCAAATCCAGACTCAGACACTTAATAATTACCTAGCTGTGTGGCATTGGGCAAGCCACTTAACCCCATTTTGCTTTCAGAAACCTAAAAAAAGAGAAAATGATCAGGTGAGAGAAGTAGAACACTTGAACTGAATTGAGAAAAGAAAGTTCAGAATAGTTTCCAAGGGAAAATGACATAAAGATTTAATTAGGGAGGAATATATAGACTACTTTGCACAGTGAGGGTCCACTTGAAATGGGAAAATGTAAATTTATGCTATAATAAGGAGTTCAGTATGATCTTGAAGGAATATGGAATCATTGATTTGGTCACACTCCTGCCTTGGATTGTTTTAGAAGCTATTGAGAAAAATAGATTGGATTGCAGAGATACCAGATGTTAGAGGGCTGTGATGATAATCTAAGTTAGGTTATCTAGAGCCTTTACTAGAGTTGTGTCCATATGAATAGGCTATGAAACTTGGGCAAAGAGCATTCACAAAACTTGAGGAATCAATGGGATATGGTATTAAGGAACAGGGAAGAATTCATGCATTTGGGCAACTAGGAGAATGCCAATATTCTCAATAGAAATAAGAATGTTTAACTGAATGGCAAATTTAGATGAGAGATAATGAGCTCTGCTGTGAATATTGAATAGATTTATTTGGCAGATAGTCAAACATTAACACTTCATGGGAAAAATTAAAAGTATGAACATTTGGATTTCAGGGATATCTTCATATAGATTATGTTTCAAACTCTGGAAACTGATGATATCTCCAAGCAATTCTGTATAGAAAGAAAAGAAAAGGGAGCAGATGTAGAGAGATAAAAGAGAACCTAGTCTTGGATAGCACTCATGCTAAGAGGTCAGAAGATGGATGGATGATTAAACATATGACCAAAAAAAACAAACAAACTAAGGAGGAGACCTAAAAGAGCACAATATGAAAGGAATGAAGGCTGAGAGAATATCCAACAGATATGGGTGATACCTAATATTCTGAAGAGATCAAAGAGAATGAGAACTAAGAAGAGGCCATGGGATTTAGCAGTGAAGACATCATTGATGTATTTGGAGAGAGGCATTTCAGAGAGTTCAGATCAGGAGTTTGCAAAAGCTTAGGAAGTAGAATGATAGTGAGGTTGGAAGTTGGAAAATTACTTCCAGTAATGTGGCCATTAAAGAGAGAACTGATACACACAAGGAAATGTCTTGTGAAGATGGTGGAGTAAGTTATCCATTACTGAAATTCAAGGAAAATCTCAAGCTTTAACCATTCTATTCATAAACATAAAATAAAAACTTTAAATATAATCTACGTTGGAAAGTTCCTAAACTTATTCTTATTAGCTTGTACATCCACTTAACCTAAGGGAATTTTTCCTCTTAAAAACTTTATCCTCCCATTGGTTGTTTAGTTTTGCTGAATTACAGGTTTTCCCTCTTCTCTCTTAAATTCTTTATTAAAAGAGATGTTTTTTTTTCCAAGTAAGACAGAAGGAGGAATACATTTGGAAATGAAGTTAATATAAAAAGAAAGGACGTCAATAAAAATTGAATAAAAAGGAAAAAAACAAACATCAGTCTAGCTCTGTGATTTCATCTCCTATTAGTGGCATCGTATCACATCTACAAAAGGGCACCAGGAGACTTGGGTTTATAGATCTGGTTCTGTTTAACTATGTGAACTTAGGCAAGTCACTTAACTTTTCGTAATCAGTAATCTGGTCTCAATTCCTTCATCTGTGAAATTATGGGATTTAATTGAATAACCTCCAGAACACCTTCTAGTTAAATCTATGATTTTCTATTGTCATCAAGGATGAATATAGTATTAAAGGAACAGAATTTGGAAATGAAAGCAATGCCAATAAAAGTATATTGGGATAGTATGGAAAGGAAAAAAAAGAAAGTTTTGATGAGTTTGGAGGCTATTGAATTCGGCTGAAGCTCAATGTGGAAAAAAACTATTTCCTGACAATTTGGTAGGCATCATGGGAAATTGTTTTAACTTTCTTTGGCCCTTAAGCATTTACTCAATGACTCACTGCTTCAGTACCTAGCATATAGTTAAGGCTCTAAGAGACTCTAGCTCATTACTTAGCATTTATTGAGATAGAGGAGAATCAATGTGGGATTGAATAATATAATCTGAACCAATATACAGGAACTACACCTCCTTAGAGACCTTTGAGACACAGATCTTCAAGGGAAAGACAATTAAACTTAAGTACCCAGAAACAAGTGGAAATGAAGTGAAATCTTTTCCAGTTGGATGTTGATTCATTCTTTAAAGAATAAATTAAATGTAAAAGATCAAGATCCAATAAAATAGAATCAAATGATTGTGGACTTTGGAAACTAAACTGATATTCCCACATAGAGAAGACAATGTCCTTTTGGCACCTCCATCAAAACTGTTGACTTCTCAGCTATCTTTATTCATTGTGGTTTTTTTTTCTTTTTTGCAAGCAAATGGAGTTAAGTGGCTTGCCCAAGGCCACACAGCTAGGTAATTATTAAGTGTCTGAGACAGGATTTGAACCCAGCTACTCCTGACTCCAGGGCTGGTGCTTTATCCAGTGCGCCACCTAGCCACACCGATCCATTATGTTTTGATCATTTATCATCAAAAAATAAATGTTGATGACTTATAATCAATTGATATGTGTTTATTTTAGACACCTATTTCTTGCCAGGCACTGTGCCACAAAGGCAAACAATGAAACAGTCCCTGCTTTCAAGGGGTTTGTGATTTAGACATAGATAGCATGTAAATATCTGAGGATTTATAAAATGGATTTGCAGTCAATAGGGGAGAAAAACTCTAGTATCTGGAGAATCAGGAAAAGTTACATATGTCTCAAGTAGCTGGCCCTTGAAGAAAAGTGAGAATTCTAAGAGGTAGAAGGGAGGAGGAGATATACATGACTGATACTTAGCTGGATCATGAAATAAATCATTGGTAAAGATGTATAATTAAGCTGGAAAGGAAAATTGTGATAAGGTTGTGAAGGGTTTTAAATGCCTAATAGAGAAGTTCATTGAATCTTCAAGATATAACATGGAACCAGTGCAGCTTATTGAACATAAGAGGGACATAATCAGATCTGAGTTTTAGGAAAATCTTGGCAAAAGTGTGATAGGCGTGTTAGAATGAGAAGTCTTGAGGTAGGAAGAACAATTGACCTGTTTCTTTAAGTGTTCAGGTGAGAGGTGATGAAAAACGGAATTAGATTGTGGACTGTGTGAGTAGAAAAATATGATTGGTTGAGATAAAATTATTGAGAACAAAGAAACAACTTTGTTCAAAGAAGCAATCAAGAAAAATTGATTGACTATGTAAGAGACGGTAAGGGATGGTGTCAGTGAGTGCTATGAATGATATTAAATAAACTTGAAGAAAATAAGAAAGTTCCTATGTGAAATGGATTTGAGATATGTGCACAGTGCTTTGGACATGTTGATTTTGCGGTGTCTGTGGAATCAGCACCAACTAACTATCCATAAAACAAAGTTCAAAACGCTGAGGGAAAATAAATGTTGACAATAATAACAACAAAAATAATGAATACGCATATGCTGCTTTAAAGTTTGCTAAAGACTTTCCATGTCATCTCATAAGACAAAGTTTACATAAAACACTACCTATACTTGTTGAGTCTGTTATCTAAAAAAGTATTAAAAATAAAACTCAGCCAACTATAATGGGTAACATAAGAAGTTTTGCTAAATGTGAAAGGTATGATTGTTACTGACTTGGTGATGTTTTTGTAGTGGTTCGGGAGATGAATAGGATCAAAGAAAGTTTTCCCAAAGATTTCACATACACATACACATATATTATGGCATAGTGAATAAAGCACCAGCCCTGGATTCAGGAGTACCTGGGTTCAAATCCGGTCTCAGACACTTAATAATTACCTAGCTGTGTGGCCTTAGGTAAGCCACTTAACCCCCGTTTGCCTTGCAGAAAAAAACCTAAAAAAAAAAAGATGGGAGAACTTATCTGGAGAAGGTAAGTAATTCCAAATATAGAGGTAAAATGAGCAAAAACACAAAAGTGTAATATAGCACTTAGGGGGAACAGATCAAATAAGTTTTCCTGAAGGGTCATACTGAGAGGATTAATGAAAAGTAAGGTGTTGGGTGACTAGATGATTGCATGCCAAGAAAAGAATCTGACCTTCCTTTAAAATGTAGTGAAAATCATAAAGAATTTTAAAGCAGGGAAGTGAACTAAACCATACCAATTTGAGATTTTAAAAAAATACAACATTGAGGAGAAAAAAGCTGTTAGAAGGTCATTGTAATGGTCCATGTGGGTATTAATGAGGTTTGAAACTAGTGTGATAGAAAAGGAAATGGAGAAAAGGTCCTGGATATGAAATGACTACTGAGATTGAATTAACAGAACTTGAAAACTAGTTAGATATTCTTCATAAGGGAGATGTAAGGATTATTTAAAAACAACCTATCAAGACTTCTAACATGGAAGACTAGATGAATGGCAATGTTATAGAACTAGTAGTGCCCCAAAGAAGCAAATTTAAGGAATAAGAAACTAAACTCATATTGAAGCATATTGACTTGAAGTGAAAGGCATCCAGGAGTCAGATAGAGAAGTTCTGCTATTCAGAAAGTTTAGGCTCCAGAGATATAAACTTGGGATTCATTTGCATGGTTTAAAGCCATCGGAGTAAGTGAGATTACTGAAAGGAAGAAAATGTAAAGGTAAGAGCAATAAAATATACTTTTGAGGAACTCCATAAAGTGAATGATTGGCCATTGAAGACATGGAATGAATAGAAAGAGAGGTAAGAGGGAGAGTAATAAAACCATTTATATTAGCACTCTGGAGCTTTTCTAGTCCAATTCCACAACATATAGAAGATGAATTTAAATGACTTGTTCTTGGTCACATAGCAAAGTGGGAAGCCAGGTCCTTTGACTCCAGATCTGGTTCTCTTTCAATTCATTGCTAATTGCGGGCAGCTTGGTATGACTAAAAAAGAAAAAAAAGGAGTGGAAGAATAATTCAGGGATCAAAGTAGAATCTTGGGTCTACTATTTAATGGAAGTAATACTATCAAATGACATAATCTCTTTGAAATTAATCTCTTTGAACCTTGGATTCCTGCTCTTTTTTTTTTACATGAGTACAATAATACGTGGACTCATTAACTCCTAGTGTTGTGAGAATTCATGATAGAATCCCTTATAGATTCAATCTATGGTCCTATGAAATCATAGTATTTGGGAGATTTGAATAAATTAGAAAGAATGGTCTCAATAATTGTGATTTCTTTGCTAATACTTAATCTTTATGTTTGTTATGTCATTTTCCAAAGACTCAACTATTTAAACAATCTGTGTTCTGGGAAAGACTTGATTCAAACCAGTCTAGCAGTGGTTCAAGTGGAACAAAAATACGACGCTTGTAAAACATTTAACATTTCATAAAAGGATATTTACTTAATAATGACATGTAGTACCTTGAACAAAGACTTCATATTGGCTCGGTTAGATGCAGCTCTTCTAATCTCTGTAGAGGCAAGATGTTGTATTGAATAATTGAATCAAATAATAATTGATTTGACCAATATGCTGACTAACATACAATCTGAGAGTTGACGAATATCAGATTTCTTATAATTTTGGTTAATGGAAAGCTACATAAACAAGTACCAAGTTAGGCTTTTGGACAAATTAAAATTTCATTGGCCTTTTTGGAAAAAAAATTATCTTGACCTTCATAGTCTGAGCTGATATTGCTCCAGTCACATATGATATTATTTTACATCATGCATTATGACTCAAAAGGAATTTCTTGACTTGTTATTAAATAAACCAATGAGTTCCCTTTTTGTGGCCTATCAATCTTACCTACAATTGGAAACTGAAGAAAAGTTTTGAATATACCTGAATAAAATGGTATTAAAATTAATTTTTATAAGTTTATAATAATTGTTATTGTGTTTACTATTATGATTTTTATTCCTACAATAAACAAAAAATAAATATTCCTAGTACGGACTTTCACTTGTACCATTTAGTTGAGAAGTTTGTCCAGTTTAAACAAAAATTTGGTATTTTTTAAATAAATTTATTTATTTTCATCCATATGCATATTTCCAAGTTACAAAATTTCCCTCCACCCTCCCTTTCCACCCCCATCTCCCTTCAGTAGGGAACCAGCAAGTTAGCATTTTACATTCATGTTTTGATAACATGTTAATAAATGAGCAATTTTCAGCAAGAAGAATTAAGATTAAGGGAAAGAGAAACCTAAGAGATAATTTTTATAAAGTTCATCAGATTCAAAAGGGTTCTTTTTTTAATGAGTGTGTTTTCCTCTGAATGGGGTTAACATAGTCCACAGCCAGTCTAATACAGTTGTCCTAGCTCTCTGGACTGCCAAGAGGAGTTGCTTCCATCAAGGTTGTTTATCTCATAATTTTGTTGTTGATGTGTACATTGTTCTCTTGATTCTGCTCCCTTTGCTCTGAATCAGATCCCATAAATCATTTCATGCTCCTCTAGAGTGTCTGACCATTTATGGTTTCTTATAGAACAATAGCATTCCATAGTATTTGTTTGTTTGTTTTTTTAGGTTTTTGCAAGGCAAATGGGGTTAAGTGGCTTGCCCAAGGCCACACAGGTAGGTCATTATTAAGTGTCTGAGATCAGATTTGAACCCAGGTCCTCCTGACTCCAGGACTGGTGCTCTATCCACTGTGCCACCTAGCCGCCTCAACATTCCATAGTATTCATGTATCATAACTTGTTTAGCCTTTCTGCAATTAATAGGCATCGCCTCAATCTCCAATTCTTTGCCACTACTAAAAGAGCTGCAATTAATATTCAGGAACATGTGGAACTTTTCCCATTTTTTTACAGTTTTTTCTTTATATAATGCTAGAATTGGAATTGCTGGGTCAAAGGGTTTGAACAGTTTTATTGCTCTTTGGGCATAGTTTGTTATTGCTCTCTAGAAAGGCTGGATCCATTTACAACTCCAACAGCAATTCATCAATGTCCCAATCTTCCCTCAACCTCTCCAACATTGATCATCTTACTTTTTTTTATCTGCTCTAAGCCAATAGGTATGAGATGATACCTCATTTTTGTTTTAATTTGTGTTTCTCTAATCAATAGTGATTTGGAACATTTTTTTCCTTTATTTGAAAACTGTCTGTTCATATTCTTTGACAATGTATTGATTGGGGGCTGATTTCATAAATGTGATGCAGTTCTCTATATATTTTAGAAATGAGACCTTTTATCAGAACTCCTGGTCATGAAAATTGTTTCCCAGCTTTTAGCTTTCCTTCTAATTTTTACAGTATTCATTTTATTAGTGCAAAAACTTTTTAATTTAATATAGTCAAAATCATTCATTTTGCAGTTTATAATGTTCTCTAATTCTCGCTTGATCATAAATTAATGCTTTTTCCATAGATCAAATAGAGTATTTTTTGGTCTATTAATTTATCTATGGTATTGCTCTTTATGTCTAAATCCTGTACCAATTTTGACCTTATTTTGGTATAGGATGGTATTTCTTTTTAAATGTGCCATATCTATGGTTCAAAACCTTGAACAGATTCAATATGTATGAATCAGTTATTCCATTATAGTAGAAATTATAATACCCAGATTAATTTGGAATTTTAGTACTATTTCAATCAAATGATCAAGTAAATGATTCAGAAATAGACAAATAGCACAATAATTTAGATGAAAGGATGTGTATGTAGAATATATGAATAGATGGGCAGGGAAAATAGTTGAGCAGGGGGATGAAGGGGGAATGAATAGAGTTTGACAAAACTAATTTCATTATGCTATAAAGCAATTATTATCAATGTATTTTGATGCAGAATAAACTAGTTTTTAAACTATTAAGAGGAAAAGATGATTAGATAAATATGACTTTGAAGGTCAGACAAGCAACATTCTATGTGTCAGTAAAGCCAAGAATACATTGTACATAGGAATGAAATTGTTATTTAACAGGAGTCATTACTAAAATGGATTATTGGTTTGGTGAAAATAGAAGAAGTTCAATATTGTGCCAAAAACCAAATAAATTCTAAATTAATTGAATTAAAATGGAAGCACTATAAAAATTAGAGAATATTAAAATTTTATATCTTTCTTTATGTAAATAGGATGAATAAAAATAAGAATATAAATAAAAACAGGCAATTTCAAATATATAATATACTTTGCACAACTAAACCAAGTGTAGCTAGAAGAAGAAAAATATATATGCAGGGAAATTGATTTCAGAAATCCTATCTGACAAAAGTATGATTTCTAAAATAAACAATAAAATTTACAAAATATATATGATTATTAAATAATTTTCAAAAGAAGAAATGAAAAATGTCTATAATCATATGGAAAAGTGTTCAAAACTGTAAGTAGTCTGATAGAAGCCAAGTATAACCAACCTAAAGTAAAGCCTTAACTTTGGCAAAGATGGCAAAAGGAAAAAAAAGTAGATATGGACTGGAAGATCGGAAACCAATACAATGATCCACAGCTAACACAGTTATGAATTTGCCTAATAATTTTATAATAATGATTTATGATTATGCAGGAAAATTCCAAATCTTTTTAGTTAATTTTCTCTAACAAAAAATGTTCTTTTCTTATCATTTATAAAGTAAAAAAAACTCTTATAAAAATTATGTATTGTCATAGCTCCTGGGTCTTTACCCTGAGGAGATTATGACAATGGGTAAGAACACCACTTATACAAAAATAGTCACAGTGGCCCTGTTTGTGGTGGCAAATAATTGGAAATTAACTAAATGTCCTTCAATTGGGGGAGGGTTTAACTAGCTGTGGTATATGAATGTCATGGAACACTATTGTTCTATTAGAAACCAGGAGGAATGGGAATTCAGGGAAGCCTGGAAGGATTTGCATGAACTGATGCTGAGTGAGATGAGCAGAACCAGAAAAACACTGTACACCCTAACAGCAACGTGGTAGTGATGACCAACCTTGATGGACTTACTCATTCATCAGTGCAACAATCAGGGACAATTTTGGACTGTCTGTGATGGAGAATGTCATCTGTATCTAGTGAAAAAATCATGGAGTTGAAGCAAAGACCAAAGACTATTACCTTTGATTTAGAAAAGAAAAAAACATTAGCTTATTATGTAATGCAGCTATCTCTTGTACTTTATTTTTCTTCCTTAAAAATATGATTTCTCTCTCATCACATTCTACTTATATCAATGTATACCATGGAAACAATGTAAAAACTAACAGACTGCCTTCTGTGGGGGGGGGGGAAGATTAGGGGAAAAATTGTCAAACTCAAAATAAATAAAATCTTTAAAAGTTATGCATTGTCAAGCAAAACAAATTCCTGTATTAGTCATGTCAAAGAACTATAAGTCTTAATACCTACTCTCTGTGGAAGTAGGCATCATATTGTAGCTTCAGTACTCTAGAATCATGAAAGGTCATTGTGTTTATCAGTGTTCTTAATCTTTCAAGGCTTTGGTCTTTTAAATGTTGATATTTTGCAGATTATTCTCCTCATTTTGCTTTCTTTATAATATAAGTTATCTTGGAAGAAACAATGCAGTGTGAAAAGTCAAAATTAAAAGAGAGATACACAAACAGACCAGAACTCTAAACAATTAGACAATTTTAAAGGCTAGCAAAAGAAATATGATATAGTAAACAACTTTATCTGTAACTTATTAAAGTATGACCCATTCTGGGGGTATAGGTGAGGTAATTGAGGTTGCAACTTGCCCAGAGACCCACAGATAGTATCAAATGTCTGAGACTGAATGGAAACTCAAGTTCTCCTGCTTCCAAGGTTGATGCTCTAGCCATTGTATCTCCTAACTGCTCACCTGTTTTTTACTAATGACAGAAAAACTGCTAATAGTTACTGTTGTACGTATTGTTAGTCACAATCACTGTTTTATGTGATTTTCTTTAATTGAGTCATATATATATGTATATATATATATATATATATATATATATATATATTGTGTGTATGTGTCTGTGTGTGTGTGTTTGTGTGCATTGGGATTGGCCAATTATGAGCTTGTGTGAAAATAAAGTTTATAAGTAAATATAATAGAATACTGGGAAACCTGAATCCCATTGAATGAATGAAAAAGTTATGTTCAGAATGGGGAAAGATGTTTAATGAGAACTAGTAAGCATAGTAAATTTTGGGGAAACTTCTAGCTCGGTATAAACTTAGAATCCCATTCATAGAAATTGAAATAAATACTCTTAATAATAACTCTAAAGATATGATAAATATTCCTGAAAAAGGGTGAAATTAATTTGTCTTTCTTGGGCCATTGAAGTTCAACTTGATATAAGACTAATTCTCAATCAAGAGAAGAGAAGAGAGTAGATAGAGTAGAAGAAAGGAGAAAGAAGCTATTACAGACTTCTCTGCTCACCAGAGGATGTTGCTTCCATTATTCTCACTATATAGTATCAATACCATCAGTAAACCATTTATGGTTTAGTTTGGGTTCTTTTCCTTGAGTTTTTTTCTTGGTAAAAACTATGCTTATTCTTAGTAACTGGAGGCAATGTGAAAGTTTCTTCATTAAAAATTCTATGGCAGATGTGGATGCCCTTTTCTTGTCAAAGGACTAGTCAGCCTAAACTCAAGGAGGGTCCTTAATAACAGAGAGCTGCCATTTCAGTCCTCACGTGCATTCTAGTTCACTTTCTTAAGATCAGTAGAACAAGGATAGTACTGTTGGAATCCCAGCGGGAGAGAGGTGACGGTCCTCTAGAGAGCAGTTCACTGTCAGCTGACAATTATGATATTCCCAAGGACAGTTCAACATCAGCAAGAAGGGGTAAGGAGGAAGGGAGAGATCTCCCAGGGATGTCAACAAGAAACGATTCTTTCTGATGGACCCAGCAGGGGTGGTTGTTCATATGGAAGGGAAGAGATAAATTGAGTAGACATAAGTATTGCCCATACAACTTTGAAATCTCTTGAACTCAAAAACGTGAATCTTGAAGCACAAATTAATATGTCCTAGTTAATAAAAGGGAAATGTCAAGATCTGCCAAGCTAATTAGTGATTCAGCTCTCCTGGCACTATCACTTTTCATCCAAAATAGTGAAGCTTTTTCATTGTTTTTAGCTATCATCTTTCATATTTGAAATTGCAAAAAAAAACCCCTAAAACAGGGCTAGGATGAACATAGTGTCACTTAGGAAAATGTAATGACATACCATTCCCCCCAACCTAATGATAATGAATAAAATCACTTGATAAGTCTTCTTTGATGTCAGAAAATTACCACACTTCAAGTGTTGTTTTCTATAGTTTTGAAAAGGTTTCATTAATCATTGTGGAATAATTTTCTTCCTGCATTGTCCCACAGAGATGTTCCAAATATAGCTCTTCCCCAAAAGTCTTTTTTCATATATTTTATGTTCAAACCAAAGGTAGGCACTGCTTACTGCTTGTGACTGTACCTTATGACTTTGCTTCCTGTTTATGTGATGATTTCTTCTCAACTTTCCCTATCTTTTAAGAGAGTGTCAGAGACAGAGAGAGAGAGAGAGAGAGAGAGAGAGAGAGAGAGAGAGAGAGAGATGAAATATTATATAGGTTTACAGAATTTTAGAACTTGGAGGAATCTTAATGACCTATAAGTTCAACCAATACCCACACAAGAATCCCTTCTATAACATAACTACATATCAACTTAGTTATTATTCCTAGTTCTTTCTTCTAAAGTCAGTAGATGATGATGTGATGTGGGTTTGTCCTTCATTCTTGAAGAAAGCTCTGACTTCAGGGAGGTGATGCCACGATAAGCATATGAATTGGATTTGAGTGAGGAGGTGCAGTGCTAAGTCACCAGCCTCACTTTCTCCTCCCGAGCCATCTAGGTCCAGTGGTCAGATATGAATTAGAATGATTGGAGATGGCCCTGCATGTAGAACAAGGAAAAAAGTGTGAGGGAGGAGGAATTAAAACAATTCTTCAATGCTGATGTAGCAGCGTTGGAGGGGGAAGAGAAATTAGGGCATAGAACATATCCCAGTCCTCTGTCACAAACATCCTCTCATCCAAACCTGATGGACCTTCCAGTTAACTAAACTAACTTTATACAAAATGATTTGTACAAACACTCACAAATAAACACACCCAGATTTGCTGTAACATACTTTCCTTCTCTCTAATATACTGCTCTTAAGAGTGAATGCTGAAATTTAAACTTACCAGTTTCCCTTCTTGTTCTTCTGAACAGTGATGATTCCGTAGTTGATAAGAGTGTTTAAAAGAGCCCAGAGCTCTATCCTGAAAGAAGGCATGTTTGAGATCATCTAGTAAAAAAGACTATAGAATTTTAAAGATTCATAGGTTCATTTTATAGATGAGAAAGCTGAGACACAGATAAGTTTATTGATTTGTTCAGTCACAGAGCTAAGTGTCCGAAGTAGGATACAAATCTCGAGCTTCTAGATTCCAATGCCATCAGACTTTCTTACTATTCCACCATTCTAATACCATTATTTTACAGATGAAGACATTGACTTTAGAACATTGTCTTTGTAAAAGGGCTTTTGATGATAATTGAGATCTTTTATGATAGAAAAATGTGATTTTTGTTGCCTACGATTCTAAGCCAAATTCTTTGGAATTTTTTTTCTTTATAGGACTCCCCCCCCCTGCAAGGAGTCAAATTTTGTGATGTCATTTTTATTCACATTCCAGTATCTTGAATTTGTATTCCTATCATTTGTGCCATGTCAGAAAATGCCTTCAAAGTATATTGTTTATGGTGCCTTCATTGTTTTAGCCATGCTTCCTCAAAAGTAAAAGGACTCCTGTGAAATAAAATTTTGGATCTATGAAAAGCAACATTTAGGGCTTTAGTCCCTGAATCTTTGAGGAAGGCTACTAGATTTAGATAGAAGTCAAGATAGTACCTAGTAGAGAGAGATAAAAGCAGAACATCTCTAGAAATGATGCTACATGGAACCATCAAAAATTTTATGATCTCAACAAGGCCAAAACCTGAAAATCTTATCTTCTGACTATCGCCAGCCTATAAATTTAATTGCTTTTCATCTGTACCATTGTGTTCAGATGGTTTTGGGAAGTGTCAGTATCTCATATGAGCAAGACAGGAGATGAAAGAGACCCTGATAACAAGGGAAAAACCATTTATCAAACAGTTAAACGCTAAGTTCATTTTATTTTCCTTGTTACTTCTTATTCTCCTCTGGAGGTCACTAATCCACCTTTAACAATATTTCAAAGCATTGTCATATAAATTCTACTGCAGAATTCTACAGAAAATGGGACAAGGGGCTTTCCCATTCTTCATCGGAGTTGCAGTCTAGGTTTGATGAGCATAATAAAAGAATATAATCCAATTCATAGGACACATTTTTGTTTGGGGTTCTATTAACCAAAAGTGGTTAAATCATGACTGAGAAGTCCATTGCTATTTGGTAAGCACTTTGGAGCCTGTGATAGAATATTTTTAGTTTTATATTATTTATTTGCAGTTTGGTAGCTGTCTTTTGTATTTGTATTTTAGTGGTAGCAGGGTACTTGGAACCCAGTAATTATTTCACAAATTTGTGTTGATTCATTAGTTTGCCATGTAATACATATTTCTAGAGGCTTCAAAGTATAGACTATTGGAGAAAAGGCTGGACTTGATGGAATGAGGAGTCCAAATTCTCTTTCAGACTTACTTTCTTACACTTACTTAAGTGATTTTGGCAAATCACTTAACCCCTCTCTCTCTCAGTTTCTTCATCTATAAAATAATTAATAATACCTAATAATGAGCATGTAATAAAATTTAGTTCTGTGTAACAAACACATAACAAATGACTGCTTCTTGCTTAGGTATGCTTATAGGTATTACTATGACAAGAGATTCAGTAACATTTTTTATTTAATAGTACTTTATTTTTTAAAATTACACATAAAGACAGTTCTCAATATTCCCTTCTGAAAGATATTGAGTTCTAAATTTTTCTCTATTCCTCTCTCTCTCTCTCCTTTCCCCCCTCTCCCAAGTTAGCAGGCAATTTGTTATAATGTTAAGCAATAATTCCTTGAACAAATTTCCTCTAAATTCAATTCTTGGATTTAAAAAGTGACAAATATAATGCTAAACTTGGAAAATAGGATCCTGTATTCTCCTGGTATAACATTTACTTGGCCCATCAAATTTTATCTTCTTGTCTACTTAGGTTCTTAAGATCATAGATTTAGAAAGATTAGGAGATTTGGATAGTTTGGAAGGAAAAGGTCATCTAATCAGGTTCATTGTTTGTAGATAAGGAAATTGTAACCTAGAGAAGTGACATGGTCACATTGTCAAAAGTTAAGTAGGTTAGTAAAGTGTTAGAATTAGATATTGGAACCAGATCTTCTCAAGTGAGGTCCACAAAGTTTATTAATTATTAGTCACTCCCCATGACCTATGATTCTAACTCCTGCTCCACTATTCTTTGAAAGGTTCCTAAAATATGTCCTTTATTACTAAAAACATAGCAAGGGTTCTAGCACCAGGAACTTGATATACACATACACACAGCATCATAGTATAGAGGCTTTAACATTTCATCAACATTTACTTTAGTGACTGATAAGCTAAAAGGATCCCCTGCAGATTTGATATGCATTGCATATAAATATTTTTAATATCTTGGATTAAAAGATATAGCCTAACCCTGTGGGATACATTTTTTAAGGCAGGTCTCCTCTGCTTCTTTTTTCAAGGAAATATAAAATATACCTCATAATGTTTTGGTTAAAAATAAACTCTATGATGCTGGACTTTAAAACTAGATAAGAACAATTTTCCAAATATTTTCAAAAGTGTAATTACTAATAAAGGTGGAAAGGATATTAGAGAAGTCATCGGGTATAGCTTCATTATTTTACACAGGCCCAGAAAGGTTATGACTTGGACCAGATCAAACAGCTTTTACTTAATGGCAGAAACAAGATCCAAATCAGGAAGCGTGATGCTAAATCTAGAGAAGTATAGGCCTCAGAATTGAATGGAACTCTACAGGATACCCTAATAATATTCATACCTATGTAGTAAATTATTCCATAGTATCACTGAGAAGTATTTATTTGGCTTCTGCTCAAGCATTTGCAGGTAGGAGGAACACAATCCCCCCATAAGTCAACCATTTTGCTTTTGAACACTTCTGATTATCAGGAAGTCCTTTCTGATTTAACCTTGGCTTCAATTCTAGGGTATTTGCAGAAGACTCTTCACTTGGAGCAAGAATGGTCCGTTGAATTTTCATGACTCTCAAGTCTTACATGGAACGTAAATTTTCCTGGCTATAGCTTTCATCCATGATTTCTTATTCTACCCTCTGGTTCTCAAATCAAAAAAGCCTAATCTCCCATTTGTTTGATAATCAACTCTTCAGAACTTTGAAGAATGCCATTATCTCTGTATCTTCTCCTTAATATACTGGTTATAAGAGTGATCCTAACAAGGGATGAGGGGATACTTCTTTGCATCCATTTTATCTGTGATTTTTAGTGCTGATGAGATACTTCATTAGAATTTATGCAATTTGGATTATAAGTTATCCAATGAGCCAGTATCATATTTAGGGGAAAAAGCTAATCTTAGAATACAATGTGTATTATTTTAGACAGACAACTTGCTTAAAATTTCATAACAAGAGACAGAACTTTTTGTTCCTCCTCTCTACTCTCTAAGGATTGACTATTTTTAATAGGCCCTATTTAGGAACAATTTGATGACACAGTAATAGAGTTCTGAGCTTGAAATCAGGAGAACTGAGTTCAAATTTAACCTCAGATATTTATTGGTTGTAACCCTGAGAAAAATCACATAACTGTTTTTACTTTAGTTTCCTATCTGTAAAATCAGTGGTATCAATAGACTTTATCTCACAGGGTTGCAGTGAAGATAAATTAAGATAGAAAACATTTGTAAACCCACTTAATAGTGTCTGGTTCATAATAGGCCCTTAATGAATGTTAATTTTTAAATTAAAATTTATATAGCATTGTAAGGTTTCAGATATGGTTTACAGGCATGGAATAATTGATAGCTGACCAGCACCTGGAACATATAGGTTTTAACCAAGTGAGCTTTGTTGATCTGCCTTGTTCGAGGGAGCCATCTGACCCTGGAGCTCCCACACACAAATAATCACTGGTCTAGTCATTGTCCCTTACATTTTTAATTGATAAAGGGTTTCGCCTCCCAATAATCCCATTGTGTAGTATAGTTATTATCACTGGCCTTGGTTTTTAGATAAGGAGACTCTGAGAGTTGGTGACCTTGCTCAGGTTCAAACAGCAAAGTGACTGAACCAGGATTTGAATTCTAGTCTTCTTGTCTCCAAAAGCAGTCCCCTTTCCATTATATGTGACCTCTCTATTTTCTTTATTTGTGCTTCTTGAAAAATAATGAATTTTGAAAGTTATATCGGAATCGTTTTCAACTCTGTGTGACTTCTACTGAAGAGTCAAAAGAACCACAGAGTCTCAAAATAAGAATAAAACCCAGGAACCAACACACTCCTGAATAAGGACTCTTTCTGCATATACCTCATGTATGGATTTGTAACCTTTAAAGTCCAGAGGTAGAGACCGCTAGGTGGCGTGCTAGATAGAACACTGGCCATGGAGTCAGAAAGACCTGAGTTCAAATGTGACCCCAGATACTTTATTATTTAGCTGTTTGATCTTGGGCAAATCATTTAACCCTTACCCCCCAAAAAAAAAAATTTTAAAAAAGGAAGATCTGAGGCAGGGTTTCCAAGAATTTGAAAAAAAATTGATTATTGACAATATTTATTTTCTTTGTAAAAAATACATTTGCATATTTTTATGTACACAGAAATACACATAGACACACACACAAATATAAATATATATGAGAGAGAAAGAGGGAGACAAACATTTTTGAGAAGGGGTCTAAAGTTTCCACAGATTACTCTGGGGTCCATAAGACAATAAAAACTGAAAAGTTTCTGATGTAAGCGAAGGGGATCTAGTATATCCTGAGACACTCCATTTCGCTTTTGAACAGCACTGATTTCTAGAAATGTTTAAATTTGGCTTAAATTTTCTTTTTTGTAACTTCTTCCTTTGGAGGCTAAGAAAAATCAATATGTCTTTCAACCAATGAGTTTACTAACTATTCATTTCACATTTTAGTTGAGTTTTGTAATTTTCATGGTTAGAAATATAATCTCTAAATACCATCGCTTTGAATTAATAGAATCTATGACTGGACTTATTGGCAGGACATTTTCTTATTGGTCTTGGGTTCTTGTTTTCTTTTTTGTATTGCTTTGGTGTGTACCTTATCATTGTGGGGGGTATCCGGGGCCTATTTGCAATTTGGGAAAAATGGCTAAGTTCTAAAGAAGGAGTGATTTCATCATCCATGTAAGTCCAGAGTCAGTTTACTGTTATGGTACTTTTAAAAATGATTTAAAATTTGCATGCATTTTCTCTCCTCTCCTCCTCATAATGGAAAAAAACCCAAAATAAAATAAAAACTAAACTCTGATCATAAATAATTGCAGTGAAACAAAACACACTGCCACCACCATTAACCATGTCCAAAAGCTCATTATGCATATAAAGTTCTTTACTTTTCCATCAGGAGGCAGATGATGGCTCTTATTTTCCTTCCTCTGGAATCAAACTAGTTATCACATTGATTAGAATTTTAAGACTTTAGAATTGCAGCTCTCTTAAGGGATCTTGAATATTTAGGATAAGGTTTGCCAAAATTAAAGTATGGTTTTTATGAAAAGAATAAAAAAAAAAACTACCATAAAATTGTTTTAGGGTTCATTGAACTATGAACATTCTATCTTAAGTGGGATGGCAAATGCTGACATTTGCTATTAAACTGGGCTAAGATCTCAGCAAGAAAATGAGGGACACAAGTACCGTTCATTAAGTTATACAACTGGTCATAAACTCACTGATTACACTAAGTAGCCTCATTTTTATTACATCTTTAAATAAAAACTAAAGAAACCACAAAAAGATACCTTTTCTGGCAATAATAAAGTTTTTTTAGAAAGTCATTAGGCACAAATCTTATCATTTAAAAATACTATATAGCACTAGTTCATGCAAAATAAGGGTTCATGGTTAATTCCAAAGTATAATATTCTGTATTGAAGCATGATTTCCAAGGAAATGATTAGGGGAATTCACATCCTCATGAACAAAGTCAGACTGGGTCACAGACAAAAATAACAGCCCCATTGCTCTTCCTTTCAAAATGGACTTCTTCCTTTCATTTGTTTTTATAGTTGTTATATACTAATTATTCTAAGATTACACAGAAGTTCCTCCTGCTAAGTAAATCCAAGTGGTGATCCCACTGAAATGAATAATTAAACACCTGAAGTCTCCCACTCAGAATGAGCTTGCCTGGAGTCTTTATTCATTCTAAGTTTTTAGCAGTTTTAGAAGCTGGTGGATTGAGCAGGACTATGACCAGTACTGTAAATTTTTGTATTTGGGATTTGCAAAAGAAAATTTGGAGTTCATTTTGCTATGCTGTTTCTCTAGTGCTTTTTATTTCACCCTTTTTGAATTTTGTTCATAGAACCCTGAATTAAGTGAGGAAGTAGTTTTTAGTGATTGTCATGTAAGTTTCCTCTCCCAAATTTCTCTTTTCTAAAACCAACACGAAGCCAACTTGGGAAACAGAGAGATTACTGGTTAAAAGAATGAAAATATGAACATTATGTTCCTTTAGAAGATCTCAACTTGAAATTCAATATAATTTGGAATGTAGTAAAGTGCCTAGTATACTGGACTTTTATTCAGAAGTTCTTGTCCATTGTTTCAGTTGAGTCTGACCCTTCATTACTCCATATGGCATTTTCTTGGCAGAGAATCTCAAATGGTTTGGTTTTTCCTTTTCTGACTCATTTTACACATGAGGAAACTGAGGCAAGCAGGGTTAAGTAACTTGGCTATGGTCACATAGTCAGTAAGTGTCAGAAAAAAGATTTGAACTTATAACTCCAGCTGCTCCTAGAGTGAGGAAGCCCAGGATTTAAATTTCATTTCAGAAACTTCTTAGCTTTGGGACCATAGGCAAATCAAGTAAATTTTCTGTGTTAGTAATGATAGTATTCATCAACTTGTGGTCTCTAGTATTCCTTCCAACTCTTTATTTTATAAACCTCTTATCTTAAGTTTTAAGAAGAGAAGTATATACAATATATTTGTACAGGTTGGAATTATAGGGAGGGTTACTGAAGTTGGACTGTGTACTTTTAATATATTGTGCCCTTTATAGTATTCTGCACCATTTTTGTCTTTTAACTGAGATCATCTAGCTGTGAAATTTGTGTTCACTTAAATTTTTCTTTATAAAAAGAAGAGTAAAATTGGTCCAGTAAAATACATGAATGGTCATCTTTGGATTGCATAAATATTATTGACTCTTTAGAAAAAATTAGCATGAAGGCAGTTGTCTGTGTGTGTGTGTGTGTGTGTGTGTGTGTGTGTGTGTGTTTGTGTGTAGTTTGGTGGATGTGTGGTTATTGTGGTGTTTGTGGAGTTTAAAAGTGAAGAGATTGTAGTAAATCACCTTCTATTTCCATTCATTTTAATGGATTTTTATCAGTCACTCAGCTATTTTGTGACTCAAGCTTTGTTGGACCCCTCCTCCCCTACTCCTGTCATGTTAAGCACATTCAAAGAATGTTATTGTTGATAGCAGGTAAAAAATAGAAAAACTGCATAAAAATTGGTTCAATTATCTTAAGAGTTAGATTACAAAATATCCATCACTTTATACTATATGCCTAAGCAAACAGACTGAGGTTGATTTGCTTTTCAACAAAAGTATCAATGAAGACTGAATAATGGCATTTGGTGTCAATATGGAGTGAGTAAGAAAAGAAGCCAAAGATAACACTGATATAATGAGCTTATGTGACTAAGAAGTCAGGAAAAGCTTTATAGACTGGAAAGACCACCATACATGGAGTCCCATCATCATCAATAACTACTTATAGGAATTTGGGAAATTCATCAAAGTAGGACACAGTTTCCTTTCTATAAAAAGAGCTACAATTAAGTATGATGTTTTAAAATATATATTTATTTCAGAGGGAGGGTTTTTATTCTTATTTTGTTTCATTCAGAAGTTTTTTTGGTTTTTTTTGCTAAAAGTCTATTGACTGGAAAACACCCAAACACTTAGGTATAGCAAATTCCCCCCTGTTAATCTAATTTGGAATTCTCTCAATTTTTCAATAATATACTCTTTGATGGCACAATAGTTGTGACAAAAATGAGCCAGAATTATAGTACTCTTTTTATGATGAAAAATAAAAAAAAATTAACAATAACCATTTTTATTTATGTCACCATCTGCACAATCTGTAAATCATTTTGTCATTGAAAGTCGGTAGCATCCATTGTGTGAGTTCTAATTGTCAAATATTCCTCCAATGATCCTAATTAAGATCTGCCACCAACAGGGAGTTGAATATACTCAGACAAATGGAGTATTAAACACCCTTTCATTTCATGATTCAGAGTCACTCCAGACTATGTCCCAAAGATAGGGTTGGAATAATGGAATTTTAGAGCTAAGATTAAAGTAGGGACTTCCATCCATTAGCTCTTATTTTGTCTTTTCAAATAATGGTGTCAAACTCAAATAGAAATGGGAAATCATTTAGCTGTACATAAAGTTTTTTTACAGATTACACATTAATTTGAGTTTGAAAATGTGATATTATCTGTGTTTTGCTGTATTTTTATTTTGTAAATTACATTTCAATCTGATTTGGTAAAGCATGACCTATGGTCTATTATGTTGTTCAAATTACAGGTTTTTAGACAACTCTCTAAGAGTTAATAGAAATGTGACTTTGCTCTTCTAGAATTCACTCTATCAGTGGAGTCAAAGGTCTAATGCAAAGCAACAACACCAACAGAAAACCCAAATGTGACTATTATCCCTCTGATCAAAATAATTGATTTCGAGAGGTAATGTAGTATTGTTAATAATACCATTCTGATCTTAGATTTTAGGAAAATCTGGGTTCAAATTTTGCCTCTGATGCTAACTATGTGGCAATGGTAAAGGCTTTTAACAAGTTTTTTGAATCTTAGTTTGAATATAGAATAGACCTAGTTTGATTTACAATTGAAATATAGATGTCTATGTATTTATAAATAAGTATGCCTATATGCACACATTCTTTTCATTAATAATACATGTTCTAGGGGTAGGTGGCATAGTGGATAGAGCACCGGCCCTGGAGTCAGGAGTACCTGAGTTCAAATCTGGCCTCAGACACGTAATAATTACCTAGCTGTGTGGCCTTGGGCAAGCCACTTAACCCCACTTGCCTTGCAAAAACTAAAATAATAATAATAATAATAATAATAATAATAATACATGTTCTAGGATTATCATTATCATGACATCTAAGCTCAGGGGATAGAATGTTGGGTCTGGAGTTAGAAAGACATTTTTCCTAGTTCAAATCCAGCCTCAGACATTTACAAGCTGTTCCACTCTAAGCAAGTCATCGGTGTTTGCTTCTGTAGCCTCATCTATAAAATGAGCTGGAGAAGGAAATGGCAAGCCATTCTAGTATTTTTACAAAGAAAACATCAAATGGGGTCATTAAGAGTTGACTGTGACTGAAATAAATAAATAGCAAAAATAATATCCCTATTAACATTCCACAGAACAGAAAATAAGTTGGAATTCTTGAATTTTAATTCTTAATAAAAAGCAACTCTAGCTAGTTTAGGTTCTCTTTGAGGAATATGTGTATATATATATATATATATATATATATATATATATATATATATGAACCATATGTTGAAAACCTTGATTGTCTATATGCTTGATTTGGGAAATATTCATACTTGCCACAGAATAATGTTTATTAACAGAAAATTAAAACAAGAATAAAAGGAAGAATAAACTTGTGATTATTAGCACCATTCACAATTTGAAAATTCCCACCACAGTGTTATCTTCCAAAATGGGTAATTTCCTATATGGTTCTATTTGAATTAGATGTCATCTGTTCAATGTTAATTCATTGTGACTTCTGTTTCAATTAATTCTCTACTTAGAGAGCCTACAGTTTTAATCATTAAAGAAACATGCTATCAGTTGGGTAGCTAATAGAGAGTAAACTGGTCTTCCAGTAGTTTGCATGTGGTGCAAAGACTTTAAGTAAAATATATTTAAGAATGATTTGGTCTTCAACAGCTTATACTCCTTTTCAGACATTCTGAAATGACACATTTGAAATCTCAGGTGAAGCCCAGAGAGGACCCAGATACTTCTATAGTGTCAGACCTTTTTGAATTAATGGTTTCAAGGAACTAAAGGCCACCATGGAATTTTCCTAAAGAAAAAAATTATAAAGTTAAATGTTTTTAACCTTGAATCAAAGACTTGTTAATGTATTGATATAAGCTGCTGGTGGAGTCACAGACTTGTTTCTGATAGACAGAGATCAGCTTTCTGAGATGGAGACATTTTTGTCATTAATTTCAGGTCCTTTTAGTAAATAAATGTGGAACAGGATGAGTTCAAGGGATTAATTGCCGCCCTGGGAGGGCTCGTGAAGCAGCATCAAACTGTAATCAGCTCTTGGAATTGTTGTTTCAGGAAGCCCCGGGTCTCTGCGGCTCCTCTAGAAGTGCTCATTACTGTCTGGGTAATGTATTCTCACCAAGTAGCTATAATAGAATTAGCTCTACATTTTATAGGTTATTCATTGGAGGGCAGTTGGGGATGGAATATATTTTATTGGCTCAACAACATGTTTATTTAAACTCTTGGTTTGAGGTACCCCAATCAGGCATAGATTCAGATACTAAAGTTACATTTTAGAATCCTGAAGAGTGACTTTAAACACATATCCATGTGTTTAATTTTAAATAAGTATCAAAATATACCTCTCAGAGAATTCCAGTACTCATTTCGAATTTACTGTACATTGTCATGGAATCATTAGAACATGAAGTGAGAGTCCTTTGAATCCAAACCCCTAATTTAACAGATGAGGAAACTGAGGCATAGAGAATAATTTTAGTGATTTGTCCCAAGTTATACAACTACTGTTTGAGATGTGATTTGAAGTCAAATCTTCATAAGTTCAATCTCTTTTCACTTTACAATAGGTCTAAGTCTCTTTCCACTGTACCAAATCTAATTTAAAATTTGTAGATCCTATAAAGGCAATGATTTAATCAATGTATTGAATACTTTCTGTTATTTACACATTTTTCTAGAAAGCAGATCATCAACTCCTTCGTAATTTACTGTGTAGTTGCCTAACTTTTAAGCCATGTTACACAATACTCTCTTTGGCATGGTCAGCGTTCTAGATACACTGACTCATTTATTGTTCCCAACACATGAAGTTCTATCTTCTATCTCCAATACTCTATACTCTTCCCTTTCATTCCTGGAATGCATTTTATCTTGATCCATTTTCATTTATGATCCCTAGTTCTTTTTTCAAGACTTAGTCAAGTGACCTTCCATACCAAGATTTTCCTGATCTCCCTAGATCTTAGCTCACTACTCCCCTGGAGAAATGGGTGGATGAAAATTATTTGTTCCAATGGTTTTGATAGTGCCTGAAGTAAGTGCTGTGGAGAGCACTTAGAACTTGGTCAGACATGGAAAATACCAAGGTCATCCATTACATCCTGGACCATCACCAATCATCTTGACTTTTGCCTTGCCACTGGATTTTGCACAACTATGTTTTACTTAAACGAATTCATATGAGTCAAGACCTCACTCTCAGATGTAAGTAGTCATTTTCAAAATTGAAGTATGAACAACAAAGTTCCTCCTGCCCATTTATCTTTGTGTATACGTTTAAAATTTATCTTATATTTATTGATCAACATTACACATTAGTATTCTACATTCCTCCTAAATGAATTTTTGTCTTGTGGTATAATAACTAACATATTTGAGGGTTGGGTGGAGCCCTAGACCACATTTTAACTTTCTGGCTTCCCTTGCTGCTTTGTTGTTTAAAGAATGACATTATTGGCATTCACTCAGGCAAACTATGTCAATATCTTCCTAGATGCCTCACTTTCTGTCATCCCCCATATATAATGAGTAGCCAGATATCATTGCTTTTGCCTTCATAATAAATCTCCTATATGTCCCCTCATCTCCCTTTACACTAGCCAACACCTTAATATGATGTAGACCCCCCTGACCACTCACCCATACTATTGCAGTAGTCTTATTAGTCCCAAGCCAAACATTTCTATATCTAAATGTTTGGGTAGAGAATTCATGTCAAATCCTTTCTCTCTTCTCTTCCTTCTCCTGCACTTTTTGACCTTCCCAGCCAAAAAAATGTTCATCAAATTGAACTTTCTTCAAAAATCTCACTTTCTGCAAGAAGTTTGTCCTGATCTCCCTCAATGCAAGCGCATCATGTCCAAATTCTGTGTGCATATCTTGTTTGTTCATAGTTTTTGATTGTTGTCTCACAATTATAAGCTCCTGGAGAAAAGTGACTGCTTTTGCCTAGTCCTTAGAACATCATTAATATTTACCAAAGTTTTATTATATTGTTGTTTATTATCATTTGCAGTGTAATCAAGAATAAGTGACTTGCCCAGAATCACACAGCTAGGCTGAATTCGAACTCAAGTCCCCCCTACTGGAGGGCCAGTCTTCTATTCACTGTGCTAACTACCCCTAAATGATCATTTATTTAAATTGACATGACTTGATATTGCATTGTGTTTCTATAATAGCAGAAAAAGAATATTGATACTTGAGTGGGAGGCAATTCACTTCACCTCTTTGGACTTCAATTTCCTCATCTATAAAATAAGGTGGTTGTACTAGATGACTTGGGATGTCCTTTCCAGCTCTAAATCTAAGATTTCATGATATAGGGAATTTCTGATGAAGGAGTGTCTTCTCTTTTCCTAGAAAGTTACTTGCTGAGGACATTGAGTGATTTAGTCAATATTACACAGCTTGGATGCATCAGAGAAAAAAAACTTGAAACCAAATGCTTGTAATAATATATGGATGTTCTCCTATACACGATAGCCCCATCGTTTTTACAGGTTAAGTGGGAGTTAAGGTCACCATTGTACACAGAGTGGGAAGCCTGAAGTCAGGAACTCATCTTGAGCTCAAATCCAGTCTCAGACACTTACTAGCTGTGGGACCCTGGGCAAGTCTCTTAATCATGTATGCCTTGGTTTTGCCATCTGTAAAATAATCCAGAGAAGGAAATGTCAAACTACTCCAGCATCTTTGCCAAGAAAACCCTATATGGGGTCACAGTGTTGGACAGAACTGAACATGAATGAACAATAACGATAAAAAAATAGTGGGCACAACAAATTGTTCACCTAAATTAAAAATCTATTTTTTCCAAATGCACTGCGCTGAAAGATGAGAACAAAAGGACAAAAATGAATAAAAATAAACCTGACCTACTGGCAAAAAGCTTAGGATATTATAGAAAGGCTGCAGCCTCTTCATCAATATCTATCACCAAAGGTAGAGTGTGATAGAGACAAAGCATAGATGCAGATCATATGCTAAAGGTACATTTGCAGGTTAGATAGACCTTGCTGTCTTGGAGTTGTGAATGTACTGGTGTGGATCATCGATGGTGTCTCTGTATCTTGAAGACAGGAAAATATAGCTTTTGTATTAGTGATTTAAAAACAAAAAAAAAATCAAATGATTGGTCTCTTCGTGTGGTTGCACAAGCTAGTCATTTGCCCAACCTATGCAATTTGCCACTCTGAAACATCCAAATCAACTTCTGAACCCCTTCTCTGATTTTTCAGTGATTTAACCTATAGTGGAAATTATATTGAATTTTGAACAGAAAATATGACTTCAAATCTCAGCTCCTTCACATCTTATCAGTGTCAGTTTTGGAGAAGTCTTTTTCATTCTCTGGGCCTCCATTTCTTCATCTGTAAAATGAGAATGTTGAGACTAGATGAGGGTCATAGTCTGTGAGCTTGAACGGGAAAAATTATATCTTTAATTTCATTAATCTTTAAATAAAGTTTAGCATATCATTCACTTAAAGATCATCATTATTCAAAGAGGCTGATAGACTTCACTGACAGAGAGTGTCTCTCCCTCTCTCTCTCTTTCTCTCTCTCTCATCCCCCGACCCTGTCAGACACACACACACACACACACACACACACACACACACATCACATAGACACACATTATTAAAGAACCCTTTGCTTAGATGGCTTTTGTGCTTCTTCCAACTCTAAAAATCTCTAAAATCCAATGGACTTCAAGCCACTTACTCAAAATTCCATGACCATTTACTACCAACTTTCTCCTGACTCCTATCATCTCTTTGAAAATATTTCTGATATTTTATAGTTTATTCACTTTTGAGGACAGATGGAAATAGAATACATTTTTCCTTGAATTTCTTGACTCAGCTAAATGTTCATTGAAAACATTACTCTGAGAATCCCCTAATTGATGAATCATTTTATTTTAGGGCCTCCTGATCAAGTTGAATTCCTCTTGATGACTTTAGTTATAAGGGAACACAATTCAAGGAGAACAGGAAGCTTTGGAAAGGAGGGAGAAACATTCATTTTGCCCCTGGTTTTCAACCTGCACATAGCCTGGGAACCTAGGGCAAGTGTGATTCATGTTTAGGAAGCATCCCTTAGCACCCTTCACCTCTCCTCATCTCTCTTGCTTCTCTGACACTTTTCAAGTTCACCTACTTGCACTTTGACTATATATCTCTGCCTACTGCCTTGAGGGGGTCCAGGATCTGCAAAGACCTTCCTCCTTGGAGAGTCATACTGTCAAACTCTGCCCAATGGGGTCCTACCTCCAAATGACTCCCCTTCAGGGTAAGATATTTTGAGAATGTTATAGTTTTTTTTTTCTTTGCATCTTTGGCTCTGTGACTTTACTTCATTAATTATATTCTCTTGGATATTAGAAACTTGGGGTTCAGCAAAAATTCTTGCAACTGCCATTCCTGGGCCTGCATTAATACTGAGAGGGTGGGTTGAGAAGGTGAAAACTGAGGTTTCTTGAAATTGTCTATTAAGAAACAATAAAGCTATTTGACTAAACATTTTCCTTTATTTTATATAGCTCCCAATTAAATGGTGATTTTTATTTATTTCTTTTCATCCATATGCACATGCATATTTCCAAGTTACAAAATGTCCCTCCACCCTCCCTTCCCACCCCCCCTCCCCTCAGCAGGGAACAGTCAGGTTAGCATTTTACATACATTTTTGATGAACATGTTTACAAATTAGTAATTTTCAGTATGAGGAATTAGGATTAAGGGAAAGAGATATAAAAGATAATTTTTATAAAGTATTCATCAGATTCTGAAGGGTTGCTTTTTTCTGTATGTTTTGTTTTTCTTCCTCTATTTGGGGATAATACAGTACATAACCAGTCAAATACAGAGGAGTTGCTTCCATCAAGGTTGTTCATCTCGAAATATTGTTGTTGATGTGTACGGTTTTTTTTTTGGCTCTATTCCCTTTCCTCGCCATCAGATCCTGCAACCATTTGTGATTTCTTATAGAACAATAGTATTTCATAGTATTTATGTACCATAACTTGTTTAGCCATTCCCCACTTGATGGACATCCTCTCAATTTCCAATTCTTTTCCACTACAAAAAGAGCTGCTATGAATAGTTTGGAACATGTGGGACTTTTCCCATTTTTTTTTACAATTTTTTTCTGGATATGGACAAAGAATTGGAATTGCTGGTTCAGAGGGTATGAACAGTTTTTTTACTCTTTGGGCATTTTCCATATTGCTCTCCAGAAAGGTTAAATGGTGATTTAAGCCACAAGATAAATTTTCTTTTACGACTTAACCTGGCAGTTATCACAGATGTTAATACCCCTGTGTTATAGATGGGGAAACTGAGGCTCAGAGAATTTAAAGACCTAGTTAAAAATTAATACTAAATGTATCCAGGATTCAAACTCAGATCTCCAAACTTTAAATGCAATGCTAAGACATTACATTTTTACAACTTTATCAAAGGTATGATTTGAGTGAGTAGATGCACCCAACTAAATAATGATATTGTAATAGGGCAGACACATACTAAACATTGCACACCTGGAGATTGTGGAACTATGTTATGAATAGTACTGTTAACAATGTGGTCAGTATTGTCATAAGTTGATTATGTATATACTTGGCAAGTGAAAATCTTTAGCACTGGAGGATTCAGGAGAGTAGGATCATGGTTCTTAAATAATTTTGTGGATATTCCACTATTAAATACATTTTGTTCACATAGAGTAAGCCTTTGAGGTCCCTTTCAACCCCTAATGTTTGTTATTTTTTATTTCAATACTTTATAATTAAACAATAATATGCAATTTAACAAACAGTTATTAAGACCCTACTGCAGGCCTGCCATTATGTTAAGTGATGGAAATACAAATATTGAAAAAAAAGTTTCTGTCATAAAGAAGTTATCATTTTATTGCTTTCAATAAAGCCATCATTAATTATTTTGTCATTAAGAAGCACGCAATTTTAAAAAAAAAGCGTGACCTCTAAAAAGGAAATACAAAATTTTTGTGTATGAGTATAGCATTAAGGAGACCCTGAAAGGCCTTGTTAATGAGCAGGCACTTGAATTACAGGATTATGGGAAGTAGAGATGAAGAGGAAGAACCCTGCCTGGGGTAGGCATGAAATGTGATAGTCTATGAAAAGGCACTGCGCTAGGTGATGGGGTCTTTCTTATAAACAGAAACAGCAAAACAAGTATTTTAAGTGAAACATTGTAGGAATGGTGGAGGGGGTTAAATTCAGCTGAAAAGATAGATTCGAGGTGGATTTTAGAAAGGTTTCAAATGCTAGAGTTGGTATTTTATTGTAAAGGTGAGGGGGATCCTGTGAAGCATTTTGAGCTATTATTTATGAAACTGAATTAAAAGTGTTAAGAAAGAAATAGTAAGTCGATATAAGATGGAGGAAAAATCACAAATAAAAATTATAATCTTGGATGTGAATGGGATATTTATAGTTACTCTCTTTGTGGTAGCAAAGAGTTAGAAATGGCAAGAATTCTTATCAATTGAAGAATGGCTGCAAAAGTAGTATATGGCTGTGATGGAAAACTACTGATCATCTCAGTGATCTTAGAAAGGTATGGAAAGACTTGCAAGGAAATGGGGAAGAGCAAAATGAGCAGAACCAGCAGAACATTGTATATAATAACTGCAATATTATTTTAAGAATGACTCCAAGGGGCGGCTAGGTGGTGCAGTGGATAAAGCACCGGCCCTGGAGTCAGGAGTACCTGGGTTCAAATCCGGTCTCAGACACTTAATAATTACCTAGCTGTGTGGCCTTGGGCAAGCCACTTAACCCCATTTGCCTTGCAAAAACTTAAAAGAAGAAGAATGACTTCAAGCAACTAACTCATTTTGACAATTATAAATACACAAATTAATTATTCAGGACATGTGAAGAAAGGCATTATCTGCATCCAGAGGAGAGAACTGATAAATAAAAGTATGTAAAAATAATTTTACATATGCTTACCTATCTGTATGTAATGTAGCCATCTCCAGGGTAGAATGGGGGCTGGGGGAAGGGATAAGATATGTACGTGATAATTTTATTATATATTTACAATGATTACAAGTTATACAAAATTGATTTGCAATTTCATGTGCAATCATCTTTTTATTATACTATGAAAATGAGTTTTTATTCCATAAATTAAAAATAAAAGAATTTAAAAAAATATTTTAAAAATAAATTGATTTAGAAAATGTGGAGAACAAATTAGAGAGAGGGAAGACTGGAGGCTCTTGCAGGAGTTCAGACAAGGTGATGATGTTATGAACAAGGGAGGAAGCCATCAGAGTGGAGAAAATGGAGCCAATATCAAGTTGTCATGAAGGTAAAGACAATACAATTTGGCAACTAATTAGATATGGAGAATGAGGGTGAGGAAAGATTGGGATAGAACATCCAGGGTTAGAAGCTGGGTGATGGTTAAACCATCCTTGATTTTTTTGTACCTCTTAATAAACCTACTCTGTCTTTTATATATTTTTATATGTGTATTCCAGTTAGAATTTAGACTTTTAGAGCTAGACAATACCTCAGTAAATAATACAAATGTAAGATACTGATGAAAGGAAGGAAGCAAAACTTTTTCCCCACAGTTGACTATTAGAATTTGTTGCTATTTGGCAGTTTAGGTGATTATGCATGTAATTCTTTCAAAGGTGAGTGCAACCATATCTTGTCCTGCTGGAGGCTTGGAAAAGTTAGGGAATCAGTATTTCACTATCTCCTCTACAGTTTCTGCCTGTGATGAATGCCCATCTCTTGTGTCTCATAATTTTCATTTATTAAGTATCTACTGCATGCCAAACGCTTGAATAAGTGCTAGAGATATAAAGAAAGAGAATAGAAGCTACTTCTCAAGGAGCTCATAATGAAAAGGGAGAGACATCATGTTAACAAACAAGATACACCCCGAGAAAGTAGGTGATAATCTCTGAGGGAAAATACAAAGAGTAAAGATGGAAAAAGGCTCTTTATATAAGGAAAGATTTCTGACAATATTTAAAGAAAGCAAAGATAACAAGGGAAATTGTTCTAGGTTAGGCAAATAACCAGTCACATAATAGACAGCAAATTCTATATAATAGAAACTCACCACTTCAAAAAACAATCCTGACCTGTTTTTTACAGTGCATACAGAAATATTTGTCTTATTTGATATTTTGGAGATTAAAGACAAAAGTAAAATTTAAACAAATTAAAATGCTCTGAGAATAACATTCTTACATCTTAGTCACGTCTTTCTCAAGTGTTATTGGAGTCTAGAAAGTATCTCAGTGACTATGTGGGCTGTAGGAATTTGGAAAATTTTTAAGCAGGTTGGGTAGGATTTAAAAACAGGGTGTTCCAAACATCATTATGGCATTAAAATATCTTTTCCTTTCAATTCTTAATTGACTCCCTCTCACTTTTCTCTCCCCCATCTATTGAGAAAATTAAAAAAAAGAAATCTTTAGAAAAATTTATAATAAAGCAAAATAAATTCTTCCATTAGAGAGATAGATGGATAGATAGATAAATAAACTTGGCTTTATGCTTCTAAAAACTGTCTATTCATGTCCTTTGACCATTTATCAATTGGGAAATGGTTTTTATTCTTTTCTTTTGCAAGGCAATGGGGTTAATGACTTGCCCAAGGTCACACAGCTAGGTAATTATTAAATGTCTGAGACTGGATTTGAAGTCCTGACTGGGGTAGGCATGAAGTGTGATAGTCTATGAAAAGGCACTGAGGTAGGTGATCTGACTCCAGGGCTGGCTCTCTATCCACTGTGCCACCTAGCTGCCCCTATCAATTGGGAAATGGTTCTTAATCTTAAAAATGTGTTTCAGTTTCTTATATATTTTAGAAATGAGACCTTTCTCAGAGAAACTTACTGAAAAATTCTTTTGTTTCTTAGGTCTCTTCTAATTACTGCTTTGGGTTTGTTTTTTCAAAATCTGTTTATTTTACACAATCAAAATCGACCTATTAATGAACTTCTCTATCTCTTGTTTTGTCTTAATTCTTCCCATATCTTTATATCTGACAGCTAATTTCCTCTATGCTCTTTTATTGTTTATGATATCACCTTTTAATGTTTAAATCATGTGTCCATTTGCAGCTTATTTTGATATAAAGGAGAATATGTTGGTATCTACCTAGTTTCTACCAAACTACCTATAGTTTTTACCAACAGTTTTTCTCAAATTGTGAGTTCTTCCCTCAGTTGTTGAAATCTTTAGATTTTTCAATCAATGGAGTCCTGTGCGCTTTTTTTTTTTGTAAGGCAATGGGGTTAAGTGGCTTGCCCAAGGCCACAGAGCTAGGTAATTATTAAGTGTCTGAGTGGAGATTTGAACCCAGGTACTCCTGACTCCAGTGCCTTTGCTTTATCCACTGCGCCACCTAGCGGCTTCTTTCCTGTGCTCTTTTGTTTCTATATACATATTATTATATCTGATCTGTTATATTGATTAACCTCCCTCTTTCTTAAACCCAGTAGCAGATTTTTTTTCAACCATTATAGTTTGGAGTATAATTTGGGATCCAGTACTGCTGAGTTGTCTTCTTGCCTTTCTCCTTTTCCCCACAAAAATTTTGTTATTCTTGACCTTTTATTCATTCAGATGATTTATGTCATTATTTTTCCTTGTTTTGAAAAAGAATTCTCCAAAAGTTTGATTAATATGGTACTGAATATGCAAACTCATATGAGGGCAGGGACTGGTTTTGCCTTTCTTTCTATCTTTAAAGCTTAGCACAATGCCTCCTTGGAACAAAATGAACACACAATTGAATATGTTCTTAGAGATTGCTGAATTGAACCCTATTGAAAAGGCAACGGGAGGTGCATTCATCCACCATTAGGGCCATAAGGGCCACTTTTCCACCAAAAGCTTAATTTGGGTACAAATACATAGGATACCTGCAAGTGAACCACTAAACTCAAATGGAAATATCTCTGTGAGTGTCTGTACAAGAGAGAGATTATTTTTAAAATAATATATCTCTTCTATAAGTGAAAGCAATTTTGGAACAGAGATACTGAACTATTTATTTGATATATTTGATATTCTCTCTCTCTCTCTCTCTCTCTCTCTCTCTCTCTCTCTCCCTCTCTCTCTCTCTCTCTCTCTCTCTCTCTCTCTCTCCCCCTTCCTCATCCTCCTCCCTCTCCCTCATCCTCCTCCCTCACCCTCTTCCCCCCACACACACTTCATTCCATTCTTCCCCTGATCTAAAATAATGTCAGCTTACTTTGCTATCAAAAGATCCTGGTTTTTTTAGGTGAATTTCCTTGGTAGATTCTGGAATTTTTGTTTTTGGGGGAGAGGGTTCAGGAAGAAGACAGCTGGTTTTAAGGATTGGGCTTTATATTACCCTATTATTCAGCAACATATTTCACAAAAAATCTGTCTGATTCTCTTCCTTTCAGAAGAACCCATCCCAAAGCAGGGAAAACATGCAGGAAAAAAAAAATTCCTGTAATAGATCCAAATGCACAGTCAAATACCTTATAACAAATACTGACCAATTTCCTCTTTTCTCTTGAAATTTTGAGCTTGAAAAGGCTTGGTTCATTCATTTCTATGTTAGTTGCCAAGAGCTTCATTTACTTTTGGGAAGCATTCATGTAAATTGTATGCTAGCCATCTTCCCTTTTCTCATGATTAGTAATCTCTAGTTAAAGCAGCAAGGTGTTAAAAAAAATACATAGCACAATAGATTTATGCACCCAGGAGAACCTCAAGTGAGGTGACTATTGTTTTATCACATCAATAGAACCACCTTTTGAGGATTCAGAAAATCACTTTTTTTAAGCTGCATTTTGAAACTAATGAGAACCCTTTGCAAGATAATCTCTAAGGAATCAATCAGCCCAAGAACCCCAATAGGTAAGCAAAACCTGCAACTCTCTGCCTTTCTAATTTAGGTCTTTTAGTAAAGATCTGATAGATTCTGTCAGCCTTGATGACTGTCTCAGAATATAAGCCTGAAGTTACTTCTTGCATTTTATTTGCAGGAATACAAATCCCAAAGTCCTTTGATTAAATAAAAAACAACCAGAGAATGAAAAACAATAACATAGCCAAGAACTTTGCACTTGACTTTGAAGGTTGTGGTTTTTAGGATGCCCATTTGAAATGCAAAGGCACAACATCTCTAATCACCACATTCAATGGGGGTCTGACAAGGAATTAACCTCACCTCTAAGTGGTTAGAATTGATCTTCTCAATTTCCAACATTTTCAGGGGGAAAAAAGCCTAATTTGGGGAACATAGATTTTCACAAGCCAAAAAAAGAGAATCTCTTTCTACCCTAAATTTTCCAAAGGATCATAGGTGTCTCACTAGCAGGTTGCAAATGTGACAATGTATTATCTCAGTTCTTCCTTTTTATTTACTTTGGAGATGCTCTGGGCTGAGAAGGAAACAAGACAGGCTACACAGACTCATTTTCAGACACTTAAAATGATATTCAATATTGGATCTATTCACTCTACTAGAAATGTTAAGATCTTTGGTGACTATGAAAATTAAAAATGGTTTCCACATCAAAATCCATGCCTTGCTGTGACATAAGAAAGAATTTTGGCCTCTTAAGTTTTTATCTAAGTGGAGGATAAATACTGTAAGTCAACTGAAATGGGAAAGTTTCAAATATAGCTTGAGTGATGTTCTCTATCTCTGTAATCTTAATACAAGTGATTCAACCTATAAACCTATAAATCCATAAGCATTCATTCAGGACCTACTATGTTCAAAGTATTGTTAGGGATGCAGTGACAAAAATCTCCCAGCTTCAAGAAGCTTAGATTCTATTAGGGAAGATAATAAGTTCATATATGAACATGAATGAAATCAATGCAAAACAAAGGTGGTAACTTGGATGAGGTGGAGGAAGGGTCAAGGAAGTGGGGCTATCACAAAGGGCTTTCGGTCATTTTAACAAGATGCAGCTCTACCAGAGATGTCTTCCTCATCCATCTCCCACTGGAAGCTTGGACTCTGGCCTTTGCACATTGACCTTTGCTAGGTAAACTTTTACTTTATTCTGTTCAAAAAATGACTTCTTGGTCACTTCCTGGCCATATCTGTACCATGTCACCATTCACATTAACTCCCTCCCTTCCCATACATATTTCTCCTTCTCCTTTATAGGTTGGCTTTCTCCATCCTTGCTTGTTCATTTTTGTACTCCAAATGTTTAGCACAGTGGTCCACAGACAGTGAGCACTTAGTAATTATGTTATCATTTTTATAGCTGGTAATAGCTGAGTCTTGAATAAGAAAGAGAAATCCTAAAAGATTCTGGTGAAGACCAGGCAATCTTTACCAGTTCTTTGAGCTGTTTAGCTCATTTAGCCTCCTTTTCATCCAGCTGACTTCTAAGCCAGATGTTCTCATCTATCAATCAATAAATGAATATTTATCAAACACCTATTAAGTACCATGTGCTGAGTAGATACAAAAAAAAGCAAAAGACATTTTTTTAACTTTTGCAAGGCAAGAGGGTTAAGTGACCCTCCCAAGGTCATCCAGCTAGATAATTGTTAAGTGTCTGAGGCTGAATTTGAACTCCAGTCCTCCCACCTCCAGGGCTGGTACACTACACCACCTAGCTGCCTCCTGCAAAAGATAATTCTTGCCTCAATTATAAGCCTTCAAGGAGTTTATAATCTAATGAGGGAGATGAAATGCAATCAAATACAAACAGTGCAGCCATATACAGAATAAATAGGGGATGATTAATAGAAGAAAAGCACTGGAATCAAAAAAGGTTGGGAAAAGCTTTAAGTAGAAGCTAGGATTTTAGTTGGGACTTAAAGGAAGGTGAGTAGAAAGAACAGCAGATGGAGAGAATTCCAGGCAGGGGAGTCAGCCTGGGAAAATGCCCTAAAGGTGAAGGGTCTCCTTCATGGAAAAAAAGCAGAACAGTGTCTGGATAAAAGAACATGGGTTGAGAAGAAAAGTGTGTCAGAATTTGAACAAGGAAGGTGAAAGCAAGATTATATAAAGGCTTTGAATGCCTGAGCATTTTGTATTCCAGCCTAAAAAGAAGAGGAAACCACTAAAGTTTATTGAGAAGGGTGGAGAGGTGTAATATCAGAATGGTGTTAAAGAAAATCACTTTAGTGACTGAATGAGGGATGGTTGGGAATAGGGAGAGCCTGGGGCAGGCAGAACTCGCTTCCCACCCAGACTTCTGCAATAATCCTCCTGTGAGGGGGTTGAGGGCTTGTGTCATGAGGGTGACAGTGTCAGAAAAGAGGAGGCATGTTTGAGTGACGTAACAAAGATAAAATTGACAGACTGAGTAGTAGCCTGAATGTGGAGGTGTAAGAGGTTCTGTGGATTCCTGGATGACTCCTAGAATGTGAACCTTGAGGGATTGAGAGAAGGGTATTGTACTCTACAGCAACAGAGAAGGGGAAAGGGAAGAATTCCATTAAAATTGTTCCTTTTTAAATATACTGAGAATGACAGTTCTATTGGAAGAGTAGCTCCAGATGTCTGAAAGGCGATTGGAAATGATAGATTAGAGGCCAGTAAAGAAATTGGGGCAAGATAAATAAATTTCAGAATTATCAGCATGGGATGGCAATTAAATTCTTGGAAGCTAATGAAATCACTAAATGAAGTAATTTAGAAGAATAGAGGACCCAGGACAGAACCCTAAGAAACACCTATGATTAGAGAAAAGAAATAGATAGGAGGAGAACCAGGAGAAAGCATTGTCCTCAAAACATAAAGAGAATAAAATAAATTAAAAAATCAAGAGAAGCAGGAGAGAATGATTAACTGTGTCAAAGCCTGTAGAGAGGTCAAGGCGAGGGAGAACTTTCACTGACCATGGAAGAGAAATAGTGAACCCCAGTGGATCCCAATAGAACTGAAAATCAGAGGAAAACCCATATCCAAAAAAAAGCAAAATATTGAAAATATTTGTCAATGAGAGCTGTTAGAAGAACAAAAGGAGTTTTTAAAAATATGCTGATATATTCATTATCATTCAGTAAAGTACACTGGTTTGTTATTAAATTCATTGTATAAATCATTTTTGATTAGCCAAATTGCAAAGGGTCCACTTTCAAGAGGCTATATGGTACAAATGATTGCCTCTTTTCTCACAAGGGTGGCACCTGAACATGGTTAGTGCCTCATCAACACTGATAAAGTGTGAGAAATTGCCCTCTAAATTACATAAGTTTCATCTGAATGCAGAACACCTCATCAGGTGTCAAAATCTTATCTGCTGAGTGTAAATTAACCTTCTCATCAATAGCAATGTTATTTTTTAACGGTTTATGAAGATTCCAAATTTATATAAAGGGAATCAACAAGGCTGTTTACCAGAAAAAAAAAAAGAAAAGCAAAAATAAGCCACAAAACAATATCATCCTACCCTCAATAACATGAATAAAATTAAATGGCATTAGCATCAACCATTTAAACATTCTTCACTATCTCCAGAAAGATAAATTGAAATGAAGAGGCAGCATAAACAGCCCTGCATGATACAAGAGAAGAAAGTGCTTGAGGACATTATGTAGATGGTAGAAATTCAAAGAACTGTAACAGGGTGACAGGAGAAAAATTCTGAAATAAGTATTCTCCGGATTGCATATAACAACCAGGGGAAAGAACACAGCACGTTTCCAGTATGAAATCTTGCCTCCCTCTCAGAAATATTTTCCTGATGTGATTGAAACTTTATCTACAAAATTATTATCATGAGTTTTCCATAAATTCATGCAAAAGAAATTCATCAGCTGGAATGGAAAAATGAAATAGCCTTCTACTTAAACAAAATAGTAGTGGTGTGAGTATAATGCCTGTCCAGAGGTCTTTACAAAATAGATGAGAGTTAAGGGGTTCATTAGAAGGAAAGGCTGGAATTTCAAAGACAATGTCAATTTTTTTTTGGTTAGGAAATGGGGTTGAGTGAATTGCCCAAAGTCACACAGGTAGGTAATTATTAAATGTCTGAAGTTGGATTTGAACTCAGGCCCTACTGATTCCACTGCAGCCACCTAGCTGCCCCCAAGACAATTCCAATTTTAAATGTAATTGAATTCAGCAGGAATTAATTATAACTATGATAAATCCTTTGTGAAACAGTTATCCCAAGGTTTGCTTCAAAAAATATAGTCTCTATAAGAATAAAATATAGATCTGAAAGTCTCACATATTTAGGTCTTAGAATAAAGACTGTTATTTCACAATTACAAAATATTTACATAAAAAATAGTCTGTTGTTTCAAGCAACTTCTCTGATGGACTTAGGATAAAGAATGAGATCCATCCAGAAGACAAAGCTGAAGGTATCTGAATACAGACTTAAGGCACACTGGGATTTTTTTTTCTCTCACTTTACTTTTCTTGAGGTTTCTCTATCTTTGTGGGAGGAGAGGGGATTATGTTTACTTTTATAAAAAGACTATTCTAGTAATGTGAAAAATAAATAAAAACAATCTAAAAAATTATCCTTAGACTAAAAAGAAAAAAAAGAAAGCAGTTTGAATGGTTCCTATTGTGAAGGGTAGGACAATTGATAAAAGCTGACTAACCACATCAAATTCCTTAGTTACTATAGGGTATTATGGATAAGAGTTGGGGGAAAGTACTACACAAAGAGCAAAGCAATCTAAAGAGGTCACTGAGTATGCATATGTAGATGTAACCCTTGGCTCAGATCCACAACTCTTTTTTTCACACACAGACTGTTTTTAATCTTGAAGGTTTTTATTCAGTAAGATCTAGGTCCTCTGGTGCAAGGGAAAAAAAAATCACCAAATTTGAAAGTTGGAAGTGATCTCAGAGGCCATTTAGCCCAACTCCTATTCAAAAAACTCCCAAACCTCTATTGACTAGTCTCATCCAAATTCTGCTTGAAGACCTCCAAGGAAAGGAAATCCACTGCCTCCTCAGGAAAGTCATTCCTTTGGGGCAGGTTTAAGTGTTGTGCAGTATCTTCCTGATTATCCTATCTAAATTCTCCTCTTTTCAATTTCTACTTTCTGGGGTAAAAAAGAACAAGCCTAATCTCTGTTTCACAACCTTCAAATATTTGAACAAAATTATTATGTACCATCCACCTGAAACATTTTCTCCAGGTTCAACATACACAAAGTTCTCAACTGATTCTCATATATCATGAACTTGAGACCCTTCACTCCTCTAGTTGCCTTTCTTTGACAATATACCTTATTTATATTCTTCCTAAACTGTGGTACTCTAAATTGAATTCAGTATTACAGATGAGGTATGACAAGAACAGATTACAGTGGTATTATCATTTGACTCTTCCTGGAAACTGAGGTCCTTATATGATAGCCCAAGATTTTATTCACCCTTTTTTTTAGTTGCCACATCATATTATGGACTTATACTGGATTTGCAGTTCACTTTTCAGAACAATTGCTGTCTATCCACATGTCTTTCCATAAATTGATTTTTAAAAAATATTCAAGTGTAATATTTTACATTTATTCTTTATGAATTTCAACTTCTTAGATTCAACTCAAAGATCTAGCCTGTCAAGAGCCTATTAGATCTCAACTATATCATCCTATATTAACATATAGCTGGCTGGCTATCCTTCCCAGTTTTGTGCCATTTGCTTATTTGATGTTCAGAATTTCGATGATTTTCTCCAAGTAATTGATAAAAACTTTTGATCCCTAAGGTATTCCTAGTGACATCCTACCATGTTGACACTAAGCCATTGGCTGTGACTCTTTGATTCCATCTATTTCTGAAGCCAAATGTTTGTAATTATGCTCACTTAACTCATTTCTATCACCAAGCATGCTCAGTTCCATTTCAGGTAGTACTAAAACACACCATAGATTTATTAAAAGGCACATCCAGAACAGAAATTAGATGCAAATCTGAACTTTGCTAGTAAGGGAATAGTTATATACTGCCTTCTATTGAATGCATTGTCTTTTCTTCTCCTTGCCCCAGGAGGTTCTATTATATTTGCCATCAAACTCCAGTCATCAGCTCTTACTTTTATACCACTATGATGCAATGTCAGGAACAAATAAGGTGATAGCTGCCTACCTCCTTCTTTCTGGGATCTGGAATCTCCCTTGTTTTTGTGCTCTTTATCCCTGCACTCTAACTCTTTGTGACGTTGCTACAAATCATGCCACAGAATATTAGCCATCATTTTGATTATGGCTCCTCTCATCAGCATCTCTTTTCAACCTCTTCAGTTTTCTTGAGTCAGAAAATGTCTCTCCCTGATCTTTTTGTTGGCTCTGCTGCTACAAAATTTGATTTTAAAGGGAAAAATGTTGGAAAAATTCAACCTAGTTGGTTTCTCCTAATATTCCATCTTGGCTTCTAAAGCTCTTTTCACTGTTAAAATTGGTCTCAGTGTGTGGTACAGGTACAATGGGGCTCTGAGACTCTTTCAAAGGGTCTGCAGGATGTAAACAATTTTCATAAAAATACTAAGACTTTTAATTTCATATAAGTAGCTATAGATAAAACTCACATAAGAGTATTTTAGGAGGTTCCTTAATAATTTCCAAAAATATAAAAAGGTTCTGTCCAGAGACCAAAAAGTTTGAGAACTGTTATGATACACAATACAAATGTCCATTGTCTGTCTCAGTTTGGCATCAATTTAATTTCAGTGAAATCTGTTTCAGCTTTACTCTAGGACAACCTCTATAGGAGCTCACAAATGGACAGTTTGTTACAGGACTGTATGAATCTCCATGATAGTTAAAATGACTAGATTAAAAAAGAAATCCAGAGACATGAAAAATATGACATTTATTGTTGATTTTGTAAATGGTCTAGGCACAAGTGGTTATTTTTAGCATGTCTTGGAATCACATTTCCTGAAATCATGCAAATAAATTCAGTCTATTGTTGAAAAAAGGACAGGTTAGACCTACTCTACATCTCTTTTACTTTATAGGAGACCATTTTAAAGAGTTTATTTTTGGCATAGTTTTCTGTTAGATAAAATTTAGACATTTGAGGCAATTAGTTAATGTCTATTGGTCCCTTCCACATAGGTCTACCTGTGTCATGAGGAAAAATCTGAATAATATTCTTTTTTCTTCCGTTTACTCTCTATCAAGAGTCACATTTTCCAGAGTTGGCCATTTTATACAAATCTCATATAGAATAAAAGAATATTCCAGGAGCTTAGGAGCTTTTATTGCAAAGAAATGGAAATCTGAAGTCATCTTCTTCAGTTCAGTGTATTTAAGTACTTGCTCATTCATTTGTATTCATAAAGGCATCCCAAGAGGCATTAGCTTAGAACCTGGGGTATTTTGTTCAGTAGACCTGTTTCTGAATAGATTGCTGAAACTGGGTTTAATTTAGCTAAATGAAGGGATAGAGCTTTAGAGTTGTTTTTAATAATAATTCTAACTATTGAGGAAAGAACCTCATATGGGGGAATTCAATCAATCAATACTTATAAAGCACCTATAATGTGCCAATATCTTTCCCATCATTAGAGTCACAATTGCAACTATTACATTCTAATGAAGATGTATCAAATACATATAAATATAAATTATAATACAAAGTAAATATAAAGAGAATAAATACCAAGTATATGATTTTAAGCTAGCTTGCAGAGAGAGCATTACCAATAAGAGGTATCAACCTTATTGGTGCCTAATCTTTGAGTTTCATAAAAGTATGTAAACTAATTTATTACACTGTTACTAAATATTAAGTAGCATTAATGAGTTAATGAAGAACAGTGTTGTTTGGGTATCTTAGAATCGGGGAAATGTGGGTTCCTATATCACCTCTGAAAAATGCTAGCTTTGTGACTCTAAGTCTCTTAATTTAGCTCTGCCATTTTGTTACTTAGAAATGGCAAGTAAATTTTCTCATATAGGATAGTAAATATGTTATTATAAGAAAGTATTGGAAGCAGTCAATGGCCTTGCTGATCATCTACCAGGTTTTGTTAGTTGCCACTCTTTTTTAAAATATTTTATTTGTTTTCCTATTATATACAATAGTACTTTCTATCTATCATTTTTGTAAGGTTTTGAATTTTATACTTTTCCCCCATCCTCCCATCCCTCCACCCACTCCTCACACAGAAGGCAGTCTGATGATCTTTACATTGTTTCCATGCTACTCAAAATTGAATGTATTGAGAGAAAAGTAATATCCTTGAGGAGAAAATAAAATATTAGAGATAGCAAAATTATGTAGTACATGAGATTTTAAAAAAATGAAGGTAATAGACTTTGATCTTTGTTTAAACTCCATTCTCTGGATTGAGATGGTATTCTCCATCACAATTACTCTAAAATTGTCCCTTATTATTTCAGTAATTAAATGAGCAAGTCCATTAAGATTGATCCTCACGCCTATGTTGCTGTTAGGATGTACAATGTTCTTCTGGTTCTGCTCATCTCACTCAGCATCACTTCATGCAAATCCTTCCAGGCTTCCCTGAATTCCCATCCCTCCTGGTTTCTAATAGAACAATAGTTCCATAACGTACATATACCACAGTTTGTTCAGCCATTCCCCAATCGAAGGACATTCAATCAATTTCTAATTCTTTGTAACTCCAAACAAGGCTGCTATGGATATTTCTATACAAATGATGTTTTAACCCTTTTTCGTGATGGCATCAGGGTACAAACCCAGTAGTGGTATTGCTGGATGAAAGGGTATGAACATTTTTATTGCCTTTTGGGTATAATTCCAAATTGCTCTCCAGAAAGCTCCACAAAAAATTCATTAGTGTCCAAGATTTCCTACATCCCTTACAAAACTGACCATTGTCCTTTCTGGTCATATTGGCCAATCTGATAGGTACCTCAAAACTGCTTTAATTTGCATTTATCCAATCAGTAAAATCTTTGGAGCATTTTTTCATATAACTATGGATCACTTTGATTTCCTCATCTGTAAATTGCTTTTGCATATCCTTTGACCATTTGTCAATTGGGGAATGGCTTGTTTTTTTAAAAATAAATTTCTAGAAATAAAATGAGCACACAAATCAGTTACACAATTGTTGAACAAATTATCCTCCATGAATAATTGAACAAATCAAGATCTATTTATGTAACAGAATATTATTACACTCTACAAATGGTCAACAGATGAATTTAGTGAAACATGGCAAGATTGGCATGAATCAGAACAGATTGTGGTGAAATACTATTACTATAAGAAATGATGAGGGAAATGATTCCAGAAAAAATTGGGAAGTCCTATATAAAAGGGATTAGAGCACAAAGAACTTTGTACATAGTAGCAACAATATTGTATGATGATCTACTGGAATGCTTTAAATATTCTAATCAATACAAAGATCCAAGACAATTCTGAAGGATGTATGGGGAACAATGCTCTTTACCTCCAGAAAGAGAACTGTTGGAGTCTGAATGCAAAAGTATATTTTTTTAACTTTATTGTTTGTTATGATTTGAGTTTTCTTTTGCAATATAATTATTATAGAAATGTTATATGAGGACACATGTAATATCCTTTCAGTTTGCTTGCCTTCTCAAGTAGAAAGATAGAGAAGTAAGGAAAGAAATATGGAACTTAAAAGAATGTTAAAATCACTGAAGGGGAAAAAAAGAAGAATCAGAACAAAGTATACAACCACAATAAAAGAGCTTTAAAATAATATAAAAATGGATCAGTGAGATAAGTACAAGGACTTAATTACTGCAAACCATGCCTCCTACTTCTTTTCTTTTCTTATTTGGTTTTGCAAGACAATGGGTTTAAGTGACTTGCCCAAGGTCACACAGTTGGGTCATTACTTAATGTCTGAGACCTTATTTGAATCAGGTCCTCCTGACTTCCAGGCTTGGTGCTCTCTCTACTGTCTCCTAGCTGACCCTCCTATTTCCTAATATTGAAAGGTTGGATAAAGTTACAGAATGAGAAAAACATTTTTAGACATGGCCAATGTGTGAGACGAGGATTGACTACCCTATTTGCTCCAAACACAAGGCTTCTATTGAGAGTCAGGGAATCTTAGAAGATGATTAGAAGAAACGGGTAATGATGTTGATATGTACAGAAAAAAGAAAAGAATATCAGTGAAACACAGAAGAGGTAAAAGAAAGACCAGAAAGGGAAACCAACAAGAGTTTTGTTGCTATTGTTTTCATTGTAATATTGATTATAATATCCATAAGTTTCATTTCATGTATAACCCTTCTGTTCTTTGTACATTGAAATGTTCACATCAGTTGATTTTTTAAAGTCATAATTGAAATAAAATGTCTATACAGAAAGTCTGTGTATCCTACATATAAATATATGAGACAGAAAGGTCCAGTGAACAGGACACTGGATGTGGAGTTGGAGAGACCTCAATTCAAATCCTACTTGAGATAATAACTCTCTTGATCTGGAAAGTCACTTAACCTTTCTCCAGCCCAGCTCCTCAGCTCTAATGGACTTGGTCTCATCTGTGCTTTTGATCCTAAGTACATGAGCCAAGATGTGGCAGCTTAAAAATGATAAGATGTTCTTGAAATGAGCAATCATATAAATGAAATACTTTTTAAAAAGTTTACTTAAAGCATTATATAAATATTTGCTATATTTTGTAACTCTTAAGAACACGACACTCTCCTGAGTCATACCAAAGAAATGAGATTTTTAGACCCCTTCAGCCATTGCCCAAGAAATCTGATAATATTCAAATTAATTTATTGATGGGATTCATGTTGTATGGTGAGCAAACCTTTTCACCAAGCAGCTAGATATTGCAAATTGTAAAAGAGAATAATATGGTTTCATCAATACCTATTAATAAATAAGAAAGAGAAAAAGGAAGTTATTTCTAATAATGATAGCATCCTTTTGCCATTGATCCTTGTGTGTATGGTGGCTAAAGGCATTATGCTAGGGTATGTCCATGCCAGGAGACAGTCCACTCTCTGTGTTAGAAAGCAGAGCTGTTTATAAAAGAGGAAATGTATGTGAAACATAAAGGGCATTATTTCTAACAAGCATACGTACACTCTGTACGGCACCATGGAGAGTTGGAAAATGAAGGAGTCAGCAGTAAAGGGCACCGGTGTCCTCATGGCTGTGATTAAGTGTCTGACTGAGGCTTCCACTTGTTTTTGTAGTCTGATTTTTTTTATTCAGTTTGCAATACAAAGACTTGTCCCACAAGAATAAAATCTTGTCAGCTGCCTAGTGTATCACTCAGTTGGACACAGAAAACTACATTTCTTCCCCATGGGGAGAAATCTAATAGTATGTGACTTTTTCTTGCTGTTTTTTATTTGCTTATAGTTCATGGTAGGCATGTATGGAGGAAAATTTGGCTTTCTGGTGATGATCAGATCAAATTTAAATTGGCTTTCCTGGCATTTGAGGTCCTTTCTTAATTTATCATTCTTTCCCTTCTCCTTCCTTTCCTCTTCCCTTCCTCCCTAATGCAAATGTACCCTGAGTTATTCTCCATTAGGGTCCTTCTGTTTTAACCTGGCCAATTTTTATTTTTTTTATACTTTTACTTCTCTGCCTGGTTTTTGCTCACATGGAACATTGTCTTTCTATTCCAGTAGACAACCATAATCAATCATTAGTCAGCAAACATGTATTATTACTTATTGTTCGTTAGACGCTGTTAAAATTGCTGGTATACAAATAATAATGATAATAATAATAACAACAATAATGTTTGTCCTTCATTCTTGAAGAAGACTACAGCATTAGGGAATTGATGTTACAAGCACATGAACTGGATTTAAGTGAGGAGGGATCAGTCTCAGTTTCTCCTCCAGAGAGAGACCCAGAGTCATCTGGGTCCAGTGACCAGATATGAATCAGGATGATTGGAGATGATGTTAGATGGGAAGTCATTACAGTTAAGTGACTTGCCCAAGGCCACACAGCTAGTAAATGTCTGAGGCTGGATTTGAACTCCTGTCCTCCTGACTCCAAGGGCAGGGCTCTATCCACAGTGCCATCAAAGAAAGGTAAAAATAAACAAACACAAAATCAATCAAAACAAGATACAATATAATTATCCAGGCTTCTTTTAGCAATCCACTTGATGAGGTCTTTCCTGATAACTCTGTTGACAATATTGAGAGATGTGGATGGAATGAGAGAACACATATATGATGTTTGTACATTGGTCCAAATAATTTTGAATAAAGGATAAATGTAAAATGAGAGATCTCTGTCTCCCAGGTTATGGTTTTGTCCTGTATGACATTTTCTGATGAAGACATTGGTGGCATTGTGACCAAATTTTGAGCTGACAAGAGGGGATGCCTAATAAAATTTTTAATGGAATTTATATCTAGTAAAAGTTATGAAACAAACAGACCAAAACAGTGAACTGAATCTCATAAGATTAAAAGGAATGAATTTCAAGTTCCTCTATTCATTGTAAAGGCTTTACTTTAGAAAATTCTGCTAAAAATTGATACAATGCCCAAAGATAAAAGTATGCATTTTGCATAGTTTGCTCTAGCAATACCACTGCTGAGTCTATAACCAAACATTTTAAGAAATAGAAAAATAACTATTTGTACAAAAATATTTATAGCAAATCTTGGATTGAAAATCAAAGGGATGTCAATCAATTGGGGAATGACAAAACAAACTGTGGTATATAATTATAAGGAGATATTATTGTTCTATAAGAAATGATACGATGATTTCAGAAAAACTTGGAAAGACATGAACTGCTGAAAAGTGAAGTGAACAAAACAATGAGAATATTGTTCACAGTAACAGCAATAATGTTCAGTGAGGAATTAGCTTTTCTCAGCAATACAATGTTCTAAGACAATCCCAAAGGACTAATGCCAAAGTATACTTCTGCCTCCAAAGAAAGAACTGCTAATTGAATATAAATGGAGCAAGCTATGTTTCACTTTCATTTTTCCCTTTGAGTCTTCTTGGGCAACATGACTATTATGGAAATGTTTTACATAGTTACATACCTACAATCAATGTCTGATTGTTTACAGGCTTGGGGGGGGGTGAAGTGAAACTCAAAAATTTAAATAAAAATTTAAAAATTAACAAAAAGAAATTTCTGCTAAAATCATAGCATACCCACATTCTTAAAGGTTTTGCCAAAAGGTAACAGTCACTGCCATATTCTACCAACCTGGAAAATCAGACAGATGGCGTAATAGATAGAATACTGAACTGGGAGTCCTGAATTTAAATTGAACATCTGTATAACCCCTGACAAGTGACCTCAATTTGCTCATTTATAAAATGAGGATAACAATAGCAGATATATATATCATAATGGTGCTGTGAGCACCAAATAAGATCATATGTGTAAATGAGAGATATTATGCATATGCATATGTATATATATGTAAGTGTAAACTGTGTGTATATTATATATAGTATATATATTTATATATAAATATATATACATATATATATATATATATATATATATATAGAGAGAGAGAGAGAGAGAGAGAGAGAGAGAGAGAGAGAGAGAACTATACCCACCTTAAAATGACCATGAAAAGCTAGGCTTATATACTGTTTATTTCCTCAACATTTAGCAAAATTCCCAACAATCAACAATTAATAAATAATTGTGGTTTGATTGAGTTTGGAAACAGATTTTTAAACCTGCTGAAGAAATATGATATGTGATCAATTATTGCTGTCGCTTGTGCATCTGTGTTGAAGAGATCCAATATCTCATAAATGTGATAGATATTGAGTGCTGGACACTAAGAGTCTAAAAGAATGAAACCATCCCTACTCTCAAGGAGTTTATATTTTCCCAGAGAATGACATTATAGCAGCTACCCACTCATCCAGTAATCAAAAAGTGTCATTTGTCCAAAAATATGACTTTGGATTTACTTAGTTCCTGCTTGAGCTTAGTCTCTCAAAAATCTCTCTTTGGCTTTTACCTGACAAATGCCATTATTTTAAATTATATACATATTAAGGTATCTTGAGGACAAGAATAAGATTAAAGGAAAGTCTTATTTTTGTGTTCATGGAAAAATTATAAATGGTGGCTCTAAAGAAGATGAAATATTTGGGCATTTCTAGCCAATTGTATTGTAGAATATAAGCTTCCGGATGGCTCTGATTGTTCTTCATGTCAACTTTTGTTCCACCAGTCCATGGAACAGTGCTTTGAATATAATAAAGCTTAATAAACGGTTGTTAAATTGGAAAATATCAATCCACATTTTCAGACTGTGATGGACACGACATCACGAACAAAATGTATAAACTAGTAGATGTTATAGAAGAATGATAAGTGGTCAATAAGTTAATAAGTATTTATTAAGCATTAAGCATACAAAGAGAGAGAGTATAAGCAATCTCGGACCTCAAATAGTTCATATTTTGGTAGGGAAGGCAATTTGCAGAAATAGGTATTGGTAAGAAATAAAGAGAGCAGGTGGAGAGGTAACTGTAGTTGGGTTTAGCATAGCATTGCAGACCCCAGAAAAGACTCTCTGCAAGAAAGGGACATTTGAACTAACCCTGAAAGGAAGCCAGGGAATAACAATAGAAGCCAGAAGCCTTTGAACAGGAAATATCAAGCTTCTCTAAAGAAAATATAACCATGTTTGTACAGGGAAATTTTGAAGAGCTCAAATTTAAATAGCTATATAAAAAGGATAAATAACCGAGTAAAAGCTCAAATTTGAAACAAAATATATAAAAAGGATAAATAACCCAGCAAAAGTCAGGCATGCCTCATATCAAAATATCAAGATGATAGAGACTGAAACAATAGACACATGGCAACACAGAAGTATTTTTTAAGATTCATTATTTTTAAAAAATGTTTAAAATATATATGTCCAATTAAATGTAATGGTAGTTTTCAACAATCATTTTTTGTTTTACATTTTTCTCCCTCCCTCTCATGCTAAACATAGAATCATATTAATTATGTTGTGAAAGAAGAATCACATCCAAATGGAGGGAAAATTAGAGATAAATTGACATAATTTATGAGACAATTTTTAAAAATTCAAGATAGTATACTCTGGTCTGCATTTTAATTCCTCTAGATACAGATGATATTCTCCATCACAGGTCTTTTAGTATTTGTAATTTGTTAATTGTACTGCAGAAATGATCAAGTCCATCATAGTTGATCATCACCCCATGATTCTGTTCTTCTGGTTCTGTTCCCTTCAGTCAGCATCAGTTTATCAAATCTTTCCAGGTTTTTGGACATCCTGTCCCTCTTAGGGGGAACAATAATTTCTTTCACATTCATATACTACAATTTGTTCAGCCATTCCCCAATTGTTGGGCATTCCTTCAATTTCCAGTTCTTTGGTCCTATGAAAAGAACTGCTATAAATAGTTTTACATGTTAATTTTTTACCCTTTTCATGATAAGATTCGTTATTTCCAAGTTAGGAAGGGAGCTTAGAGAGATGGGTTATGTTCCCAGGAAGGCATGACTCTCTAGCCAAAATGGAGGCACTATTTGCCTTTCCCCAACATTGCCATGACCTGTCTGATTGACTTGCCTGTCTATAGTCACAGTTTACATTCATTAATTTTTGTTATAGGCCGGGCTCCCCAGTGTTAGGACAGTTGTGTGTGTGGGGGGAAGGGGGATGATCCTAATAGATCCTGTATTGTTCCCTCTCAATTAATGTTATGACCTTGTCATGTCCCTTCTTGCACTGTAGGACTGGGTTGGCTGGGGAAGCAGGCAAGGGGACAGGTCTGGACCTGTTCCTTTCTTCTTCTCATGAGAGTCCTGTACTGCCTCTCTCAGAGAAGCCCTCTGAGATAATCAAGCTTTTCCTTCATTCATGACACTCCTGCTTCTGCTTTCAACATCTTGCTACTTGTTTGGCTGAGACAAAGGGTCATCTAACTCCCATCCCAGGCTCAGATTTATCACATTCTACTTTAGAGGAATGACACTGGTTTATGAATTTCCCTTAATATCTCTCATATTCCCATTCTTGATGAATTTTCCTGACAATATTAAGGCTCCAGTGGTCCTTCTTAGTTGTGGCTCTAAGACAGGGTGGGGAACCTTTCCTCTGTCAAAGATCATTTGTACACTTACAACATCAAATGTGGACTATATTTGTTCAGGCATTTAATTAATTCACCCTTAAAAATCTCCTAGATTTATTAAATTTTGGGTCCAGCCTATGGTTGCCTTGGCAACACCACACCAATGTGGCCTTTGTATAGAGGTTCCATGATCTTTCTCTAAGAGAAGTATAGTAAGTATACAAAATCAAGAAAGTGACAGTTTCATGGAACTCTATCCCAGCCAGACCATAATTAGAGCATTGTGTTCAATGTGGGTGCTAATTTAGAATGTACATTGGAATATGTCCAGAGAAGAGTGAAGGGACTGTGCTGCATGAGGTTTGGCTGGAAGAACTGGAGATAATTTAGCTTGGATTAGTCTAGTTATCTTAATAATCACTGATAGAAAGACTGACAATTAGGTCAGGTCAAACCTACTCAAAGTAGGTTCCCGGAATATTGGAGGCATTTAATAAATGTTTATTGATTGATTGATAAACTAACCATATTTTCTGTTTTAGATAAGATTATTGGATTGATTTTAGGGGAATGTGTATATTTCACTAAGTCATTAGGCAAAGATCTTAATATTCCTCTGAAATAATTTCAAAAATGCAGACTTAATAATAGAAAATTCAATGAAAGCTATAAAAAAGTAGTGGCTAATGGACCACTATCATCTCTGAGGTAGGCTTCTGATGGAATAATTAGAAAAGTACTAAAATTTGAATTAAGGATATGTGAATTCAGATCTTTAGAATTGGAGATGACTAAGTAGCTGCATGACAAACTCGAGTTTCCTCATCTGCAAAATGGGAATAATATACCTGTAAAATTTATATTACAGGGTTGCTGTGATATGAATATACATAAAGCGCTTTGCCTCCTTTAAAGTGCTATCCCACTAATATGAGTTATTATGAACAGAAGTAGTAAAAATGATAGAAGTCTATGGGAGACTTTCTGTGGTTCTGTCCTCTTTGACAACTTTATCAATGAAATCTGGGTATTCTGGCACAGATATATAATCCTTGCTACTGTAGATGGTGATAAAGGTGGATCACCAGAGCTCAGGAATTCTAAGCTGCAGTGGGCTAAGTCACTTGGGTGTCTGTACTAAGTCTCGGGACCAGTTTGAAGAGACCTTGAGAACAGGGAACCACAAATATGCCTTAAGGGGCACAGTGGCCCAAGTTCTAAATAGAACAGGTCAAAGTTCCCATGCCGATCAATGATTGAGTTGGGTTTATGAGTGGCCACTTCCCCTTCCATCCAGGGTAAAAGAGATGGGTTCGTCTCAAATTCCCTTCACAGACATCCAACAAAAAAGTGATTTAAATGGAGAGTTGGGATGATCATTAAATTTGTGGATGGCATGGAACAAGAAAGAATAGTTAATATATTGGAAAACTAAATTTAGCATTAGTTAAAATATTGGATCCCATCTAAAAAAGATAGTTTAATTATAACTTTGATTTTTTAAATCCTACATAAGGAGAAGATGGAGAGAATTGAGTAGATGGTTATTCATCTAAATAAAATTTGAAAGATTCATTTAGTTATAAGCTTATTTTCAGTCAATGGTATTGTAGTTCAAAAACTATAATGGACCTATGATCTCATTCATAGGGTGAACTTCTTCCTCTCTAATGGTATAGTTTGTAACTTATTGATAGCTTCTCATCCTATGAAATTATTGTCTATATCCTCATAGAAATCTTTCATTGAGAATCTACCTACTAGGTTGAGGGCCCTCCTCTAGTTCTCTTGGTTAATGATGAATTATGGTAGAGATCCATTATTTATCCCTCATTTTCTCTTGTGAATTCTTTTTATTTTTTCCATTCATTTCATGGCTATGACAAAATCCTTCTAAGTCATATCACCTGGGTACCTTTTCATTGGAAACATGATAAATTCTACTCACATTTATCATGTAACTCATTATTATCCTTCAGGTAATCCATAAGTTCATTTCTTCAGAGAATATAGAATTTCATGATCTGTACTCAAATGATCACTGGAAGATGACTGATATAATTAAGATTGGCTTTTCTCTTTTTGAGGAGCTTGACAAAATTTATAAAAAGTTGATCTTGAAGCCTTCTAACATATGCTGGGCATGTGGCCTTGAAGGCCTTTAACTTTCTTGGCAGGCTATATAACTCTCTAAGACTGGAGTTATAGAGAAGTTGCCAACTTTTATGAATAGGGAGAATTTCTGCAACAATGAATTCCTCATATCAATAAAACTATAGGTCTAGCTCCCTTCACTGTCAACACATTATTTCTTAAAATGATAAGCATCATGTACATTCCCAAGGCAATCCAACTTGCTCTTTTATTCATTCCAGTTCACTGCTCATGTGTAGTGTGGACTCCAGATATATGCACAAATGGACTAGTTCTGTGAGGATATCTAAAAAGAGGAATTGTCTGACTTCTCCTACAGATAAAGCTAGATTGGACTTTTTGAGAAATGAAAGTCTAATATAAGAAACTTGTAGTGTTCAGAGACTCAATGCAAGTAGCCCAACATTGCCTATAAAGAGGATCGTATGGGGAACCTCACCACCTATAGGGGATCCCTCTCTGATTTGGACCCGGTCTTGGTCATCCCACTAGAGAACAGAAAATATCTTTGGTGAGCAACGTTCTCCTTGTGAATAGAGAATCATATTGGTAACTAGAGGATAGTTGAAGAAAGCTCCTTCAGTTATAGTTTACAAGCTTTAAGTTATAAGTTTTTGACTTTGGCATATGCATGCGAGATATTTGGATGGAAGAGAGCCTTTAAGGCTACTAATTCACATCAATAAGTAATACTAATAAATAGTCATTTAAATGTTTTACATAGTCATCAAACAAAAAACATTAATTAAGGTCTTGAATTCTCTGTGCTCTTTAGTTAATTGTAATTCTCTGATTATGTAGTATGTTTCTATAAATGTAATAGAATAGGGCTTCTTAACCTCATTGGCTCCCTTGAACTGTTTGGTGGAGGTCTCAGTCCCTTTAGAATAATGCTTTTAAAAGCATAAAACAATTAATTAATTAAAGAGGAGAATTAAAGAAGGGAACCAAATGTTAGTGAAAATAAAGACAGGTTTTTTTTTTCTCATAAAGGCCAAAGATTTAGCTATATGTCTCAGATTTAGAACACTTGTACAGGTAATGTCTGTATCAAATGAAACTTTGGTTTGATAATCTCTATTCCTTAGTAATTTTAAGTGTCTATGATTCCTTGATTTTCATTATTCATTTAAGACTTACTGAGTATTTAAGACTTACTGAGGGATACAGGTATGATACTTCATGATTCTGACAATGAGGTTAAGGAAGTCCACAGAGTTAAGAAGCAACCTGGGGGGAGTTCACCCATCATATCTATGACTTCCTTTATCAGTAAAATGGAAGAGAATTGCCTATAGTCCTTTTTTTTTGGTGGGCCATTTTAAAAATGAAGGTACTCATATGAAAGAGAAATTTTTTTAGGAAAAGCAAAATTAAATATTCATATAATAACAATAACTTATAAAGTGAATATGCTTTGACTATGCAAGTCAACCATAGATGCAGTATTAATTCCATCTAGGAAACAAGTAGAGGCCATCTCAGCTATTTAGAACTGGATTAGATGATAAGAATATCTCTTTCTGGGTTTTTTTAAATTTAAGGATAAACAGCTTCCTAAATAACATCTCTAAAATTTCCATCATTATAAGGCTGTATTATAAATGGAATTTTTAAAAAAGAGGTAACTAGATGTACTGTGGATTCAATTTGTTTGTAATTATTATAGGTACAAAAATCTTCGTGGCTATGGCAGATTTTGAATTTAGTCCTTCCTTCCAAGAAGGGAATTTCCAGTGAGTGAATTCCCTCCTCCAGTTATAAACCAGCAAGAGTTCTCTAACTTAGGATCTCTAACTTAGGAACTCTAGTTCCTTGGGGTACCAAGAGGTTAAGTGACTTACCCAGAGTGAGACAGCCCAGGAAATCTAAGAGGCAGTACTTGAACTCAGGTCACTATGCCACAATGCCAATCTAATATTTTATCTCCAATTCTACTTTTTTTCCCTTTAAAAAACAAGCGAAAACATAAAACAGTGTAATAGAAAGACTATTCATCAAGTCTGGAAAGGAATCCTGACTTCCAGTGACCTACTCTGTGACCTTGGATACATAACTGATTCTCTTTTGATCCCAATATTCTCAGCTATAGAATGTGGACAGGAGAGAAGCTTATATCTTAGGTCATTCTAGATTTGTATGAGTCTACTATTTCCCTGAGGATTTTTTCCCAATGAACCAGCAACTTCTCTCTTAATGTCTTCACTGGATATTAAGTATACATACCTGGAGTGTAGGGGACTAGGGGGAAACAGTGCCATACTTAATGGGTAGATTGATTTGATTTTGTTGGTGTTGATGTAAACTATTGAAACAACTATTGAAACTTCCTTCCTTTATAGATTTGAAGCAGCCATCCATGGGAATAACTTTAGATATCTTCCTTCACAATCCAGTCTTCTTTGGACTTAGTTTTTGTCTTTATTTTCCGTTACTAAGACACTTGGTCTGAGAAGAGCCTTTTTTCTCCCCAAAAGAGGTGCTTGTAAATCCTCATGATTGAAAAGCAGGTCTCCTTTCTGAGAGGTCTCCAAAATATAATAACAAGCTTTTCTAGAACCTACTGGCAATGTAGATAGCTAATAGATGAAGGATAGGTAAGTAATACATGTTTTTCACTAGGTAATATTAAAATGGGGTCAAGACCTTGAAATGTAGATCACGGAATTGATAGTTCTCATTTTTGCCCCTTGGAATGTCATTCTGAGCAAATAAAGCTACTACTTTAAATAGGTTTACCCCATTTGGACCCATTTTCCCAGCATGAAGTTAATATTTCAAGATCTGAACCATAGCAATTGCATAGAACACATTTCTTCTACAATTGCTAGTTTTCTCTAAGTCTGAAAGTAAATTACCTATTAGAATTTCAATTGATAGAAGCCTGGAACAGCCAATTAGAAATAATGGGGTGCCTTTGTGAGCACAATAACTTTTTAAACATCCCTTGTTATAGAACAAGCAGACCAAATATAGTGTCTTTATTCTCAGGTCTGATAACCAGAATTCAGAAGAAAAGAGGGAGTGCCCGTCCTAGTTGGACTTTATCTGTTTTGCCATTCTCTAAAAAGCAAAATCATTGGCTTTTAACTATTTAAACTCGTCCGTCACCTACAGACTCATGTTTTGCATATTTAACACCGTAGACAAGGCTCTATGGAAATACATGCCCATGTGGGCATGAATGGAGGATATATTTTCAATCACTTTTTTTCAAGCAAAAATTGAACGTTGTATAGGTCAGCTTCCCTTAATGGCTACCTACTCTATTAGATATCTCTTACAAATGTTGGATGTAATAAATGACTCCTAATTGAGTAGGTGTCATCAGTAACTTTCTTGAAAACTTAGCTGCGTGACATTTTTTATTGATTTTCCTTATATTAGAAAATGAAATGTCAGGTACTATTAATTGCATTTTTACAATAAGCAAGTACAGCAGGAGTAACAGCTAAATGAAAGCACTTCCTGTCTTGAGCACAATGAATGTATTCATTTAAATGTGTTCAATTTAGATGAATGTAACATGTCTATATTCATTACCACTATACAGATCTGTAGGCTGAATTGATGGGGTAGTAATTGCCCTCTTTATAAATGAGACAGTATTGTAGGTTTCTGGAAAAAAAAAACATTTTGGATTCACATTTCCCACGTCCACACAGTTGCATATTCGATAGTCTTTCTTGCCCAGTGGCCAAGGCACTGAAGATAGAGTCTTTTCAACGGCGTTGAGCATTGGGTACACAGCCTTTTCTTTTTCCATTTGCCCAATTGCATTTTAAAGGATTTGTTTTCTTCTGCCAATTTCTGTGCTTCCTTTTGCAAGATGTAGAACCTCTTGTATTTCTTTTCCCAATTTTTCTACTTGATTTTTAAAATACTTTTTGAGTTCTTCCAAGAAGTCTTTTCGGGCTGGAGACCAATTCATATTCCCCTCTGGTGGCTTCACATGTAATACTTTTTCTGTCATCCTCTTCTAAGATGGTGTTCTCTCCACAGAAACTTTCTATTGGCATGACTTTTCTCTGGCTTTTCTTACTCATTTGAGCTCTGCTCCTGGGCCACAGGACATTTTCCCAAACTTCTTGTTTTGGGGGAGGGTCCTATTCACCGTCCATCTAACCCACTAACACTGGACTGGGGTCATCCAGAAAAACTTTCTGTGTTTAGAATGCTAGCCTGGCACACAACTTTGGATAGCAATTTGGACCAGAGAGGAAGTAAGAGGAGATGCTGAGCAATGTCATAATCAATATTTTCTTTGCCTACAAGTAACAGATACTCCCTTAACACAGTGCTTTGCACATAGTAGTCTGTTAATAAATGTTTGTTGACTGATTGAGGAAGAAGGTATTTGTGGGTATCACTGAAAGGATAGGAAGTAATATTATTGGTTCTTCATGTTTGAAGAAGATCACTACATCAGGAAGGTGATGTCATGACAAGTACACGAATTGAATTTGAGTGAGGGGGTGCATTGCTAAGTCACCAGCCTCACTTTCTCCTCTGGAGTCATCTGGGTTCAGTGGCCAGAGAGGAATCAGAATGACTGGAGATAGCCCTGGATGTGGGGCAGTCAGGGGTAAGTGACTTTCCCAAGGTCACACTGCTAGTTAGAGTCAAGTCTCTAAGGCTGGATTCGACCTCCACTGCTCTATCCATTGCACCACATAGGAAGTATTTTGGGGGGATGAAGGCACCATGACTCTATGTTACTCCTGCATTAACACTTGTCAAAGCTCTTATCATTGATGTTGAGTGTATAGGAAAGGAAATGTTCCTAATGGGATGCTGTCGATGGACTTAAAATATCTGTCACAACTCAAAGTTCTAGTTGCTCCACCTTAGTTATTGCTTTGTTGCTGAAAGTCTTCCATTAATTCCATTCCATTGCCTAAATGTTCACATCTAGCCTTTCACCTGCCAAAATGTCAGCTGAGTATAATGCCAGAGACATGAGTATTTTGCCATGCAACACATTTTCCCTGGCCTTGGATGCTCTCTTCTCCCTTGTTAACAATGAAAGAGAACAGAAGCTGTCCTCTGATAGGTAAAAAATCTCTATCCTGATGGGGAAATAAAATTATTAACCAAACTCATAACACTTCTCCTTCCCTTTCATTACAAAGTATAAATTGTAAACCTTTCTGAGACCAGTTCCAATGGCACGAATCGAGCCATTATTCAGTAAATAGAGAAGTTTTCAGTATTCTTTGCAGCTCAAAGCAACTGGTCCTAGTACTGGAAATGGGAGTTCATTGGCTTAGGTACAATGCATTGTTACATTGCCTGTTAAACAACTCTGGGAAGCAAGCCTTGACCTTTCTAAACTTGGGTGATGCTGCATCTGTGTTTGATCGATAAGCAAGCAGGAAATTATTTCTTTTTTTTTCTTCCCCCATGGCAGACAAGCATAATTAAGCAATAAGGCAATAGCTGCTTCTGTGATTATCTTAAGGTGCACCTGGGAACTGCCTTGCTCCTTTTCTAAAGTATCTTCCTGGTAGAGGAGCTGCGTATTAATTTATGCTGAGAAAGATGAAGTTGGTGGGAAAGAATGCTGATGAACAGCAATTTCGGCACAATGTATATTTCTCAAAAATAATCTCTGAGGTTCAACCTCCACCAATTAGAGAGTTCCTCTGATTTATGTAGTTACAGAAGTAAGCAAATATGGAGCATTTAATTGTCAATCCATGAGCAGGAGGTAAAAAAAAAAAAACATAAAGAAAATGAAAAAGCTAAAAAAGCAAAGCCCTGGAAACTTGTGGAAAAATCAAAAACTGCATTTTCAAAGGAAAAGTGATCTGCCCCTAAATCCCACTTTCCATAGAAATTTTCAACTACTCAATATGCTTGGATATAGATTCAAATTTCGGTTTCATGATTTTCCCGGAGGTTTGGGGAATCATTAATACTAGCACAACAATGAGTTCTCTCCTTCCGCCTAGGAAGCTAAAAGGCATGTCTGAAGTAAATTAGAAAATTAGTAAGTCGTTTCCAGTTCTGCAAAGGTAAAGTAGGAAATGTGAAGTTAGGGAAAGAATACTGAGCTAAAGGAAAGGAGATCTGAGTTCTAGGCCTGAACCCTATCTCTTACTAGTTGTATTCTAATGAGCAAGACCCTTGATAGTTAAGTTCTGACCTGCTTCATCTGTAAAATACAGGGGTTGGTTAGATGTTTTCTAAGACCCCTTCTGGATCTAAAGGTTTGTGATTCCACAGATGTGAGTGAAAGATTTTCTATCCAACCAAAGTCTTAGCTTTCAACTTAGGTGATGTATAGAATCTATATGTTTACGGAACTTTGGGCTCTATCATATCATAAACCAAGGTAGGAGGGCCTTAGAGATCACCAAGTCGACCCTTTTCAATTGACAGAGAGTGAAATTGAGTCCCCCAGAGAAGAGATGGACTAGTAAATATTTCAGAAGTGATTTTCTGGGGGAAAATACCCCCAAACTTTTAAACATTTTTAAAGTTGAATCTTCATTATTAACAATTTTGAAGTCTAAGAAATATTTTATATCTAAGTTTCCAACAAAACAATGAATCAAACCCAGATTTGTAGTGCTTGCCAATTACAATATATGCTTACAGTGAAAATTTAACAATGGATTCTCTTAGCCAGCTTTAGCAACTGCTTCTTAAGGTCACACAGGTAATTAACAGGAGATTTAAACCAATTCTTTTCATTCCCCTTCATCAAGTTAGATATATCTCTTTGAAAATGCATTATTACTTAGCTCAGAATATAAAAATTTCATTTAAAAAATCATGAAAATACTTCTTGAATTTCTTCATGTTGCTTCATTTATACCAAATTGTCATCAGTTTCTGTATTTTTGCATTTCAAATTTTATTTCCACTTTAAAAATCTCCCTTTTTAGTGAGAATGTCATAAATTCTAAGTTATGTTCTCTGTGGTTTTTATTTTTTCAATATTGTATTAATTGAGAGTTTTAGTTTTTAATTTATTTGATTCTTTATATTTTTGATTCCTTCTTTCTTTTTCTTTTCCTCCCTTCTTTCCTCTCTCCTTTTCTTCCTCTATCTTTCTTTTTCATCTTTTCCCCCTTTCCCCTTCCCTCCTTCCATTTTTCCTTTCTTCCTTGTTTTGAAATCTTTTTCTATTTTGTTTTATAACCCTAGAAAGTCCTCAGGATTGTCTATTTGATCAGTAAATTTTAATTCATTTCCTTCTGTTCTGGCTTCTGTGTTTTTATTCATTTCCTCCCTTCCTTCTTTCCAGTTTAATGAGCTTCTCCTCTAATTTATTTTCTTGTGAGCTAGCTTTTGACTTTGACTTTTTCCCTTGATCTTTACAGCCTTCCCCTAATTGCTGCTACTTTTCTGTTTCCTCCAAAGTCTTTGGTATCTCCCTACTTTTCATTGTTGCACTGATCTCCGTAACTCCATTTCCTTAGCCTCCATGAGCTAGTCCCTTTGCAGAGTAAACTGTAGAAAAAGAGAGAGAATTGGTTCTAGTTCTAAATCTGTATGTTTGTGTATGTTTGTGTGTGTGTGTGTGTGTGTGTGTGTGTGTGTGTGTGTGTGAGATCTGTGTGTATAAGATCAAACAATTTTATTGGGGCACCAGTATAATAGACCGAGTTAGATTATACTGGAATTCTCAAAGTAGTCCCTTGAACATAAGAGGGAAAGGTCAAATTTGGGCTTTCATGTAAGGAATATGAATTCAATCCTCAAAGCTCTAAGCTGGTATTACCATCAAAGAGATATGAAGTCCAGAAATTGATTTCTAGCTACTTCAGTTTCCTAACCTGAGCACATATTCAGTAACACTAGAAATGATACCTCTACCTAATATCTCTCAAGTCTCCAGGGACCTAGGAGTTTTATGGGTTTCCTAATTGTTTGGAGCAATGTGATTACCCCTCTTACATTTTATATGAGGGAAGAGATAATTTGGATAGTGTTGGTCATGTTTCATTAATGAGGTGACTGAAAAACATCATTGCAAAGGGACTTCCCCAAGGTCATTCAATGAGTTGATGGAACAATACCATAGTGAAACCTGATATTTTTACTACCATCATCAGAAACTGTCAGAAATTCTGTCTTTGCTTATATGACTTGATATGCTGAAGAAAAAGTGAACAGTTCAGTCAAAAAAAAACAGTCTTTTGGTCTGTCTACTCAATAATTGGCATGGATTTCTAATATGATTTTTTTGTGATATTTTTTGGATGAGACTGGGATAGAACACTTAATCCTGACTTTGCTATGTATAATCATGTATGAGCTTGACAGTGTCCCTTAGAGTCTCAATTTTTTCATCTATCAGATGGGGTTGTAGTGGATATCTTCTAATATTCTTTCTGTTTCTAAATGCAAGATTCTATAAATAACTAAATCCCCAGCATAGAAATATATACATTTTTCCTACCCACACTCTCCCAAACATTAATTGTGAAATATAATGAGTAAAGAATTCATACAAAATTGCAATAATGAAACAGAACCAGTATAACCAGATCATTTAAAATTATTTTTATTAAGAAAACTATCAAACTAATTGAATAATTCATTTTTCAATCATTTTGAGTCATTAAGAATGGTTAACAAGTTTTCTTTCAATTTAACAATGTTCTACTTATATTAATATAAGCTACTAAAACTTGTCTCCTCTAGTAATTAGGGAAAAGGATTATCTGAAAATAACCAGTAGGTCATTAACAGAATCAAAAGAATACATGCAAACATCTCTTCTCCCTGGAAAGCATTACCTTATCACTTCTTTTTTAACTTTCAAATCAATTGATGCATTGAAAAAAATATATACCTATCATATGATCAAGACATCAAGCCATCTCTGCCATCAGAGATCTTCCATTCTCCTGGTGACTAGAAAGTGAGAGGCTTATATTTTATTTGGGGAAAATGAAATTCTCTCCTTTTTTTTCTCTCTGCTCTTATCCTATGGGATAGCTTATTCAAAACTGAGTATCAAAATGAAGACTTGTCCATAGATGAAATATTCTTTTGATTTGAATGTCAGATAATCTTAAAATCAGGAAGACAAATTCCAAACCAATGCATACTGGTATATGTGACAGACAGTTTTTTTTGCAGTGATCTCTCAATAAGTGAGACCATATTCTTAAGAATTGTTAATATTCATTGGCAAACTGAATCTCAACACTGAGAGTTCTCCATATTAATAAAATCATAAAGGTAGACTAAGGTAGATAAAAGTTGGATAGATAGACAGACATGGATGAGGATGGAGAAATGAATGAAATGTTCCCTTGTCTTCTTTAATGTAAGAGCCCAGAATATACTTTATTTTTCATCAATGCTTCTTAGAATCCTTGGTGTCACTTTTTATATCAGATCTGTCCTAATCTGGGACATATTTCTACTATTTCTCTACATGAAAATATCTACATCTCCTAATAGAATGTAGTTTTCTTGGTGGCATGGACAGTTTTCCTCATTTTTTAAAAAAAATCCCTAGCCTAGCATACAGTTTGACCCCAAATAGATAGGTAGAAACATGATAGCTAGACAAATCTATCAGACTCTGAACTCCAAAAGGCAAATATAAAGATAGTATGGTATGTTGTATCAAGAAAGCTAGGAAGGCCTGGGTTCAAGTATTATTGCCACCACCAAATACTGGCCTTGTGAGACTGGTCATGTCATTGACCTTCGCTTTTCTCTAAGCATCTCTTTCTGTACGTTGCGGAAAAGGTGATGCTCTACATTGATATAGGGATGTTCCTCATCTTGGGGTTTTCTTTATTGAATTACTTTGAAAACAAACCATGTAAGGAGAATATATGGGTAGGGGAGTAGGTTAGGTGTAGAAATGGAAAGGGACTGGTTGGGGCAGAAGATTTGTCCTGAGGGGTTGCGAGATTTGGTTTGTCCTTCATTTGGATTTGAGGGAGGAGGTGCTAAGTTAAGTCACCAGTCCCACTTTCTACTCTAGAGTCACCTGAATCCAGGGGTCATATGTGAATCAAGACTACTGGCAGTGGTTCTGGGTGCAAGGTAATCAGGGTTAAGTGATTCACCCAAGAACCCACAGCTATTAAGAGTCAAGTGCCTGAGGCTGGATTCAAACTCCTGTCATCCTGACTCCAATTCCAGTGCCCTATCCACTGCTCCACCTAGCTGCCCTGGTTGCAAGAGAATTTTAGAAGCATCATTCAGTGTTTTTCCAAGGCAAATACTAAGTAATGCAAAAACATGTTGACATGGCAAATCCAAAAGCAAACACACAACCCTTGCTTTCAAGAAGTTCACAGTGGACTTGGACTCGGGAAAAACTAACTTCCCTATGTACAAATGTGACCTCAGATACTTACTAGCTATGTGACCTTGGCAAGTCACTGACCTGTGTTTGTCTCAGTTTCCTCATCAGTAGAATGAGCTGAAGAATGAAATGGCAAAAAATACTGTAGTATCTTGGCCAAGAAAACCCCTATGGGGTCATAAAGAATTGGGTAAAGCTGAAAAACAACTGAACAAAAAAGGATAAAATGAAAATAAGCTCAGAGGAAAGACACTTAGAGCAAAAAAAAAGGCCAAGAAAGACATCATCCAGAAGTTGGGAACTTTGAGATGTGAAGAGGGAGAAAGTTGCAGGCTTGGAAGCCAGTTAGAAATGTCTAGTCAGAAGATAAAGTATTTGGGGAGAGGATCAGAAAGGATGCTGGTGGCACTGAATCACAAGGAAATCGGATGTAAGGAGACTAGAAAGGTAGGAGGGGACCAATTTGTGGAAGAATTTCAGTGCTTAAAAAATAATTTTGTATTTCATCCTGTTGATGATAGGGAGCTACTGGAATTTGTTTACTAGGAAGTTAATATGTTCAGATCTGTTCTTTAGAAATATCAATTTAATTGCTAAATGGAGGATGGAGACTTGAGACAGGAAGACTAACCAATTAGTTCTTGAAGTAATCCATAGGTGAGGTGATGAGGTCCTGCATGAAGGTGAGACAATGCCAGAGGAGAGAAAGGGTCATACAGAAAATGTTACAAAAAGTTGATTGCAGTGGCAATGCTGATCTGGTCCACTTTCCCACTGTCATTGGTTTCTAGAATAGTGAATCCCAGAGAGTGATCTCAATTGTCCATTGATTCTCACCATTGTACAAGTTTTTGGTACAGCCAAGTTAAGTATTCATCTAATTCATCTGAGACTATTTAATAAGAAATCTAACCCAAACTCTTTGTCATTTCAGGATGATGCTGAAAAGGAGAAGGCCACAGCCAAGGCTCTGGAAGATGTCAAAGCAAACTTTTATTGTGAGCTGTGTGACAAGCAATACCACAAACATCAGGAGTTTGACAATCACATTAATTCTTACGACCACGCCCACAAGCAGGTAAGTTGAATTGGTACATAAGTGTCATTTTTGCTATTTCAGGCCTCCATCAAAGCTGGCTGTTTCTTATATATCTTTTGTTTTAAAAAGTTGTGTTTTATTTTTCTAATAATATGTCAAGTTGGTTTACAAATGTTTTCAAATAGTATGGTCCTTTTTCTATAAGATTTGATTTTTCTTAAGGTCTTAGTAGAAATTACTTTAAGGGAAATAAGATGAGACCTTTTGGCTTTATTCATTCTCTATAGTCTGGTGCTGTCCTCTTAAGCTTTGAATGTTCTCTCTCCTCTGTTCTATCCACTGATCTCTTTAGCTTCCTTAAAGTCCCAACTAAAATCCATCTTCTCAGGAACTCTTCCTTAGCCCCTGTTAATTCCACTGACTTTCTTCTTAATTATTTCCTACTTTTGTTTTATAGCTTGCTTTGCATATATTTGTTTATATGTTATTTCCTCCCATTTAATTGAAAGACTCTTCAGGGTAGGGATATCTTTGGACTATTTTGAGTCTTTGATGCTGGCCTACCACATAGTTGGACCTTAATAAATGTTTTTAAACTGAATTGAAGTAGCAGATCTAGGAGAACTCATAGTAAGCACCAGGTTCCAAGGATTTACTTCAAAGTTTGATGCTTTTTTTTTTATTAGAGGTTTTATTATAATTATGGAGTGGATACAAAGAAACCATTTTTATTTTCGGAAGTTATAGCTTTCACTTTAAGCAGTTGGTCCATTTTGTAATTTGATAATAAAATTGATTTTTCTTGCATTTTATGTGTCTATGAACCCAGCTTATGAAATTTCACAAGGAAAACAAAAAAGATAAAACCTGATTTTTGTTGATTCCTCTACAAATGGCAAATACTTTCTAACTAGTCCCTCTATTTCTTAGCTTTTAGTGTGAATTCTTTATTAAATTAATTTGCCTGTCAATATTGCACTCGATTATTAAAGAAACCTGAATTGGCACATAAATTAAAAGAAAGTACCTGGATAAAGATGCTTGAATAACTATTAACACAGTTAGCATAACAATAAAAATTAATTCCCTATGAGGCTGTCTACAAGTCATAAACTTCTTCTGGCTGTAGCTACAAGTTTATATAATGCTCAAATAATTCATCACTACACTCAAGAGAGGCAGAAGTCCCTCTCTACCCCATACAAAGCCTGGTTCATCTCAAATTAGCAAAACACTGCCCCAGCTCCCTGCTCAATTAGTGTATAAAACTGTCTGTCATAAGACAAAACCCATTCACTTTCAGCTTCTTCACATAAGAAGCTAATCCCTTTAATCTCCATTTGTCTCACAAAAGGATTTGTTCCCCCTCCCCCAAGTAGTTCATTTCAGTGTCAGACTTCTCTCAAAATTTAACCTAGTCCATTTTTAAAACATGTGACTGTGTTCTCTCCATGCTGGTCTGTTTGGAAAGATTTGACCCAAAAGAAGTCCTGTTTCAATGTACTGAATCTAAGGGGCAGTGACCTATGATCTTTAGAAGGAATTCAGTCCCATGAATGGGATAAACTGGGTGGGTTGATTTCAGGTCATGATTTCTGTTGTCATTTGTTATGATTTGCTCTGGTTTGACGCATGGCCACCCATGGCCCCATGGCCCCAGGTTGATATCTGATTCAGTGTTTGAATCGGAAAGAATAGAATTAACAGGCTGGACTATCTTGTCTTTTAATTTCCATTTAAAACATTAGCAATGGATGAACAGAGCATGGTGAAACTGAAGGCCCAGTAATACCAGATGCCAGATGGTGGTTCTCTCTCTAATCTGCCTCTTGGCTTCTCATCTGAAATTGAGGTTCAGTGGCATGTGAAGCATAGGACTCTAACAAATCAGAAGTGATGGAGCTTGCCATATTCTGTAACTCTACACTGGGATGCCTCACTTGGGGGAATTCTTTTGGTACTTGTGCCTCTATGCTCTTTTAGAGTGTAAGGCTTAGAAATCTGCAACCTAGAATATATATAATAGCACGAAAGATTCTTTTCTAAGTCTAGAATGAGGTTACAGGAGGGAGTCCAGTCTTTATCTGGTAATATGATTTTTGTTTTTATTCATTCAACAAATATTCATTGATTGGCTACTATGTTCAAGGCACTCTAATAAGAAAGGTAAAAAATATCTCCTTTAATTTGGCTCCTACTATATTTTCATATTTCTTATTTCATTGACTTTTAAATGGTTCAAGTTGTTAACTTGGGTTGAATTATGATTTGTGCTAATTAGGTGAAAAACAATCCATAGTATCTTGAAACTAAATATGATCCTATGGGTTCTAGAAACAAAACTCTCACCTGATGCAGGAATTGCCTGCAATTCATTTAATTCTACTTGAATACTTCCAACAAAGGATATCTTATCACTGGCAAGCCTAAGCCATGCCATCACTGGAAAGGTCCAAGCAATATAGGGAATAATGTCTAAGTACTAGAAATGCCAATGGGAGGGGAGAAGAAGGAAACAAGGAAAGGAAGGAAAGAAGGGAGGGGAGAAAGAGGAGGAAGAAAAGAAAGGGGAAAGTGTTACTTAATTCAATTGAACTTCATTTGCTGATTTTAAAGCCAATTTTTTTTAATTGTAGAAATTGTAGTATTCCAAAACCGGAAAGGACAGGGTGTCCAACAGAATATCAAGCAGAAAGAAATTGCAAAAACATAGACTGTTATAAGAGAGAATCATAGAGTGTTAGAGCTGGAAGGGGCCTCGGGACACAAATATTAGCCATGGAAAGACACCTCAGAACCAAGAATTTCAGAGCCAGGAGATTCCTCAGAACAGAGAATGGTAGAACCAAAAGATAACATCTAATCCAATGACCTTAGGACATGAGGATCATGAAGGGAAGTCTGGAAGGAGAGAGGAGATCATAGCTGGGCTGACTGAGTTGGGCACACGGAGGGGAATGTGGAGAGAGGGAAGGCTCTTCTGCCCCAAACTACTGAATAGTGGTGGTGCAGGCAGGGAGTTTTGAGCTGGTTTGATGTAGCTGAGTCTCAGGTCTTTTGTGCTAACTGTTCCTTCCTTACAGCACTAGGCCAGTGTCCTGATTTAATTTCCTATAGTTTTTATTCCCTATTTCTTTCCCTAGCGTTGGAATCCATTGAGGACAGGGACTTGGATTTCCATTTCTCTGTAGTCTGCATAGTCTACATTGAGCACATTCATGAATACACAGAAGACACTCAGCCAGCCCTTTGTTGAATGAGCTATGGAGAGGCAGTGGACTGTGCTGGAAGGAACAAAGGCTGAGTTAGGAGGATTGTGGTTCCAGTCACAGCTAGACTCTAGCAAAGAAATAATTTCTAATCTTAGATCAATTCACTTGTTGAGAAACCTTTAGCAAAGCTCTTCTCTATGGTCCTCTTTTTCCTCATTTTTTCTTTTAGGTTTTTGCAAGGCAAATGGGGTTAAGTGGCTTGCCCAAGGCCACACAGCTAGGTAATTATTAAGTGTCTGAGGCTTGATTTGAACTCAGGCACTCCTGACCCCAGGGGCAGTGCTCTATCCACTGCACCAGCTAGCCACCCCTTTCTCCCCTCATTTTTAAAATGATTGATTTGGAATAGATGTTATCTATGTCTCCTCCAGTTCTACCATTCTCCTCTCTAAGATCCACGCAAATCCGAAATTCTCTATTCTAAGTTCCCCTGCTGCTCTAACCTTCTGATTCTATGCTCTAAGCCCTTTTTAATTTAAATATTTGTTTGTTTCTTTCTAACTACATACAACAATAATTTCCATCGATCTTTTGTTTTTCGCAAGATTTTGAATTTTACATTTCCCCTCCTTCCCTTTCCTCCCCACCCCTTCTCTTGACAGAAAACAGTCTAATATAAGTTCTAAGGTTTAATTTTGCTAAACATAGATCCATATCAGTCATGTCATGAAAGAAGGATCAATCCAAATGGAAGAAAAAAATTAGAGAGAAAAAAGACATAATAGATAAGACAACTTTTGAAAATTGAAGCTATTAAGCTTTGGTCTGCATTTAAACTTCACAGTTCCTTTTCTGGATATGGATGTTATTTCCAATCCAAGTCTTTTAGAATTATCTTTGATTATTGCGCTGCTGAATTGAACAAGACCATCATATTTGATCATCACCCTATGTTGTTGTTGTTGGTATATTCAACGTTCTTCTGGTTCTGCTTGCTCATTTCACTCAGCATCAGTTCATATAAATCTTTCCAGGCTCTAAGGCCCTTTCTAGTTCAACATGAGTCAATTGATTTTGGCCAAAGTACTTGACTTCTCTGGCTTTCGATTTCTTTATTTCCCCCATTTTAATTGATTAATTTATTGTTGAGTTTTACAATTTTTCCTTTACTCTGGCTTCCCTCCACCCCCCCCCAGAAAGCAGTCTATTAGTATTTACATTGTTTCCATACTATCATTGATCAAATCTGAATGTGTTAAGAGAGAAATCATATCCTTAAGTGAAAAAAAATATAAGTGATAGCAAGATTACATAATAAGTTAACTTTTTTTTTTAAAATTAATGGTAATAGCTAGTCTTTGGTCTTTGTTCAAACTCCACAATTCTTTTCCTGGCATTCTCCATCGCAGATACCCAAAAATTGTCCCTGATGAGATGAACAAGTCTATTAAGATTGATGTTCTTCTGGTTCTGCTCATCTTGATCAGCATCAGTTCATGCAAAACCTTCCAGGCTTCCCTGAATTCCCATCCATCCTGATTTCTAATAGAATAATGGTGTTCCAGTGCATACATATACCCCAATTTGTCTAGCCATTTCCCAATTGACAGGCATTCACTCAATTTCTAATTCTTTGCCACCACAAACAGGGCTGCTATGAATATTTTTGTACAAGTGATGTTTTTACCTTTTTTTCATGATCTCTTCAGGGTATAGACCTAGTAGTGGTATTGCTGGCTCAGAGGGTATGCACATTTTTGTTGCCCTTTAGGCATAATTCGAAATTGTTCTACAGAAAAGTTGGATGAGTTCACAGCTCCACCATCAATGCATTAGAATCCCAGATTTCCCATATCCCTTCCAAGATTGATCATTGTCTTTTCTGGTCATATTGGCCAGTCTGAGAGGTATACAGTGGTACCTCAGAGATGTTTTAATTTGCATTTCTCTAAAGAATAAAGATTTAGAACAATTTTTCATATGACTAGAGAGTTTAAGAATAAATGGATTGTTCCTTAAAATGATAAGCAGTACCTATCTGCATATAATGCTATGGGGATAAGCTAGAGGTATTCCCAATAAGATCAGAAGTGAAAGAAGGATGCTATTATCATCACTACTATTTAATATTGTATTAGAAATGTGAGCTTCAGCAAAAAAGAGAAGAAAAAAGAAATTGAAGAAATTAAAATTGGGAAGGAGGAGACAAAACTCTCACTCTTTGCAGATGACATGATAGTATGCCTAGAGAATACCCAAAATCATCTAAAAAACTACTAGAAATAATTATCAACTTTAGCAAAGTCACAGGATATAAAATAAACCCTCATAAATCCTCAACAATTCTACTTATGCCTAGGAAGAGGCAGCAGAAAGACCTAGAAAGAGAAATACCAATTCAAAGCAACCTCAGACAATATAAAATACTTGGTGTCTACTTGCCAAGGTAGACTCAGAAACTTTTTAAAAATAATTACAAAACCCTTCTCAGAGAAATAAATCAGATTTAAATAACTGGGTAAATATCAACTGCTCATGGATAATCCGAGTTAATATTATAAAAATTACAATTCTACCTGAATTAAACTACCTGTTTAGTACCCTACCAATGAAAATTCCAAAAAAAAAAAACTTTAATGAGCTAGAAAAAAGTTGTAAGTAAATTCATATGGAGAAATAAAAAGTCAAGAATTTCCAGGGATTTAATGAAAAAAAGAGTGAAAAAAGGAGTCAGCTTAGCCCTACAAGATCTAAAATTACTTTATAAAGCATCAGTCATCAAAACTGTCTGGTATTGGCTAAGAAATAGAATGGTGGATCAGTGGAATAGACTAGGCAATAGCAGAAAATGATTATAGTAATCTGCTGTTTGATAAACCCAAAGAGTCCAGCTATTAAGATAAAAACTCTCTTTGATGAAACCTGTTGGGAAAATTGGAAGTTAGTATGGCAGAATTACATTTGACCAACATCTCACACCCTATACCAAGATAAGATCAAAATGGGTACAGGATTTAGATAAAAAAGTAAATATTATAAGCAAAGTAGGAGACAGATGAATAGTTTACCTGTCAGATCTATGGGAAGGGAAGCAGTTTATGACCAAGGAAGAGATGGAGAATATCATTAAAAATAAACTAGATAATTTGATTACATTTAATTAAAAAGCTTTTGCATAGACAAAACCACTGTAACCAAGATTAAAAGAAATGAAGTAAATTGGGAAACAATTTTTACAACTAACAAAGGATTCATTTCTAAAATACTCAGAGAACTGAGTCAAATTTATTAAAAAACAAGTCATTTCCCAATTGACAAATGGTTAAAGGGTGTGCAGAGGCAATTTACAGATGAGGAAATTAAAGTCAGTTATTTTTTAATATCAGATAGAATCAACCAAAATGTTCACTGAGACAGCAGCCTGGAACAGTATTAAAATGACAGATAATAACAATAATAATAACATATTTTGACAATATAATAAAGACTCATATAAAGATCTGTTTCAATAGATGGTACAAGTACTAGTGGTGCCATTTTGAAAATATGAAAATGGAGACTACAAGAGATGAAATGGTTTTCCCAGTCTTATCCTCTTTCTAAGTGTCTGACCGAAGCCTGGTTGCAAATCCAGGACTTTTTCTAGATGGTACAATGAATAGAGTGGCAGGACTGGAGTCAGGGAGACTCATCCTCCTGGATACAAATCTGGTCTCAGATACTTCCTAGGCAAGTCACTTTACCCTGTTTGCCTCAGTTCCTCATCTATAAAATGAGCTGGAGAAGGAATTAACAAACCATTCTGGTATCATTACCAAAAAACAAAACAAAACTGAACATTCAACAAAACTATAATTGAGGTCACAAAGACTTGGATAGGACTGAAAAACAACTGAACAATGACAGATAGGTAAAGTAATCCAGAAAGTTAAAAGTTGTTAAGTTTGTGCTTTTGTTTTTCTTAGCATACTTTCTTGCATACAGTAGGACCAAATATATAGTTATCAATGAATAAATGAATGAGTCACATTAATACTTATCAACATATCTTCCATTTAATCTTAGACTAGATTTAGATCAGAATCAAATAATATTGATTAAAAGCAGTGGAAATAAGAATTATGCTCCAGGATCTATAACTATACCTCTATTTCTTATCTATTTGGATTTGTTAATTTTAGCCTCTTACTTCTGATTTCCTTGTGTCTAAAACAAAAGTGAAAATGTGAGAAATTATCAAATCTAGGTGTATATTTTCTCATTCACTGAACTTTTCCTTCTTTTATGTAGACAACTGGCTCGGTTTCATTAAAATAATTCCCTAACATTTTTAGGAACATAAGACAAGGGCTCCAGTAATTTCTTAGTGCTATCTTTGTATTTCATTAATTTTTTTCTTTTAGTAGCTCAATTCCCTCACTAATATCTGCTATATAATTAAGCATTTGTTACTTTAATTTTTCCCCAGAAAAACATTGTCTAAAATTAGTTACTGACCCTATTGACCTGTTTATACAGCATTTTGGATATATTCTCTTTTTGTGTATCCTGAAGATATTTTTAAAAAAAATCTTTGCCTTTTTTTCCTTCTCTTTTTCTTCTTTCTCTGTTCCATTCAACTTTGTTTTTAAACCATGTCCCAGTTTTCTCATACCATGCTGACTTTTGTTGTGTCACAGTTCTACAGTACCTGAGTTGAATATTTTTTCAGTATTTACAATATAGCAATAGAACCTCTCCTACCATGAGATTAGTTAATTTTGAATCCTACCTATATAATCCTGTTCCTTAATACTTAATTTTTGAGTACCTATAGAGTATAAGGATCTGAAAAAAGCCCATGACAATCTTTATAAAGTATTGTTTAGTAAAATATGTTTATAATAATGGAATGAACAGGGCCTAAGTATTTTAAGCCATGGACTTTGTAGAAACTCTTCAGTGATATACTTTGATGATAAAAGTGGATAAGGTAGCAGTATATGTGATAATACCCAACCACAGAACTTCACATTCAAAGGAAGCACAGAGACCATTTAATCTGTCCCTCTGACCTACGTTCCTTTCTCCAATGTCTTCAACAAAAATCTCGTTTTGCATGAAGAGTTTAGTAAAAATTTAAGAACTAAATAGCAAGATAGGAATATAGCCAAGGCCATTTATATTTTGCTGCTAAATCAGTAACACAGTTACTGTGCTACCTTTAGTTTAGAAAGAGATCACTTTTGGCTGAGGTAGCATGTGACAGTTTCATGGAAAACATTTAAATTGAGCTTGATTTTTTTTGGTTAGGCTATGGGGCTAAGTGACTTACCCAAGGTCACACAGCTATATAATTATTATGTGTCTGAATCCAAATTTGAATTCAGGTCCTCCTGATTCCAGGGCCCAAGTTCAATCCACCAGCTGCCCTTGAGCTTGATTTTGAAGGATGAGTAAGATGCAGACAAGTGAAGATTTGGGAAATAATCCAGACAAAAATCAACATGGGCGGTCTACTGCTAAATTTCTAGTTTGAACTTCTATTCCTGAGACATGTCTGATAACTGCCACATAATCATCCACCTTTTTGCATTTGTTGTAAATGGACATATTTCAGGATCTGATTTTGACTTGTGTTCCTCATTTTATAGCAGATGCATCTCTACTGGCTTTTCTCAACTCAGATTCATTTTCTCTTAAATGACTATAGGATCCCCTGATTTGTCTTCCCTCCATTCCTGGTGCATTTCTTTTTATTTATTTATTTTTTGGAAGGGGAGGTTGCAAGGTAGTGGTGTCAAGTGACTTCTCCAAGGTCACACAACTAGGTAATTATGAGGCTGATTTTGAACTTAGGTCTTCATGACTCCAGGGCTGGTGCTCTAACCACTGTGCAATCTAGTTCTCCCTCCCCAAATATGATACTCTGGAGGGTGGGGTAGAAGCAGTGGCAGAAAATCATTTCTTCCTTAAGTCTTTACATTTCTGTATGTGTCCTTCCCTATGATAGTTTTACCCCACTGGATTTCAGGGAGATTAACATTCTGTCTTCTGAAATGTACTTGACAGATTACTTTAAAGCAAATAATGGGCTCTCCTTTGTTTTGTCCATTCCTATTAGCAACTTTATCTTGATGACAAACTTAAATTGCCATTGCTGAGCCTAGCTATGTCATCTTTTTTTCTCTTTTTCAACAATTTCCCTTATCTGAGAAGACAATGTTAAATTAAAAAAAAACATTCCTGGGTTTATATTTGATTCAATGATGAGGAAAAGGAAATGAAGTATTGTGCATTCCCTCCTGTTAAGGATTCATTCCTGAGGCAAATGAACTTTACCAAGATAATCATTCAGTGCTGGGGGTGGAGCAGGGGAAGGAGAAATTATATTTTAAAAGGAAGTAGCCCTCTCTAGAGAGGAATTTGGTGTTTTGGAACTATAAAATGAAGCATTTTGTGTTATAGCATAGAGGAGAGTTTCTTGGATATGGAGGTAGGAAGCTCTGGGTTTTAATTTCACCTCAGATAACTATGTGACTTCAAAAAAAGTCATTTAATTTCTCTTGATCATGTTTTCCTTTTATGCATAATGAGGGAATTGAATTTTTTGACCTCTATATATTAATTCTGAATCTTTGATCCTCAGATCCTAAATTCCATTAGGGATTCTTATACACCCAAAATATATTTTATTCCCTGATTCCGGGAATTCCACCTTTAGGCATTCATTTATTGGTGGTAATTCTTTCTACAAAGTTTTTTTTTTTGAATGATTCACTCATTTTTTTTCTCTTGGGTTCTGAGACATCACACTCTCCTCCTATTACTTTAACCTCCTTTCTTTGGAGATTCTTTTTGCTACTAATCCTCTTGACTCCAAATCTCTCCAGACTCTCATCCAGTCCAACTTCATATACTGAAATAAAATGGCAACTGTAACTGAAGAATCACAGATAGATAGGTGTCTTCAAGGGATCAAACAAAAATCACAGAAGTCATATTTGACTGGCAAATCCCAATCGACTCCAGACTACAAAAAAAAAAGAGTGAGAGAGGAAGAGAGGAGGAAGGGATTTTTCCCATGTTATAATTTGTGAAAATACTGAGATTCATATAAATTCTTTCCAATTTATTTAGCTTTATTCCATTTTTTTTTGAACGAGGAGAATTCTCAGTGTTGTAGAAACATGAGCCTCAGCTGGGAATAACTTTCTCGAACTATTTTTATCCAAAGAATATGCCTCTATGTTATTAACTCTACTCCATTCACCTATATAAAGAGGGCAAATAAGGTTATTAGAATTAGAAAATATAAGTGTAGATTTGAATGTTCCACCGTCAGAAAGATATAAGCTTTTGTTATTTTTCTAGGAAGGATTATATTGATTCATCCTCTGTCCTACCTGGATCACGAATGTCTTAAATATTATACTTTAAAGGAGAGTTGAGTATGCAGCTTATGGTTGAGAAATGGAGTATACTGTCTCTCAGCAACACACCCCTTCTGGCCATCATATATTGGTTGTCATTGTTGAATAACTCAGTAATGGCCACTGTAAAAATTATGGTCATCTAGGCTACTTTTGTGGTAGCTGAGAGGAGCCATATAAATTCTTTATCTTTTCACAACCTGATGTAGCTTACAGATGTAAATCAAATAATTGTGTTAGTATATGAACAGATAGGAGCATCTCTGGTGATGTTCTAGTTTTAGTAACCTGAAATCCCAAAACTTTAGTAGTCTTGTCTCTGAAAATGAAGGATGGAAGCCTGCCAGCTAATGTTGAATCTTTGGCTAATGATTGACATTAACACCCCCCAAAAAAAAATTGTCTAATGTTCAATTGGGAAGAAACATGTGAGAAATCATCTACCTCAAAGGATCCTAATTGATTTTTTTGATTGTCTCTGGAATCACTGGTTTGATCAATGGTTAAACTGTTTGCATTTCAAGGGAAATTTTCCTATGTTATTGACAATGAATATTTGAGCAATGATTAAACATTAGTCCAGTGTAGAATAATTATCATACACATATGTGCAAATGCCTATAGTCATATCCTGGTGTGTAGTATAATCCTATTTCAATGAGTTCCATGGCACTTTCCAAATTCTATAATGGTATTAACCTTTACTTTTTTTCATTTAATAATTGAAATAAGTGGATGATCAGCTGCGTTTAGATGTCTTTTTCCACTCTTTTTTAAAAAGTGTATTGCAGATATTTTTGCAATATTATGAGTCAAATATTAGCAAATATATGTGACCTATACATATATGCATGTAGGTTTATATATATATATATATATTAGGTATTATATTTAGTTTATCAAACAATCTAAAAGTTGAAAACAACTTAATAATGATAATAATTGGCATTTATACAGCACCTTACACTATGCTAGTCACTGTTAAGCACTGTACAAATATTGTTTCATTTGAACTCACAACAATCTTGGGAGGCAGATACCATTATTTTTTCCACTTTATGGTTGAGAAAACTAAAGTAAATATGGATGATGTGACTTATTTAGGGTCACACAGCAAATAAGTGTCTGAGGCCAGGTTTGATCTCACTGAACAATTCCTGACTCCATGCCCGGCATCCTAATCTATTGAGCGATCTAGTTATCTTCTGATGATGAATTTCTATAGACAACAGAGTCCTCTTCATGAACTTTTCTTGAAGTTCTTCTTGAAGACCTTCTATGAGAAGAAAGCCACCACCTAGCCCTTTAGAGAGCATCTATAAAGTCCCTGGTGGACCTCCCAAGATCCACCATCTATTCTTTGTTTCTGTTCAGTTGTGTCTGATCCCCCCCCCCCCCCATTTGGGAGTGTTTTTGGCTAAGGTACTACAGGTTAGTCACTTTCTTCACAAGCTCATTTTACAGATGAGGAGACTGAGACAAACAGGATCAAGTATCTTGGTCAGAGTCACATAGCAATGAGTTCTGAAGCCAGATTTGAACTCAGCTCTTCCTTACTCCAGGTCTGGCACTCTATCCACTGAACCATATAGCTGCCCAAATCCTACTCTCAGCAACACTGATTATTAGGAAGTTTTTTTTCTGATAACAAATTGAATTTCTTCTTTGCAACTTTTCTCACAGCTGAGGCATCTATATTAATGACTGGTACAGCTTGCAATTGTAAACCACATACCTGTATTTATTTAAGTCCAGTATGGAAAGGAACTATATGAAATATTGACAAAAGTCATTGCCTTAGTGGACATAGTTCTGGAGTCTGATCTGAATTTTGGCTTTAGTATTTACTAGCTGCTTGGCTATAGGCAAGTCACTTAAGTTCTCTAACCCTTAATTTTCTCATCTGGAAAGGGGAAGGGTAGTATAATAGCTTAAAGTCGCAACCATTATCATTCTCAACCATCATCATCATCATCTTACAAGGCTGAAAAGAAAACACTTTATAAGGTTTTAAGGGACATCCAAATGTGAAATAGGATAATAATAGTTAATTTGCAGTTAGAGACTGTATTGCCAATATGATACTCTATTTGCAAAGGAAAAGTTTTTCCAAGTCTGAGCAATTTCTGATTTCTTTTAACTAGAATTGAGGGTAGAACCTTTCCATCATTTAAACATCCCAAACATAAACACACTACAGTAAACTACAGTAAATAATTTGAAACTATGAGGCAACTACGTAGTAGAATATCTAGAGCACAGGGATCGGGATCAGAAAGATCTATATTCAATTTTGGCCTCAAACGCTAGTTGTGGGACTCTGGACAAGTCACTTGACTTCTGTTGGCCCCAGTTTCCTCACCTACAAAATAGGGGTAATCTCAGGGTGGTTGTAAGATTCAAATGAGATAGTTATAAAAAGAGTAGTTTACAAAGAATTATTCCATTCCCTTTCCCTAGTCTAATACTCTAGTGGATGTGTGGTTTCACCAGCATGAGTATTCCTTTCAGATACAAATTCCAGTCCAACTGGGTTTAAACATTCTGAGCAAAATGCTGCACAATTATCCATAAGTTGTCCTCTGAACTCCATCCGATGTGCGATGTGCTTGAAGCCTTCCCAGAATTCCCCTCCATCAAAAGGCTAGCAGTGAAATGGGAGAACTGTGTGTTCATTATCTCTCTCCCTCTCTTGTGATATGATTGGGTCATCATCTTTTTCAATCATCCATTTCTTTGATGACATCCTTCTCCAACACTTTTCCTGAGTAATTCTTTTCTTTGTGATGTAGTGCTGTCTATTTATACCCATCATTCATTATATGCCTCTTTGTTCACCCTTTGGGTGATCCTCAACTGTAGTACTATCCATGAAATTATAGCCAATTCAATTTTAAAATAATGTCGTCTTGAAATTAGATTGTATCTCTGCTTAAGGAAAAGACAGGCAATTGCTATGATAGAGGAAAATGTATATATTCTTGCCAAGGCAGCCATGATAGAAATTTTAACATTCTTTTTCTCTTCCCAGGATGACATAATGTTTGATAGCTTTCTAATATAAGGGACTAATTTTTTTGACCGTTTGGCCGTGGAGTTTATTAGTTTGATGGTGTTAACCTGATGATTTTCTTTGCTTTTCCATGAAATAATTGTATGTAATAGAGTCATGTTTCTGTAGCAGAAACTGAATTATCAAATGCCATTGAACTCAGGCTTATATGTCTTAAGGCAACAAATTCCAATTTTAAATGTCAACCTGTACAATTCTTTATTTTAATGCTACAAGTCTATGAAGTCCAGTGGGCTTCATTAAAAATTGTTCCTACCCTATGAATGCATCCCTACTTTCTGAACCTGGTAAGCAAAGACAAATTAACAGTATTCATCTTTTGAAATTGCATGTTGTTTAGAATAATGAGATTCCTTTAATCATTAGTACTTAAGAAATCTCTAACAAATAATGCAGAGATTTCTTTAAATTTAATGTCTAGATAAGCTAAATTTGTCATTAAATGTTAGTCACAAAAGACTTACACTTGCTATTCTTTAAAGAGAATGCTAATTAACATGCAAATGAGCAATTTAACCCCCTTTAAATTGGAAAAACCCAGGGGACACTTAATTTCATAGTTGTTAATGGTGGCCAAATGATTGTAAGATAATTCTTACCATTTCATTATGTAAGGAATTACAGAAATGTTGGATCAGATTGGAGCATTTAAAATTGAGTTGAATCAGATGGTTCTATTAGAAGAAAGAATATTTTCTGTTAGTTTTTCCTACAACTTTGCTTTCTGCTCTGCTCAGAGCCCACCAAAGATTATATTATGAGTCTAGAATGAGACCCTGCTGGCAGGCAGGGCTTGGTCATAGATAATGATTTCCCCCCACTTTGACAGATATAGAGGTAGATAAAGATCTTGTTCTAGTTTTCTTGTTCTACCTGTTGGAACAGTTATAACCTGTTCTGTTTCTGTTTTCTTCTTACCTTGACCTTGTCCCAGAGATTACGGGGTCCTAGGATTTAGATCTGGAAGGAATCTTGATTCAGTTCAAACCAGCAACCATTTGTTCGTCATCATGGTATTTTCATAATATAGGACTATGTATACTATATCATTTCTATATCATATGAATGTGTAGTTTGTACATTTCATTACAATGTATTTATTACATTTTATTATATTAATTCTATGTGTCAGGTATTCTGACATAGAGGATAATGAGCCGAACTTAGAGTCAGGATAAACAATATCGAATTGCTGACTCTGAGACAAAGCTTTTAGTTAAATTAATGCTGCTCCCAGACAATGCGCTAATACTTCATATTATAAGAGAATGTACTGACCTAGAATGGTAGGATTTCCCTATTCTACTGAAATCATACATCTGTGTTTTTTTAAATAACATTTTATTTTTTTTCCAATTACATGTGAAAATAATTTTAATTTTTTTTTAAACTGAGTCCTCTGAGATGGTAAGAAATTTGATATAGGTTATACATATTGACAGATCAAATCCTAAACATACATACAATTGTAATGCATTTTATAAGACCCTAAGGATAAAATGATGAAAATATAAGTTGCCTGTCCCTGAAGAGTCTACCTAGAGAATATGATATAATACTCAAAAAGCCATTTGTTATTGTCATCCACTGGTTTCTGACTCTTCATGACTCCATTGAGTGCTTTCTTGGCTGAGTCACTAGGGGGTTTGCCATTTCCTTCTCCAACTCATTTTACAGATGAGCAATTGAGACAAACAGGATTAAATGACACTCTCAGGGTCACACAACTATTCAGTGTCTAAGAAAAGTTTTCTTTATTCCAGCCCAGGACCTCTGCCCACTATGCCACTTAGCTGTCCTCACAAAAAAGCACATAAGAAAACTGAGGTTGGGAAAGGACACTAATGATTGAAAGTGTGTGGGGGGGGCGGCTAAGTAACTTACCTTTGAATTGAATTTTGAAGAAAATTTTTTTTTCTGAAAGTCCAAGGTTAGGAGAGATCATATATCTGAAAGGGAAATCGTTCCTGTGAGTGGATATTCTGACCATTTACATGGACCTGTATAGCCCACAATCCCACAAGTCAACATGCATTTTGGGTCATGTGGAACAGATAATGAACCACTCACTGTGATGCCATCCTAGGGGGAAGACTTAGGATTGATAGAATCCCTTTACATTAAATCAGGGAAGAATTGAATTGGCCAGAGTCCCATGGCATTCCAGATCTGGGATCACTTTCCTCCTACCTTTCTCTTCATGGAAAAGAGAGGAAAGTGTGAGAAATGTATTTTCAGCTGGCATGGCATAGAGAAGTCTGGTAATTATTCCCTCCATCATTAATCCCCTTATGTAAACACCTGCTTTTCTACAAAATCCTATGTTAACTAATTAAAGCATTTTATCTCATTATTTATAATAAAGTAGAGAATGTAGCAAAAGAATAAAAATATTCTCCATGAAGCTGAATTGATAACTACACATAAATTTGAATTACAAAACATTGACATTTACCAGTGGGTGCTTTACTGACTTTTAGAATGGGTTGGATGCTTTAAGTTTCTAGGTTCAATTAAAGAAAATAATAAGGGAATATGGGACTGGTGAGAAGCAGGATGATATAGACAATCTTGGTATAGAGAAGAGAGAGCCAGGAGGAAAACATGAGTTCAAATCCTACTTCTTTTTTTTAAGGTGGTTTTTTTTTTTTGCAAGGCAAATGGGGTTTAGCGGCTTGCTTTATCCACTGTGCCACCTAGCTGCCCCTCAAATCCTACTTCTGATACAGATTAGATACCAGCAAATCACATCGTTTCTCAATGCATCTTGTTTAGTCATTTTTTTTTCACTTGTGTCTGCCTCTTTGTGAACCAGTTTGGGGGTTTTCTTGGCCAAGATGCTGGCGTGATTTGCTATTTCTTTTTCCAGTTCCAGATGAGGAAACTGAGGCAAACAGTGTTAAGGGACTTACCCAGCATCACACAACTAGTAAGGATCTGATCAGGGTCTCATTTGAATTCAGATAGATAATTCTTCATGATACTAAGCCCAGTCAGTGCTCTATCCACTGTTTCACCTCCTATGGAACCTTTTTAAGTTGCCCCAGGCATCGATTTAAGACTGTGTTGTAGATGAGTTACTGAAAGGAAATGGACTACAAAAGATAGAGTATTCCTTTTCTCTTAATCAAAGAATCTGATTTCAAAACTTACCTTTGATACTGGCTGACAATGGAAAAATCAGTTACTATTCCTAACCCTTAGATTTCTTTTTTCATAAAGTGCGGAGTTAGATTAAAGAAACCCTTGGGCCTCTTCCAGTGGGAGAATTTTGATCCAACAATTTGTGTTGTTGGAGAGTTTCCACACCTGGAGTTACTCAAATTGGTTAAAGAACAGGTCTGGCCCTCTCGCCTCCCTGAAAAAAAAGAAATAAATAAATTGTTATAAATAATGTATTAATAGTCACAATGGAAAGGGAGATTGTGACTGCAGGTATCTCATTCTCTAACTGCCAAAGACAAGGCGAGGAGGAGGAAGGAGAACATATCTTTCCGAAAATGTTTAGCTGAGGGCAAAGACTCTTTATTGGTTAATTGTGTTAAATAAAAGAAAACTAGTTAATCTCTTCAAATTCTGTTGTGTATATATATATATATATATATATATATATATATATATATATATATATTTAGTATCTTGATTTTAATACCCTATCTTTTCCCTTCTGTGGTCATAAACCAAGTTTCAAGAAGCCAGGGTCAAGTTCAGTCAGTATTACTGCTACTTTTCATATCATCAAGCAATAAGAGAGAGATAAATTAGAAAGCTTTCTTCATTTTAACTATCCTCATGTGTGTAAGTTCTTCATAATGAGCATCTTCTCTTGTACTTTTTAATTGATTCAATGTGATTTTTTGAAAATATATTTCAAATCAGAAAAAAAATAAGAATTAGCAATGATGTCTAGTCAAACCATTTTGATTAGGTTGGAACTATATAACATAACACTCACCAGCAACATAGCTGAACAACCTACCACTCTTGGGAAGGCTGGAGCAGCAGACACATCAGTATCCCATAATGTGCAACATACTTTAGGCCATCAATATTAGCAAGGGCAAATTTGTGCACATGATTTTTTTAAGAGATTATAATTTTTCATAATAATATGCTTTAGAAATGTTTATTTTATTTCATAAATTTAAATTTAAAAAAGAGAGTATGTGATAATACCAAGAAAAAGTGATGATAATAGTGAGGTGATTTTGTTTGAAAAGTTGCTACTATTCTTGGCTTAATAGTACTCATGATAAGGGTTTATATAATAGCATTTTGTTCTCAAGGGCAATAAGGTGAGAGAATGGATAGAATGCCCAGGCCTTGAACAAGGAAAACTCAACTCCCTGAGTTCGAATCTGATCTCAGTCACTTACTAGCTATATAAGTCTGGATGTGTACCTTAAATCGATTTGCCTCAGTTTCCTCATCTGTCAAATGGACTGGAGAAGGAAATGACAAACTATTCCATTATGTTTGCCAAGAAAACCGTGAAAGGGGATCATAAAGACTTGGACATGATTGAACAACAAAATTCTGCTCTTTCTCTTTTTCTTTCCCCTTGTACACATATTAAGTTGAATTGGGTGAGAATGGATTCTTACTGTGGGAAAGTTTTTCTTTTAAATGAACTTTTCTTTATTTCAATTTAAAGCAATGGGGTTAAGTGGCTTTCCCAAGGTCACACAGCTAGGCAATTATTAAGTATCTGAAACCTGATTTGAACTCAGATTCTCCTGATTCCAGGGCTGGCACTATCCACTGTGCCACCTAGGTGCCCTATAGGAAAGTATTATATCATAAAGCACTTACTGAATCTTTTATCATAATGATCTCTGGAGTTGTATTATGGAATATCCTCTAATGCAGTGGAGTCTTAATTTTTTTGGTGTTTTATGGAACCTTTTGTTAATCTTGTTGATGATGATGTTTATCCTTCGTTTTTGAAGAAGACCAGGACATCAGGGAGGTTATGCCAACAATTATATGAATTGTATTTGAGCGAGGGGGTGCTGTGCTAAATCACCAGTCTCACTTTCTCCTCTAGAACATCTGGGTCCAGAAGCAAAACATGAATCAAGATAATTGGAGATAGGCCTGGAGATAGGTAATCAGGGTAAACAACTTGCTCACAGCTAATAAGTAGCCAGTATCTGAGGTTGGATTCAAACTCTCATCCTTCCGATTCCAAGGACCACCTAGCTGCCCATCTTGAAAAGTTAATGGACCCCTTACAGAAAAAAACAAATGCATAAAATAAAATAGAATTAGAAAAGAAACTTAAAATGAAGTTGGAAATTTTTTCCATTCAAGTTTGTTATTGCTGTTGAAATTACTTTAATTCATGGCCACATTTGTGGTTTTCTTGGCAGAGTTAGTGGCGTGGTCTGCCCTTTCCTTCTTCAGGTCATTATACAGATAGGGAAACTGAGGCAAACAAGTTAAGTGATTTGGCCAGGGACACAGTTAGTGACTGAGGCTAGATTTACCTATGATCTTCCTGACTCCATACAACCAAGGTCATAGGCCCCCTAAAATCTATCACCAAATCTCCTAGAGATACCTATATCCCAGATTATATTCGTATTGTAATGGATATATTTTTACAAATTCTATCTACCTAGAATAATTTTTTTATTGATGCCTCTTCTTTTAAAAGGACTCTTTCCCTCTTGTCATCTTTGCCAATTTGTTGGGTATGAGGCAAAACTTCTGAGTTGCTTTGATTAGCATTCTTCCTATTAGTAAGGATTTGGTATGAACTTCTATTATTATGGAATTAGACATGCACTGTTGTTTCTGAGATCTTTTTCACATCCTTTGCAATAGAGAAGGGTTCTTGGTCATAATGTCTTCATTCAAATCCACTTTGTTTCTTTGATATACCTATACATTTTTCGCCAATATGTGGCAATTTCCTTTCTTATAATATCAAGTGATTTGTGCAAAATCTTTTCAACTTCTAGTGACTGAAATTATCTATTTTAACTTCTTTTATTTACTCCATCCTTTATTTGAGAAATAATTTTCCCCCTCATCACAGTTAGAAAGATTCCTTTATTCCTTTTGGAAAATTTTCCCAGTTCCTTGTCAAAATAAATGCCTTCTAAGAGTTTTTTAATTCTACTGACTATCCCATCCTAGATAAGGAATTCACCTCTTAGAAGCATACTTTTGGAGGAACAATACAAATCACCTAATTCAGAGATGGCAAACACAATGCCCAATAACCAGTATTCTTGATGGGACCTGAATTGGATCAAGATGCATTGGGGAAATACTGAATAAAATAAATAAAAATACAATAAAATGTGTAGTCTTCAGGGATCCCTTCCCTATGGAATACTAGCCAAATTTCTGTTGCTGTTTGAAGTCTGACACCCCTGATCCAGTCCAACTACTTCTATTTATAAAACAAAATGATAGCTGGTATGTCATAATCTGCCAAGCAAACAGTCTTTACCCACTTGATATTTTCCTTTGTTGAGACAGTTTCCCTTGAGAGATCCTGGCTTTCTCTTTAGTGTACTTGAGTTTGATGGAAATGTCATATGCATACAGAGATTTGTAGAGGACCGTACCTTCGCTAGGGCACCCCTCCATTTGCTTTAGTACACTTTGTAAAAGTCAATGAATCCTTCGATCACTATTGAATTCATTGTTGACATTTGCATAACCTTGAAGTTTCCTAAGTCCTTTGCATAGGATCTTCATGATGACCTAGTGAGAGAAGCACTACCAATATTTACTGTCTCCATTTTGCAGATCAGAACAACAGACCTAGAGAGTAATTAAACTCTGCAAATCATAGCAAAAAAGTAGAATCCAGAGAGAGAACCTACGCAAAGCACTCTGTATGCCTTAAAGAATTCTATTGCAATACTAATATGATTTGTGACTAAGAGACAGTATTCAGGCTCAGATTTCTTCTGACCCTAATGAGGGAACATTGGGGTCTGTGGTCTCTATAGACTTAACGTAGATTTCTCATAGTCCAGTATGTAGTAAGTAGCTAAGCCAAGATTTGCACTTGTCTTTTGCCTCCAAAATGCCACTGTACAGGGTTGACCAGACATAAAAAATAATAACATTTTAGAATGACTTTGACATTTTCAGAATAATACAAAATACAAAAAATAGAGGTACAGATAGCCTGTAGCTAGGAGATAACCCTAGAGTTAGAAATAACTGAGGAAATTTTTGGAGTAAAATAATAAGAAAAGACACCTGGAAAATTTGCTATATGAAATCTGTTTTTGATATTTATTCTGCATTTTGCAAAAATTAAATATGTAATTCCATATTATTTAGGGAGAAAAACAGCACTGAATCGGACTTCTGACTTTCTACTTTCTAGTCATAGTTCACAAAACTCTCAACAAAGTCGGAGAAATGCTATTGTAGGTGAAGTTGGTCCCTTACAACATATCACTTCCCCTTTGTGGTCTTTGATCCTCCTCTTCTTTCAGTGTTAACTGTTTTGATACTCTAAGCAGGCTTGTCCACTTTGGGGAATAGCAAGTTTTGAACTTCTCTTCCACTAAACAGTTCATTGCTTCATTGAGTGAAAGTCCTATGGGGTTGGGGTGGAGAGAAAGGGGAGGAAACTAATCTGATATGCTAATTCAAATAAAAATGCAAATGAATGCTAACCCCACATATTTTATTCTCCCTACATATTTCCTCTAGGAGCTAATACAAGAAATTTCAGGTAGGAAGGTAGGCACATAGATTTCTGAACTACAAAGACAGTTTTTATTTCTTTTCAATCACACCATGTAGGCTAGCCCTGGAGGAATGTCAAAAGATAGAGGAAATACCCCTAGAGTTTCTTTGAGTCCAATAATTATATTCAGCTTAGATTTATTTTTTTTATTTTCATTGATGTATTTTGTTTTTGAATATATATTTCTGTACCCTCCCCTCCCAAGTGAGCTAGCTCTTATAATGAAGATAGCCAGCATATCAACAGATATGTGCATATGGAAAATTTCATTGGATGCTAAGTGAAAGATGGACTGAAATAGAGAAAGATTTGTCAAGTAAGAGAATATCCAGTATTCCACAATCATAGGGACTCATAGTTCCTTCTACAGTGAAGGAAGACTTGTTTGCAAAACTCTTCTTTGTCTTCTTAATTACACAATCTTCAGTTTTGCTTTCTTTTTTTGCAGCTGTTCTTTCCATTTACATTATTATAGTCTCTGCATGTTTCATTTCCTGTCTCTGTTTAATTCATTCTCTATTAGTTTGTATTGATCTTCCTAAGCTGTTGTATTATATTAAAATGTCACAGTTTATTTAGCTATTTCTTGATTAATTCATATCTATATTGTTTCTGGGTTGTTTTTGGGATTTTTTTTATTACTACCAAAGGATCTGCAATGGATATTTTCTTATATGTTTTCCATATCTGATCTCCTTAGAATCCTTAGTTAGCAGAGGGATTTTTGGGTCATAGAGTATGAATTTTTAGTCACTTTTTTCCAGCATTATTTCAAGTTAGATTTAAATCATTAGATTCAACCCAAAGTAATGAAAACTTAAGTATAGTCCAATAATTGAGCATAATAATGCAACAGAATAGCTTATTATATTCCTTCTCTTTCTTGTCATTTACTTGTAGTCTCTTTACTCACCCTGCTATCCCCTTACTTTAGATCCTTGGCTCTTTCACCAACTCTGAATTAGTCTTTTTATTTTGACCTGTAAACTGAACCAAAACAGCACTGTAACTTGGGGGAGGATGGAATTAAAGCAGAGCAGGCTAGAGACAGGAAAGTCATGACAGAAACAGAAGTTTCATTTTAGAATGAAAAAAATAACACTTGCAGAAGGAAGTCCCAAGAAGGAGGATTTAAGGCTGCTAAGGTTGGGGCTGTATATATACACATATATATGTATACACACACACACACACACACACACACACACACACACACATATATATAATGAGACAAAATAGATATTCTTGGGTCCAGTATGAACAATCATTGTTTCAAGTCTTGAGAGGTCATGGACACCCTGTTGGATACAGAACCAGAGTTTTGTGATGGGAACAGGCATACAGTACCTCTCAGTGATAAGGAATAAGAGCTGTGAGCATGTGATGGACGGTCCTAGGAAATAAGGTGTTAAATGATATACTTTGTCAGAGGATGAAATTATTTCAGGGCACAGCCTACTTGTTCTGAAAAGCAAGGTATCTCCAAATATTTCCATAAATCTTTCTCCATTTCAGTCCATCTTCACATAGTTTCCAATGAAATTTTCCATTGACACAGATCTGATTATACCCTAGCTATCCGTAATAAATTCTTGTGGTTCCTATTGCTTCTAAAGCACTTAGGTAATCAATGAACAGGAAGACCTATGTTTATGAATTCAAATCTGACTTCAAACCCTTACCTCTTGTGTGACCTTTGGCAAGTCACTTAATCCTATTTGCCTCAGTTGCTCTTCTCTAGAGTGAGCTGAAAAAAAGGAGACGGCAAACCACTCCAGTATTTTTGCTAAGAATACTCCAAATGAGATCACAGAGTCAGAAATGAAAATAAAAACAAATTACCTCTAGGATAAAATATAAATTCCATTTAAAGATTTTCCCTTCATCCTAAAGTATCTTTTCATTATTACACCCTATGATCCAGCCAAATGTGCTGTCCTCGGTTCTTTTTACTGGATGTCCATTATTCCTGAAATGTAATTCCTTCTCACTTCTACCCCCAAAGAATACTTCTCTTCCTCCAAGGTCCATCTTAGACACCATCCCCTAGATCTCTTAGATAAGAGCTTATATCCCCATTAAAACATAAGCGCCTTGAGAGTAAAGATCATTTCGTTCTTTGTATTTGTATTTCCAGCAGCTGGGAAAGAGTTAACATTTAGTAAATTCTTGGTTGACTGATGATTTTTTTCCTGAACCCTGTTTTCAGTTTCTTTGCAAATGTCCTTGCCCCTATTCCTGTGCATTCATTTGGCAAATACTTGTTATTTGACCTTGTGCTAGGTCCTAGGGGTACAAAAATTAAATATGACTATTTCCCATTTATCAAGAGTTTCTACAATGTTGACTGTATCACACACACACACACACACACACACACACACACACACATATATATATATATATATACATAAGACATGTGTATATTACTAACAATTAACTTTTTCTGTTTTAAAATATAACTGCCATGGAAATTTTAAATTAATTAAAAAAATTAAACCACTATCACATAGTATCTCTTCCTTTCTGTCACCACTCCAACTACTGATTTTTCTAGGAAGCCTAATAGAAAGTTGGGGGTAGGGAAAGGCTCTGCCATTTACCTTTATTTCCTATTCAGCCACATGTAGAAATCAGATGAATTCCCTGAGGTAAATGACAAGGAAATTTAGGAAGGTTTTTAACTCTTTAGGTTCTCTATTCTATTGAAACATAAATGGCCTTGCCATCTGTCCTTAAGGTGACTCTCCTTTAAGAGTTATCTCTTCTAAAAATACTACAAGCTCTTTGAGAACAAGAATAGGATCACTTTTCTTTTTGTCATTCCTAGGAATTACCCCAGTGCTTGGTATGCATCAGTGCGTTCTTAGGAAATGTTTTCTCAATCCATCTTTTTTTTTTTCATTCTAAGGAATAAGAGAGAAAGGAAAAGAAATTGAGCTTTTAAAAATTAATAGAAAACTGAAACGTGGACCAAGGCAATAAACTCAGAGTCTGCAGCAATATTAGAGCTTATTTTACAGCAGGAGAAACTGAGGTCTAGAAAAGTTAAGGGCCTTCCGAAGGTCACTCAAGTGATAAGTAGCACAGATGGTCTACAAATCAAGGTTCTCTTATTCCCAATCTTCACTTACCTTTCTCTAGAATTCCCATGCAGATTCATACATTTTTTATTCTTTTATTTCCCTATACTTTGCTTTTCCTCTCTAGATCAAATGGAAAAGTTAAGGAAAAATTTAAAGTTTGACAACACTTTGGGTTAACTTTTCACAGTGATTCTTCTTATGGAAGGTGAAGATTGAAATGTATTAAGTACTAAGTGATAATAATTGTAGTTATAAACAGTAAAATTTGATGAGCTCTAAACTGTCTAATACATTCAGCCTTTATATGGACTGGGCTATATTCCATTTCACCAAACTTTTAAAAAAGCAACTTGAAATCTCTGCTTTGTGAAATGTAACATCAAGATGAAGGCTCTTAACTTTATTAGTATGTGTGAGAGAGATGAACCCCATTGGCAATCTGGTTAGACTTAGGGTCTCCTCCTTGGAATAATGTTATTAAATGCAAAACATATCAGATTACAGAGGAAACTGAAATAAAGATGTAATTATTTTTTTTCTAGTCTAAGTTCATGAACCCCTTCAAATCTACCCAAAGACCCCTTGGGAGTCCTATGGACTTGAGTTATGATACACTTCAAATAGATTATCTATTCTTAACTCATATCATAAAAGTATTGGAGGAAATCAATCTGTTTCATAAAGATAACTTCAGTCTTTTGGGGGGAGGAAGGAAAAATCCTGTTGATCCTATTGAATGCACTTTGTTTCTAGTGGTTTTAACTAGTTTTCTTTGTTAAAAAAAAAGGATTGTGTTGTGTCTATGTATATGTTTGTGTGAGAGTTTGGGGGAGAAAATATATTTGCCTATCTAGCTACCTATATACTATAAAATTATTTTTATAATTATATATATTATATACATAATTTTTATAATTTTTAAAAAATGTTCTGAAAAAGAATTAAGGGAGATAAAAATTAAGGGGATGAAATGGTATTCAAAGAAATATTTTAAAATTACAAAACTGTAAAGTATCCAGGGAAGGTATTTTTATTTCCATTAAAGGATAAATAATCTGGAGTTCATCCAACTTGTTCCTGGCCCAAGATCACACAGGTTATATAGGTGGCACCATTGAGAAGGGAACATATACCCTAGAACACTTATTTCAACAAGAATGCCTAGAAAACCCCTTCCCTTACAGTGGCATAATCTCTTCCATTTCATCACTGCTCAGAGAAAAGTGGCAGTGATGGAATGAGGAAACAGGCAACATATCAGGTCTGGATCCTCTCTGCAGTGTCTCCCTCTAACTCACTCCTATACTCCCTGCTGCTTCTAGGGGTGTGGGGAGGGGGATGCTGCTTTGGACACTGTGGTTGGTCTAGCATCCCTCAGTCTTAATTATGAAATTGTCAGAGCAGCAGCAATAGATCTTCTGTCGGCAATGCCATCCACCATCTGTTTGTTCGTTGACCTCTGGCAATGGCTACTGGCAAAGACAGAGAATTCAGCCCTGGAGTGGGAACAGCTGTCATGAATTCTCAGTAGTACTTTAAAATCTTAGTTCCTCCCTAAAGATTCTTTTAGGTAGGGATTGTTTGTTTTTTTCTGCTCACACTCCTGCTCAGGAGATTGTGAATTGAGGAGAAGTCACACTTGTTTTCCTCATCCAGCTATTTGAAAGAGGTTTGAACTTTTTTAAGTAGCTTCTTGGAGGTGTCCTTCATGATTTCAATTGATTTCCAAACTGGTATGAATTGTGTAGCATGCATGTACCTCTGTTGGTCTTTGAAAACCCACTAGAGTCAGTATCTTTAATAAAACTGAAATATTGGAATTTTTGTAGTTGATTTTTGAATTATCATAACATTCTTGAGATTATTTTCTTACACTACTAATCTGTTCTTGTTTGTCCTTTTACTTTTTGGCAAGGCAATGGAGTTAAATGACTTGCCCAAGGCCACACGGCTAGGTAATTATTAAGTGTCTGAAGCTGGATTTGAACTCAGGTACTCCTGACTCCAGGGCCTGTGCTCTATCCACTGTACCACCTAGCTGCCCCACGTTTGACCTTCATTCTTAAAGAAGACCATGACAAGCAAAGGAATTATATTTTGGGGAAGGTGGTTGTACAAAGTTACCAGCCTTAGTTTTCCTCCTGCTTCATCTGGGTCCATTATCCAGATATGGGTCAGAACTTTAGGTCAATGAGCCAATTCCATGGATGGAGATGACCCTGGCTGTGGTGGGAGATTTTGATCTTTTTAAGGATCTTTTTAAGGATCTTTAACATATCTCAGGTTTGAATGACTCAATGCCCATTCCATGATTAAGACTGGATAAGAAGGAAATGAGGGGGTGGATCTCTTTAAGATAGTCCCCAACCAACACCCATCACCCCCCCAAAAAAATAGGAAAAAAAATCAATCTGAGAGGAAAGACCCTCAGTGTTTCTGGTCAAATCAGAAACAATTGCTATTTACATTCGCTTTTAGCCAACCAGGATTATTACTGTAATATCTTCTGGTGTGAATGCTAGCCCAGACTCTTATCCTGCCCTCTCCTCTTCTCTTTCCCTTTCTTTAGCTAAGTGGCCCAGATACTACAGTCAGGAAATTCCACTTGAGATATTTACCAGCTATGTGATACTGGACAAGTCACTTAATCTCCACCTAGTTTCCTCAACTGTGAAATGAAGATAGTAACAGTGCCTTCCTTCAAGAGTTGTGAGGATCAAATGTGATTTTAGTGAAGTCCTTAGCATAGTGCCTGCCTGATACATAGTGGTAGTTTTATAAAGTTTTCCTTCACTCTTATTTTTTTTTTTGGAGTATAATCATTTCCCCGGCTATCTTTTTCATGTCTATAGGCCTTCCATGATCATTTTTATGTACATGTTTTCAAAATATAAACATCCAGCTCCAAACTTGTTCCTGAACCCTAATTTTGTGTCTCCCACTTCCTGCGGCACATAGAATCAAATATTTTGAGATCCGGGAGACCATAGTCTTTTACTTTAATGATCTCATTTAAAAGATGAGGAAATTATAGCTCAGAAAAGTGAAATTAGTTGTCCAAGTAGGACAAGATAGGAAGCAAAGTCAGGATTCATGACTAGGTTCTCTGACTTCAAATCCATTTTGCTTTATCAGTTGGATATCTTACTGGAACCTCAATCACAAAAACCAGACCTCATTATTCACACCCCTCCAACCAATTAAAAGGAAAAAAAAAAACCCCTTGCTCCTGACCTCCCAACTTGCAAATTTCTGTAGATGGTGCCACCATATTATCAGTATTCCTGTCTCAAAACTGAGTCATCTTTAATTCTTCCTTCTCCTGCCTCTTGTCATCAAGTCCAATGCTATTGATTTTTCATCAGTATTTATTTTACATCTATTCTATCCTCTAGTCACAAAGTCATCAGCTGGGCTCAAGCCCTCATCACCTTTACTATTGGAGCAGCTCAACTAGTCTCTTTGCCTCCAACCATTATCCTCTCTACCCTATTCTTCATTTATTTGGTACACAGGTATATAGTCTTCCTCTGCTCAGTAAAAGCCATTAGTTCTTTGAAAGAAAAAAAAATACAAAATCTTCAGCCTGGCACTTAGAGATCTCTGAAATATTATTTCATGCTATTTCTGGAGCTGATTTGACTCTCTGTCACTACAGGATAGGTTCACAGGTCATCCCCTTGCTATGAATATGTCCAATTCACATCTCTATTTGTAATAATCAATTTCATTCATAAACATTCAGTTCAGGTGTTCTATCCTCCAGGAGGCTTTCTTTCATTCCCCTGGCAAAAAAAAGTTATCTGTCCCTCCTTAATTTTTCACAGAAACCTTTGAACCTCTCCTTTGTGCTTACCTCATTCTGCCATCTACCAAACTCATTGTTTAGGCTATATTTCTACCCATTAGATTTAAAGCATCTTGGGGACATAGAGGGCATAATTTTCCATTTTTTTGGTCTGCCATATGAATCACAGTATTCTACTTGAGAGGTGCTGAAGCAATTTTTATTGATTAGATTTAAATTAAATCAATTAATTTTTTTATTAAATTATATCTAATTCAGAAATCAACCCTTCCTGTTTCTCATCTCCGTTCTCTTTCAATAATGCACAGTGATGACTGTTGCCTTTCTGATAAGTCTTGGAACACATACTGATTGCCTACAGTCAGCATCTATTACAATAAGGAAAGGAGATAGAATGCACAGGTGGAAAGAGAAAAATAAGAAAATACAGGTGGGATCACAAAACCCAAGAGCAGGCTACGGTGAGAGACACCTGTAAATACAGACCAAAAATAAGAACATGTTGCTGAGGCTGACCATAATATTGTGGCTCGTATTTATATGAGATTTAAAGGTTTGCTGGACACTTTAGGATCTATTTTTAGAAGGAGGGAAAATTATAGTGAGGAGACTTCTGTAGGTATGGAGATGGGCACCTTTTGACAGGCTCTGGAGGCCAGAAATCCACGATCTCCTCAGTATCTTACAGAACCTCATCAGTACAAATGGCTTTTACTTCCATCTTTGTAAAGAAACAGAATGGAATAATACTTGAAGTGAGTATACAGGTCAACAGAACTCTTTAGTCAAAATGATTAGAGTGGAAAAAGAAGACTAACACACCTACATACATACACACACACACACACCAAACTCTGGATTTCCTTAATTATATTGACTGTACTTTCACTTAAATCCCTGACCATAGTGGAAGAAACTGGAATGTTCTTTTGTCCCCTTTTCCATTTCCAGTCTCTCTTCCTACAATTACTCAGTAACTCTCTACTTCTTATACTAATAGAATGTTGACAGTGGTCAAATATCATTATTGTGACAATTGATTTCAGTTAACTGTTTTCCTTTGTTACAAGAGAGGGCTCATGGTGGGAGATGATATGGGGGGTAACTTTATATTAAAACAATTGACATCAATAAATTATGTTGGGTTTTTTTAAACTCCGAGCCTCCATCAATGTTTCTCTTACCAAACCAAGAAGAGGACAGGTAAACTAGTTCAAAGAAAAATAAATGAAATGGCTTAAAAGTCATAATAAGCAAATAAATGAAAAGAAAAATCCTTTTCATAGAACCAATGAGTCCACGGTCTACACAGTTTACCTCACTACTGATGGAAAAGGGACAAATGGGGAAACAAATGGATGGCAAGACCAGTTGTTCCCGGGGGATCCTCATCTCTGGAACATATCCATGCATTTGACGCTGCTACTGCTTATATCACTTGCAGAGTTGTTGATGGCATCTTCTGGTCTAATACTGGAAGACCATCTGATTTCTCGCTGTTGCACAATGTAAATTGTCTGTTGGGTTCTCCTCTGCTCTGTGTTGCCAAACAGAGCTAGTAGTAGCTGGTAATAATAACTACATACATATGGTGCCAGGGAACGGGCAGTTTTTGAAAATATCTCATTTGATCCTTTCAGCCACCTGGGTGGTTGTTCATACACTCATTTTACAGTTAAGGAAATTGAGATGGACAGAGTTTAAGTGACTTGCCCAAAGTCACCAACAGTGAAGCATCTGAGGCCAGATGTGAACTCTTGTCTTGATGACTCCAAGCTGGATAATCTATCCACTAGACTGTCCTATAGTCTCCAAGCAAAGTGACTTTCAAATCTTTGTTAAACTCATAGCTTTTGAGACCACGTCAGCCTTTCTGTTATTCAAACCCAAAACTTGTAAGTCAATTGGAAAAACCCTTGGGAATGAAAGGTGGCTGTCATAGACTTTCGCCTCCCTTCCCTGAATTCAGTCTATTTTAAGATAGAATAAGAAAATTCCTTTCAACTCCCATGAGACCTTTGGTCATTCCATAAAAATTACCCTCCAGGAGTGCCATTTAGGCCATACTATTAGTGACTTTTGTCCTCACTGATCTCCAAACCTCATATCATTCCTACCTGTTATTCAGTGGTAACCACAATATTTTAAAAATATGGCATCAGGATTCTGCAATCTGAATTCAAGTTTATAGTTGAACTTTTTTTCCAGGAATTTAATTTGCATTATTACTGTTCTGCCTATTGGAAGACTGACTCCTTTGTGACTGAGAAAATCAGGTAAATTTTTTTACTCATCTGCATCACCATTATATAAGCCTTATGGGAGAAACTAAAGGACACACTAAAATATAGATGTCCCCTTGGTTCTTACATAACAAGATTATTTATGAAAACTGCATACTAGCATGGTTGTCTATTGACTTTCCAAAGAGCACAGGGGAACCAAGTACCAAAAATATTTGTAAAACATTTCCTTTGCTAGCTGACATAGAGCTATCAGTTGGAGAACTCAAAAAAATTGGATAGAAATTCAAAGATACCTGGTTCTGTATATGTATGTTTATGTTTTTGGGGGTGGAGAGGTATATCATTGAGGAAAAAATAAAATATATGATCTACCACACCAGTTCCTATGTTTCTTTAGGACCAAATATAATAATAAATAATAACATTGATATAATGCTTATCATGTATCAGGGACTAAGTTTAACAGGATTAAACACTTAATGATTTCATTTGATCCTCAAAATTCTTTGGAAGGGAAGTAATAATATGACAGATTTTTATACAGATGAGGAAACCGAGGCAGACAAAGGTTAGGTGATGTGCCTAAAATCATGTGGTCAGTAAATGTCAGACACCAATTTGAACTCCATTCCTCCTGACTCCAGGCTGTACCGCCTAGTTCTCTCACTAGGGACTCTGCCAAGATTTGCTGACCTTTGTTTTTCCAGCAAAGTAATTTTTCCAAGCTGCTACACTTTATAAGTTTATCTACGTGGCTTTTTATTGCTGCCAGCTATTGGCATCAGTTAATTTATTAATAAAAACTGCTTCCCTAATTCCAAAGTTATTGGTTAAAAAGAATTGACATTAACTGCAAGAATGAAGCCTCCCCCTCCCTATACACACATTTGTAATACCCTAATCATAGCCTACTGCTAGATATATAGAAGGTCAATTTTACTTAATATTTATGAATCCAGGTACTTAAAGTATATGAGATTTATAAAAATCTATATATAATCTCTTGGAGCACAGTATGATAAAACAGAGCACTAGACTTGCTAAATAAAATCTCATTGTGAGTCCCAACTCTGATGCTTATCAGTTTTCTGTCTTCAAGAAAGTCTCTTAATTTCACATTCCCTCAGATTTCTCAATAATTATCTCAATAATTTCTGAAATAATTATGCTCCCACTCCCCACTCATATCCCCTATTGAGATGGCATAAGCAAACTACTTTGTAAACACAAAATTACATGTATATTTTAATAAATGTGACTCCACTTATGACTCACTTTGTGATGGCTTCTTAAAGGATAAACTGATGAACTTGTAGCACTGGTAAGTTATTGAACTCAAAATGCTTACAGTAGGGGTCTTATGACTGAAGAAGTCTATTACTTTCAATCTCATTGAGTATAAGAGGCTCACCACATGGTTACTGTCTAATAATAGATAACGGGAATTGTGTACATAACTTCATGGAATAATAGAAACATAAATGGCCTTCAGTTGACTATTTGTTGTCCAACGTTTGTTGTTCTCTTTGTGGACCCTTCTCCTGCCTTTGCAATCATAGTGGTAATGGTCATCAAAGGGGCATGTTGGCTAAGAATCAGCAAGTTCTTAGAACATCTGTGAACATTCTTTTGATTGTAAGCATTTTAGTGTAAAATGTTCATTAACCCTTGAGTAGAAAAACTATTTGAAACAAAACAAAATAAAACAACAAACTCTTTAGAACTTGAATACATTTAAATAAAATTTCTCTCATGTACTTCTTTCCCTTAATCCTAATTCCTCATACCAAAAATTACTAATCTGAAACATATTTAACACAAATATGTACAATATTATTCTGACTGTTCTTCGCTGAGGGAAAGGGGTTGGGAAGGGAGGGGAAAAGGAAATTTTGTAACTTAAAAATATACATATGCATATGAAAGAATTTTGAAAAACTTTCAAAACATATTTAGGAAATAAAATATCATTAAAAAGATAAAGTATTTGAGAAGATAGATCATATTAATATTGAAATTATTAACAATAAATGAATCAAAAAATATATAAAAGAGTTGTGGTCAAGTGGAAGGACAGTGAATATGTCCTCCCCAGAGGGGAGGGGGAAATAAAGGACTTTGTGGATTTGGTTTCATTATATCATCAAAGGTAAAATGAGGCATCATTCCAAGGGACACATGTCCAGTTTATCATGTATATAAGCAAACAGGCTGCCATGAAAATTATTTAACTTGTTGCAACATCCCTTGCAGAACACAAAGAAGCTCAGAAATCTATAGGGAGCTTCATGAGAGCTGGAGAACCTCAATGCTTAGTGACTTCAATAGGAAGATAGGTACAAGAGAAGATGGTAAAAGTGAAAGGGAAAATAAAAGAAATTTTGACATTAAGAAATCAAAGAGCCCTTAGACTTGCAGACTTTTTTAGCTTGCAAACCATTCCCTCTTTCACTGACAGTCATCAGCACTCATGGGGTTCATTATCAGTTCTGTGCTGAAGACTTCCAAATCCATATACTTAGTCCTTAACTTTGGTTCTGAGCTATAATTCCAAAAACTCACTACCTACTTAACATATCAAATTGAATGCCTCTTAGGCATCTCAAATTTAGCATGTTCAAAAAATTATAGATTATCTTCCCTCAAAATCCCATCCCTTTAAGGAACTTCTCTGTTTCAGTCTAGTATACTACCATTTTCCACTCAATCAAGTCCATAATCTCAACATTGGACAAGAATTCTCATCCTATATATCCAATTAATGGTCAAATCTTATCACTTTTACTTCCACAAGATATCCCATTTGATCCTTTATGTCTGTTCTAATAGCCACTACCCTGCACTGGATTATTGCAATAGCCTCCTAATCTCTGCCTCAAGTTTCTCTCTCTTCTAACCATTGTCCAGAAATTGCTAGTGCTAAGGTCTTACTATATCACTTCTTTACTCATTAAACTCCTGAGACTGCAAGAAATAGAGAAATCCCATTTAAAGTAGCTGCAGATAACATAAAAAAAAAAAAAAACTTGGGAGTCTACCTGTCAAGACAAATTCAGAAACTATATGAACTCAATTGCAAAACACTTTTCACACAAATAAAATCAGATCAAAGCAATTAGAAAAAATGTCAAACTGATATAATAAAACTGACAATTTCCCCTAAACTAAATTACATATTCAGTGTCACACTAATCAAACTACCAAAAATTATTTTACAGAGCTAGAAAAAGTTGTAATGAAATTCATCTGGAGGAACAAAATATGAAGACTATCTTGGGAATTACTGAAAAAAAAATGCAAAGGAAGGTGACTAGACATACCAGAGCTATAATTATATTTTAAGATGACTGTCCCAAAAACTGACTTTACTGGCTAAGAAATAAGAATAGTGGATCAATGGATTAGATTAGATACAAAAGAAAGGACTATAGTGATCTACTATTAGATAAATCCAAGACTCCAACTTCTGGGATAATAATTCACTATTTGACAAAAAAATATCTGGGAAAATTGGAGAATAGTATTTCAAAAACTAGACACAAACCCACCTTTTACACTGTATACCAAGTAAGGTCAAAATGAGTATGGAATTTAGACATAAAGGGAGATATCATAAGTCCATTAGGAGAACAAAGAATAGTTTATCTGTTAAATCTATGGAGAAGGGAGGAGTTTAATGATCAAGAGATGGAGAACCTAAATTACACAATGGATAATTTTAATTACATTAAATGTAAAAGCTTTTGCACAAATAAAGCCAATGAAATCAAGATTAGAAGGGAAAAAAACAATGTTTCTGTTAAAGGATTCATCTATAAAATATAGAGACTTGAATATGTCATTCTCCAATTTGAACAAGCAGTTTTCAGATGAAGAAATTAAAGATGTATATTATATATATAGTCTATAAAATTCTCTAAATGATTATTGAGGATAGAAATGCACATTAAATCAACTGAAGTACCACATCACACCTATCAGATTGTCTAAAATGACAAAAAAGGACAATGTGCAATTTTGGAGGAAATGTGGGAAAACTGGGACATCAGTGCACTGTTGGTGGAGTTGTGAACTGATCCAAAAATTGTGGAGAGCAATTTGGAACTATACCCAAAGGGCAATCAAACTGAGCCTCCCTTTGTTGCAGCAATACCACTACTAGGTCTGTATCCCCAAAAAATCATAAAAAAGGGAAAAAGTTCCAAATGCTCAAATGTGTTTATAGCAGCTCTTTTTTTTTAGTGGCAAAGGATTAAAAATTGAGGAGATGCCCATCAATCTGGGAATGGCTGAACCAGCTATAGTATGTGAATGTGATGGATTGCTATTGTTTATGTGATGGATTGCTAAGAAATAATGGGGGGGCGGCAAGGGGGACTTCAGAAGAGCCTGGAAAGACTTGAATGAACTGATTCTGAGTGAAGTAAGCAGAACAAGTAGAAGATTGTCATATTAACAGCAAAATTATGAGCTGAACAACCATGATGGACTTAGCTCCTCTCAGCAGTTCAGTGATCAAGGACAATTCTAAAAGACTTATGATAGAAAATGACATCCACATTCAGAGAAAAAAAACTACTGAGTCTCAATGCAGAGCAAAGAATATTATATTCACTTTAAAAAAATTTCTTTTGTTTCTCATTTTTCCCTTTAGTTCTGATTCTTCTTTTACCACATGATTAATGTGGAACTACATTAAACCCAATTGTAGATGTACAACCTCCCTGCCATGAGGAGGGAAAAGGGAAGGGAGGCTAGTAGAAAAATCTGGAACTCAAAAGCTTACAAAAAAAGATGAATGTTGAAAGCTATATTTGCATGCAATAGGAAAAATAAAATAAAAATAATATACAAAAATAACTCCAGTGATTCCCAAATATTTCTCATATCAAATGTAAACTCCCCTATTTTACATTTAAGATTTGTCACATCCTGGCCACAATCTGCTTTCCAGTATGATTACCTAAAAGTTCAGTACATGTATAATATGGTCCAGTTAAACTGACCTTCATATTTTTTGTCTTATGTGGTTCTTCATTCCATCTCTATGCCATTTTAGTGGTTGTTCTCCATTCTTCCTGACCTCTTCATTTTGGAATCTCTAGCTTCCTTCAAGGATCAACTCAAGGATCAACCCGTTTTGTTAAGCCTTTTCTTGTGCCCCCTCTCTAACTGGTAGAATTTTTTCCTGAATTATATTTATTTTGTATATAACTATATATGTACTGGTTCATCAGGCAAGATCATAAGGACTGTGATGGCAGGTATCATTTCACTTTACTACTTGTATCTCTAGCACCTACTGTAGTACCTGGCTCACAATAAAGACTTAAGAGATACTTGTGGATTCTTTGTACAAAAAGATCATACTTATGCTTTATACATTCTTGCCTGAGGAAGAGAAGGAGAATGTGTTAACTATAAAAAGCACTAAACAACACTATAAAAATAATATACACAACCTCTTAGATAATGAGTGTTTACTGGTATGAGAAACATCTTAGAAACTATTGACAGCCAGATCATTGACTGTTTAGAGCAAAGGTTAAAACTCATATAAAACTCAAAGAAAGGATAAAGATTTTATACAATTATGACAGAACAAATCTGACCTGTTTAAAAAGCTATTGACTTCAAGAAAATGGAAAATGGCAAAAGGAAAGTCATTATGCCTATTTTATTTTAGAGGCAAAAGGAGCATGGTGGGATATGTGAATAAGAAAGCTTATTTGACACAGATTCAAGAAGGGTGAGAGTGATAAGAGAGTCCAATTAGGAGGCTATATCACAATTGTCTAGGCAAGTGGTGATGAGAGTCTGCGTATTGTTGACTGTGAAAGAAGGGTAGGATCAGAAAAAAAGTATATTGTTTTGATTAAGAAATGCATTTGGGGGAAAGCAGAATAGCAAAATTTAGGCTTAAACCAAAAGTTGGCAAAACATAGTCTAATGTCTGTTTTTTTGGTTTGTTGGTTTGTTTTTACAAGGCAATGAAGTTAAGTGGCTTGCCCAAGGTCATATAGTTAGGTAATTATTAAGTGTGGAAAGTTGATTTGAATTTGAATTCAGGGCCCCCTGACTCCAGGGATAGCGTTCTATTCATTGGGTTACCTACCTGCCCCTTAATTTCTGTTTTTGTATGGTTCTGGGAGCTAAGAGTGTGTGTGTGTATTTGTGTGTGTGTGTGTGTGTGTGTGTGTGTGTGTGTGTGTTGGCAATATAAACATGTAAAGTGATCCAAATTTGACCCGTAGGTAAAAGTTGACTTATCTATGATTTAAATGACCAACTTATATATACATACTTTTGACCCAAAGATACAAGTGCTTGGTATATTCCCCTAAGGAGGTCAATGACAAAAAGAAATGCTTCTTTTATAACAAAATATTTTCTTAATGCATTGGTTATAGTAAAAAACTGAAAATAAAGTAAATGTCCATCAATTGGAAAAATGGTTAAAGTAGTTGGGGTATATTAGTGCAACAGATTACTGTGCTAGACGAATGATGAATTGAAGTATACAGTGAAATATGGGCAGATTTGCATGAAGTGATACAAGGTACAGTAAAAAACCAGGAAAATTATATATATATATATATATATACACACATATATATATATATTGCCTATAATAATATAAATGGAAGCAAAAAAAACCCTCTAAAATATAATGAACAAGTTTGTCACCAGAGAAGAATTTAGAAACGCATCTTCCTTGTAGACATGGGACTATGTGTATAACCTTATGTATTCTATCAGAGTCACTTGATCTGTTGGTTAGTTGTGCTGAACTACTTAATATTCTCTCTCTCTCTCTCTCTCTCTCTCTCTCTCTCTCTCTCTCTCCACCTCCCCCTCCACTTCTTTTTGATAAACCGATGGTTCTCAGGTTCAAGGGGGCCAAAGGGGCCATGCATATTTGAAAATGAAGTTGTTAAAAATAAATAAATGAAAATTAATATTAAAAAGACATTCACTTGGGCAGGTAAAAGTGAATGAATTGGATAAGAGGAAATATGCAGGATAAGTTGAAATTTTGCAATACTTTCAGTGATTTCAAGCTGCCCACTCCCATAAAATTACATATTTTTAATGTCAGTGTTCTGGCATTTCTATATGGTTACAATCAGGGAATATTACTATCTCCAAAGAATCAAAAGTTCTGGTGACCTAATGGTCAATATAATTCTTGCACATAATTTTCTGTATATTCCCAGTGATGGCTTATTCAAGGATAGTTATAAGAAAGAAAATCTTTAAGACATTTATATATAAATTAGGGAATGGGCTGGCCATTTAGTAAGTACAAAGGATAACAGATAGCCTCAATATCTCACTGGTATCCCCAAATAGTTAAAATAAAGTGAGAATAAGAATTCTAGTCCTGTGTGTGTGAAGTGAAGAGTTTATGGAAAACCAAGGACAAGAATAGCTTGGTTTGGACTAGCCACCGTGGAGGAGTTACAATATATACCAGAGATAGGATGCTCATACCAATGAAATTACAGGTCTTTGAAGTGCCAGATTGATAATTACAACATTCTGATTTTTGCCCAAAGTATAAATAACCTGGATGAATTTTGCTTAGTATTCAATGTAGTGATTAATTTTGGAAATGATCCTTAACAAAATTATTTTTGACCATCTGGTAATGAATGCAGAGAGAAAAGAAACCTACGTGCTCCTCCGATACCCTTTCAATTTTGTTTTTGTATTTATGAACAAAGGCTTGTTTGTAAATAGGTGAAGTCTAATAGCCCAAATCAGGATCAGGAAGAACTAATAAGATAAGTAGACTCTATTATATAATAAATTTCTTAAACATTCCTAAGCATCTCCAATGGTGGGGCATATCCTGATATGGTGGAATGTGAAGTTTTGTTTTTGACAAATTTCTCTGTATTATCTATGGCATGTTTTCTGATCATGTTTTAAAGGAAATTCTGATAATATTAATAAAGGAAACAAATGCTTCCAGCTGATTCCCAAAGGTCTATAAATTCTGCATCTTTCAGATCTGCTTGTGGTTTAATGGCTAAATAAATAGACTTCTTCCATGTAGATAACAGCAAAGATGTCCATCATGTTTCATTACAATCCCGAAGCCAAGAGTAAACACAAGCTTTTCTATTTGTACTTCAGTTTAGGGGAATTTTGACTGAAAATAGAGTTTAAAAAAGAAAATGTCAGCTTCAAAGGGCGCACACTAGAACTGTGACCCTGAGCTACACAATTACAAATCAGAGCTGTTTCACAAGCAAGCCATCACAGAACAAATCAAGCCATGACTAATGAAAGGAAAGTATGAATTCTCTTTTCTCTTGGTCAAAGAATGCTTTCATCTGGGTTTTTAATGACATCTCCTGGGTTACAGATGAAAGCCAAATGTAATCGGCTAGGTGGGGTGAGTGGTTAAAGGCTTTTCTTTGCCATAACTAGACATCTCCGTTCTAGCAGCAAGGAGTTTCCAAACGGACTTAAAATGATTTAAGGTGATTGAATCATAATGTTGAGAACACAGTATGGTGTAGTTGGAAGCATTGTGCAGGGTTTCTGTTAGGACTGCCTCTAATTAACAGTCTGATCTTGGTTAAGTCTCAATTTACTCCTCTGAAAATCAAGAAGCTTGAACTTAAAAACCCTATAGTTCCTTGCAACTCTTACCTTTCTTTCATGATTCTGAGGCAGCTAAGCAGAGGAATGCCTCATTTAAAATTCTGCCTCAGACATTTAATAGTTTAATAACTCTGGATTGGATTTGACCTCTCTCAGCCTCAACTTCCTCATCTATAAAATAAGATCAATAATAGCATCTCCCAGATTTGTGAGGATCAAATCTGATAAGATAGGAGGCACTTTGCAAACCTTAAAGTACCATACAATCACTAGCATTGAGGATGATAATGGTAGTAGTGAAGATATTGATCCCAATTCTATGAAATAGGGAGGAAAATTTTCTTTTATCCAATGTGGGAACATCTTTCAAAATATCAATAATATCAGTTACAATGTTGCTCATTGAAAAAATGGGAAGAAAAATGATCTATCAGAGCAGTAAGATAATTTGAAAGTCTTTCTATTGGCAAAAAGCTTATTTTCTTAATTGTTCTTAATTGCTGGACATTCCTTTTATGTATTAAGTCCCATTTTTAAATATCATTATGTAGATGGAAAATGATAAAATTGCATTAAGTATAAAAATGTAAGATCATTTCCAAGATAGCTTAGCTGTGAACCATGAACATCCCTATATAGGTGAAGGATCTAAAAGTTCATTCCTATGGGAAACCCTCAGTCAACTCATCTGTGACTGAGTAGCTTTGTTTTATGGAGCTGCTTTAGAAGGAGAAAGATATAGTGACTTCCCAAGAATTATCTAGTTTAGATACATGTTGGTAATTACAATTAGATCTTTCTGAATCCAAGTCCAGCTCCTTTACTCCTCTACTGCCTTTTTGAAACCCTATTACTTTAGTCTTGGCAAGTGTTGGGCAGTAGGTAATATTTTCTATCAATGTGTAGGCAGGTAAGTTTTCCTGTGTTCTCTGACCATCTTTTCCAGATGCTGTAGACTGAGCATCTGTAAGACCAGTTAGGAGAACATGGAGGATTCATTGCAAACATTACCAGTCCAAGTGATGGTGGCTCAATATTGTCATTTATTTTTTCAAAAGAAAGTTTTTTCTAAAAATGTAAATATGTATGCACATAATTTAGCAAAAGAAATACTTCTGCACATACTTATGTGTAGATAGATATAGAAAAGAATTGCTTTTCAGGTAATTCCATTACTATTTTATTTCTCTAATTGTCTATCTATTTATTGCATGCCTCTATCAATACAAGTGTCATATCTTCTATACATTAATAAGTGGTTATCACAAGCATCTGAATCCTTAAGCGTCATCCTAGGGGCTAGTCTTTCGTGATGATTATCACTCTACTTTGCTAAACTACTAGATTATAGATATATTACCCTTTAAAAATTGGCTTAGTCTAAGGTTTTCTCACTCCCTTCCTCAGTAGTCTTAATACCTGGTTTGGAATTTTCTTCTACACCTCAGTCTCAGCCTTTCCACTATTGAAATTCATTATACCTATTGATGTTCTCTGAAATATTCTGGACTATCAGTTAAAGAAACCAATTGATTCCTTTGACTTCCTCTTTCATTTTTGTCTCAGACACCAAGAAGGATGGTTACATCCTTGGACTCATCATCACTTGTAAGTGTTCTACTTCCTTGATTGATATTCCTCTGTCCAACAAGAACTTCCTCTCATTCCCCTCCTCCCAATATCCCCGTCTCAAATTCTGTTCCTAAGTCTCAAAATGGCCTCTAAGCCTCCTGTCATTCTTACTTTGTCTTTATTTTCTTATCTCCTCTTATCTTGACTCTACATCCCAAATTTGCCCACTTCAACTTTACACTGCTTTGAACTCTGTAATTTCTTGCTCTGTTGCCCTGTCTCTTATCATGACTGCATGAACTTCAACTGTGTTGACTGAAACTGGTGAACATATTGAAGAAAATCGTATGGACATATTTCAACTTTCATTGTCCTACCTTGAGACAATCTTTTTTACTCTTCCATGATTTTGAGCTTTATCTCATTCCCCACTGCAGCTGTTGTAAGCCTCTCCTTTTCTTCTCAAATCTATCACAACATTCCCACACATACAACCCAGAGGACTTCATCTCATTCTTAACTGAGAAAATAGAGGCCATTTCCCTTCAATTCCCTCTCCTCCCAACTTAACATCTCAAAATACATTATCATCATCTCCAATTCCCTACTCTATTTCTCCAGTATTGTCTTCTTGTCAAGGCCAATCCCTTTACTCATATGTGTGATTTCTTTCTTTCTCATTCCAATGGAAAATTGCCCTTATAATAATGAAAAGTTACCTGCATAATTGAGTCCTGTGGAGCTTTCAAGTATAGTTGCTCATAAATCCTAACACTTGGAAAAAATATTTTCCCTGGTAGATTTCTTTTAAGTAGTGTCTCTCCTCATTGCTCCACCCTTCCATTTGTATTATAATGATGGCTATAAACTATTGGTTAAAATTTTTAAAGTTGTCTGAAAATGTTAATAATCATTTATTTGCCTCCCAGGAATTCAAGGGCAACTCTGGATTAATTTTTATTTTACCACCCTAGCAATTTCTGAAGATTTGAATCTCAATAGCTCTTGTATCAAATCGGTTGATAACTCATTAAGTTGACCCCCAACTAATACAAAATTACAGTAGGGGCACCTAAGGAAATCAAGGCACCATCTTCATGGATACCCAGTGATTCCCATTATAGCCAAGACTATTTTGGTATATACCAGATGCATCTCTAATGAAGAGAATTCAAATGCTAATGCACACTTTTTTAACAGACCATCAGAAATTTCATACTGTGGTGAGAACTACAGCTGAACTGATTAAGTTATTATAAAGGTATTGTGACAGTATAAGGTATAATTTGGTAATGGCTATTTATTTCATTCTCTTTGTGATACTACAGGGATTTTATTTGGGATGAATGGTACAAATAGAGGTCTGCAAGAAAGACACATTAGGAATGCCACTATTGGAGAAGACTAAAAAAACATTTCCATGCATATATGTTCAATCAATAATAAAAAAGTGTTTCTAATACATATCACAGAAAGACATTGCCTCTCCTTAAAGCTTGACAATGGACTGGAATTAAATTTTCTTCAATATGTTCAATTTCAGTCATATCTGACTTTTAATGGTCCCATTTGGGATTTCCTTGGCAGAGATGCTAGAGTGGTTTGTTATTTCCTTTTCAGAGTAAACTGAGACATACAGGGTGATATGGCTTGCCCAATAACAAACATCTAGTAAGTATCTGAGTGCAAATTTGAACTTCTGATGACTCCAGATCCAACATTCTATTGCCTATGCTACCTAGCTGCCCATGTGGAAAAAGAGAGACATAATTCCTCTTTTGACTCTATCCGTGGTTAGCACCAGAGCTTCCTCGTTAAGAGTATTTAAGACTGATTTTTTTCACCCTGATTCTGTCTTTAAACTGATTTAACACATGTTGAGTTGCTCAATATATCTTGCCCTAGATGATCACTCCAGATGGGGCACAATGGGAATGGTGATTAACTTTTCCACATGTGAAGAAAAAAATGGAAATAGAAAGATCCAATGCTTTACTAAGTGACTGGTCAGGAGTTCTGAGTTCTAGCTTTGCCATTGCTGTTAACTGGGTCAAATATATACATACAGAGCAGAATATTTTTTTTTGTCATAAACATTGTTTCTGGGCCCCTGATCATTTTCATGGTAGCTCTAGTCATTTATAGATAGTAACATCCTCAATTAATCAAGCAAGTATTTATTAAACATCTATGAAATGACAAGCACTATGATAAGTGCTTGAGGTTACTATTGTACTAAGTGCATTAGGCCCCAAGCCTCTTAAACGAAATCTTAAGAGTGCTAAGATGGGGAAAAATTAGATGAGAAATCTGTTACATTAACAACTAGGTGAACAGCACTAAGAATTGGCCCATCATATACATGTGTTGGATGAAAACTGAATCATAGTGGTTGATACAGTGGATAGAGTACCAGCCCTGGAGTCAGGAAAACCCGAGTTCAAATATGTCCTCAGATATCTATGGACAAGGCACAACCCTGATTGCTTTGCAAGAAAAAAAAATAGGCGAATTGCAACTACACAAAGCTATTCTATGGCAATTCTATGATATTCTCTAAGTCATGGAATATCATAGTTTCTGAAAAATAAAAAAAATAAAAACTGTGATCCACCTCCAAAGAAGCTGAGAGAACTGAGGCAGAAAGCAGTTAAATAACTTGCCTTGGATTACACAGTGTCTTTGATTGAATCTGAACCAAGTTCTTTCTGACTCTAGGCTCAGCATTCTATCCACTGTACTACCTCATGAAAAGATATCCTTAAAGAGATGCATGACTGGAAAAGGAAGTGGGTCAGGATGGACAATAGATAGAGACCTTGTCCTATGTGGGCCATTAGGACATTTGGAGGCTGCCCAGCATGAAAGATTTGTTTGAGAGCATGGACAAAAATTAAATAGGTTGAGAAAGCATGAGTGGCTTTCATTCTTACTACCTTCATTGTCTTCAACAAGTAATTTCAACTCTCTAGACTTTTTCATTTTTTTTAAATAAAGGGTTTGGATTAAATAACCCTTAAGATCCCATCCATCTCTAAGCCACTTACCTAAGTCATATGTTATTGTTACTGACAAGGAATATCAAGGATAGATTTATACATTAGTAAATAGGTGATTCTAGAACTTGAGATTCTAGAATCTCAAGAATGTTCTCTGACTGAAGACCAGAGATGACGAAGTATTGAGTAGAAGGAGAACATCAATAGCATAACTACTAAAGTGGTTCCAAACTATTTGTGTCTACCTGCACTATGAGTTCTTGGTAAACCAATCTAATACAGTTTATCATCTTCCATCTATAAGTCTTTGCAATGTTCTTGATGCCAGAAATAAATTCTTTCTTTTTATTGACCTGTGTAAAAGTAGGTATCCCTTTCTTCAAGGATTTTCTCAAACCACTTCTGATCCAGGAAGCTTTTTAGAGTTATTACTTTTAGAGTTATTACTTTCTCCCTCTTCCTCGCATTTTCCTGCATTATATTTCTTTCTTTACATGCTATAACCACACCCTTCATATCTTTAAAATGGAATTTCATGGAAGTTAGAGCCCATTTTCTTTTTGTCTATTTGTCTTTCACATAGAAAGTGCCCTGATTTTTTTAAGGGGGAAGGATAAGGAGGATTGAAGATAGATGAAGAAAGAGAGCAATGAGAAAGTGGTGGCAATGGATGTAGATAACTTTTTCAAGACATTTAGTTATGATGAAAAGCAGGATACTGTAAGTGAAATGGGCTAAAGGGGAGTTAAGATTCAGTTCTCTAAAAGGCTTTACATTTATATCTTCTTTTCTTAATGGTTTAGGATGATCATATTTTAGCAGTACCTGTCACCCTCAGACACTCAACAATAAGAATGTATTGGAATATCGGTCCTGGAAGACTTTCCAGTTGATGGCTTTTGGTTTGATAGTACTATAGGGAGACCTAATGTCTGAAGCACAGTCCACAGAGTCCATACCCCAGTCCCTATCAGCTACTGACTCTCATGGTGTGACATTTGACAAAAGACATAATCTTCCTTGGGCCTCATTTTCCAGTTTGCAAAATGAAGGGGAAATCATTTTCTGAAAAGCACTTTAAAGACAGCATTTCAGAGGCATCGCAAAAAAAAAAAAAGAGAAAGTCTCCAATTAGAAGAGAGGTTCTAAAGCTTTTCTATATAACAGTCCTATGATTAAATCAGAGGATCAAAGGAAGATTAATGTTTGACTATGACAAACAGAGTGGTAACAAGCTGGTAAACTTGGATATGAGAAGAAATCTCTTATGATTGTATTTTTTTTCCTGGCCAAATTGAGACATCTGTTCATTTTCCCCTGAAATCAAATTAGAGTGGGATGTGTACATTATTAATGCAAAAAGTTCAAATATAGCATTTGGAGATTATTGGAATGAAAAGATTATCTGACCAGGCTGCTGCTTCAATCCACATTTCCTCTAAGTTCATTTGGATGGTTAAAAAAATAGAAAAATGTAGGGCTGTGTTTGTGTGTGTGTGTGTGTGTGTGTGTACCTTCCGTCCACACCTGAGACATCCCCCTAATATTGATGGATTTGTATTTCACAATGGATTGATTACTGTTTGCCTTTCTAACCTTCAGTTTCCATTCCCTTTCTCAAAATGGAGCTAATGCTTTGGTATTCATTGAAGTCCATTTCATAGTTCAGAAATTGCCTTTTAAGCTCTTATGTGGTGATGAGAACAGAGGAACCTTTTTTTGGACTCAGTGGCACTGTAGGATCATCATTCACTCTGGGTGAAAGATGGATTTTTAAATGGTTCTCAAAAAGTCCCAGGTGAGGTATAATATTTCACCGGTTTACATATTTCCTAAGTTCTTACCTATTTTATTGGGTCTGGAGCAGTGATATTAAGTGAATCTGGCCCTGAGCAAAAGAAATCATAGCACTGAGTCGAAGTTTGAATGAAATCTGCTCTGCAAGGAGCATTAAAATATGTTTAGTTAGAAAGGAGAGGAGAGGAGAGGAGAGGAGAGGGAGGAGGAGAGGAGAGGGAGGAGGAGAGGAGAGGGAGGAGGAGAGGAGAGGGAGGAGGAGAGGAGAGGAGAAGGGAAAGTAAGTGCAAGGGGAAGGGAAGGATAATTTTCCAAGACTTTCCTCTCTTTCTGATTTGGGACATGGTTCGTTTTGGCAGAAAGGGAAGAGTTGGAATAAAGGGAATAATGATTATGGAAAGAAAAAAATGAGACAGTTTATAAATATGATTTATTTTGATATGACCATTTTGGGGATTTGAAATGAAATAATAGAATACCTGAAAAATCCTCTTCCTTGGACCACAAGATGTGAGGTTACACCATGGTAATCAAAGTGGTTATTGGGACTAGTGAAAAGAGTCCTGGGCTGAAATCTTGCTTCTGACATTTACTAATTGGATAATCCTATCAGTTAAGCTCTTTCAGATTTATTTAGCTTATCTGTAAAGGTGGTAAATTTAGTCAACAAACAATTATTAGCCCTTCATTTATTTATTTTGTGCTAGGCAATCAAAGGGTTCCTTTAGTTTTTCTTAATCAGTCTCTGAAAATCTTTTAGTTAAGGAAGAGGTAGATGTGGCCATTCACTTACAAATTAGGATCTCCTTGTTTTTGGTTAATAAACAATGAAGAGAACTTGTTCCTAACTCCCTTGTCTCTTCTAAAATAAGGGATGGGGTTGTGGTGGGGAAGATAAACAAAATCTTCATAACAGATATGAATAGTACAGCAAAAGAAATTCCTACATTGGTCAGGTAAAACAATTCATATCATTAAGTATCTTAAATCCATTCCCTCCCTTCCTGTCTTCTTCATTGGACATATGGAATCATATGAGATATTCTGGGGGGTGGGGTAGCTTATTGTTCACTGATATTCTAAAATGACCCAGTCATATACCACTGCTAGGCTTCTATCCAAAAAATATCAAGAAAAGATGAAAAAAATCCTATAGGAACAAAAATATTTAAAGAAGTTATTTTTGTGTTAGCAAAACCTCGAAAATAAGAAGATACAAATCAATTGAGGAATGACTGAATAAGCTATGTATATGGAGGAGATGGAATGCTATCATGCTGTAAGAAAACAGAAAGCATCAAAGACAAAGAAAAACTTATATGAACCAAGTGGAGAGAAAAGGAGCAGAAGCAAGAGAACTATATTTATACAGCAACAACTATCACACAAAAACAAAACAGAACAAAACAAAAACCTGTGAAAGCTGTATGAACTATGATCAATATAATGACTCTTCTAGATTCCAGAGAACTAATGATGAAACTTGCTAAGTTATTAAAGAGGGGTAATAAATTGAAGGTGCAGAATGACATATAAATATGTATAAAACATATATACATATATACATGGGAGCACACACCTATTTACATACATATATACACATGTATCTACATATATACATACAGATAAATATTCATGCATACATATATTGAGGAATTTTTTTGTTACTAAATTACTAGGCAGTTTATTAAAAATAATTTGTTTTTCTATTTTTTAATGAAGTGGCAATGAGAGAAAGTTGAATGCACCTTCAAATGATGTCATCCTAATTTTACTTTATTATAAGAAACTTATGATGAAATGGAAGTGTTCTATAAATGTCTACAATGTCGCAAACACAATTTTTATAATATTTTTTAAAAATTCATCCAGAACTCACTAGGAGCTCTAAAGACTGCTAATTCAAACAAAACAACTCTATACTAAGTCAAAAAAGAAGCTCATTTTGAGCAGAGGATCCTGAAGAGGAAAGGGAGGCATGTTTTCTCTCCTTTATGACTTCCTTATGTGTCCTTCCTTCTGCCCTCATCTCATTGAAAGAAGGGATTTTGAAATGCAAAACAAGAAAGTCACCAAATATCTACCAATGTTACACTTTATGGGATCATAAGAATATTCAATTACTCTTAATTTAGATCTCAGAATACCAATCTTTTCTCTTGTCTTTATCTTTTGACTCTATGTTCAGTATTTTATTTCAGACAATGGGTATGGGAAGAAGATGGTATACATCTCAAAATCTATCTGATTCTGTTATGAATGTGACTTAAAATTTTAGTCTTCTATTATTTTTATTCACTTGCCTGAGCCTGGATATACATTTTATTGGTAGACGGAACTTCTATTGAGGAAAATCCATTCCCTGATTCTATGATTCAGCCTTGTGTATCCACCATCTATTGCGCAACCAGTAGACTTGTGTAACTTACTATTTTTAAGGATATTTACTGCTCTGTTTCTTTCAAGGGGGCGGGGGAAGGCTGACTTAGTGACAATGGAAGATAGATTATTACTAATATAAAGTAAATTTAATAAAACACCATAATATTATTACTATCATTTCTTCCATTGTTCTTGTCCTCAAGTATCTATCATCTAAAAAGGAAAAAAATGTGACAGAAAAGGGCTTCTAGTTTATTGATAAAAGGTTTATTTTCCCCTCTATATCCTCTCTCTCTCTCTCTTATCTAATTTTTTTCTGACTACTCAAGGAAAAGTAACCATTAGGACAGTAAATACAGGATGAAATGCTCACCTTAGGGAAGACAGAAACTGTTGCCCAGTTCCCAGTTTTTCAGTAAATGTTCTCTAATGATGGTCCAAGAGAAAGGGTTTTAATTATACCATCCCATCCATAAAGACACAACTAGAAAACATCCTCCTATGTTGGACCAAATAGTTGTCTTCTATTTTACAACCCAGTGATTCAATGGCTATGTAGAGGAGGTTTCGTTGCTAGAGGAGACCATAAATTGGGGAGAGTGGTAATACACTGACTTTTACTACTGACCAGAACAAACAAGCCTTATGTTTGATTTTTTAAAATTTCTATTTTTTGACTATGTATTGGATTTTTACAACTTTTATAACCATTCACAGAATGCAATTTTTAATGGGTTTCCCATCCAGTGATAAATTGATAAAAATGCCATGAATGCTTTCACTTCAACATTGATCTTCATTAGTAGGCATGGTTCAGATTAAATACCTTTGCCTCAGATATTCTCAGCAGGTAACACTGACCCTAAACTAGGGCATGAAAGACTGGGAGGATGAAGTAGAAATTGAAAGAGATTTCAAAAATCAATATAATGTTAGGCTGTGTGAGAAACTGAAATATAAGAAATTGCTCTTAAAGAAACAGTTGGATAGCTGGGTCAAGGGTGTAGGAGGTTGAGGTCTGTTTTATGAACTGAATGGGGAGGGTGTGTCTATCAAGATCCCTTAGCCTGGCAAGAAAAGTTGCAGAGCAGATAATAACCTTCTAAATATAGATAGCATCATGACAAGACCTATAAAATCTCCTGGGAGTAAGATGGATTTTTCTAGGATTTCTTTCTTTCTTTTTTTAAAAAAAAATATTCTTAGTGATCAGTGCAAAAACACCTTTCTGTATTATGCCTTTTCCATGAAGCATTTAGGGAGATTACCCTCCATTTTTGCCATATATTTCTTTCATATATTTAGTTGTTTGCATTGGAAAGGAAGCTCCTGGTAGGCAGGAACTGTGTTCTCACCTTTCTCCATAGCTATAGTAATTAGGACAATTAATGTATGCTGGTTGACTGTCAGACTAGAAAATTCTCCTGGCCTAAAATAATATAATAATTTTCTAATGCAACCAGAAACTTTGGTCATTAGTAATTTCATTCATTTTAGGAAATAAATTTATATTATAGTTAAAGAGAGTAAAAGTCACATGTATGTCACTTTGCCCACCTGCTATGTTACTCAGACATGAGTTGGAAGAAGAAATTGAAAGATGGAGAATTTGGGACACATATATCTCCCAGTCCTGAATAGACCACATTTGCTCATTGAGTGCATTTTTATATTTCCAGATTTGTTAGGAAGAATGTATAACATGGTGATGGTCCAGTTGGTAGGTTGGACTTGAGTAGTACAGGTTTTCCTTGAATATGCTTCCCTTTCACCTGGATCTGTTCCAGAATTTCTCTTAAGAGCTACCAGTCCTTCTTGAATTGATCAGCGCCTTTTTGTTCATCCTTCATTCTTGAAGAATAACAATGACATCAGAAGGGTGTTATCTTGACTTGCTGTAGAATTGGATTTAAGAGAGATACCAACAATAACCTTAACTTGGAAGGTCTTTGGAAAAGCAGGTTGGTTCTACACAAGTTTGGTTAACTAAAAGTTACTCTTTTAACGTGAACTAGATTCCGAAAATGAATTAAATGTACTCTGTTAGAAGAAACAGGATGCAGGAGATAAATCCTTAATATAAGGAGATAAGATTCAATTCAATATCTCCCAAGCTAAGAACTTTCAAATAATGGAAATGTGACCACAAGTTCAAGCCTGGGCATTTGGTTAAAACTGTTCTCTTTAGTGAAGAGAATAATTACACAGTGCCTTAGAATGGAACTGGTCTGGTAAAACCTTGAAAGAGGAGAGTCCTGTTTGTCCAAATTTTGGGTTCAAGAGAAGATGCATTTCAGATTTGCAGGAAAAAAGTCCTTAGAAAGAGTTGGTTTCTTTCCATGTAGAGAGTGTCTCCCATACTTTCCCACAAAGGAATGGTCTTCTTGGAAAGGGCATGATCTCCCTGTCACTGGAAATCAGATGACTATATGGTTAGGATGCTATAGACAGGATTCATATTTTGTATGGAGAGATGTTTAGGGGACTGCTAAGGTCCCTTCCAAATATGCAGCACTGGAAATCCAGAAGTTCCCTAGAGTCAAGAATTCAATGGCAGTAGGAAGTAATTTTTCTTAAGGCTTTGAGAAATAATGATGAATTTATATGTATTCAAACATATTTCTAAGGCTCAGATGACAAAGTATACTCATTAAAGTATAATTTGTTATATTCGAGAATGATGATTTATTGATCTATAAATGTAATTAAAAAGTCATTTTGAGGGTCACATTCTAGGCAAGACATTTTTTTGAATCAGAAAATAGAAATCTTTTCAATGTGTTGGATCTTACATGTTTGAGATCTCTGACTCTTTCCTCCTTCTAACTCAGAATTATGTTCCTGATATCAAATCAGCTCTTGCTGACCCCCCCATCAGAGATCTGTTTTGATATGAGAATTAATTAATGCCTGCAAAGTACCTTGAGACCTAAAAAGAAAAAGGTGAAAAGATGGAAATAGTGATTAATTTTAAGAGGGAAGAAATGGATCAGCTGGAGGAAACGTGCTCTCTGTGTGAGCTTTCCACTTTATAAGAGAAGGCAATGTGGAGGTTGGACAGGAGTTCAAGTACCTGCTTGTTTCTAGTAATAAAAAATATATATATGAGAAAAGCTGCTATTTCAAATACATAAGAGCCTTAGTAATCTGCTCAATTTCCTTTTTTTAATTTATTTTGAGTTGGATCAGACTTGCAAAATCCATGTCAATGCTTTTTTTTTTTACTTGAAGGTAATAAATTTTTCTTTAAAATCAAATTTCAATGTAGTTTCACTTTCCTGATCAGAAACTTACAAAAGGTAATTAATCTAAATCAATGATTTTGAAAAGAAATCAGTAATTTATCCTGTAAAGAAAGCTATCTGGACTGCTGAGAAATGTTTTACAAACCTCTGCAATCAAATGCCTTTGCTGTTAAAATTTATTTTTCAAATAACCCTGCTTTCCCAAAGGACATATCAGACTTTTAAAAATTTCTTTGTTGGTGGAGCTGTGAACTGATCTAAACTTTTTGTGAAGCAATTTGGAATTTTGCCCAAAGGGCAATAAAATGTGCATCTCTTTTGATACATCAATGCCACTACTGGGTCTGAACCCTGAAGACATCATGAAAAAAAGTTAAAAACATCACTTCTGCAAAAATATTCATAGGAGCTCTATTTGTAATGGTAAAGAATTAGAAATTGGTTGGGGTGCCCATTAATTAGGGAATGGTTGAACAAACTATGTTATATGTATGTTATGGAAAACTATTGCTCTATTAGAAATCAGGAGGGATGGAATTTCAGAGAAGTCTAGAAAACTTGCATTAATTGATGCTGACTGAGATGAGCAGAACCAGAAGCACATTGTACACCTTAACAACATGGGGTGATGATCAACCTTGATAGACTTGCTCAGTCCATCATTGCAATATTCAGGGGAAATTTTAGAGGATTTGTGTTGGAGAATAACATCTGCATCCAGAGAAGGAACTGTGGAGTTTAAACAAAGACCTTAAGGTTATTATCTTCAATTTTTAAAAAAGTTGTCTTATATATTCTAGAATTTTGCTATCTCTACTATTTTCTTTTCTTCTGTAAGGATATATTTTTTCTCTCAACACATTCAATTTTGATGTATGTGTATCGTGGAAACAAATCTAAAGACTATCAGATTGCCTCCTTTGGGGGGTGTGAGAGGGAAGGAAAAATGATTGGTAGAAACTATTATTGTATATAATTGGAAAAAATAAAATATTTATATAATAAAAAACACTTTCATATGCAAAAATGTAGTAAAAGAAGATTGTATATAAAACCAGGAATCTTCAATATAAACACCTTGATGTTTTAAAGTATAGAATAAATTCAGTACATTAGTTCCAAAAAATAAATGCTAAAAAATGTTTTTACATGTAACTGTAGTAAATAAAATTTTAAATAAAATTTTAAAAAGAAAATAGGTAAGATTGAAATGAATTTATTCTAAAACTTATGCACTCAACAGCAAAATATCTGCAAGAAAAACTTAGTGAATTATAAGGAGGAATAAGCAATAAAACTATAATAATGGGGAACTTAAAAAGGATCTACCAGCAAGGCATAATCATTGGCTTTGTCCATAAATCAGATTATAAACCTTCAGGTAGACCTCATATCCCTCTACCAGAAGAACTAGCCCAAGAAAGGTCAGAGAAGACCACCGAGCTGGTTCCAGTGTCATGAATCTTCATCACAGCAAAGACTAAAAGCTCTCCTCAACTAGAGAGGAATTCACGGAATCATAAGATCATAGATTTAGAGTTAGAAGGTATCTTGGAAATCATTGGGCCCAACTTGCACATTTCACAGAACTGATCAATAAGGTCATATAACTAAGGAAGTTTCTATGGCAATATTCAAATATAGGTCTTGCCAACTCAATATTTCCCCCTCTATTCATTATGTGTGAAGAATTTTACTATATTGATAGAGAGAAAGTGAATAGTAAAGAAATTATATAGTGGAAGCATTAAAATCTTATTTTCTCATCTCTAACCTAATCACTACATTGATCCTTTTATGCATTGTCTTTCTTGGAACTAGAATAACCATTTTTTCCCTCTTGGCTCATTCATCAATCCCCAGGTGTTTGTTAAGAACCAGACACAGTACCGGGTCTGGGGCTACAAAGAGAAACAACATGAAATGTCTTCTACCTTCCAGGGGCTTATAGTTAGGCATCTCTCTTACAGCTTTTCTTGGATTTCCTGGAAGAAAAAATGGGAAATAGTTGTATATGTAATTCCTATAGGTCACATGCCCTCTCTGGGCATATGATTTCTTCATGTGGTTAATTCACAACAGAAAAAGACAAGACAAAGCTTTGAGTTTGCATTCCCAGTAAATTACCACATGCTGTTCTCTTTCTTAGTTATGGGATATTCAAACATATTTAACACCTTTCTTGTGCATGTATTTCAAGTGCTTAGCTAATAGTAAGAGTTTAATAAATGTATGATAGATATAGATAGAGGTCTAGATCGAGATCGAGATAAATGTAGATGTAGATATATAGATATGTAATGTTGAACTTGTAAGACATAAGTTCATATCCAACCTCACATACCTATAAGTTGTGTGACACTGGGTTGTTTACTGTGAGGACAATACAAAATAATATTTGTAAAATTCTATATAAATACAAATTATCATTATTATTATTATCCATTATCCAGCTTTCTATCAATCTTCATCTGTCCCTAACCAAGAGCTACTGAGCATGCCTTCAAAAAACGAAATCATCAAAAAAAACTGGCAAAAATCATGATCAGTCATAATCAATCATCTCCTAAGAAATTAATATGAATTTGTAAGCAGAAAAACTTATGTTCTGCCCCTCTAAAATAGCTTCTGCATTTTTTTGTGAATACTTGAGCATAGCAAATTTGTCAGATCCTTTCTCCAGTGTAGTCTCTCTCTTTTTATCTTTTCTCCACCAGATCTCCAACTATACTGGGTTAATCCTTTCTATGCAATCTCTGAACCTTCAGCTCCTTTAATACTTTCAGGAGGAGAATGAAGTTATTACACCTGCCTTGCTCTTTTATTCTAAGTAAAAATGTCATTAACTTCTGAATCAGAAGTTCTGGTTTGAAATCATTTCTGATGATGACTGTTTCTGTCAGTTGAGGAAAGTTGCTTAACCTCCCTAGACTTTAGTTTCTTTGTCTGAGGAAGGGGTTGGTCTCTAAGGTCTCTTTTAGCTCTTTATCATCACATAATATAATCGCAGTCTCTGCATCATCACCCCCTCACTCAAATCCAATTCATTTTCTTCTCATGGCATCACCTCCCCATGTTATGGCCTTTTTCCAGGAACAAAGGACAAATATCATTATCATCATCATCATCACATTCATCATCTTTTGAAAAATATCTTGGATGCCAACAAGTATAGGCTATGTTCAGAGCTATATGCTCTGAATAAGTAAGACCCTTTGTGTTGACCTCCCTACATATTAGTTGGATATAGAAACAAGCAATATAGAAATTCAATTGACAGATTTTGACAATATATTAAATTTGAGATATGGGTAAGAAAAAGCAGTTGAAGAAAGCATTGAAATCTGGATAACAGAAGGGAAATAAAAATCTCATCCCTCCTAAGGAGAAACCTGTAACTCCTAAGAACTTTTTTTTACCCAACATTAAAATAAAATGATTTTAGTTTTCTTTATGATAATGAAAATAACCATCCTCCTAAAAATGATAGTCATTTATAAATGAATCAATACTTGGTAAAATGCCAAAATTCAGAAGTTGCACCAACTATTGAAGGAAAATCACTAGGTCCCATGTTAAATCAACAAAACCTAAGGGACCTTCCTGCAAGCTGGGCACTACTGGAGTTGTATCAGTTTGGGGCAAACATCCCTGACTCGACCTTCATTGACAATAATAGGCCCTATATAAAGAAGCTTATCAACTCATTACCTCTCTCCACAGTTTCTTTCTGCTTTTGCTTGGGGCAAGCAATAAGATTCCTGAGAGAGCTGGTTAAATTATATTTAGCATGTAGACCTTTGGTATTTGAAATTGTATATAAACAAAGATGGAGAAGGGATTTAGCCTAAAGGTTTTTGTTTGTTTCCTTTAAACCAGTTTTCCTTACTCCCACATATTTGTGTGTCTGCCAAACAAAACTAACCTAAGCATGATATGAACACATAAATCAGTACTATCAAATTAATCTTTATTGTTTGTCATCATTTACCTTTTGAGTCACAGATGATAGATGGCCCCATGTGACCAAGGTGGTTATGGATAGGGCACTGTAAGATTCATGGCTGGAGATGGCTATTAAAATGTAAAAGCTATATCCTATAACAGTGTATTTCAACATTAATAGACCTTTAATAGAATCATCTCTCAATGTCTGTTCTACTAATCTTATTCTAGGAGCTTGAAGCATATTACCTTTATATTCAAAAAAGTATATAATTTATATTACTTGCTTTATAATTTCCCATCTCCATGCCTTTGCATCTCCATAATTTCTCACTTTTTACTCTCTACGTAGAACCCTCCCTTCTTGTCTCCATCTCATAAAATCCCTGGCTTCCTTTAATGTTCAATTCAATGTCATCTCCTACACACACACACACACACACACACACACACATATATATATATACACACCTTAATTTATTTATTTCCCCAATCACATATAAAAATAATTTTAGCATTCATTTCCCAAACTTCAGTTCTAAATTTTCTTTCTTCCTCCTGCCCTATCCCTCCTCATTGAGAAAGCAACAAATTTGATATAGGTTAGATATGTGAAGTCATGCAAAATGTTTCCATAATAGTCATGCTACAAAAAAGAACATAGACTCCCCCATCCTCCTAAAAAGTAAAAGTATGCTTCAATCTGTATTCAAGAACCATTCCTAAGTCCTTCAGAGTTGCTTTGATCACAGTATTGCTGAGAAAAACTGTCATCCACAACTGATCATTTTACAATATTGTTGTTAATTTTCTTCCTGTAAGTCACTTAAGCTCACATAAGCTCAGGTTCTTCTGAGAGCATCCTGTTTCCTACTTCTTATAGCAGAATAGTATTCTATCATATTTCAACACCATGATTCTTTCAGCTGTTCCCCAACTGATGGGTATCAATTCAATTGTTTGTTACTAGAAAAAGAACTGGTGTAAATACCTTTATGCATCTAAGTCCTTTCCCTTTTTGGTTTTTATCTCTTTTAGAATACATATCTGGTAGTAGCATTGCTAAGCATAGTTTTATATTTTATAGTCCATTGGGCAGAGATCCAATATGTTCTACAGAATGGCTGAATCAATTCACAACTCCACCAACACTGCATTAATGTCTCATTTTCCTTTTATTCCTTCTAACATCTCTCAGTTTCTTTGCTATTCTATTAGCAATTGTAGCAAGTATAAGTCAAAACCCTAAAATTTTTTTAATTTGCATTTCTCCTATCTACTGTGAGTGCGAACTTTTTTATATATTGTTATAGATAGCATTGATAAATCAATGGGGGATGAGTCTTGCTTCGATAAATTTTACTCAGTTCTCCCTGTTTGAGAAATGAAGTCTTTAATCAAGCTACTTCAAAAAAAATTTTCACAGTTACAAATCCTAATTTACAATCCCTCCATCCTATTCTCTTAGCCCCTAACTTATTCTTTTCTCTCTCTTCCTTCACCCTGTCCTTCCTCAAAAATGTTTTGCTTTTGATTAATACTTCCTATAATCTGTCCTCCTTCCATCACTCCCCCTATTCTTATCCCCTTACCCTTCTACTTTCTTGTAAGATAAGATGGATTTATATACCCAATTGAATATGTATGCTATTCCCTCTTTGAGCCAGTTCTGATGAGAGTAAGATTCACTCACTCTATAACTTTGAATGTGAATGGGATGAACTTTCCCTTAAAATGGTAAGTGAATAGCAAAGAGGATTAAAAAACCAAAATCCTACAATAAGCTGCTTACAAGAAACTTATTTGAAGCAGAGAGATGCATATCGATTAAAGGTAAAAGGTTTCAGCAAAATATATGATTTCTCAATGATCACATTCAACTTAGATCAGTGTTTACCATGGAAACAATGTAAAGACTAACAGACTGCCTTCTGTTGGAGGTAGGGGGATGGAAGCAAGATTGGGGGGAAAATTGTAAAATTCAAAATAAACAAATAAATAACTTTTAAAAAAGATTCACCCATTCTTCCTTACCTCCTTCCTAATCCCCTTCCCCTTCATTCCTTTCTCACCACTTAATTTTATTTTTTAAAATATATTGCTGCCCTCCTGAATTCTTCCATTTCTGTGATGCCAGTAGTCCAATATTTAAAAAAAGCCTATTTCAATATTAAAAGATCAGGTTACGCATATAAACAGATCTGTTTGTGAATTCTTTGAATGAATTTGAGTTTTCCATCTTTTCTTGGTACATTGTGTCTATTGCTTCTAGTTGATTAGTGTGTCAACTTGAGCCTAAAATGTGAGAGTGTTGTTCATTTGGAAAGACACAGGGAGAAATTGGGACTTCTTATTTTTTAGATATTTTTAAAATGTGGAGAGATGAGAAGGAATTGGAACTGGAAGGAAAAATTATTTTATTTATTTTTTTTTCATGTGGCATAGTGGAAGCAAGATTGAAGCTTCTCAGTGAGAGGAGGGTAGATGTCTTAGCTGGGAAAAATCACAAGGACAAAAAAGAAGTGATCATAATCACCAAAAAGTTAGTAACTCTTGAGAGAAGTTGAGTACAGAGGACCATGAAGTAAAATCAGCCAGGTACTCTACCAGAGGCGACAAACCAAACCAGAGTAGAGATAGAACTGAACAAAGGCCCAATGAAGTGACAACTATCACAGAATCTCTTTGTAGAAAGAGATTTCCATGACCTTGTCATAGAATTCTCTCCCCAAAATGTTTCCTAAATTCCATCTAGTCTTTCTTTGTTCACTTACCTGCAGTAAGGAAGAACCCAATACTCCAATACCCTCTCTACTCCCCTCTACCAGGGCCCCTCCCAATTTTGAACAGTTCTGATTGTGAAGAAGTTTATTTGCTATCCTGCCATATTTTAAATTTTCACTGATCACTTCTAGTTCTGTCTTGTGAGATCAAATCAAATGATGCTATTATCAAAGCATCATAGGTTTCACAGAATCACATCATAGTATCTTAGATTTAACACTGGAAGGTACCCTAGAGGCCATTCAGACCTCATAAAATAGCTCAGTACCATAGTGAATAGTGGACTAGAATTGGAAACCCACTTCAGATACTTTCTATGCTATGATCTCAAGCAAATCACTTAATTTCTCTTGGTCTCAGTTACCTCATCAAGACAGCAGCTGTTCACAGGCTATGGTCATAAAATGAGATGACATAGGTAAAGGCATTGAAAATTTTAAAGTGACACATAAATGCTATTATTATTATTACTGTTATTATTATTTCCAAACCGATAATTTTATAGATAAAGAGAATGAGAATGGAATAGATTAAATGCCTTGCCCAAACCTTCTTTTATTAATTAGGATGCATATTGAAGATATACTTTTATTTTCTAAAATAAGAAAATCAAATTTAAAGCATGAAGCCATCACATTAGCATTGAACTTCTCATAGGTTTCTTCCATTGTTTTTATTAATAATATTTACTGTCCAAGGCATTACACTAGAAAAAGGGAGTAGGGGTTATAAGAACAAAGATTTAAGGATCTTAGAGGTTTTGCAGACTTATTTAATGGATAAGGAAACAGAGAATTTAGCAATGTACCTCCCAAAAAGACCCAAACGTCTTCTAGCTGTTTAGTGGTCATACTCCTACCTAATTTTTCAGTTTCAAGTTCCAGAATACCTGGGTGTAATTCGCTTTACTTCTTTGGCATCCAACCTCTACCATCAGAAGAGAAAGTACAGCTAGTTTTTTTTCCCTTTCTATTCTTAGAGCAGTTCTCTTTATTTTGTTTACCATTCAAACTGTCAAGAGAAGAAATGGCATCCCTCTTTACTCCCTACCTCCCACAATACCCAACTTACTTTCCACACTGCTCTCCATGACAAGTAGAAATGGCTTCTGTTTTCCCAAATGAATGTGTGCCCCAGAGTGCATTCTCGAAATTGCTGATCCATTACAAGTTTCAATAAATGACATTTTTCAATTATATATGTCTTTTTTGAAAAGGAAGTTGCATGTTTTTGCAAACAATTAAAGGTTGGGGTATCATTCTAATGGAAATGAGATTGCCATCATGATAATATTGCTAGGAGAAGCAATGCAATTTAACTGAAAGAGTCGTGGTTCCTAGGCTCAGGTCCCAGTTCTCCTACTTCCTACTTATGTGACTTTGAAAAATTCAATAAAATGTTATTTAATTTATAGGCTTAGACCTGAAAGGTACCTTAGAGGCCATCTATTCTAATGCCTTCATTTTATAGACAAGAAGAGTGAAAAGCAGAAAACTTAAGGGACTTACTCAGTCACATAGATTTGAGTTCACATTTTTTGATTACAGTTTTAGAACTTTCCTCCAAATCACACAGGGGTTAAGGAACAGGAAACAGAGGATGTCAAACTGCAAGTATAGTTAGCCTAGATTATGGCCCCCTCCCCATGGTTGCATGAAAGATGTTAACACTGATAGGTAAGAATGACTGGCACCGAACCATGAGGCAAGAGGCAGAGCTAGCATTCACCATGGAAATGATCCCTCTGGGGCTATCCTAGAAATACACCGAATCTCTATGTTGAGTAATGGAAATGGTGAAGTCCTGCTATTGAGGGTTTTGAGTTCATAATAACATATGTTTTTAAATCTTTATATCAAAGCATAGGTCAACATTTTACACACACACACACACACACACACACACACACACACACACACACACAATACCATCAGGTTGACACTACCATTTCCTCTATGGATACCTTCTGTTCTCTGTAAACTCTCTTGTAATGAATTTCCACTATCCTCACTTTAAAGGGTTCATATTTATACCTTATTCTTTCTGCTGTTTTAGTGGCAGTCTGGGATTTGGGGCATAGTCATTTGACAACAATTCCCCATGAGTTAACTCTCTCTCAAGGAAGAAGCTAATGCTCTTTAAAGTTTTTGACCTTTGTCCTCCAGGTAGGGAATAAACCACTATAGCACGATTATTTCATTTGACAGCCTGGGGATTCTGCTATATCTGGATGCCGTCTATTTTCTTTAAATTTGCCCTTGGAAATGAAGACAGAGTAAATGCTTACAGATTGCAGGGAGAATTTTAAACCTTTCTGTTTGGGTTAAGAAAGACTGACCTTCAAATGTGCTATAAATCTAGGCAAGACCAGAGCTCAGGGGATGTTCATTTTATCTTTGATGGAGACCTGTTGACATTTGGGGTTAAACATGATTATCTATGCTTAGTAGAAGACCAAGAGGTGGAAAGCTGAGCAGGCAAAGAGTGCCCAGAAAATACCAAGTCATCTTGGCATTGGAAACCAAATAAATCACTTTAAACACTCTGGGGGCTATTATAATTTGAGCACGGTACTGAGATTGGTTGCCTGGATTCTTCCACTCAGTCCTACATTTTTTCTTTCTCAATTAAATTTAAGCAATTGACATTTTCTTCCTCATTGAAAAAGGGGTAGAAGGAAGAAGGGGGAAAAAACTATTTTTGTTTTGCTTTTATATCTTTGGCATCTACTGATAGGTCATACTAGGTATGATTATGAAAATATATGTATTGTAATATATATCTATATACATACACGTGGATGTGGGTGTTAGGTATGTGAGGTGAGGGGAGGCAAAGCTGTACCTTACTCCAGATTTCATAATCCTCACAAACTGGTTTAAATGCTTACACGTACCTATGCTGCCTGTATTAGGCATACTGTGGAAATCATGATTCTGATACTGTTCATGCCTCCCCATCCATGTAACTCAATGTACATCACAGATAATAGACAGGCGCGAGAGAGAGAGAGAGAGATACAAAATATGTAAACATAAGTCTTTGCTTTGGACCTGTAATTTCACTGATTCAGAGAACTATTTATGAAGAAATTTATTTTTAGGTTTTTTGCAAGGCAAACTGGGTTAAGTGGCTTGCCCAAGAAGGCCACACATAGGTAATTGTTAAGTGTCTGAGACCAGATTTGAACCTAGCTACTCCTGACTCCAGGGCCAGTGCTTTATCCACTGTACCACCTAGCTGCTCCTGAAAGAAATTTATTTTTAAATGGAAATTAGCATATGCTCTCTACTCATAATTACTGAGGTATCAAGAGGTTTATGTGACTTGCCCTTGTCAAATCTGGGATGGGTACATGGACCTTCCTGACTCTGGAACTTTGTCAGCTTTCTCTCTACCTACTATTCCATATTCTAACTCTCGTATAGTGACACAATCCATGTTTGTTTGTTGTGTTTTTTAATTGTTACTCATTGAGGACCAGGGCTTGTATGAAATCACATGTTTTATCAGAGAAAACATGATTTCTATTTTTATTGTGAGGGGATTCATAAAAAGGAAAGGGAGGAGGAAGCGTGATATCTGAACTCTTTAGAAAGCTAACTTTTATATGGACTTCAGAAAGTGGTACTTCCTACTTGAAAGCAGGAAGAAAAATAGCAATGAGAAGGAAGAACAAAAGAAAGACCTTTATCTTCTTCATTCAAAGAAAAACACAATACACTCAGGTCAAAATGGAGGTGAGTAAGAAGACTCATTATAGTCCTATATATTTATTTACTCCTTTTCATTTTAACTTTTTCCTCTAGAGACTGAAAGAATTAAAACAACGGGAATTTGCTCGAAATGTCGCTTCTAAGTCATGGAAAGATGAGAAGAAACAAGAAAAAGCCCTCAAGAGGCTACATCAGCTGGCAGAACTAAGGCAGCAGTCTGAATGGTGAGAATGAGAAGCTCTTATGATACTTGAGAGCGCTGATTTTCCTTGATGATAACATTATTCAACCAGTTCATGGTTGAAAATGTATCATATGAAATTGTATCAGATAATGAATGTTTCATGTGAATCTATATATAATAGCTAATATTTATATAGCATTGATAAGCTTCCAGGTTTACAGTGTTTTAAAGGTATCATTTTAGCTTCACAACTACCCTCCGAAATATGGTATCCATATTTTACAGATGGGTAAACTGAGACAAACAGTGGAGAGGGAGCTTTCTCAGAATCAAATATCTGTAAAATATCTGAGACTTGATTTGAATTCAGATTTTTCTGACTGGAGGTTCTATTTCCACTATGCCACCTAGCTGACTTAATTCAATCATCCATATGCACATGTAACACACAAATGCATGTGTATACACACATGTATAAATGTGGACAAATATCAATGCCTTTTGTCTTTGATCTCTCCTTAATTTTCAAATAGATTTCCTCTTCCCTTCTTCAAAGATCCCAAGAGTACATGAAGTATTTCATACCCACAGTCCAATATCCTTACAAAGAAGGGAAGGAAGCATAATAAATGCTTCTAATATTTAAAGTCCCTAAATGAATTACTAGTCATTTTGGGATTTCCCTTTCTTCCAAAACTATTCATTTAATCCACTACCAAAGAATAATTCTGAAATAATATCATTCAACTTATTAATATAACCTAAATTTATATTTTCCTAGTATAAATTGAGTACTATAATTAAATTGCTTTATTTTATGTCATCAGAAGAAAATTGAATGATAATATGCTTTGATTACTTTGTAGATTCTTTAACATCACTTTATATTCACTCAAACCCTTGAATAAATGTCATTATCAATGGCTGGATGACAAACAGAGATGTAATCACTTCATTTACATTTTCCTCTTAGTGTTGGCTAAATTAATAATTATAAAGAAACAAGAGTTATACTAATAAACCATTACAACTACAGATTTTATGACATATACACTAAATATTTCAGAAAATAACAGTTGTTCCCCTAACCCATTTAATTTACAGACTAAGATGTGGATACCTATAAATCATTAAGCAGAACACCAGTGCAGCTAATTAATTTAGCACTATCAATTTGATAAATTATAAAATGCATGGTACATTCCCAGTAAAAAGTGTTTGTTACTTAAATGAATAAATGGTAGGCAATCTTTGTAGTAAGTGACTTAATTACATCACCACTGAAGAGTAGTTAGATTTATTTCATAGGAAAATGTCTCCATTCATTTAAAGTGAAATCATAGTTATCTTAATATGTCAACCCAATCTGAGATTTTTAGTCAAACTTTATACACAGCGTTTATTTCTATTGCCAAATATTCAATTGAATTTGTTCTGATTCTGTTAAAATTTCAACCCATGCCTTGCTCCTTAACAAGACATATTTGTTTCAGCATAAAAATCAAAAATAATAGCAAGAAAAAAGCAAAAACAAATGGGATTGGGGGAAAATATCCATTTGTAACATTTTGTACAAAGGTAGGGTTATGGTTGTATCCCTGAGCTTGGAATCAGAAAGATTCATCTTCATGAGTTCAAATCCAGTCTCAGGTATTTACTAGCAATGGGCAAGTCACTTAATCCTATTTGCCTCAGTTTCTTCATCTGTATAATAAACTAGAGAAGAAAATGGCAAACCATTTCAGGATCATTGTTAAGAACCCCCCTCCTCAAAAAAGGGTTCACAGAGAATCAAATGCAAGTGAAAAAACTAAACAACAAACACAATATCATTGCTTCTATGAATATTATACATGTACCAACTATAGGACCAGAACCAGTTTTTTCAAACTAATGTATCATTTTTGTGTTGCCATATTTTCAATGTTTAAATTTTTTCCAACAAGCATTTATTAAATACCCTTATGTTCCAGGAACCATTCTAGGCCCTAGTACAAAAGCAAAAACAAAGCATTGCCTATACATGTGGTAGAATGACTTTATACTATTTTTCATTTATTTCAATTATTTGTATTTATTTTCAAAATATTTAGGTTTCCTTCCATTAAATGGTAAGGTCCTCAAGTCCAGAGTTTCAATGGAAGGTAAAAATATGAACTGAACTTTGAAGGAGGGTAGAAATTCTAAGCAGCTAAGGTTAGGAGGGTGTACATGATAGTTCTAGGGGGAAGTATACTCAAAAGCTTGTTACAGGAAATTGAATGTAATAGAGAGAACAATTTGGCTAGAATATAATAATCATATCAATGAAAAAAGTCAATAAATATTTATTAAGTACCTATTGGTATCAGGCACTATGCTAGAGAAATAAAAAGAAAGGACAGTAGCTATGACAATGACAATAATATTCACTATCTTGCAGATAAAGTGATTAAGACGGATTGAGGCTAAGTGTCTGAGCTGGATTTGAACTCAGGTATTCCTGCTTAGTCCAGAGTTCTCTTCATTGAGTCACCTAATTTCCTTGCAGAGTATAGAGACATATGTGAAGGGAAGTTTTGCTTAGTAATCCAGGAAATGTAGACTTGAGTTAGTTAATTTGAATCCTTGAACCAAAGAAATTATCAGGAACATAAGACTTAGCATTTAATAATCACTGGAGTACGTACTCCAATTTTAGGCACTTTTCTAAGACCTGGGGAAATAAAAGTCAACTTATATTTCAGCTGTGCCACAATTAAACAAAAAGAGCACTAGAATAAATATCAAACAAGAGGAAATATTCCAGAAAGAAATATTTCAGTTACTGAGATTCTTGCCATAGAAGATGAGCTCCCCGAAGGCAGTGGCTTTTTTGTGTTTGTTCAGTCCTCAGAGTCTTATTTGATTTCACTACTCTTAGAGGCATGGTATCATTTCTATTGCCATTCAATTGGTTTCCTGGAATGATTCATCAAAATTGAATCAAAAAAAATAAAAGAGTGAGAAATAGAAATGAAATGTCCGAAATTGCAAATTAATGAATAAACAGAAAAGAAATGAGCAAACCATATATCCTTTAGATGCAATTTTTTTAAATAAGGACAACCTTTTTCAGTTCCTACTAAATGACATAAGAGCTCTTTTCAAAGGTTGTAATTCTGAAGGATATTTTCTGAGAGAATAGAAAAGAACACACACACACACACACACACACACACACACACACACATATGTATGTATATATTCTTGGATCTCTGAAAAGCCAGGGTAGAGATCTGGTTATCTGGTTATTAACTTAAAGGTGAGATGGAAACCTGAGGGTAATTTAATAGTTGACGACACAATTTAGGAAAGTCCTGTAGTCAAGAAAAGCGAGCAAGTGATCTGGTAGAACAACTCTAGTTAACTGAGACAAGAGCAATACAATCCTTCTCTGAGATACTGTGACACTATTCAAATTTCTGTAGCATTGAACTTAGTTCCTGAATCACTGAAACCTTATTTGTTCCATTTTTCAGTGTTTCTGGAAGTGGACCAGTATTTAAAGCTCCAAGAGTGGCCCCAGAAAAGCAGTTCCAACAAGAAGTGAGTCCATTTAAGCATGGCAAAAATGGAGGACATTTGAAAAATTCAGTTCTCCTTAAAGGTAAAATGTCCACAGAAGTGTTTCCAACAAACAACGTCAGGTTCTGCAAAGTCGACGCTCTTTCCAAACTGAGAGACATTATTTGTTTGGAAGTCGTGTCCTTCAACCACTTTCTGATGGCAGCAATCCTTGTCACAGGACAGGTGTCTCTTTTTCTTTCTCCAAAAAGGCCCATCTCAAATTGGAATCCTCTGCATCAGTGTTCAATGAGAACACAGAAGAAACATGTGAGTGTACCATATCCCCCACCCAGAAAACAAAACAAGCAATGGTGAGCTGGAAGGGTTATACATTTTCAGATGGAGACATGTCACTCAGTGGAGGGAAAGTAATAAATAATCCCCGAGGTCATCTAGAAAAAATGATCTCCAACACTATTCCTATAAGAACTAAAGTTTTAAAGGACAAAAATGACACCAATGATAGGATACTACAAGACTCCATCAGCATCCATTCTTCCATGTCCAAATCTCATATTCATCTTTCTGGTTTAGATTTTAATTCTTCATTTAGAGAAAAAGAACATGGAAAAGAAATTAATGAGATTGAGGACTCTCCAAAAGGCCATAGCTATCATCTGTACCAAACAAATACATTTTGCACATCACAGAATACATATAAGCACAGTGAATATAGGTTATTTGAATGTTTGGATGAGTTTCCATCACTAACAGGACAAGAACATTCAATTAAGTTAAATACCAACTCCAGAATGGACAACAGAATAAAACCTATTGAAGAAGCAGGGACAGCTCAAAAAAATGTAGAAACACTTGTAAAAGATGCATTGATCCATGGGGAAGAATCCAAAGCATTGCCTTTCCTCCATGTGCTCAGTAAAGATGGCAGTACCAACCTCCAGTGGCCCACAGAACTTCTGTTATTTACAAAAACAAAACCCTGCCTCTCTTATGGATGCAACCCATTGTATTTTGATTTCAAACATTCTAGAAACACAAAAGGAACAGATAAACAGAAAGAAGAGAATGCAGAATGTTGTATGGAGCCTTCTGGGACAAAGACAGAAAAGGAGAGCCAAGTTTCAGGTTTAATTAAAGACAAACAAATAACAATACAAGAAGATAATCAGTCACTGAAACCAAAGAAGATGAAATGTAATCTAGATGAGAAATGTCCCCTGAAAAATTATCAATCTGGCCTCAATAACTCTGAGCCAAATATGAAAGAACAGGAACATAATGCAAATGATTTAAGTGAAAAAAATCCTAAAGTGCCTGCTTATCTTGATGTCTCTAAAAAGGATTGTATAATAGAGAGGCATGCATGTGAAAGAGAATCTATGGGAGCTTTGAAGAACCATTGGCAAGGTTGCCAAAGGGTAGCCCTGAATGATGCTACTAGGGTCAAGTGCTTTTCTCCCTGTGTTTCTAGGACTAAAAAACATAAATCTGCTACATGGGATACTCATTTGAGTTACAAAGGTGGAAACCAAGACCCTTGGACATTCAATTCCAGTCTAGCAGAATGCAGCAGTGATGCAAGTGGTGATGGGAAGGACTTTCATGGAAGTATGAATGAACTTCACCTTCAGGAAATCAGAGAATCTTCAAAATGTAAAAGGAATGGAAGTTCTGAAAGGTGTTGGAAATCCTCCTCTCCAAAATCCTCACTGGACCGACAATCCAGTTCTTCTGATATCTCCCTTTATAGCACAAGCAGCCCCAGAAGCACTTGTTCAAGTCACAGGTCCAGTGAAAACAGTAGAGATGCTTTGCTTTATTTGTGTAGGAAAGAATGCCACCCCAAGGAATGGCACAAAGAATGGTCTAGGAAGCACAACTTTCTTCTCTGGTCCAATGACGATGAGAGAACTAGCCATTTCCCATCAAAAAGTCAGAGAGGGGGAAACTGCAAATTCTGGAGTGGGTTTAAAAATGAAAAACAATCAAAATACAGGTATACTCACAACAGGGATAAGTCAAGGGAGGGCAAGATTAGATACCTATGTCTAGGTCCTAAGGCCAGTAAGCCTATTGGGGACGCTAGCACTCAAAGTTGTTTCACAAGGCATTCTAGGAGTAGTGACAGATCCTCTGAAAGTCCAGGAATTTGGAACAGAAATTCAGATTCTTTCTTAAGAGAGAAAATCAGTTATCCAAACAAAGGTGGTGAGATTCAGGAGGACGTGGAAAACCCTCATGGTTCCAACCTTGGAAAAATAAAGCTTGTACAATATAATTCTGAACTAATGAACTGGTCACAGAGAGATGGAGACAGTGGGATTTCAAGGACCCCAGGGTTGCACATTTCAGACAGAGAGAAAACATCACTGGCAGCCTTGAGATTTTTAGAAGGAGAGTACCCTGAGAAATGTCCAGAACAAACACACCATGGGGAGGTCTTTTCAAATGGCTGCCAGATGGAGGTTGAAGATCCCCCCAAAAGTCACTTTGTAATTAAGCTGCCAGGAACTGTACAGAGCCCACAAGCATTCCCTTTGTTGGAGGAAACACAGAATCTATGTAAAGTTACCAGAAATAATGGCAGTTTGATTCAAAGAAATGCTGAGAGAGACAAGGATGAAGGATCACAGACAAAGAACGATGAGACATTGTCAGAAAATGGTGATGAGAACTGTCTTTTAAAAGGTATACTTCAAAGAGGAGCAGATTATCAGTCCCCAAACATAAAAATGAACACAGTTCCAAAAGAACTATTGAACCCCTCAAATAGTGGAACTCAACCTTTTATACAAATTTCTGACCCAGTACCAAATACTTTCCCTGGTGCTCTGACATCTATTAGATATTCTGGTGTTGTTAATTCAACAGAGACCAAAGAGGAACAAAAAATGTTAGAGAAACATGATGTTAGCATGGATGTGAATGAAGTAGAAGGAGGTATCAACTCTTACTTTGAGAGTACTATGCAGAAGTTTGGTGAAACAGAACAGGAAGTCTACCACAAATCCATCTCCCCTCCTTTAACACAGCCACCCATAACATTCACACCTGATGAAATAGATAAATACAGGCTACTTCAGCTACAAGCTCAGCAGCACATGCAGAAGCAGTTCCTTTCCAAACATCTGAAAGCCACAGGTCCCCCTCCCTTCTCCTCTACCACTGCGATGCCATCAATGCCAGTTCATCAGCACACGTCCATCACAACCATCCATCATACTCTTTTGCAACACTTTGCTGTCTCTGCTTCCATGAATCCTCATGGAGGTCACTTCCCTATAGCTCACCTGCATCCTCTCTCTCAAACACACTTTACCCCTATCTCATTCTCACCTCTGACTCCTGCTGTCATCCCTACGCACCCCACGTTCTTGGCTGGGCACCCCCTCCATCTAGTGCCTGCTCCCCACATTCACCCATCCCACTTAGCCCTCCAGCCATTGCCTCATGCTGCATTTATTCCGACTTTGTTCAGACCTCACTTGAATCCAGTCACAGCTTCAATCATTCATCTGAATCCTCTAATTCAACCTGTGTTTCAAGGGCAAGACTTTTGTCATCATTCTTGCACTGGTCAAATACAGCCATTCAATAGAGTAAAAGAAGTGTTGGATGTTTCTGCTCACTTAAACTAACCATTAACTCTATTCTAGGGAGTAGGGGTGTGTCTTAACAAGAGATTGAACACCTATTCAAAAATGTTTTTGAAATGAGCTATGTGATTGTGGTCAGAATCAAAAGTTCTTGAGATTTGCAAAGTGCTAAGATAGGGTTCCTGTGGAAATATGAAATTACTAAGCATTTGATATCATAATTTTAAAATTAATTTTTCACTTGAAAGAACAGTCCCATTAACTTTAAAATAATTTCTTCAAAAGAGGAGGTACAAATGAGGAGGCAATGTTACATTTTGGATGAAGTGCTAGACATATTATGAAGATTTAAGGAGAAAAATATAGCAGCTGGAAAATAATGAACTACATATTTGGCTTACACAAGTGATTTCATTGTTTTGCCTGAACAGAATACTCAGTCAAAGCAACCCATCAGTTTGGTGACAATAGCAACAAAATAATTTTTTGACTAAAATGTTTAAGTGTTGATTGGTCTCTTAAACTCAGATCGAGTATAGATCTATGTACACAGACAAAGGGAAATGAAGAAAAAAGCAATTAATTCAGATAAAAGCATTCATCTTTGGATGGATTGTCCACTTGACTAGGTTACTTAGATTCTTTTTCATTCACCATCTTACACCTGGTAGAAAAAGATCATGTGCAATAACAAAAAGTTTAGTCAAGTTAATTTCCTTTCCTCTCACACCACCAAAAGGGTCTAATATCTATCATTTTCTTATGACAATGAATATTCACAAATAATTAGTACTTGATATTGGGTGAGCCATAAAATAAATTATAATTTGGACCATTGTGACAATTTTCATTTATAAGAATCAGAACATACTTTTACTCCTCTGTCTAGAATTCTAACAATCCCTACAACAATATAATCAAGTCACTTTGAAACACAAAGGGAAAATAATTTTTAAAGAAACAAGGACTTAATATAATGTCAAAGTATTTATAGAGATTAATCATTAAATTCTATAAATATATAAAAATATCCTAATCATTGAAATTTTCCCAAATGGCATGAATTTAAACCATACTTTACATGTGTTTTCAAAAGCTACTATTCAAAAATAATTATTTCTATTCTACAAAATCTAAGTTGTCCCCATTTAGGAATTGTTGTAATGGTACGAATACTAGTCATGAAGTCCAAAAAACTATGTTCAAGTTGAAGCTCATTTACTCTATGATCATAGGTGAGCTGTGAAGCTTTCTTGAGCCTCAGTTTCATAATCTATAAAATGGAGACTAGGTTAACCTCTTATTAGGGTTGTTTTGAAGCAGGTACATTTTAAACTCTCTAAATGAAATATCATTAATATCCAATGTTACCTCTTGTTAGGTAGGGGTAATACCTGCATCCCCCTTCTGAATTACATTTTGCCTGCATCTCATTTTCCCCCTCTGATTGGTTCATCATCTCTCCCTACTCCACATTTTGACATGGTTCCCACCCCATCTAGTCCCTGCTCCCTACCTTCAACATCCCATTTAACTCCAGTCTTCACCTTATTCTGTTTATTTCAACTCTGTTTAGGTCTGATTTTAATCCAGTCACAACTTGGATCATTCATACATCTGAATCCTTTCATTCAAGCGTAGTCAAAGAAACCAATCAGTTTAGTAACAAAAGCAACAAAATATTTCTTATTCCTTCCAAAGTTCTTTGTACTACCTTAATGAAAGAGAATTTTGATGGAATCACAAACAAGAGGAATAGCAGTCATTAGACACTGCACAAGTGACCTACAAGCAGATGCTGGAACTAGAAAATAAATTTATTTATGTCATTAGATACATGGAAAGTTTCTTAATTGTAATATAACTAGCTCTGAGTGGGAGGCAGGGGAAATTCCAAGGGAATAGAAAATTATCACAAATTTTTAAAATTTGGCAAAAGGAAGAAAGAGTATGTACAGAAGAAGAAAAAGAGGAAAATATCTATCACTAAAGTTTTCAGGAGGTATGAAGATTTTCCTGCAGAAGGTGAAACTGGAACTTCTAAAATAGAAACAGCATCTGATGTTCCAGTGACCGGGAGAGTCACTATGCTAGCAATTATAGTACATCATGCTATTACCAATCCAAAGAGACATATAATAGTACATGGTCATTTCCTACTGAGAGATAGATGTGATTTCATGTATAAAATTGACTTTCCTATGGGAAACAGTATAATCTTCTATAATTGGATGGAGTTATTCCACTTATGAAACATCAACTACCACCCACTTTGATTCATATAGGAATAGATAACATAGAAGTCTCAAATGAATCACCAGTGATTTTAAAGGATGTGTGGGTATGGAAAATGTCTCTTCTTCCTTTCAGTGTCTCTGAGACACTTAAAGAATTTTAGAACTTAAGAAGTGAAAAAGACTTTAGGTTTCACTTAGTCCAATACCGTCTTTATCATGTTACAAACAAGGAAATTGAAGTATAGAGATATTAAATGACTTGTTCACCATTTTTTTCTCTTTTCATAAGCCATCATTAATAAAAAACATACTATTTCCCCCCACACTCAATATGGAGTCAAGTAATCATCTTTAAAATGCAGGGCTACATTATTTTGACATAGATACCAACATAATTCAAGAAAAATCCTATAAAAATACATCTCGTGAAAACAGTGAGATTTCAATTAGCCTACAGTTCACATTTTAGATGCCAAATTAAAAGTTAGGAAGAATTTTAGGGGTCATATACTCAACCAATTATATTAGATAATTGAGGAAACCGAGTCCCAGAAAGGTTAAATCATTCACTCAACATCATAAAGATAGTAAGTGGCAAAATTAGGAATTGAATCCAAGTTCTCTTACTCCCCCTAGTCACTTTGTTCTCTCTTTTGCCATCTTTCTTTTTGCCAGAGAAAAATCTTATGAAAGTCAGTGAAATGATTGCAAATCACTAAATTTAAGATCAAGGAAGTCTTTTAATAGCTACTCCATCTCCCACTCTGTAAAGAATTATTATAATATATCCAGCCACTGATTGTTGAGATTCTCCTTGAAAATTAGCAATGAGGGAGATGGATGACTCACAACTCTCAAGGGACACCATTTTACTTATCAATAGATCAATTTGTTAGGGAAATTTTTCTGCTATCAAGTTTTGTACCTTCTACCTATTGTTCCAGGTTCTGTTTCTCAGGGCCAAGCAAGAGAAAAATATTCTTTTCCTTTCTTCTACATAGTTCTTTAAATACACAGACACAGTTTTCATATCTCTCCTACCCCAAACAAATCCTTTCTTTCCAGACTTTAACATCCCTAGTTCCTTTGACTGATGTACAAACGATATAAACTCAAGGTACTTCACTATTTCTCCTTTTACTGGCCTATTGCTATTAATCAATGTCCTCCTTAAACCATAACACTCAAATCTAGACATATGTTGTAGATGTAGCCTGATCAAGACAGAGAGAAAAATGAGAGTATGGCCTCTCTTAACCTGTACTTTCCTTCATGTTACCCAAAATTGAATTAATATTTCTGCCTGTCCAATAACTAATTCATATTGAACTAAATCCCCTAAAGTTTTCAGATTTTATTTCAGATAAAATGATGTCTAGTCATGTCATTAGGGGCAGCTAAGTGGGCCAGGTAGGTAGACAAGAGTGCTGGGCTGGAAGTCAGGAATATCTGAGTTCAAATCTGACCTCAGATACTTACTAGTTGTATGATTGGAGACAAGTCACTTAATCCCGTTTTCCTCAGTTTTCTCGTTGGTAAAATGAACCAAAGAAGAAAATAGCATACGACTCCAGTATCTTTGCCCAGAAAATCTCAAATGAGGTAAGAAAAGTCAGACAAGACTGAAAAACAATTCAACAGCAACAATTATGCCTATTCCATCCAACACTTATGAAGTTGATTTTTTGAAATCAAATGTAAAACTTTTTTTTTATATTTTCTCTATCAGATTTTAATAGATTAAGCCTATCATTTTTTTAATTTAAGCTCCACATCAGAGTATTTTAGTTATCTCTCCCAATTTAGAGTCATCTGCCTAGATTATAAGAATGTCATTACATCATCATACAAGTCATTAAAATGTTTTATAACACAGGGATATGCACAGATGTGTTAAGGGACCCTCCACTGAAAGCCTTCTGCCTAGTTAATATTAAATCATCAATGAATAATGTTTGAGTATAGTCATTCAACCAGTTTCAAATCAAATTGTATTATCATCTATTCCATAGCTTAACTGAGATACTTTATCATATTTGCTTAAATCTATGTAAATATATAAATATATGTGTATATAGGCATAAATATGTATATAAACATGTATATTGTGTATATATTACAAAAGTTTCATATTTATATGTGTATATATACACACTCCCATAAGACCTAACATAAAACAAAATAATTTGTTTAATATCACTTTTATATGATTCTTTTTCTAGACTGCATCTCTAATAATGAATTCTTGCCTTTTGCCAGGAATCAGTCAAGACCAGTAGTAGACAGTTTGTCAATTCTTTCCTTCCCTTGCTCAATCCTCCTCTTTCTAACAATGTAGTTTTCCACTCTTTCAGCCATCACTGACAGTGTCTCAGGTAATCACAGTCACCATTTCTTTCACTTTCTTGAGGATGTAATTCTTCTGAATCAGGTGTCTCATTACTATTTCCTTGCTTCTCTTGATTATCAAATACCTCCTAGTCACTTTGTTCTGTCTTTTGTTGTCTAACTTTCTCTTTGCCAGAGAAAAAGAAATAACATGGTGATTTAGCAGGCCTGCTCTATCTTTCGTATTTTCCACAATATTATTATTAATTACCCCTCTTTTTTGTTGACTTTTACTTTCCTCACTAGCCTGAGCTTTACTATCCTTGGTACAGTCTATGCCTTCTATTCATCCTTTTTGTTACAATCTCTTCTGCATTCCTTCTTTTGTATATAACTTTTAAATATTCATTTGTAAATTCTTCAAAAGCTTCCAGGAATTTTCCTCAATGTGATTGTTTCCTTTTTTATATCTTAAGAATATTTTTAAAAATACCCCATTCCTCTGAATTGACTTATCTAAAAAACTCTTCAGTAAGTAGGATTCCATATGTATCATCAAGACTTATTGGAACAGACAGAAAAATCCAGAAAAAAATCTAAGAAGCAGGAGAACAGAACTGAGTCAAGAAGGTCCATGTCTCTGTGAGTGAAAATAAAATATGAGAAAATGAACTCTGGGAGAATCAGTTCAGTTCACCATACATACTCATATTCACACTCATGGAGTATTTGTTATGTGTGAAGTACATTCAAGGGAGGGAAAAACACATTCCAGAAATATTATATGAAGGATCACAGAAAATCAGAGGGCGGTAAATGGCATGATGGTGTACAATGGGAAGATATCACATCTACCTAGGGTGAGCAAGAAAGGTTTAATTAAAAAAGATCACCTTTCTCTTAAGGGCTTTGAAACCTAGGACAAATTCTAACTCAGATAACTACAGACATGGGAGACAATATGAGTAAGGCAGAGGAGACTATACATTTTGTAGAGGGGAAAAATACATCTAGTTTGACTGAAACTTAGGTCATTTAAGAAACCTGTGAGTTAAGTCTGAAATGGGAGATTAGAAGTTGATTTTTGGAGCATTAATGGTGAATATCAAAATAAGAAGGATAAACATTGACATTATCTACCATACCAAACCTTCCTTTTCTCCACTTTTCTCTGAGTCCCCAGTGTCAAAAACTTCAGTCATTTGAAACTTCTCTTTCTATCCACATTCACTCAGTAGACAAGTCCTGTCAATGCTACCTCTGCTGTATACTACACATCTGCCTGTGTGCCTTCGCACAAATTAGCTTCCATGCTTGGAATGGTGTTCTTTTTCTCTGCCTTATGAAATTCTCTTCCTTCAAGTCCTGGCTCAGGTGCTACATTCTCCATAGATGCCTTCCCAATAGTATAAGCTATCTTTTCTTTCTTAACTTTTTTATACTATTCTGATCTCTCTTTTGCTTTTAGCTATAAAACAAAACTATTTTATGATATCTTTGTATTTATTTTATATCATTAGGTTTTAACTGCCTTGAAGGAAGAGAGTATTTAGTGTCTAACTTTTATGTTGTCAATACATATGAACATTACAAATTTTAAATAAATGCTTAATTATGAGTCCTGGATATGAAGATGATTGATTTTTCACTGTTGTGTTATATGGACAAAGGAGTGAAAGATTAGGGAAACTGAGACAATTACAATATTTCATATGAGAGGTAAGGAGGATTTATATATTATAGTGGTAGTAGTGAGATTCAAAAGGAGGGTACAGATAAAAGAAATATTTTAAATATTTTAACGATAGACATGAGACAAAGTATAGTGACTGATAGTGCTAACTTTATGGAGCTAACTGAACAGCCAAGTAGGAACATCTAGAAATTTGGAAATTTGAAAGGGAGAAGTTTAAGTTAGAGATATAGAATTCATATAATATGCTTAGAAATGATTGATAAACTTTAAAAAGGGATGATATAATAAAGGTACAAAAATAGAGAACAAAAATTGGCCAAAGAAATCATGTTGTGCAATATTTACATTAAGAGAAAAAGAAAGAAGAGGAGAAACTCATAAAGTTAGAATGAGTATGAGGAAAGTAAAAAAAATAGAGTACATCACTAAAGAAGTATTTTAGAAGGTCAAGGAGAATGAGTAATAAGACAAAAAACAATTGAATTTAGAAAAAAGAGATGTCTGACATTTTGAAATGCTAGAATTCTGAGGTACATTTCAGGTTACCATAAGATGTGATGAAATAAATAGCATGGGATAAGAAAGAGGACATAGCAATTGTATGCTTGTTTAGAATATGTACTATAATTTCCAAATATCATAAACCTAAAATAGACAAAGGACTATGGTTAGAAATAATGAATAGGGCTTTAATTATCCGCAAATCAATTCAAATTCCCATATTTCCTAAAAAGTACCTTTAAAAAAAATAAATAACTTCTTGACTGGCAATTTCATCCCTTTAAAGGTCCAAGGACCAATTAGTGGAACTTCTTGCTCTAGTCATCATAACCAATATGGAAGAACAATTTAGTGTAATGGAAGTTATAGGGAACTTTGAGAGAAAATAGCTGTCATTTCAGAGGTCATGATAGCAAAGGAAGGGAAGAATAGACATAATTAAATATCCACTTTGGAGATTAGGAAATCAAATTCTAAAAATTTCAGAGAAAAGATAATCACGATTCATTGGACAGAGTCTCTAAAGTCAGAAGACAGCTTATGATTGGTTGGAAATCATAAAAAAGAAGCAATGATTTCAGAATCATAAAGGAAGCTAGTAAAAAGAGAAAAGGGAGAAGGTATCTAAGTACACATAGGACTTTTGGATTCAACTTATAAGCAGTAAATATAATATACACACATATATATATATATATATGATCTGTATATGTATATATGTAACATTATTAAGAATAAAGGCATTCCATGTATTCATAAAAATAGTTTCAGCCTCAAGTTGAGAATAAGCTGCAATATGAACATATTTATGTAATTTGATTTACCACTATTGACCAAAAATGTTTCATCACAAATTGAATTTGGCTGCCACATAGAAAATTTTTGAACCATCCCTCTCTTTATCTGCAAAAAGAACATAAACTACCTTTAATATGATTTTTGAGTAAAACATATCAAAGAAGGAAACTTGGATGTTGGAGGATAATTATCTGTCACAAAGCAGAAATATGCAAGGCTTTTAGATTTTTTAAAACCCTAGGTTTTAAATTATTATATCTGCTTATTTGTTCCAAAACTTTAAAATATCTAGATTAATTAGAATAACATCTCAGTAAGCTGCCCACCAACTAGAACAGCTGTCATATTAGAAAATAGTATAATTTAACTTTAAGTTTAGAAATATTTTATGCTAACTACTTAAGCTTAAGCATAAACAAAACATTATTTATTTTCATGCCTACCCTAAACTTCTGAATAAAAATATATAGTTTGAAAATGGAATAATTACTAAGGAAAATGCAATTCTTCTTTTTCTTAGAGATTAAATATAGAATAAACAACATCTCTTCAGCTATAAACTTGGATTCATAGGGTTAGAATGAACTGGGCTTTGATATCATTCATATATATATATATATATATATATATATATATATATATATAAGCCAGTAGTAAAATAAAAAATTCTAAAAATACAAAGAATATATATTTATATGAATATATTCACATACATATATATGTTTTTGTGTATGCCTTCACATATATGTATGTAAGCATACATACAAGAGATAGATATATAGGCACATAAATTTTTCCTTAATCTGGATTGGTTGCAAAGCAGACATTTTATTTACCAATAATCTGAAATTTCTCACTGTCATTTTCTCCCTAGTCTCTTCTAGGAAAGAATAGAATTCACTTCATAATCTCACAGTAAACCTTTTCTAGAGATTAATATCACAAAATTCACTCAATAATAAAAAATTAGCAAAAATGACCCAATATCATATTATTTGTGGATGTGACATCTATGGATGGCTGTTATGTTGTTTGAACTCTTTAGGGTATCACTTAGGTAAAACTTCTATCAAATTATAAATGCTGAATGATGTGACCACATCAGTATCACCTTTCCACTCCCAACACTACAACTGGTGCCATACTAATGGATGAGATTAGGTTCAATATGATTTAATAACTGTGTGATGCTCTTGGGCTCCTAACACAAGTCCTAATTGATATTCAGAAGGAAAATATAGAGTATTGATTCCAATTTTTTGAAAGTTCAATTTAAGGGACCAAATCGTCAACACCAGTGAATGCAGTTAATATAGCTATGTGTGAAATTGACCTGATGAAGTTGAGAATTTATGGCTAGTCTAGCTGTCTTCTTGCTGAGCTTTAATACTGACTCCTCAAATTGGATGAGCCATTCAGAGTGAAATTTGCCTTCATTAGAAAATGTATCATTAAAATGCCTATAAATGACAACTTCAATCCCAATGCAAGTAGAAATAGAAAATTATACCTTGAAATTCTAATTGAAACTTCTCCATATGGAAGCCTCCAACATAGAACAGGAATTTTGCCTCCATCATTTGCATCTATAAGACTTCAAAAGGTTGTAATTTCTGTCTAGCAGGGTCGATAACTACTACTTTTATTAGTGAAACACTTGAAGGATGTTTTGTGCACTGTATTGAAGAAGCTATATTAAAATAGATCCTGTGTCTAAATTGATTTAAGTTCAGGGTATACAAGTCATCAAGGGTTATGCCAAAGGGCTTCCCCACACCCCATTCCATTTCTGTTTTGGAATAATTATAAAAATGCCCTAGATCTAATTTGAGAGATTCTCCAATTCTTTTATCCTTTATGCCCCATACCATACTTTCCCCCTTCCCCTTTTCTTCTAGTCTTGTACTTTGAGTTACATCCTCTGAGATTAAATATAGTCTTTAGACTATTTCCACATACTGGTACAACCCACCTCACTTTTAATAAGAGGCATCCCTATCCATGGTGCTGAAATGTCCATTTCTTCACTGGGGGAAGGGATTGTTGTACATAGATGTGTTTTCTCCATTCATTTCCATATGAATTAATTTTAAAATATTTATTTTGTATATGAACTGGATAATACTCTGGATAGTATAATATATAAACTAGTAATTCTGTTTTATATACTGTACAAAGTGTTTTATATTATATAGTAGTTAAGTAAATTGCACTATTGTATATGCAATGCAGCTTTTTTAGGTTATTAAAGGAATTCCTGGGAATGTAGTTAAATGCAATAATATTTTTTTCAATAAAAGGCTTAATGGTATGAGTGTCAGTCATGTATTTTTAATGTAAAGCATACCAAAATATAACAACAAGGTCAAATACAAAATGGTGTGGAAGTATACTGTATTTTAATCTACTGAACTAAAAATTCATTTAATTTATTACTGTATATATTTATATCATATATATATATATTAAAAGCTGAAATTTCTTAGACTATTTCTTAAAATTTTAGTGTTTAAATTGGGTTGTTTCATGGGATCAAAAAATAAAAAAAATGACTTTAAAAATTCTATGGATGTGTTCCTTGCTGAGACATATTGTGTACATATCTGTAGACCTGCTGATTTTCCCATAAGATGTGATCAATTGCTTTAAAATGACTCTAAAAATGTCCTATAAATACTTTCAGAGCTATTTTTTCAAACTTTCATGAGAGATTCCAGCATCCTCACAGACTTTTGTTTTGTTTTACTAAATGCAATTTTTAAAATGATTGACTTAGATCACACCTAGGAGCTATTGCTTTCAAGTAACGGGGTTACCACTTGAAATTAAGAATGATAGACAGGATAGAAAGAGAGAATAACTTTTGAACAGACCTTACAAATCAATGGTCGTCCCACACTATTGCAATGAAATCCTTTTTATTCATGGAAGGATTAATTGAATTCACAAATGTGACCTGTTTATGCTTTGATTCATTGAGAGAGTGTACCATATCCCCCACCCAGAAAACAAAACAAGCAATGGTGAGCTGGGAAGGGTTATACATTTTCAGATGGAGACATGTCACTCAGTGGAGGGAAAGTAATAAATAATCCCCGAGGTCATCTAGAAAAAATGATCTCCAACACTATTCCTATAAGAACTAAAGTTTTAAAGGACAAAAATGACACCAATGATAGGATACTACAAGACTCCATCAGCATCCATTCTTCCATGTCCAAATCTCATATTCATCTTTCTGGTTTAGATTTTAATTCTTCATTTAGAGAAAAAGAACATGGAAAAGAAATTAATGAGATTGAGGACTCTCCAAAAGGCCATAGCTATCATCTGTACCAAACAAATACATTTTGCACATCACAGAATACATATAAGCACAGTGAATATAGGTTATTTGAATGTTTGGATGAGTTTCCATCACTAACAGGACAAGAACATTCAGTTAAGTTAAATACCAACTCCAGAATGGACAACAGAATAAAACCTATTGAAGAAGCAGGGACAGCTCAAAAAAATGTAGAAACACTTGTAAAAGATGCATTGATCCATGGGGAAGAATCCAAAGCATTGCCTTTCCTCCATGTGCTCAGTAAAGATGGCAGTACCAACCTCCAGTGGCCCACAGAACTTCTGTTATTTACAAAAACAAAACCCTGCCTCTCTTATGGATGCAACCCATTGTATTTTGATTTCAAACATTCTAGAAACACAAAAGGAACAGATAAACAGAAAGAAGAGAATGCAGAATGTTGTATGGAGCCTTCTGGGACAAAGACAGAAAAGGAGAGCCAAGTTTCAGGTTTAATCAAAGACAAACAAATAACAATACAAGAAGATAATCAGTCACTGAAACCAAAGAAGATGAAATGTAATCTAGATGAGAAATGTCCCCTGAAAAATTATCAATCTGGCCTCAATAACTCTGAGCCAAATATGAAAGAACAGGAACATAATGCAAATGATTTAAGTGAAAAAAATCCTAAAGTGCCTGCTTATCTTGATGTCTCTAAAAAGGATTGTATAATAGAGAGGCATGCGTGTGAAAGAGAATCTATGGGAACTTTGAAGAACCATTGGCAAGGTTGCCAAAGGGTAGCCCTGAATGATGCTACTAGGGTCAAGTGCTTTTCTCCCTGTGTTTCTAGGACTAAAAAACATAAATCTGCTACATGGGATACTCATTTGAATTACAAAGGTGGAAACCAAGACCCTTGGACATTCAATTCCAGTCTAGTAGAATGCAGCAGTGATGCAAGTGGTGATGGGAAGGACTTTCATGGAAGTATGAATGAACTTCACCTTCAGGAAATCAGAGAATCTTCAAATGTAAAAGGAATGGAAGTTCTGAAAGGTGTTGGAAATCCTCCTCTCCAAAAATCCTCACTGGACCGACAATCCAGTTCTTCTGATATCTCCCTTTATAGCACAAGCAGCCCAGAAAGCACTTGTTCAAGTCACAGGTCCAGTGAAAACAGTAGAGATGCTTTGCTTTATTTGTGTAGAAAGGAATGCCACCCCAAGGAATGGCACAAAGAATGGTCTAGGAAGCACAACTTTCTTCTCTGGTCCAATGACGATGAGAGAACTAGCCATTTCCCATCAAAAAGTCAGAGAGGGGGAAACTGCAAATTCTGGAGTGGGTTTAAAAATGAAAAACAATCAAAATACAGGTATACTCACAACAGGGATAAGTCAAGGGAGGGCAAGATTAGATACCTATGTCTAGGTCCTAAGGCCAGTAAGCCTATTGGGGACGCTAGCACTCAAAGTTGTTTCACAAGGCATTCTAGGAGTAGTGACAGATCCTCTGAAAGTCCAGGAATTTGGAACAGAAATTCAGATTCTTTCTTAAGAGAGAAAATCAGTTATCCAAACAAAGGTGGTGAGATTCAGGAGGACGTGGAAAACCCTCATGGTTCCAACCTTGGAAAAATAAAGCTTGTACAATATAATTCTGACCTAATGAAACTGGTCACAGAGAGATGGAGACAGTGGGATTTCAAGGACCCCAGGGTTGCACATTTCAGACAGAGAGAAAACATCACTGGCAGCCTTGAGATTTTTAGAAGGAGAGTACCCTGAGAAATGTCCAGAACAAACACACCATGGGGAGGTCTTTTCAAATGGCTGCCAGATGGAGGTTGAAGATCCCCCCAAAAGTCACTTTGTAATTAAGCTGCCAGGAACTGTACAGAGCCCACAAGCATTCCCTTTGTTGGAGGAAACACAGAATCTATGTAAAGTTACCAGAAATAATGGCAGTTTGATTCAAAGAAATGCTGAGAGAGACAAGGATGAAGGATCACAGACAAAGAACGATGAGACATTGTCAGAAAATGGTGATGAGAAACTGTCTTTAAAAGGTATACTTCAAAGAGGAGCAGATTATCAGTCCCCAAACATAAAAATGAACACAGTTCCAAAAGAACTATTGAACCCCTCAAATAGTGGAACTCAACCTTTTATACAAATTTCTGACCCAGTACCAAATACTTTCCCTGGTGCTCTGACATCTATTAGGTATTCTGGTGTTGTTAATTCAACAGAGACCAAAGAGGAACAAAAAATGTTAGAGAAACATGATGTTAGCATGGATGTGAATGAAGTAGAAGGAGGTATCAACTCTTACTTTGAGAGTACTATGCAGAAGTTTGGTGAAACAGAACAGGAAGTCTACCACAAATCCATCTCCCCTCCTTTAACACAGCCACCCATAACATTCACACCTGATGAAATAGATAAATACAGGCTACTTCAGCTACAAGCTCAGCAGCACATGCAGAAGCAGTTCCTTTCCAAACATCTGAAAGCCACAGGTCCCCCTCCCTTCTCCTCTACCACTGCGATGCCATCAATGCCAGTTCATCAGCACACGTCCATCACAACCATCCATCATACTCTTTTGCAACACTTTGCTGTCTCTGCTTCCATGAATCCTCATGGAGGTCACTTCCCTATAGCTCACCTGCATCCTCTCTCTCAAACACACTTTACCCCTATCTCATTCTCACCTCTGACTCCTGCTGTCATCCCTACGCACCCCACGTTCTTGGCTGGGCACCCCCTCCATCTAGTGCCTGCTCCCCACATTCACCCATCCCACTTAGCCCTCCAGCCATTGCCTCATGCTGCATTTATTCCGACTTTGTCAGACCTCACTTGAATCCAGTCACAGCTTCAATCATTCATCTGAATCCTCTAATTCAACCTGTGTTTCAAGGGCAAGACTTTTGTCATCATTCTTGCACTGGTCAAATACAGCCATTCAATAGAGTAAAAGAAGTGTTGGATGTTTCTGCTCACTTAAACTAACCATTAACTCTATTCTAGGGAGTAGGGGTGTGTCTTAACAAGAGATTGAACACCTATTCAAAAATGTTTTTGAAATGAGCTATGTTATTGTGGTCAGAATCAAAAGTTCTTGAGATTTGCAAAGTGCTAAGATAGGGTTCCTGTGGAAATATGAAATTACTAAGCATTTGATATCATAATTTTAAAATTAATTTTTCACTTGAAAGAACAGTCCCATTAACTTTAAAATAATTTCTTCAAAAGAGGAGGTACAAATGAGGAGGCAATGTTACATTTTGGATGAAGTGCTAGACATATTATGAAGATTTAAGGAGAAAAATATAGCAGCTGGAAAATAATGAACTACATATTTGGCTTACACAAGTGATTTCATTGTTTTGCCTGAACAGAATACTCAGTCAAAGCAACCCATCAGTTTGGTGACAATAGCAACAAAATAATTTTTTGACTAAAATGTTTAAGTGTTGATTGGTCTCTTAAACTCAGATCGAGTATAGATCTATGTACACAGACAAAGGGAAATGAAGAAAAAAGCAATTAATTCAGATAAAAGCATTCATCTTTGGATGGATTGTCCACTTGACTAGGTTACTTAGATTCTTTTTCATTCACCATCTTACACCTGGTAGAAAAAGATCATGTGCAATAACAAAAAGTTTAGTCAAGTTAATTTCCTTTCCTCTCACACCACCAAAAGGGTCTAATATCTATCATTTTCTTATGACAATGAATATTCACAAATAATTAGTACTTGATATTGGGTGAGCCATAAAATAAATTATAATTTGGACCATTGTGACAATTTTCATTTATAAGAATCAGAACATACTTTTACTCCTCTGTCTAGAATTCTAACAATCCCTACAACAATATAATCAAGTCACTTTGAAACACAAAGGGAAAATAATTTTTAAAGAAACAAGGACTTAATATAATGTCAAAGTATTTATAGAGATTAATCATTAAATTCTATAAATATATAAAAATATCCTAATCATTGAAATTTTCCCAAATGGCATGAATTTAAACCATACTTTACATGTGTTTTCAAAAGCTACTATTCAAAAATAATTATTTCTGTTCTACAAAATCTAAGTTGTCCCCATTTAGGAATTGTTGTAATGGTACGAATACTAGTCATGAAGTCCAAAAAACTATGTTCAAGTTGAAGCTCATTTACTCTATGATCATAGGTGAGCTGTGAAGCTTTCTTGAGCCTCAGTTTCATAATCTATAAATGGAGACTAGGTTAACCTCTTATTAGGGTTGTTTTGAAGCAGGTATATTTTAAACTCTCTAAATGAAATATCATTAATATCCAATGTTACCTCTTGTTAGGTAGGGGTAATACCTGCATCCCCCTTCTGAATTACATTTTGCCTGCATCTCATTTTCCCCCTCTGATTGGTTCATCATCCCTCCCTACTCCACATTTTGACATTGTTCCCACCCCATCTAGTCCCTGCTCCCTACCTTCAACATCCCATTTAACTCCAGTCTTCACCTTATTCTGTTTATTTCAACTCTGTTTAGGTCTGATTTTAATCCAGTCACAACTTGGATCATTCATACATCTGAATCCTTTCATTCAAGCGAAGTCAAAGAAACCAATCAGTTTAGTAACAAAAGCAACAAAATATTTCTTATTCCTTCCAAAGTTCTTTGTACTACCTTAATGAAAGAGAACTTTGATGGAATCACAAACAAGAGGAATAGCAGTCATTAGACACTGCACAAGCGACCTACAAGCAGATGCTGGAACTAGAAAATAAATTTATTTATGTCATTAGAGACATGGAAAGTTTCTTAATTGTAATATAACTAGCTCTGAGTGGGAGGCAGGGGAAATTCCAAGGGAATAGAAAATTATCACAAATTTTTAAAATTTGGCAAAAGGAAGAAAGAGTATGTACAGAAGAGGAAAAAGAGGAAAATATCTATCACTAAAGTTTTCAGGAGGTATGAAGATTTTCCTGCAGAAGGTGAAACTGGACCTTCTAAAATAGAAACAGCATCTGATGTTCCAGTGACCGGGAGAGTCACTATGCTAGCAATTATAGTACATCATGCTATTACCAATCCAAAGAGACATATAATAGTACATGGTCATTTCCTACTGAGAGATAGATGTGATTTCATGTATAAAATTGACTTTCCTGTGGGAAACAGTATAATCTTCTATAATTGGATGGAGTTATTCCACTTATGAAACATCAACTACCACCCACTTTGATTCATATAGGAATAGATAACATAGAAGTCTCAAATGAATCACCAGTGATTTTAAAGGATGTGTGGGTATGGAAAATGTCTCTTCTTCCTTTCAGTGTCTCTGAGACACTTAAAGAATTTTAGAACTTAAGAAGTGAAAAAGACTTTAGGTTTCACTTAGTCCAATACCGTCTTTATCATGTTACAAACAAGGAAATTGAAGTATAGAGATATTAAATGACTTGTTCACCATTTTTTTCTCTTTTCATAAGCCATCATTAATAAAAAACATACTATTTCCCCCCACACTCAATATGGAGTCAAGTAATCATCTTTAAAATGCAGGGCTACATTATTTTGACATAGATACCAACATAATTCAAGAAAAATCCTATAAAAATACATCTCGTGAAAACAGTGAGATTTCAATTAGCCTACAGTTCACATTTTAGATGCCAAATTAAAAGTTAGGAAGAATTTTAGGGGTCATATACTCAACCAATTATATTAGATAATTGAGGAAACCGAGTCCCAGAAAGGTTAAATCATTCACTCAACATCATAAAGATAGTAAGTGGCAAAATTAGGAATTGAATCCAAGTTCTCTTACTCCCCCTAGTCACTTTGTTCTCTCTTTTGCCATCTTTCTTTTTGCCAGAGAAAAATCTTATGAAAGTCAGTGAAATGATTGCAAATCACTAAATTTAAGATCAAGGAAGTCTTTTAATAGCTACTCCATCTCCCACTCTGTAAAGGAATTATTATAATATATCCAGCCACTGATTGTTGAGATTCTCCTTGAAAATTAGCAATGAGGGAGATGGATGACTCACAACTCTCAAGGGACACCATTTTACTTATCAATAGATCAATTTGTTAGGGAAATTTTTCTGCTATCAAGTTTTGTACCTTCTACCTATTGTTCCAGGTTCTGTTTCTCAGGGCCAAGCAAGAGAAAAAATATTCTTTTCCTTTCTTCTACATAGTTCTTTAAATACACAGACACAGTTTTCATATCTCTCCTACCCCAAACAAATCCTTTCTTCCAGACTTTAACATCCCTAGTTCCTTTGACTGATGTACAAACGATATAAACTCAAGGTACTTCACTATTTCTCCTTTTACTGGCCTATTGCTATTAATCAATGTCCTCCTTAAACCATAACACTCAAATCTAGACATATGTTGTAGATGTAGCCTGATCAAGACAGAGAGAAAAATGAGAGTATGGCCTCTCTTAACCTGTACTTTCCTTCATGTTACCCAAAATTGAATTAATATTTCTGCCTGTCCAATAACTAATTCATATTGAACTAAATCCCCTAAAGTTTTCAGATTTTATTTCAGATAAAATGATGTCTAGTCATGTCATTAGGGGCAGCTAAGTGGCCAGGTAGGTAGACAAGAGTGCTGGGCCGGAAGTCAGGAATATCTGAGTTCAAATCTGACCTCAGATACTTACTAGTTGTATGATTGGAGACAAGTCACTTAATCCCGTTTTCCTCAGTTTTCTCGTTGGTAAAATGAACCAAAGAAGAAAATAGCATACGACTCCAGTATCTTTGCCCAGAAAATCTCAAATGAGGTAAGAAAAGTCAGACAAGACTGAAAAACAATTCAACAGCAACAATTATGCCTATTCCATCCAACACTTATGAAGTTGATTTTTTTGAAATCAAATGTAAAACTTTTTTTTTATATTTTCTCTATCAGATTTTAATAGATTAAGCCTATCATTTTTTTTTAATTTAAGCTCCACATCAGAGTATTTTAGTTATCTCTCCCAATTTAGAGTCATCTGCCTAGATTATAAGAATGTCATTACATCATCATACAAGTCATTAAAATGTTTTATAACACAGGGATATGCACAGATGTGTTAAGGGACCCTCCACTGAAAGCCTTCTGCCTAGTTAATATTAAATCATCAATGAATAATGTTTGAGTATAGTCATTCAACCAGTGTTCAAATCAAATTGTATTATCATCTATTCCATAGCTTAACTGAGATACTTTATCATATTTGCTTAAATCTATGTAAATATGTAAATATATGTGTATATAGGCATAAATATGTATATAAACATGTATATTGTGTATATATTACAAAAGTTTCATATTTATATGTGTATATATACACACTCCCATAAGACCTAACATAAAACAAAATAATTTGTTTAATATCACTTTTATATGATTCTTTTTCTAGACTGCATCTCTAATAATGAATTCTTGCCTTTTGCCAGGAATCAGTCAAGACCAGTAGTAGACAGTTTGTCAATTCTTTCCTTCCCTTGCTCAATCCTCCTCTTTCTAACAATGTAGTTTTCACTCTTTCAGCCATCACTGACAGTGTCTCAGGTAATCACAGTCACCATTTCTTTCACTTTCTTGAGGATGTAATTCTTCTGAATCAGGTGTCTCATTACTATTTCCTTGCTTCTCTTGATTATCAAATACCTCCTAGTCACTTTGTTCTGTCTTTTGTTGTCTAACTTTCTCTTTGCCAGAGAAAAAGAAATAACATGGTGATTTAGCAGGCCTGCTCTATCTTTCGTATTTTCCACAATATTATTATTAATTACCCCTCTTTTTTGTTGACTTTTACTTTCCTCACTAGCCTGAGCTTTACTATCCTTGGTACAGTCTATGCCTTCTATTCATCCTTTTTGTTACAATCTCTTCTGCATTCCTTCTTTTGTATATAACTTTTAAATATTCATTTGTAAATTCTTCAAAAGCTTCCAGGAATTTTCCTCAATGTGATTGTTTCCTTTTTTATATCTTAAGAATATTTTTAAAAATACCCCATTCCTCTGAATTGACTTATCTAAAAAACTCTTCAGTAAGTAGGATTCCATATGTATCATCAAGACTTATTGGAACAGACAGAAAAATCCAGAAAAAAATCTAAGAAGCAGGAGAACAGAACTGAGTCAAGAAGGTCCATGTCTCTGTGAGTGAAAATAAAATATGAGAAAATGAACTCTGGGAGAATCAGTTCAGTTCACCATACATACTCATATTCACACTCATGGAGTATTTGTTATGTGTGAAGTACATTCAAGGGAGGGAAAAACACATTCCAGAAATATTATATGAAGGATCACAGAAAATCAGAGGGCGGTAAATGGCATGATGGTGTACAATGGGAAGATATCACATCTACCTAGGGTGAGCAAGAAAGGTTTAATTAAAAAAGATCACCTTTCTCTTAAGGGCTTTGAAACCTAGGACAAATTCTAACTCAGATAACTACAGACATGGGAGACAATATGAGTAAGGCAGAGGAGACTATACATTTTGTAGAGGGGAAAAATACATCTAGTTTGACTGAAACTTAGGTCATTTAAGAAACCTGTGAGTTAAGTCTGAAATGGGAGATTAGAAGTTGATTTTTGGAGCATTAATGGTGAATATCAAAATAAGAAGGATAAACATTGACATTATCTACCATACCAAACCTTCCTTTTCTCCACTTTTCTCTGAGTCCCCAGTGTCAAAAACTTCAGTCATTTGAAACTTCTCTTTCTATCCACATTCACTCAGTAGACAAGTCCTGTCAATGCTACCTCTGCTGTATACTACACATCTGCCTGTGTGCCTTCGCACAAATTAGCTTCCATGCTTGGAATGGTGTTCTTTTTCTCTGCCTTATGAAATTCTCTTCCTTCAAGTCCTGGCTCAGGTGCTACATTCTCCATAGATGCCTTCCCAATAGTATAAGCTATCTTTTCTTTCTTAACTTTTTTATACTATTCTGATCTCTCTTTTGCTTTTAGCTATAAAACAAAACTATTTTATGATATCTTTGTATTTATTTTATATCATTAGGTTTTAACTGCCCTGAAAGAAGAGAGTATTTAGTGTCTAACTTTTATGTTGTCAATACATATGAACATTACAAATTTTAAATAAATGCTTAATTATGAGTCCTGGATATTAAGATGATTGATTTTTCACTGTTGTGTTATATGGACAAAGGAGTGAAAGATTAGGGAAACTGAGACAATTACAATATTTCATATGAGAGGTAAGGAGGATTTATATATTATAGTGGTAGTAGTGAGATTCAAAAGGAGGGTACAGATAAAAGAAATATTTTAAATATTTTAGCGATAGACATGAGACAAAGTATAGTGACTGATAGTGCTAACTTTATGGAGCTAACTGAACAGCCAAGTAGGAACATCTAGAAATTTGGAAATTTGAAAGGGAGAAGTTTAAGTTAGAGATATAGAATTCATACAATTTGCATAGAAATGATTGATAAACTTTAAAAAGGGATGATATAATAAAGGTACAAAAATAGAGAACAAAAATTGGCCAAAGAAATCATGTTGTGCAATATTTACATTAAGAGAAAAAGAAAGAAGAGGAGAAACTCATAAAGTTAGAATGAGTATGAGGAAAGTAAAAAAAAAATAGAGTACATCACTAAAGAAGTATTTTAGAAGGTCAAGGAGAATGAGTAATAAGACAAAAAACAATTGAATTTAGAAAAAAGAGATGTCTGACATTTTGAAATGCTAGAATTCTGAGGTACATTTCAGGTTACCATAAGATGTGATGAAATAAATAGCATGGGATAAGAAAGAGGACATAGCAATTGTATGCTTGTTTAGAATATGTACTATAACTTCCAAATATCATAAACCTAAAATAGACAAAGGACTATGGTTAGAAATAATGAATAGGGCTTTAATTATCCGCAAATCAATTCAAATTCCCATATTTCCTAAAAAGTACCTTTAAAAAAATAAATAACTTCTTGACTGACAATTTCATCCCTTTAAAGGTCCAAGGACCAATTAGTGGAACTTCTTGCTCTAGTCATCATAACCAATATGGAAGAACAATTTAGTGTAATGGAAGTTATAGGGAACTTTGAGAGAAAATAGCTGTCATTTCAGAGGTCATGATAGCAAAGGAAGGGAAGAATAGACATAATTAAATATCCACTTTGGAGATTAGGAAATCAAATTCTAAAAATTTCAGAGAAAAGATAATCACGATTCATTGGACAGAGTCTCTAAAGTCAGAAGACAGCTTATGATTGGTTGGAAATCATAAAAAAGAAGCAATGATTTCAGAATCATAAAGGAAGCTAGTAAAAAGAGAAAAGGGAGAAGGTATCTAAGTACACATAGGACTTTTGGATTCAACTTATAAGCAGTAAATATAATATACACATATATATATATATGATCTGTGTATGTATATATGTAACATTATTAAGAATAAAGGCATTCCATGTATTCATAAAAATAGTTTCAGCCTCAAGTTGAGAATAAGCTGCAATATGAACATATTTATGTAATTTGATTTACCACTATTGACCAAAAATGTTTCATCACAAATTGAATTTGGCTGCCACATAGAAAATTTTTGAACCATCCCTCTCTTTATCTGCAAAAAGAACATAAACTACCTTTAATATGATTTTTGAGTAAAACATATCAAAGAAGGAAACTTGGATGTTGGAGGATAATTACAGCGTTTATTTCTATTGCCAAATATTCAATTGATTTTGTTCTGATTCTTTAAGTTTAGAAATATTTTATGCTAACTACTTAAGCTTAAGCATAAACAAAACATTATTTATTTTCATGCCTACCCTAAACTTCTGAATAAAATATATAGTTTAAAAATGGAACAGCGTTTATTTCTATTGCCAAATATTCAATTGATTTTGTTCTGATTCTGTTAAAATTTCAACCCATGCCTTGCTCCTTAACAAGACATATTTCTTTCAGCATAAAAAGCAAAAATAATAGCAAGAAAAAAAGCAAAAACAAATGGGATTGGGGGAAAATATCCATTTGTAACATTTTGTACAAAGGTAGGGTTATGGTTGTATCCCTGAGCTTGGAATCAGAAAGATTCATCTTCATGAGTTCAAATCCAGTCTCAGGTATTTACTAGCAATGGGCAAGTCACTTAATCCTATTTGCCTCAGTTTCTTCATCTGTATAATAAACTAGAGAAGAAAATGGCAAACCATTTCAGGATCATTGCTGAGAACCCCCCTCCTCAAAAAAGGGTTTACAGAGAATCAAATGCAAGTGAAAAAACTAAACAACAAACACAATATCATTGCTTCTATGAATATTATACATGTACCAAACTATAGGATCAGAACCAGTTTTTTTCAAACTAATGTATCATTTTTGTGTTGCCATATTTTCAATGTTTAAGTTTTTTCCAACAAGCATTTATTAAATACCCTTATGTTCCAGGAACCATTCTAGGCCCTAGTACAAAAGCAAAAACAAAGCATTGCCTATACATGTGGTAGAATGACTTTATATCTATTTTTCATTTATTTCAATTATTTGTATTTATTTTCAAAATATTTAGGTTTCCTTCCATTAAATGGTAAGGTCCTCAAGTCCAGAGTTTCAATGGAAGGTAAAAATATGAACTGAACTTTGAAGGAGGGTAGAAATTCTAAGCAGCTAAGGTTAGGAGGGTGTACATGATAGTTCTAGGGGGAAGTATACTCAAAAGCTTGTTACAGGAAATTGAATGTAATAGAGAGAACAATCTGGCTAGAATATAATAATCATATCAATAAAAAAGTCAATAAATATTTATTAAGTACCTATTGGTATCAGGCACTATGCTAGAGAAATAAAAAGAAAGGACAGTAGCTATGACAATGACAATAATATTCACTATCTTGCAGATAAAGTGATTAAGACGGATTGAGGCTAAGTGTCTGAGCTGGATTTGAACTCAGGTATTCCTGATTCTTAGTCCAGAGTTCTCTTCATTGAGTCACCTAATTTCCTTGCAGAGTATAGAGACATATGTGAAGGGAAGTTTTGCTTAGTAATCCAGGAAATGTAGACTTGAGTTAGTTAATTTGAATCCTTGAACCAAAGAAATTATCAGGAACATAAGACTTAGCATTTAATAAGCACTGGAGTACGTACTCCAATTTTAGGCACTTTTCTAAGACCTGGGGAAATAAAAGTCAACTTATATTTCAGCTGTGCCACAATTAAACAAAAAGAGCACTAGAATAAATATCAAACAAGAGGAAATATTCCAGAAAGAAATATTTCAGTTACTGAGATTCTTGCCATAGAAGATGAGCTCCCCGAAGGCAGTGGCTTTTTTGTGTTTGTTCAGTCCTCAGAGTCTTATTTGATTTCACTACTCTTAGAGGCATGGTATCATTTCTATTGCCATTCAATTGGTTTCCTGGAATGATTCATCAAAATTGAATCAAAAAAAATAAGAGTGAGGAATAGAAATGAAATGTCCGAAATTGCAAATTAATGAATAAACAGAAAAGAAATGAGCAAACCATATATCCTTTAGATGCAATTTTTTTAAATAAGGACAACCTTTTTCAGTTCCCACTAAATGACATAAGAGCTCTTTTCAAAGGTTGTAATTCTGAAGGATATTTTCTGAGAGAATAGAAAAGAACACACACACACACACACACACATATATATATGTATATATATATATGTATATATGTATGTATGTATGTATGTATGTATGTATTCTTGGATCTCTGAAAAGCCAGGGTAGAGATCTGGTTATCTGGTTATTAACTTAAAGGTGAGATGGAAACCTGAGGGTAATTTAATAGTTGACGACACAATTTAGGCAAGTCCTGTAGTCAAGAAAAGCGAGCAAGTGATCTGGTAGAACAACTCTAGTTAACTGAGACAAGAGCAATACAATCCTTCTCTGAGATACTGTGACACTATTCAAATTTCTGTAGCATTGAACTTAGTTCCTGAATCACCGAAACCTTATTTGTTCCATTTTTCAGTGTTTCTGGAAGTGGACCAGTATTTAAAGCTCCAAGAGTGGCCCCAGAAAAGCAGTTCCAACAAGAAGTGAGTCCATTTAAGCATGGCAAAAATGGAGGACATTTGAAAAATTCAGTTCTCCTTAAAGGTAAAAATGTCCACAGAAGTGTTTCCAACAAACAACGTCAGGTTCTGCAAAGTCGACGCTCTTTCCAAACTGAGAGACATTATTTGTTTGGAAGTCGTGTCCTTCAACCACTTTCCGATGGCAGCAATCCTTGTCACAGGACAGGTGTCTCTTTTTCCTTCTCCAAAAAGGCCCATCTCAAATTGGAATCCTCTGCATCAGTGTTCAATGAGAACACAGAAGAAACATGTGAGTGTACCATATCCCCCACCCAGAAAACAAAACAAGCAATGGTGAGCTGGAAGGGTTATACATTTTCAGATGGAGACATGTCACTCAGTGGAGGGAAAGTAATAAATAATCCCCGAGGTCATCTAGAAAAAATGATCTCCAACACTATTCCTATAAGAACTAAAGTTTTAAAGGACAAAAATGACACCAATGATAGGATACTACAAGACTCCATCAGCATCCATTCTTCCATGTCCAAATCTCATATTCATCTTTCTGGTTTAGATTTTAATTCTTCATTTAGAGAAAAAGAACATGGAAAAGAAATTAATGAGATTGAGGACTCTCCAAAAGGCCATAGCTATCATCTGTACCAAACAAATACATTTTGCACATCACAGAATACATATAAGCACAGTGAATATAGGTTATTTGAATGTTTGGATGAGTTTCCATCACTAACAGGACAAGAACATTCAGTTAAGTTAAATACCAACTCCAGAATGGACAACAGAATAAAACCTATTGAAGAAGCAGGGACAGCTCAAAAAAATGTAGAAACACTTGTAAAAGATGCATTGATCCATGGGGAAGAATCCAAAGCATTGCCTTTCCTCCATGTGCTCAGTAAAGATGGCAGTACCAACCTCCAGTGGCCCACAGAACTTCTGTTATTTACAAAAACAAAACCCTGCCTCTCTTATGGATGCAACCCATTGTATTTTGATTTCAAACATTCTAGAAACACAAAAGGAACAGATAAACAGAAAGAAGAGAATGCAGAATGTTGTATGGAGCCTTCTGGGACAAAGACAGAAAAGGAGAGCCAAGTTTCAGGTTTAATCAAAGACAAACAAATAACAATACAAGAAGATAATCAGTCACTGAAACCAAAGAAGATGAAATGTAATCTAGATGAGAAATGTCCCCTGAAAAATTATCAATCTGGCCTCAATAACTCTGAGCCAAATATGAAAGAACAGGAACATAATGCAAATGATTTAAGTGAAAAAAATCCTAAAGTGCCTGCTTATCTTGATGTCTCTAAAAAGGATTGTATAATAGAGAGGCATGCGTGTGAAAGAGAATCTATGGGAACTTTGAAGAACCATTGGCAAGGTTGCCAAAGGGTAGCCCTGAATGATGCTACTAGGGTCAAGTGCTTTTCTCCCTGTGTTTCTAGGACTAAAAAACATAAATCTGCTACATGGGATACTCATTTGAATTACAAAGGTGGAAACCAAGACCCTTGGACATTCAATTCCAGTCTAGTAGAATGCAGCAGTGATGCAAGTGGTGATGGGAAGGACTTTCATGGAAGTATGAATGAACTTCACCTTCAGGAAATCAGAGAATCTTCAAAATGTAAAAGGAATGGAAGTTCTGAAAGGTGTTGGAAATCCTCCTCTCCAAAATCCTCACTGGACCGACAATCCAGTTCTTCTGATATCTCCCTTTATAGCACAAGCAGCCCCAGAAGCACTTGTTCAAGTCACAGGTCCAGTGAAAACAGTAGAGATGCTTTGCTTTATTTGTGTAGAAAGGAATGCCACCCCAAGGAATGGCACAAAGAATGGTCTAGGAAGCACAACTTTCTTCTCTGGTCCAATGACGATGAGAGAACTAGCCATTTCCCATCAAAAAGTCAGAGAGGGGGAAACTGCAAATTCTGGAGTGGGTTTAAAAATGAAAAACAATCAAAATACAGGTATACTCACAACAGGGATAAGTCAAGGGAGGGCAAGATTAGATACCTATGTCTAGGTCCTAAGGCCAGTAAGCCTATTGGGGACGCTAGCACTCAAAGTTGTTTCACAAGGCATTCTAGGAGTAGTGACAGATCCTCTGAAAGTCCAGGAATTTGGAACAGAAATTCAGATTCTTTCTTAAGAGAGAAAATCAGTTATCCAAACAAAGGTGGTGAGATTCAGGAGGACGTGGAAAACCCTCATGGTTCCAACCTTGGAAAAATAAAGCTTGTACAATATAATTCTGACCTAATGAACTGGTCACAGAGAGATGGAGACAGTGGGATTTCAAGGACCCCAGGGTTGCACATTTCAGACAGAGAGAAAACATCACTGGCAGCCTTGAGATTTTTAGAAGGAGAGTACCCTGAGAAATGTCCAGAACAAACACACCATGGGGAGGTCTTTTCAAATGGCTGCCAGATGGAGGTTGAAGATCCCCCCAAAAGTCACTTTGTAATTAAGCTGCCAGGAACTGTACAGAGCCCACAAGCATTCCCTTTGTTGGAGGAAACACAGAATCTATGTAAAGTTACCAGAAATAATGGCAGTTTGATTCAAAGAAATGCTGAGAGAGACAAGGATGAAGGATCACAGACAAAGAACGATGAGACATTGTCAGAAAATGGTGATGAGAACTGTCTTTTAAAAGGTATACTTCAAAGAGGAGCAGATTATCAGTCCCCAAACATAAAAATGAACACAGTTCCAAAAGAACTATTGAACCCCTCAAATAGTGGAACTCAACCTTTTATACAAATTTCTGACCCAGTACCAAATACTTTCCCTGGTGCTCTGACATCTATTAGGTATTCTGGTGTTGTTAATTCAACAGAGACCAAAGAGGAACAAAAAATTGTTAGAGAAACATGATGTTAGCATGGATGTGAATGAAGTAGAAGGAGGTATCAACTCTTACTTTGAGAGTACTATGCAGAAGTTTGGTGAAACAGAACAGGAAGTCTACCACAAATCCATCTCCCCTCCTTTAACACAGCCACCCATAACATTCACACCTGATGAAATAGATAAATACAGGCTACTTCAGCTACAAGCTCAGCAGCACATGCAGAAGCAGTTCCTTTCCAAACATCTGAAAGCCACAGGTCCCCCTCCCTTCTCCTCTACCACTGCGATGCCATCAATGCCAGTTCATCAGCACACGTCCATCACAACCATCCATCATACTCTTTTGCAACACTTTGCTGTCTCTGCTTCCATGAATCCTCATGGAGGTCACTTCCCTATAGCTCACCTGCATCCTCTCTCTCAAACACACTTTACCCCTATCTCATTCTCACCTCTGACTCCTGCTGTCATCCCTACGCACCCCACGTTCTTGGCTGGGCACCCCCTCCATCTAGTGCCTGCTCCCCACATTCACCCATCCCACTTAGCCCTCCAGCCATTGCCTCATGCTGCATTTATTCCGACTTTGTTCAGACCTCACTTGAATCCAGTCACAGCTTCAATCATTCATCTGAATCCTCTAATTCAACCTGTGTTTCAAGGGCAAGACTTTTGTCATCATTCTTGCACTGGTCAAATACAGCCATTCAATAGAGTAAAAGAAGTGTTGGATGTTTCTGCTCACTTAAACTAACCATTAACTCTATTCTAGGGAGTAGGGGTGTGTCTTAACAAGAGATTGAACACCTATTCAAAAATGTTTTTGAAATGAGCTATGTTATTGTGGTCAGAATCAAAAGTTCTTGAGATTTGCAAAGTGCTAAGATAGGGTTCCTGTGGAAATATGAAATTACTAAGCATTTGATATCATAATTTTAAAATTAATTTTTCACTTGAAAGAACAGTCCCATTAACTTTAAAATAATTTCTTCAAAAGAGGAGGTACAAATGAGGAGGCAATGTTACATTTTGGATGAAGTGCTAGACATATTATGAAGATTTAAGGAGAAAAATATAGCAGCTGGAAAATAATGAACTACATATTTGGCTTACACAAGTGATTTCATTGTTTTGCCTGAACAGAATACTCAGTCAAAGCAACCCATCAGTTTGGTGACAATAGCAACAAAATAATTTTTTGACTAAAATGTTTAAGTGTTGATTGGTCTCTTAAACTCAGATCGAGTATAGATCTATGTACACAGACAAAGGGAAATGAAGAAAAAAGCAATTAATTCAGATAAAAGCATTCATCTTTGGATGGATTGTCCACTTGACTAGGTTACTTAGATTCTTTTTCATTCACCATCTTACACCTGGTAGAAAAAGATCATGTGCAATAACAAAAAGTTTAGTCAAGTTAATTTCCTTTCCTCTCACACCACCAAAAGGGTCTAATATCTATCATTTTCTTATGACAATGAATATTCACAAATAATTAGTACTTGATATTGGGTGAGCCATAAAATAAATTATAATTTGGACCATTGTGACAATTTTCATTTATAAGAATCAGAACATACTTTTACTCCTCTGTCTAGAATTCTAACAATCCCTACAACAATATAATCAAGTCACTTTGAAACACAAAGGGAAAATAATTTTTAAAGAAACAAGGACTTAATATAATGTCAAAGTATTTATAGAGATTAATCATTAAATTCTATAAATATATAAAAATATCCTAATCATTGAAATTTTCCCAAATGGCATGAATTTAAACCATACTTTACATGTGTTTTCAAAAGCTACTATTCAAAAATAATTATTTCTGTTCTACAAAATCTAAGTTGTCCCCATTTAGGAATTGTTGTAATGGTACGAATACTAGTCATGAAGTCCAAAAAACTATGTTCAAGTTGAAGCTCATTTACTCTATGATCATAGGTGAGCTGTGAAGCTTTCTTGAGCCTCAGTTTCATAATCTATAAAATGGAGACTAGGTTAACCTCTTATTAGGGTTGTTTTGAAGCAGGTATATTTTAAACTCTCTAAATGAAATATCATTAATATCCAATGTTACCTCTTGTTAGGTAGGGGTAATACCTGCATCCCCCTTCTGAATTACATTTTGCCTGCATCTCATTTTCCCCCTCTGATTGGTTCATCATCCCTCCCTACTCCACATTTTGACATTGTTCCCACCCCATCTAGTCCCTGCTCCCTACCTTCAACATCCCATTTAACTCCAGTCTTCACCTTATTCTGTTTATTTCAACTCTGTTTAGGTCTGATTTTAATCCAGTCACAACTTGGATCATTCATACATCTGAATCCTTTCATTCAAGCGAAGTCAAAGAAACCAATCAGTTTAGTAACAAAAGCAACAAAATATTTCTTATTCCTTCCAAAGTTCTTTGTACTACCTTAATGAAAGAGAACTTTGATGGAATCACAAACAAGAGGAATAGCAGTCATTAGACACTGCACAAGCGACCTACAAGCAGATGCTGGAACTAGAAAATAAATTTATTTATGTCATTAGAGACATGGAAAGTTTCTTAATTGTAATATAACTAGCTCTGAGTGGGAGGCAGGGGAAATTCCAAGGGAATAGAAAATTATCACAAATTTTTAAAATTTGGCAAAAGGAAGAAAGAGTATGTACAGAAGAGGAAAAAGAGGAAAATATCTATCACTAAAGTTTTCAGGAGGTATGAAGATTTTCCTGCAGAAGGTGAAACTGGACCTTCTAAAATAGAAACAGCATCTGATGTTCCAGTGACCGGGAGAGTCACTATGCTAGCAATTATAGTACATCATGCTATTACCAATCCAAAGAGACATATAATAGTACATGGTCATTTCCTACTGAGAGATAGATGTGATTTCATGTATAAAATTGACTTTCCTGTGGGAAACAGTATAATCTTCTATAATTGGATGGAGTTATTCCACTTATGAAACATCAACTACCACCCACTTTGATTCATATAGGAATAGATAACATAGAAGTCTCAAATGAATCACCAGTGATTTTAAAGGATGTGTGGGTATGGAAAATGTCTCTTCTTCCTTTCAGTGTCTCTGAGACACTTAAAGAATTTTAGAACTTAAGAAGTGAAAAAGACTTTAGGTTTCACTTAGTCCAATACCGTCTTTATCATGTTACAAACAAGGAAATTGAAGTATAGAGATATTAAATGACTTGTTCACCATTTTTTTCTCTTTTCATAAGCCATCATTAATAAAAAACATACTATTTCCCCCCACACTCAATATGGAGTCAAGTAATCATCTTTAAAATGCAGGGCTACATTATTTTGACATAGATACCAACATAATTCAAGAAAAATCCTATAAAAATACATCTCGTGAAAACAGTGAGATTTCAATTAGCCTACAGTTCACATTTTAGATGCCAAATTAAAAGTTAGGAAGAATTTTAGGGGTCATATACTCAACCAATTATATTAGATAATTGAGGAAACCGAGTCCCAGAAAGGTTAAATCATTCACTCAACATCATAAAGATAGTAAGTGGCAAAATTAGGAATTGAATCCAAGTTCTCTTACTCCCCCTAGTCACTTTGTTCTCTCTTTTGCCATCTTTCTTTTTGCCAGAGAAAAATCTTATGAAAGTCAGTGAAATGATTGCAAATCACTAAATTTAAGATCAAGGAAGTCTTTTAATAGCTACTCCATCTCCCACTCTGTAAAGAATTATTATAATATATCCAGCCACTGATTGTTGAGATTCTCCTTGAAAATTAGCAATGAGGGAGATGGATGACTCACAACTCTCAAGGGACACCATTTTACTTATCAATAGATCAATTTGTTAGGGAAATTTTTCTGCTATCAAGTTTTGTACCTTCTACCTATTGTTCCAGGTTCTGTTTCTCAGGGCCAAGCAAGAGAAAAAATATTCTTTTCCTTTCTTCTACATAGTTCTTTAAATACACAGACACAGTTTTCATATCTCTCCTACCCCAAACAAATCCTTTCTTTCCAGACTTTAACATCCCTAGTTCCTTTGACTGATGTACAAACGATATAAACTCAAGGTACTTCACTATTTCTCCTTTTACTGGCCTATTGCTATTAATCAATGTCCTCCTTAAACCATAACACTCAAATCTAGACGTATGTTGTAGATGTAGCCTGATCAAGACAGAGAGAAAAATGAGAGTATGGCCTCTCTTAACCTGTACTTTCCTTCATGTTACCCAAAATTGAATTAATATTTCTGCCTGTCCAATAACTAATTCATATTGAACTAAATCCCCTAAAGTTTTCAGATTTTGTTTCAGATAAAATGATGTCTAGTCATGTCATTAGGGGCAGCTAAGTGGCCAGGTAGGTAGACAAGAGTGCTGGGCTGGAAGTCAGGAATATCTGAGTTCAAATCTGACCTCAGATACTTACTAGTTGTATGATTGGAGACAAGTCACTTAATCCCGTTTTCCTCAGTTTTCTCGTTGGTAAAATGAACCAAAGAAGAAAATAGCATACGACTCGAGTATCTTTGCCCAGAAAATCTCAAATGAGGTAAGAAAAGTCAGACAAGACTGAAAAACAATTCAACAACAACAATTATGCCTATTCCATCCAACATTTATGAAGTTGATTTTTTGAAATCAAATGTAAAACTTTTTTTTTTATATTTTCTCTATCAGATTTTAATAGATTAAGCCTATCATTTTTTTTAATTTAAGCTCCACATCAGAGTATTTTAGTTATCTCTCCCAATTTAGAGTCATCTGCCTAGATTATAAGAATGTCATTACATCATCATACAAGTCATTAAAATGTTTTATAACACAGGGATATGCACAGATGTGTTAAGGGACCCTCCACTGAAAGCCTTCTGCCTAGTTAATATTAAATCATCAATGAATAATGTTTGAGTATAGTCATTCAACCAGTTTCAAATCAAATTGTATTATCATCTATTCCATAGCTTAACTGAGATACTTTATCATATTTGCTTAAATCTATGTAAATATGTAAATATATGTGTATATAGGCATAAATATGTATATAAACATGTATATTGTGTATATATTACAAAAGTTTCATATTTATATGTGTATATATACACACTCCCATAAGACCTAACATAAAACAAAATAATTTGTTTAATATCACTTTTATATGATTCTTTTTCTAGACTGCATCTCTAATAATGAATTCTTGCCTTTTGCCAGGAATCAGTCAAGACCAGTAGTAGACAGTTTGTCAATTCTTTCCTTCCCTTGCTCAATCCTCCTCTTTCTAACAATGTAGTTTTCCACTCTTTCAGCCATCACTGACAGTGTCTCAGGTAATCACAGTCACCATTTCTTTCACTTTCTTGAGGATGTAATTCTTCTGAATCAGGTGTCTCATTACTATTTCCTTGCTTCTCTTGATTATCAAATACCTCCTAGTCACTTTGTTCTGTCTTTTGTTGTCTAACTTTCTCTTTGCCAGAGAAAAAGAAATAACATGGTGATTTAGCAGGCCTGCTCTATCTTTCGTATTTTCCACAATATTATTATTAATTACCCCTCTTTTTTGTTGACTTTTACTTTCCTCACTAGCCTGAGCTTTACTATCCTTGGTACAGTCTATGCCTTCTATTCATCCTTTTTGTTACAATCTCTTCTGCATTCCTTCTTTTGTATATAACTTTTAAATATTCATTTGTAAATTCTTCAAAAGCTTCCAGGAATTTTCCTCAATGTGATTGTTTCCTTTTTTATATCTTAAGAATATTTTTAAAAATACCCCATTCCTCTGAATTGACTTATCTAAAAAACTCTTCAGTAAGTAGGATTCCATATGTATCATCAAGACTTATTGGAACAGACAGAAAAATCCAGAAAAAAATCTAAGAAGCAGGAGAACAGAACTGAGTCAAGAAGGTCCATGTCTCTGTGAGTGAAAATAAAATATGAGAAAATGAACTCTGGGAGAATCAGTTCAGTTCACCATACATACTCATATTCACACTCATGGAGTATTTGTTATGTGTGAAGTACATTCAAGGGAGGGAAAAACACATTCCAGAAATATTATATGAAGGATCACAGAAAATCAGAGGGCGGTAAATGGCATGATGGTGTACAATGGGAAGATATCACATCTACCTAGGGTGAGCAAGAAAGGTTTAATTAAAAAAATCACCTTTCTCTTAAGGGCTTTGAAACCTAGGACAAATTCTAACTCAGATAACTACAGACATGGGAGACAATATGAGTAAGGCAGAGGAGACTATACATTTTGTAGAGGGGAAAAATACATCTAGTTTGACTGAAACTTAGGTCATTTAAGAAACCTGTGAGTTAAGTCTGAAATGGGAGATTAGAAGTTGATTTTTGGAGCATTAATGGTGAATATCAAAATAAGAAGGATAAACATTGACATTATCTACCATACCAAACCTTCCTTTTCTCCACTTTTCTCTGAGTCCCCAGTGTCAAAAACTTCAGTCATTTGAAACTTCTCTTTCTATCCACATTCACTCAGTAGACAAGTCCTGTCAATGCTACCTCTGCTGTATACTACACATCTGCCTGTGTGCCTTCGCACAAATTAGCTTCCATGCTTGGAATGGTGTTCTTTTTCTCTGCCTTATGAAATTCTCTTCCTTCAAGTCCTGGCTCAGGTGCTACATTCTCCATAGATGCCTTCCCAATAGTATAAGCTATCTTTTCTTTCTTAACTTTTTTATACTATTCTGATCTCTCTTTTGCTTTTAGCTATAAAACAAAACTATTTTATGATATCTTTGTATTTATTTTATATCATTAGGTTTTAACTGCCTTGAAGGAAGAGAGTATTTAGTGTCTAACTTTTATGTTGTCAATACATATGAACATTACAAATTTTAAATAAATGCTTAATTATGAGTCCTGGATATGAAGATGATTGATTTTTCACTGTTGTGTTATATGGACAAAGGAGTGAAAGATTAGGGAAACTGAGACAATTACAATATTTCATATGAGAGGTAAGGAGGATTTATATATTATAGTGGTAGTAGTGAGATTCAAAAGGAGGGTACAGATAAAAGAAATATTTTAAATATTTTAACGATAGACATGAGACAAAGTATAGTGACTGATAGTGCTAACTTTATGGAGCTAACTGAACAGCGAAGTAGGAACATCTAGAAATTTGGAAATTTGAAAGGGAGAAGTTTAAGTTAGAGATATAGAATTCATATAATATGCTTAGAAATGATTGATAAACTTTAAAAAGGGATGATATAATAAAGGTACAAAAATAGAGAACAAAAATTGGCCAAAGAAATCATGTTGTGCAATATTTACATTAAGAGAAAAAGAAAGAAGAGGAGAAACTCATAAAGTTAGAATGAGTATGAGGAAAGTAAAAAAAAAATAGAGTACATCACTAAAGAAGTATTTTAGAAGGTCAAGGAGAATGAGTAATAAGACAAAAAACAATTGAATTTAGAAAAAAGAGATGTCTGACATTTTGAAATGCTAGAATTCTGAGGTACATTTCAGGTTACCATAAGATGTGATGAAATAAATAGCATGGGATAAGAAAGAGGACATAGCAATTGTATGCTTGTTTAGAATATGTACTATAACTTCCAAATATCATAAACCTAAAATAGACAAAGGACTATGGTTAGAAATAATGAATAGGGCTTTAATTATCCGCAAATCAATTCAAATTCCCATATTTCCTAAAAAGTACCTTTAAAAAAAATAAATAACTTCTTGACTGGCAATTTCATCCCTTTAAAGGTCCAAGGACCAATTAGTGGAACTTCTTGCTCTAGTCATCATAACCAATATGGAAGAACAATTTAGTGTAATGGAAGTTATAGGGAACTTTGAGAGAAAATAGCTGTCATTTCAGAGGTCATGATAGCAAAGGAAGGGAAGAATAGACATAATTAAATATCCACTTTGGAGATTAGGAAATCAAATTCTAAAAATTTCAGAGAAAAGATAATCACGATTCATTGGACAGAGTCTCTAAAGTCAGAAGACAGCTTATGATTGGTTGGAAATCATAAAAAAGAAGCAATGATTTCAGAATCATAAAGGAAGCTAGTAAAAAGAGAAAAGGGAGAAGGTATCTAAGTACACATAGGACTTTTGGATTCAACTTATAAGCAGTAAATATAATATACACACATATATATATATATATATGATCTGTATATGTATATATGTAACATTATTAAGAATAAAGGCATTCCATGTATTCATAAAAATAGTTTCAGCCTCAAGTTGAGAATAAGCTGCAATATGAACATATTTATGTAATTTGATTTACCACTATTGACCAAAAATGTTTCATCACAAATTGAATTTGGCTGCCACATAGAAAATTTTTGAACCATCCCTCTCTTTATCTGCAAAAAGAACATAAACTACCTTTAATATGATTTTTGAGTAAAACATATCAAAGAAGGAAACTTGGATGTTGGAGGATAATTATCTGTCACAAAGCAGAAATATGCAAGGCTTTTAGATTTTTTAAAACCCTAGGTTTTAAATTATTATATCTGCTTATTTGTTCCAAAACTTTAAAATATCTAGATTAATTAGAATAACATCTCAGTAAGCTGCCCACCAACTAGAACAGCTGTCATATTAGAAAATAGTATAATTTAACTTTAAGTTTAGAAATATTTTATGCTAACTACTTAAGCTTAAGCATAAACAAAACATTATTTATTTTCATGCCTACCCTAAACTTCTGAATAAAAATATATAGTTTAAAAATGGAATAATTACTAAGGAAAATGCAATTCTTCTTTTTCTTAGAGATTAAATATAGAATAAACAACATCTCTTCAGCTATAAACTTGGATTCATAGGGTTAGAATGAACTGGGCTTTGATATCATTCCTATATATATATATATATATATATATAAGCCAGTAGTAAAATAAAATATTCTAAAAATACAAAGAATATATATTTATATGAATATATTCACATACATATATATGTTTTTGTGTATGCCTTCACATATATGTATGTAAGCATACATACAAGAGATAGATATATAGGCACATAAATTTTTCCTTAATCTGGATTGGTTGCAAAGCAGACATTTTATTTACCAATAATCTGAAATTTCTCACTGTCATTTTCTCCCTAGTCTCTTCTAGGAAAGAATAGAATTCACTTCATAATCTCACAGTAAACCTTTTCTAGAGATTAATATCACAAAATTCACTCAATAATAAAAAAATTAGCAAAAATGACCCAATATCATATTATTTGTGGATGTGACATCTATGGATGGCTGTTATGTTGTTTGAACTCTTTAGGGTATCACTTAGGTAAAACTTCTATCAAATTATAAATGCTGAATGATGTGACCACATCAGTATCACCTTTCCACTCCCAACACTACAACTGGTGCCATACTAATGGATGAGATTAGGTTCAATATGATTTAATAACTGTGTGATGCTCTTGGGCTCCTAACACAAGTCCTAATTGATATTCAGAAGGAAAATATAGAGTATTGATTCCAATTTTTTGAAAGTTCAATTTAAGGGACCAAATCGTCAACACCAGTGAATGCAGTTAACATAGCTATGTGTGAAATTGACCTGATGAAGTTGAGAATTTATGGCTAGTCTAGCTGTCTTCTTGCTGAGCTTTAATACTGACTCCTCAAATTGGATGAGCCATTCAGAGTGAAATTTGCCTTCATTAGAAAATGTATCATTAAAATGCCTATAAATGACAACTTCAATCCCAATGCAAGTAGAAATAGAAAATTATACCTTGAAATTCTAATTGAAACTTCTCCATATGGAAGCCTCCAACATAGAACAGGAATTTTGCCTCCATCATTTGCATCTATAAGACTTCAAAAGGTTGTAATTTCTGTCTAGCAGGGTCGATAACTACTACTTTTATTAGTGAAACACTTGAAGGATGTTTTGTGCACTGTATTGAAGAAGCTATATTAAAATGGATCCTGTGTCTAAATTGATTTAAGTTCAGGGTATACAAGTCATCAAGGGTTATGCCAAAGGGCTTCCCCGCACCCCATTCCATTTCTGTTTTGGAATAATTATAAAAATGCCCTAGATCTAATTTGAGAGATTCTCCAATTCTTTTATCCTTTATGCCCCATACCATACTTTCCCCCTTCCCCTTTTCTTCTAGTCTTGTACTTTGAGTTACATACTCTGAGATTAAATATAGTCTTTAGACTATTTCCACATACTGGTACAACCCACCTCACTTTTAATAAGAGGCATCCCTATCCATGGTGCTGAAATGTCCATTTCTTCACTGGGGGAAGGGATTGTTGTACATAGATGTGTTTTCTCCATTCATTTCCATATGAATTAATTTTAAAATATTTATTTTGTATATGAACTGGATAATACTCTGGATAGTATAATATATAAACTAGTAATTCTGTTTTGTATACTGTACAAAGTGTTTTATATTATATAGTAGTTAAGTAAATTGCACTATTGTATATGCAATGCAGCTTTTTTAGGTTATTAAAGGAATTCCTGGGAATGTAGTTAAATGCAATAATATTTTTTTTCAATAAAAGGCTTAATGGTATGAGTGTCAGTCATGTATTTTTAATGTAAAGCATACCAAAATATAACAACAAGGTCAAATACAAAATGGTGTGGAAGTATACTGTATTTTAATCTACTGAACTAAAAATTCATTTAATTTATTACTGTATATATTTATATCATATATATATATATTAAAAGCTGAAATTTCTTAGACTATTTCTTAAAATTTTAGTGTTTAAATTGGGTTGTTTCATGGGATCAAAAAATAAAAAAATGACTTTAAAAATTCTATGGATGTGTTCCTTGCTGAGACATATTGTGTACATATCTGTAGACCTGCTGATTTTCCCATAAGATGTGATCAATTGCTTTAAAATGACTCTAAAAATGTCCTATAAATAGTTTCAGAGCTATTTTTTCAAACTTTCATGAGAGATTCCAGCATCCTCACAGACTTTTGTTTTGTTTTACTAAATGCAATTTTTAAAATGATTGACTTAGATCACACCTAGGAGCTATTGCTTTCAAGTAACGGGGTTACCACTTGAAATTAAGAATGATAGACAGGATAGAAAGAGAGAATAACTTTTGAACAGACCTTACAAATCAATGGTCGTCCCACACTATTGCAATGAAATCCTTTTTATTCATGGAAGGATTAATTGAATTCACAAATGTGACTTGTTTATGCTTTGATTCATTGAGAAGAAAGAAAGCGGCACTTATTGCCGTTACACAGCAATAAATAAACCAGAGCCACTCAGCAGAACTGGCACATTAATAATAAGGCTAGGCTTTTTATAGCACCCTCATGGGTGCATCTCACAAACAAATTAAGCATTGTCTCACAGCCTCCATCTTCCTGAAAGGAAGATTTAAAGAGTGCAAGGTTAAGTTCTTTACCCTTGGTTGTAGTACTGAAACTTCAGATTTGAGAATAAAATCCTACTATCTCATTAATTAATTGCCTGTTTTACTCACTAAAGAGAATTTTGTTTTCATTTATTGTCCTTTTTCCTTCTATCCTACTCTGAGTCAAGTCCCTCAGTATTTTCTTAGGAATTACAATGATAAAGTCAAAAATTTATACATACATAAGTGACAGTTATATTTTGTTAAAATTCAACCATTGCTTACATATTTGTCTTGGAAGATCATCAAAAATAGAGTACTTCAAATACTGTATACTCCATAGATAAAATGGAATAGTATATTTAGAATTATTTAAAGTGTCAACTCTCCACTAGACATTTAGCTCAATCAAAAACTATTTTGAGAGGAATTTAACTTTAATAATTTAATAGTGCTTTGAGAACAACAGAATAAGGCAGAGTGGATTCAGTAGAACAGAAATGAACAGGACTAATGACAATAAGAGGGAAAAGAAGTCCATACCCAAAGAAAGAGCTTTGATGAAAGATGTGCAGGCTGCACCCTTCACCAAACACATTTCTCAGAAGACAGAAGAAAAAAATTTTCCCTAAATCCTTGGTGAATTGTTCTTGCTGGTGTATGTTGAAATTCCTTGCTAGGCTGAAGACAAGAGAAGTGCTAAATCTTCTAATTCTCAGAAATAGTGAGCAAGCTAGACAAACATTTTCAGAGAATACAAGTTCCACAGGCCATCCATCTGAGCACTTACATAAATATATTCAAACTTTAAAACCCTTAATATCATTGGCACCCTTATTTTCTCATTACAACGATCTATACAAATGATCTTTGTGATTTTTTTATACATTTGGGATGAAAAATAAATTCATGTCTAGAAGATGGCTAGGTCAGGGTAACCAACAAAACATATGGCAAAAGATATGGGGGTTTTATGGATTGTCAATTCAATATGAACCCCAAATTCAATATTCCAGCCAAAAGAGGTAATGCCATTAATGGCTACACTGAGAGCACCCACATTGAAGGAAAGGATTCTCTTCTTATTTTTCAAGTTTGATTCACATTATTGTGATTAGTAGTATGCTTTAGTAAAGACCATAGCCAAGTTTGTCAAGCTTCTGGAAAGCAAGAAGGAAGGTGAATAGTGACAAGATTATGAAATATAAGGTTTAGGTGAAATAATTGTGATGATTTACCTGGGAAAAGAGAATATTTTATGAGCATATGATAGCTTTCTATAAATATTTAATGGGATCAAATTTGGAAGATGTATTAGATGGAAACTTCCTCTAGAGAGGAAACTGGAAGATTCATATAAAGAAATATTTCCTCAAAATCAAAGATGGAAGTTTCTTCTTGTTTAAAGTAGTTATGCTAAGACTAGACAATTATTTGTTGGAACTTAAAATCTTAGGACCATATATCTGCAGTTGAAAGAAAGCATAGAGGTCATCTAATTCTTATTATCAAGGATATTCTTAGTGATGTATGGCTGGTCTAAAGATATAGGCCCATAGATCATAGATCATAGATTTAGAGCTGGGAGAAGTCATCCAATCTAAATCCTTCATTTTGAAGATGAAGAAACTGACTCTCAGAGAAGATAAATGATTTGTTCAAGGTCACACAGATAATAAGTAGCAAATGTAGGAATCAATATCAGGCCCTTTGACATCAAATTAAGACTTTCCAGTGTACCATGTTGCCAGCACCCCCCACCCCCGACCCCATACATGTACAAGATACCACAGAATGAATCTCAAAGTTGTATTGGCACTATCTTGATTATTTTCCTCAGATCTTTAAGTTTTGTCATTACTTACCTGTTGAGATACTTTTGCACTCTGGCCCTTCAATCAATAATCCATTTATTAAATTCATTCTATGTGACTGGCACTCTGCTAATCCTCTGGCAGCACAGAAAGGCCAAAGGAAATCCCAGCTATCATTCTATGAGTTCACAATCGAATATGGAAGGCAATATACAAAGAAATGATGTACAAAAAAGATAAAGAGCAGACAATTTGGACACAGTGAATACGTAGAAGATACCAGAAATAAAGGAGATTGAGAAAGGTTTCTTGTAGAAGGAAGAATTTCAGCTGGGACCCAATAGAATCCAGGACATGAGAAAAAAAAGAGAATTGCAGGTATGAGGAACAATCATTGAAAATCTTCACATTTTAAAAAATGGGAATATTTTGTGTAAGAAATAGCAAATAAACCAATATCATGGAGTATTCAGTTTAAGAAGACTAGAAAGGTAAGAAAGAGATAGATCATGAAAGACTCTGAAGGCCAAAGTGTTTAATATTTATTCCTGGAATGACATGGAACCACTAGAGTTTATTGAAGTCAATATTATTAATTTAGATGTGGAGTGTTAAGGGCCATCATCAGAGTGGGGGCAGTGCTATAGGAGAGAAGAAAGACTATAAAAAGGATGTTGTAAAGGCAAAATATTTAACTAAAACATGTCTAGTAACTGTGATTTTCCTTAGGGCTCTATACTGGGTCCTCTTCCTCTATATCTCATCAGTTAATTTGGTAATCTCATAATTCAGTTATCATTTATATGTTAACAATTCTCAAATCTCCTTAAGACATCATTGCTAGACATTTCTGGCCAAGATGGTGGAGAGAAGATAGGCATTATACTAAGGTCTCCTGGTTTCCCTTTAAAAATAACATGAGAAACCTCTTAACAAAAATTCAATTGACCAAACCCAGAAAGAGAAGCTAGGAGAAGAACACCCACCAAAAGGTCTGTCTCAATGGACCATGGGTGAACTGGGAGAGAAGAGGAGAGAGCCAGCACAGTGGCAGAATGAAGGCAGAGGACCAGGCTTAGCTGTGGAGGCTTTGGTGAGTGGTGGGTCTGAGGACCAACTTTAGCAGTGGAATCTTTAGCTGGGGGAGAAGAGGTCTGGGGAGTCCCAGCTGGACTAGGGGGTCAGTTCCAGCATAGAGTTGCAGAGCACTGCTGGAATCAACCTGCTTGGATTGGGGCCGTGAGCTCCAGACTTGGATCCATCTTCCTTGAACAAATAGTAACAACCTGTCTCCCACCCCCTCAGGCTCAGGTATAGGCAACAGGGCTCCCTCAGCTGAAACAGAGATTAACTACCCCTACTAGGGTCCAGCCCATATTGTTGAAGCATAATTCAGACCCTGCTACCCCTCCCTCCAGGCCTAGGGAGAGGGCCACAAATACCAACCAAAGCAACCAGCATGCCCTACTGGCCAACCCACTTGGAGTTACTAAACCAAGTAAACAAAGCCTATAGAGATTTCAAAAGCAAAACTCTGAGAGTCAGCCCCACCTCCAACACAAAATCCTAGGAAAATGAAGAAAGGCCAGCAGAAAGGGGGGCCCATTGAGAATTACTCTGAAAGCACAGAACCTAACCCAGAAAGATCTATAACTTCTGAGGAGAATATGAACTGGTCTCCAGCCCAGAAATACTCCATTGAATAAATCAGGAAGGGGTTTAAAAATCAGTTGGAAAAATTGGGAAAAGAAACTCAAGAGAAAATTAACATGTTGCACAAGACAATTAACATCTCTTAACAAGAAAACAAATCCTTGGAAAATACAATTATACAAATATGAAATGGGAATAATTCTCTCAGATCCTCAACTAAGCAAATGTAAAAATAAAATAATTCTCTCAAATCCTCAATTGGTCGAATGAAAAAACTAAATAATTCTCTCAAAACTACACTCGGGCAAATAGAAAACTCTTTCAAAAATAGAATTGACTAATTGGAAAAGGGGTTACAAAAGGTAAATGAAGAAAATTCTTCTCTACAAAAAGAATGTAATCAGTAGAAACTAATGACTTCATGAAACAACAAGAATATGTTAAACAAAACCAAAAGATCAAAAAATAGAAGAAAATGTGAAATACCTCATCAGCAAAACCACTGACCTCGAGAATAGATCAAGGAGAAATAACCTATTGGTCTTCCTGAAAGCATTGAAGAGGAAAAAAGGCCTGTACTTAATATTACAGGATTTAGTGATAGAAAACTGATACTATATCATGGAACCAAATGGCAAAATAATTATTAGAAGAATACATTGATCCCCTCAAGAAAGGGATTCTAAATTAAGACACAAGGGAATATTATGGCCAAATTCTAGCACTATCAAATAAAATATAAAATCCTGCAAGCAGCCATAAATAAACAACTTAAATGCCAAGGAACCACAGTAAGGATTACACAGGACCTGACTGCATCAAGATTAAGGCATTGAATGGCCTGAAATGAGATATTCCAAAGAGCAAGGGTGCTTGGAATGCAGCCCAAAATCCACTATCCAGCAAAACTGAGATTTCTCTTCCAGGGGAAAAGATGAACATCTTATGAAATGGGAGACTTACAATATTTCCTGATGAAAAGACCAGAGCTAAATAGAAAATTTGGACATCAAACATGAGACTCAAGAAACATTTGAAAAGGTTAAAAAGGGCTAAAGAAAAAGCTGCTATCTAATAAGATGAAACTGGCTATATCCCTACTGAGAAAGACACTTATAACTGAGAATTTTAACTGTATTAGAGAGAATATACAGAGCCAGAAGTGATGGACACTCACCTTTTCTGTGAATCAGAAAGAATGATTTAAAAACAATACCAACTTGAAAAGGGGGACATTAAGGAGATGAGAGGATGGAGGAGGTTGAATCAGATAAATCCCATTACATTAAGAGGTACAAAGTACCTATTGCAATAAAGGGGAAAAGGAAGGAGGTGAGAACAACCTGAATCTCATCAGATTATGCTTGAAGTTAATATACATACACTCAGTTAATTTAAAAAACTTATCTTAACTTTCAAGTAATAAAAGGGGAAAGAAAGGGGAGGGGGGGTTTGATATAGGAAGGCAAACACATTGAAGTTGGTGGTATTCAGAAGCAAAATACTGGGTAATATTGATAAAGGGAAAAGTGGTGGAAAAACAGAGGGAAGATAGCATGGAGGGCAATAAAGAGTTAGCAATTATAACTTTGAATGTGAATGGGATGAACTCTCCCTTAAAATGTAAGTGAATAGCAGAGTGGATTTAAAACCAGAATCCTGTAATATGCTGCTTACAAGAAACTCATTTGAAGCAGAGATACATACAGAATAAAGGTAAAAGTTTGGAGCAAAATATATTTTACTTCAGCTGAAGTGAAAAAGTAGGGGTAGCAATCCCCCCAATTTAGTAGCTGCAAAAATAGATATTGTTACAAGAGATAAGGAAGGATTCTATATCCTTCTAAAAGGTACCATAGACAATAAAGAAATTTCAACACTAAATATGTATGCACTTAATGGCATAGCATCCAAATTCTTAGAAGAGAAGTTGAAGGAGTTACAGGAAAACACAGACAGGAAACCTCTACTGGTGAAAGACTCAATCTCCCACTCTTCGAAGGAAGTTAAGGAGGTAAATAGAAGTTTAGAAAAGAAGACATGATAGAACTATGGAGGAAATTGAATGGGGATAGAAATAATATACTTTTTTCTGGAGTACATGGCACTTACACAAAAATTGATCATGTACTAGGGCATGAAAACCTAATGATCAATTGCAAAAAGGCAGAAATAGTAAATATATCTTTCTCAGATCACAATGCAATAAAAAATCACATGTAATATTGGGCCAGTTAGATATAGATCCAAAACTAATTGGAACCTAAATAACCTCATTTTCAAGAATGAGTTGAATAAACAGTATATTATAGAAAGAATTACATATTTCATACTAGATAATGATAATAATGAAACAACTTACCAAAACCTATGGAATACAGCCAACGCAGATATCAGGGGATATATTATATCTTTAAATTCTTAAGTGAATAAATTGGAGAAAGAGGAAATCAATGAACTAAATAAGCAACTAAAATAATTAGATAATGAACAAATTAAAAAGCCTCAATAAAATATCAAATTAGAAATTCTAAAAATTAAAGGACAAATTAGTAAAATTGAAAGCAAGAAAACTGTTGAATTAATAAATGAAACCAAGAGTTTTATCAATAAAACTGATAAACCTCTGGTCAATTTGGTTTAAAATAAGAAAGAAGAAAATCTAATTGCTAGTATCATATATATGAAAAAAAAGTGAACTCAGAACCAATGAGGAGGAAATTAAGGTAACAATTCAAAACTATTTTGCCCAATGCTATGCCAATAAATTTGATAATCTAAATGCAATGGATGAATATTTACAAAAATATAAGTTGCCCAGGTTAAATGAAGAGGAAATTAAATACCTAAATAACCCTCTCTCAGAAAAAGAAATTCAACAAGTCGTTATTGAACTCCCTAAGAAAAAATCTCCAGGATCAGATGGATTTACAAGGGAATTCTATCAAACATTTAAGGAACAATTGGTTCCAATTCTATATAAACTCTCTGGAAAAATAGGCAAAGATGGAACTCTGCCTAACTCTTTCTATGACACCAATATGGTGCTCATACCTAAACAAGGAAGAGTTAAAACAGAGAAAGAAAATTATAGGTTGGGGTGGCTAGGTGGCACAGTGGATAAAGCACTGGCCCTGGAGTCAGGAGTACCTGAGTTCAAATCCAGTCTCAGAAACTTAATAATTACCGAGCTGCAAAAAAATTAAAAAAAAAAAAAAACCTAGAAAAAAGAAAAAAAAGAAAATTATAGGTCTATATCCATGATGAATATAGATGCAAAAATTTTAAATAAAATCTTACCAAAACAGTTACAATAAGTTATGACTAGGATAATACATTATGACCAAGTAGGATTTATCCCAGGAATGCAGGGTTGGCTCAATATTAGGAAAACTGTTAGTTATAATTAATTATATCAGCAAGCCTATCAGAAATCATGATTATATTAATAGATGCTGAACACCTTTGATTTATTTACTTATTTATTTTTAGGTTTTTGCAAGGTAATGGGGTTAAGTGGCTTGCCCATGGCCACACAGCTAGGTAATTATTAAGTGTCTGAATCTAGATTAAAACTCAGGTACTCCTGACTCCAAGGCCAGTGCTCTATCTACTGTGCCACCTAGTTGCCTCTGAAAAAAAGCTTTTGAAAAATATAGCATCCATTCCTACTAAAAACTCTAGAAAGTTTCAGAATAAATGGATTGTTCCTTAGAATAATAAGTAGCATCTATCTAAAACCAACAATGAGCATTTCATGCAACAGGGAAAGGCTAGAGGTATTCCCAATAATATTAGGGGTGAATCAATGATGGCCATTATCACCACTCCTCCTCAATATTGTAATAAAAATGTTAGCTTTATCAACAAGAGAAGAAAAAGAAATTTAAGGAATTATAATTGGGAAGAAAGAGACAAAACTCTCACTCTTTGCAGATGACATGATGGTATATCTAGAGTATCCCCAAAAGCCAGCTAAAAAAACTACTAGAAATAATTAGCAACTCTAGCAAAGTCACAGGACATAAAATAAACCCTCATAAATCCTCAACATTTCTATATATGACTAGCAAGATACAGAAGAAAGAGTTAGAAAGAGAAACCACATTCAATGTAGCCTGAGATAACATAAAATACCTGGGTTTCTACTTGCCATGGCAGACTCAGAAACTTTTTTAAAGCAATTACAAAACACTTCTCACACAAATAAAATCAGATTGACATAACTGGGCAAACATCAATTGCTCGTGGATAGCCCAAGCTACTATAATAAAAATGACAATTCTACTAAAATTAAACTACTTGTTTAGTGCCCTACCTATCATAATTTCAATAAATTATTTTAATGAGTTTGAAAACATTATAAGTAAATTCATATGGAGAAATAAAAAGTCAAAAATTTCCAAGGATTTAATGAAAAAATGCAAAAGAAGGTGGCTTATCCTGCCAGATCTAAAATTATATTATAAAGCATCAGTCATCAAAACTGACCAATATTGGCTAAGAAATAGAGTGGTGGACCAGTGGAATAAAATAGGTGCAAAAGCAGGAAATGATTATAATAATCTGCTTTTTGATAAACCCAAATAGTCCAACTATTGGGATAAAAACTCTTCAATAAAAACTGTTGGGAAAATGAGAAGTTAGTATGGCAGAAACTTGGATTAGACCAACACCACACACTCCATACCAAGATAAGGTCAAAATGGATACAGGATTTAGACATAAAAACAATATTATAAGCAAACTAAGAAATCAAGGAATAGTTTACCTGTCAGATCAATGGAAAGGGAAGCTGTTTATGACCAAGGAAAAAATGGAGAACATACAAACCATATAACTGATTACATTCAAGTAAAAAGCTTTAGCATGCACAAAACCACCGTGACCATGATCAAAAGAAATGTAGTAAATTGGGAAAAATTTTTACCACTAGTATTTCTAACAGAGGCCTTGTTTCTAAAATATACAGAGAACTGAGTGAAATCTTTAAGATTTTATTTATTTCGAGTTTTACAATTTTCCCCCAATCTTCCTTTCCTCCCCCAGAAGGTTGTCTGTTAGTCTTTACATTGTTTCCATGTTATACATTGATCTAAATTGAATGTGTCGAGCATGAAATCATATCGTTAAGAAAAAAATAAAATATAACAGATAGCAGAATTACATAATAAGATAATGGATCTTTTTTCTAAATTAAAAGTTATAGTCTTTGGTCTTTCTTCAAACTTCATGATTCTTTCTCTGCATATAGATTCCTTTCTCCATTGCAGATACCCCAAATATGTCCCAGATTGTTGCACTGATTGAATGACCAAGTCCATTAAGATTGGTCATCACCACCCATGAAAGGGAGGAGAAAGAAAGATAAGAGATAAAAGAATAATAGTCAAGGGAAGGAAGAAGAGGGAGAAAGAAGACTTTTTTTGTATTCCTGTTGTGTTACTGTTTTTTGAAAATTTTTAAAAAAACAAATGATCAAAGCATATGCAAAGACAATTTAGAGAGGAAGAAATCAAAGCAATCCATAGTCATATGAAAAATTGCTCTAAATCACTACTTATTAGAAAAATGCAAATTAAAGCATCTCTGAAGTACTGCCTCACACCTTTCAGACTGGCCAATATGACCAGAAAGAACAAAAATCAATGTTGGAAGGGATGTGTGAAATCTGAGACACTAATGCATGGTGGACCTGTGGACTCATCTAACCTTTTTGGAGAGCAATTTGGAATTATGCCCAAAGGCAACAAAAATGGGCATACCCTTTGATCCAGCAATACGACTACTGGGTCTATATCCTGAAGAGATAGTAAAAACATCACTTGTACAAAAATATCCATAGCAGCCCTGTTTATGGTGGCAAAGAATTGGAAATTAAGTGAATGTCCTACAAATGAGGAATGGCTTAACCAACTGTGGTATATGTATGCTATGGAACACTATTGTTCTATCAGAAACCAGGAGGGATGAGAATTAAGGGAATCCTGGAATGATTTGTATGAACTGATGCTGAATGAGATGAGCAGAATCAGAATAATACTGTATACCCTAACAGCAGCATGGGGGTGATGATCAACATTAATGGATTTGCTCATTCCATCAGTGCAACAATGAGGCACAATTTGGGGGTATTTGCAATGGAGAATACCATCTGTATCCAGAGAAAGAATCATGGAGTTTTAACAAAGACCAAAGACTATTACCTTTAATTTAGAAAAGAAAAAATTGTTGTGTTATTATGTAATACAGCTATCTCTTACACTTTACATTTCTTCCTTAAGAATATGATTTCTATCTCATCACATTGTACTTATATCAACGTATACCATGGAAACAATGTAAAGACTAATAGACTGCCTTCTGTTGGAGGGGGAAGGGAAGGAAGATTAGGGAAAAATTGTAAAATTAAAAATAAATAAAATATCTCTCCATAAAACTCCCTCTCTCTTTTCAATAAAACTGTTGGGAAAATTGGAAGTTAGTATGGCAGAAACTTGGATTAGACCAACATGTCACACCCCATACCAAGATAAGATCAAAATGGATATAGACAGGAATTAGATGTAAAAAAAAAAAAACATAAGATACACAAACTAGGAGATCAAGAAATAGTTTACCTGTCATATCTATGGAAAGAAAAGCAGTTTATGACCATGGAAAAGATGGAGAACATACAAACTAGATAACTTCAATTACATTAAATTAAAAAGCTTTCGCATGGATGAAACCACCATAACCAAGATAAAAAAAATGTATTAAATTGGGAAAAAAAAATTTCCAACTAGTATTTCTGACAAAGGGCTCATTTCTAAAATATACAGAGAACTGAGTCAAATTTTTAATAAAACAAGTCATTCCCCAATATGTTCAAAGGTTATGCAAAGGCAATTTGCAGATGAGGAAATCAAAGTGATCCATACTCACATGAATACTTGCTCTAAATCACTAAGAAATGCAAATTGAAACAACTCTGAGGTACCACCTCATACTTCTCAGACTGGCCAATATGAGCAGAAAGGAAAATGATCAGTGTTGGAAGGGATGTGGGAAATCTGGGATGCTAATACATTGTTGGTGGAACTGTGAACTCATCCAACCTCTCTAGAGAGCAGTCTGGAACTACACCTAAAAGGCAACAAAAATTTGCATATCCTTTGATCCAGCAATACTGCTACTGAGTCCATACCCTGCAGAGATTATGAAAAAGGGTAAAAACATCACTTGCACAAAAATAATCATAGCAGCCCTGTTTGTGGTGGCAAAGAATTGGAAATTGAGTGAATGTCCATCAGCTGGGGAATTTCTTAATAAAATGCAGTACATGTATGTGATGGATCACTATTGTTCTATTAGAAACCAGGAGGGATGAGAATTAAGGGAAGCCTGGAAGGATTTGCAAGAACTGATGCTGAGTGAGATGAGCAGAACTAGAGAACATTTTACACCCTAACAGCAACATAGGGATGATGATCAATCTTAAAGGACTTGCTCATTCCATCACTGCAGCAATCAGGCACAATTTGGGGGTGTCTGTGTTGGAGAATACCATCTGTATCCAGAGAAAGAACTGTGGAATTTGAACAGAGACCAAGGACTGTTACCTTTAATTTTTAAAAAAAGTTATCTTATTATATAATATTACTACCTCTTATACCTTATTTTTCCTTCCTTAAGGATATGATTTCTCTCTCATCACCTTCAACTTAGATCAATGTATACCATGGAAACAATGTAAAGACTTAGCAGACTGCCTTCTGTAGGGAGTGGAGGGAGGGAAGCGAGATTAGAGGATAAATTATAATAATTCAAAATAAATAAACAAATAAATTTTTTAAATAAGACATCATTCCTATACTGAAAGATTTCAAATATCTCTATCTACTTATCTCCAATTTAATATCTCCGGCTCTAATGGCTATTTCAAGCTACCTACCTAGACATCTTAAATTCAATTTATTTAAAACTCATCACATTGTCTTCCCCTCCCCAAATATTCCTCTCTTCCTAACATTTTTTTTATTTTTAAAGGAACTACCATCTTTTCAATTTATACCAAGAATTTTCCAGACTAGACTAGCATATTACACAAATCAATACCTTTGCATTGTATGGCTTTTTCTATTTCTATTCCTTTCTAAGTCTTTGGGTTGGTGCTGCTATCAACAACCTTTCTTTTTATTGGATTTATAATCACCAGTCATATTTATATGACTATTGTCTATTCACCTTGTAAATCCCCCACACTTGTGATTTCATAGCAAAGGGATTATTTCCCATTTGAAAATTTCCTTCAGTGATGGACACCTTCCTGGAAATACTGAGATCTTAAAAGATTGAGCCTAGATAAACCTAATTTTAAAATAACATTCTTTGGAACTACACCACTAACTCAGAATACCTATTCAGTTATATATCTTTTCAGAAGGATTCTTAGTCTTAGAACAACATCTGACACATAGTTTGTCCTCAGTAATTATCATTTTCTTCCTCCTACCACAGAAGTCTGTGGTATGGACAGACAAGGAGGGGGGGGGGCAATCTTGACACATATAAATAATTGAAACTGTCCCTATGGATCAGTCCAGTTTCATCACTAGAAGTTTTCTTATCTATTTTCTTGTTTAAGGGATAAAACCACATCCACCAATATTTCCTTTTGTTTAAATACAATGTAGGTCCTTGTGCTTATCAAATTTTGCTCCCCAAAAGGAAGCATTGATGACCCATTGCTAATGCATAAAATTTACTAGGTTCATCATTTGATTAAATATAATGGACTCCTATAAAATATCCCAAGTGTAGCTTGTAAAACTATTGTTATGGCAACCAAGAGTTCTCTAGCTTTTCATGTTTTAAAGAGTTCATCTAGAAGAGCCTATATTACATTGCCTTCTGTTAGGGCTAGGGAGGTGGGAAGGGAGGAAGGAAAAAAAAAATGTTAAAAACTGATTGCTGGGGGTGGCTAGGTGGCACAGTGGATAGAGTACTGACCCTGGAGTCAGGAGTACCTGGGTTCAAATCTGGTCTCAGACACTTAATAATTACCTAGCTGTGTGGCCTTGGGCAAGCCACTTAACCCCATTTGCCTTGCAAAAACCTCAAAAAAAACTGATTGCTGAAAACTACCATTACATGTAGTTGGAAAAATAAATTAAGAAAATAAAAAAGATAGTTTATCTAGTTTCATAACAAATTTATGATATAAGTGGGGGGATTATTTTTAATTGCTAATTTGCTGACATTAAGAGAATTAAGTTGCTCAGTGACATGTCAGTAATAGTAGCAGTATTGATAGCAGCAACAATAAAAATAATAGCTAGCATTCATCTAGCATTTTTAGATTTGGTAAAATTACATATTATAATGTTGGAGTCAGGATTAAGACTTAGGTCTTTACCATTTCCAACGTTCTTTTCAATTCACCAGGCATGGGGTCCTTATGATAAACTGTATAATACAGGCTTTTCCAATTTTATTTGTCTTCTTGTTGCTTAAAAGACCTTTGGAATTTTAAAATTTTGAAATGTAAAATAAATATTTGGAATGAAATCTGCACTCTTGGCTCAGTGGGAGCAGAAATAGAAGCACATTTATATTTTGGAAATATGATTTTGAACAATCACTCATCTCTGATTAGTGTTCATTGTGCCCCTTATTTCTGAAAATCCACTTGCTACTCAGGTCTTCTTGTAGCATGAAACCACATTTTCACATGCTGCTGATTACTGCTTTCCCCCAACGTTCCTTGATTGCAACTTAAATTCCCCTAATATCATCCCCCTAATCTCTGCTATTGATTTTTTCTGGTACTATGTATGATGAGAGGGGAGAGGCAAAGAGGAGGGAAGAGAGAAGGGAGAAGAGCACAAGGGATAGAGAAAAGAAGGAGGATGGGGAAGGGAGGGAGAGGAAAGGGGAAGGAGGGAAGAGAAGAGAATGAAGAATAGGGAAAGTAAGAAGGAAAGGGAGAAGGAGATAGAAAGATAAGAGGCAAAAGAATAATAGGCAAGGGAAGGAAGAGGAGGGAGAAAGAAGACCTTTTTTTTGTATTTCTGTCCTGTTACTATTGCTTCTCCTATGACTTCTAAAGAGTTAGCTATAATGATAGCAGAACAATTCAGCAAGTAATGGTGATTGTGTACTGTCACTTAAGGAGTGGTTTCTTCAAGGTAATAGGAAATAAGATCAAGTCAAAATTTTAGAAACTTATAAGACTTATATTTCACAATATGTCCTGCTCCACACATTGCTCATCAATCAATCAACAAGAATACATTCATCTCCCATCAGCATATGATGGTGTAGTGTTGACAATTCTCAAATAAGGCTTGATTACATTTATGTCAAACCACAAGTTTGAGGAGATTGATGCACCCCCTAAAACCAAGCAAAAAGACTTTGGCAAGGCAATTTCAATACTGTGGAAGGGCCTAAAGTTGAGATGTAGGATGAAAAGCCATATTTATGCTAGCCCATGGTAAGTGGAGTGACGTATGTAATAGCTTTCTAAGTTTCAGAAGATATGATATAATCATGTTTTTGAGAAATGCAATAACCTGCCTGGAATGAAAATCAGAGGCAATTTTGAGAGTTTAACTCATCCAGCCAGTTAATTTATCTGTCACTTCTTGGAAGATTCTGGCAATTCAGCTGTCTTTGCTGGCATCATATAGAGCTGAAATACCAAGAATGTTTACTGGATGCCTTTTCTATTTCTCATTGAAAATAAAACTTTGGATTTTCCCCCTCTTGTTTAACATTTAAAGTTCGGTGCTGTCCCCATGATAATGTCCTGGTTGTGAAAAGGAGAAATAAAATCTTGCTATCAAAGTGGAGGCCTTTTATCATGATGAGAAAATAGACCATGACTTCATAGATGATATTTTGGTAATGATATTGGGCAAGTGGTCCAAAACCTTTAGACTCCTATTTTCTTCCCGTATAAATGGAAACATTAAAACCTACTCCACTTCTCAAGATGTCATAAGGAATGACAAATGATAAGAATTGTGTCTACAGAACATGATTTATTTACGTTTTTAATTAAAATGTTTCTTATTCTGTATTCTATATGCAATGGGAATCAAAAGAGATAAAACATAGACTCTGATCTGGAGCTTACAACCTAAAGGAACAAATAACATCATGTGATAACATTAATTTTAAAAAATCATAGGATCACAATCTTCAAAGCAAGGATAGATCGTGAAGGTAATATAGACCCAAATCTTGTTTCATAGATCAGAAATCCAAAGCTGAGAAAGGAAAAGTAATTAACCCAAGGTCACATAGTAGGTCAGGAAAGATGGCGTTCCATGCCCAGGTCTTTATTCATCCTATTAAGTACATACTATAGATAGGACACTATGGTTGGCAATGGGAATCAAAATATATAAACCATAGGCTCTGAGATTGCAATCTAATGGAACAAATAACATATATGAAAAAATTATTATGAAAGGGAGGATGAGATAAATACAAAAGCTAGATCTTAAGAAACTACTTTGAGATATTTGAGTAGGGAGAGTATTCTTCCAGTTGTAAGTGGCAGGAAGAATTCCCAGAAGTAACACCTGAATTTTATTTAGGAGAATTGAGATGGAGGTTGGGGGTTAGGGGAGTAATTGCACTGCAGTCGTGGGAGTGTATTATAAGGAAAGGCAAGAGATGGAAGAGGACAGAAAGAGTGCATATATGTGACTGTATTTTAGCTAGAATGTAGAAAAAACATTGAAGGGGAAGAATGTGACTGTAGATTAGCATTTTGTGGTGGGGGGAGTCATAGACATAGAATAATGTACTTAGAATTGCTAAGGAAACAATTTTGGTGAAATAGTCATCAAAATATTTTTAAAACAAGTTCATAGGGTCCATATTAAGAAAATGGGCTTTAGATTCCACTGCAAAGGTATTCTAGAGTTAGATTAAGAAGATCTTGAATAGGGGCGGCTAGGTGGTGCAGTGGATACAGCACTGGCCTTGGAGACAGGAGTACCTGAGTTCAAATCTGGCCTCAGACACTTAATAATTACCTAGCTGTGTGGCCTTGGGCAAGCCGCTTAACCCCATTGCCTTGCAAAAACTTAAAAAAAAGATCTTGAATCAAAATATTCTAGAAGCTCTGTGTTGGCAAAGAATTGGAAACTGAGTGAATGTTCATCAGTTGGGGAATGGCTGAACAAAATATGGTTTATGGACCTTATGAAACACTATTGTTCTATTAAAAACCTGGAGGGATGGGAATTCAGAGAAGCCTGGAGGGATTTACATGAATTGATGCTGAGGGAGATGAGCAGAACCAGGAGAAAATTGTACACCCTAACAGCAAATGGAGCTGATTATCAATCTTAATGGACTTGCTTATTCCATCAGTGCAACAATCAGGCACAAGTTTGGGGTAACTGCAATGAAGAATACCATCTGTATCCAGAGAAAGAATTGTGGAGTTCAAACAAAGAACAAAAACTATTACCTTTAATTAAATTATTTTATTTGTTTATTAAATTTATTAAATTTAATTATTATCTTATTATGTAATCATGCTATCTCTCATGTTTTATTTTTTTCTTCCTTAAGGATATGATTTCTCTCAACACATTCAATTTAGATTAATATATAGAATGGAAACAATGTAAAGACTGACACTACCTTCTGTGGGGGATGGGGGAAAAGGAAGTGAGATTACAGGAAAAATTATAAAATTCAAAAATAAATAAATATTTTTTAAAAAAATTCCAAAATTGCAAAAAAAAATCTCAAATCTCAGTGTCAAGAGTTTATAGTTATTCAATAGGCAATGAGGATCCACCAAAGTTGTGACATACTTGTAATAGAACTTTAGGAAAATTACTAGGGAAGTTGTACAAAAGGGATTTGGAGAAATAGATAATAGGCAAATTACAAGGTCTATAAAAGGCCATTGTCTTAATGGAAAGAGACAAAAGTTTACTTTAATAGGTTGGTAATAGTAGGAAGGAGAAGATGGGTTAGATGTGAGAGACACTAAAAAGGTAGAGAGATTAATGATTTTGGCAGGTAAGCACAAGGACTCTAGGAATTAAAAAAAAAATCCCCAGTCAGACCCTGACTTCCAGTCATCAACCAGAAATGCATCCATTGTGGAGAAGAGACTAATCATTTCTCCCAGATGACAATCTACTATTACATATGAACAGACAAATCTACCTAGCAGAAATAGCAATTCATTCTGAGGAAGAATCTGGACACAGCATATACCACTGATGTCAAACCAGTATGAACACCACCAATGAATAACTGCCACCAATTGATTGTTCCTTTAGTAGCCATAATTACTAAAAATAACAGAAAAGAATATTCTCAATAACAAAGTCTTTGGCTCTGTCAAATGGTTCAGCAGCAGGAAAAGATGAGATTTCATTGATAGAAATGAAGATGGGAGAAGATGTATTATCATATGATTTGCCACAACCATAGGATAGAACCAAGGGGCCTATCCATCTGAATTGCAATTGAAAACTTCAATACATGTCTCTCCCCAATAAATGGTGATCTTGTAAGCAATAAATACCATGCTTTTATTTATGTATTCCCACTATCTTTCACAATGCTTTGCACAAAATGCCGCGCAAAATCCTTTTCATCTATCTAGTCTTCCATCCATCCAGTCATTCATCCATTCATATGTCCTTTTAGGGACAGAAAAGAATTAAAATTCACTCCAGCATTACCAGTCTGACAATGGCCCATACATGCACACATAGGTGAAGTTAGGGGGATAGGCAAGTTTAAGGGTCAAGTTAAATAAGCCAGAGTATATAATGAAGATATTAGGGGGAACAGTTACTGTTAGAGGATAGGAGAATCTAGAGAAAAAAAGACCGAAAATCAATAGCAAGGTGGGAGAACCATGAGAGTGCAGTTTTGCTCCTGAATTGAAAATGAATTTGTAATATAAAAAATAAGTAAAGGGGTTTGGAAGTATCAAACAGAAAGTCTGTTGACACAGGGGTTAAGGAGGGTAGAGATGAAAAGAAAGTGATAGTTATTGCATCATGATTTAAGGGGCGGCTAGGTGGTGTAGAAGATAAAGCACTGGCCCTGGAGTCAGGAGTGCCTGGGTTCAGATAAAGTCTCAGACAATTAGTGATGGCCTAGCTGTGTGGCCTTGGGCAAGCCACCTAACCCCATTGCCTTGCAAAAACCTAAAAAAGCAAACAAACAAAAAAAAACAAACATCATGATTTGAAAAGGATGTATTTAATTTTTCTGCCTTTCTGTGTTTGATTGTGAGGGGAATTTTTTGTGCCCTAATACATGGTCAATTTCAATGTTTCACAGAGAAAAAGGTATATTCCTTTCTAGTTCTTCTTATTTCTTTCTAGAGGTCTATCATATATTACTTTTCTAAAATTCTATTCGAATCCCTAGTTTCTTTCTTGTTCATTTTGTTGTTAGATTTAGTTAGTTCTGAGAAGAGAAATTTGAGATCCCCCACTAGTATATTTCATTATCTTCTCCTGCAACTCATTTTTCTCCTTTAGTAATTCTGATACTATGCCATTTGGTGCATTTACTTCATTTTCTTTGAAACCTTTTCGCAAAATGTAGTTTCCTTCTTTGGCTTTTTTAATTATCTCCATTTTTGCTTTTACTTTGAGATCATGATTATGATGAGTGCTGTTTTATACTTCAGCTAAAGAATAATATATTCTTCTCCAGCCCCTTACATTTACCCTGTATGTATCTCTCTACTTCAAATGTGTTTCTTGAAAACAAAATATCACTGGATCTTGCTTCTTAATCCAGTTAACAGGAGTTCTTATTTCTTTTTGAAGTTTCTTTTTTTCCCTTGATGGGGAGGGAGAATGGATATGTTTTTATTAATCAAAAAAATAAGAAACCATTGGTAATTTTTCAGAGATTAATTTCAGTTGAATGATAAAGTAGAAAGTCAGATTGCAGGAGGTTGAGGAATAAATGAAAGAAGGGAAAATTGACTTTTTTCCCTAAGAAATTTAACTGAAAAAAATGGAAAATAGATGAAGAGACTGAGGGTTTGCTAGAGTCTAGTGAAAGTTATTTATTTATTTTAAAATGGAGGAGACTTGGGTATGATTAAAGGGAATAAAGAAGGAAGATATTGATGGGAGTGAAGAAATATCTGAGATAGGGAATGAGATTGAGAATATGGAATGACAGCACTATTGGTTCATTCATTGAGAAACAGGTTTGAATATTTCAGACTGTCACATTCTGCCACCAGATATAACATAATTTACATCTTTTGCCCAGCTTTCTTGTTGTGCTATGGTGCCCTGGTGATAAGATAGGAAACAAAATCACCTAAGAGCAAGAGATTTCAGAAGCAACCATATCATCTCCAGTAGTACTGTTTCTTATAAATCAGGCCCTGGGATGAAATGACTCTGATAAAGGTAAGTGAGAAACATGCCTTATGCAGTATACACCACCCTATAATAAACATAAGTGTGCTACTCATGCCTCCTCTCTGGTTGGTTGGTGTGTTTCTAGCAGAAAGCTCAAATATACTTGGAAAGACTGTATTGAGAAAGGAAGAGGGACACCTCAGACACTTGAGAAGATCAGAAAAAAGGATTGACAAAAAACCCATTTCAAGAATTGAGGCTTTGTAATAAAGGTATTCAAAATTCATCTAGGCAGAAGTCAGGGACCATAATAGTTCCCAATTTGATTTAATAATTTTATCCAAGTATTGATCATTTTATTTTCCAATTTGATAAAAAAAACATGGATTAACATCAATGAATGTATTATCTGGTTCCATTTAAATCCCCAAACTTGGTCATGAAAAAAATATCCCTTAATTGGGCACAGATGGCCAATGTTACTTTGGTAATACAACAAGATGGAAAGGAAATAGAGTACTTTGCTGCTACTAATTGAGATTGATTTGCATTGGTCTTCTTTGCTGAAAGTTCCACATCACTTAATTGTTCCAGTCTTGAACTGCTGTATATTTTCCTTAATTTAAAGAAGACAAAATTCAGTTTATGTACAATCATAATAAACTAACAATAAAAGCAAAAAACTCAACATGCACATGAATGTGATAATAAACAAAAACATCTCACTGGTTTAGGGTCTAATTCTGCCCTCTGTTATACAGGATTTGTATCACCTGATCTAAAATCCTCATCTTTTGAAAACTACTCAAGTAATTTAATATGAACGCTTTGAAAGCCTAGCCTGATGCATTTTAGATGTATTTAACTAGTGCCTAACTCAGAGTCAGGTGCTTAGGAGGAGTCTCATAGATGTTTGAATGATCTTGGAATCTCACACTTGGTTTTCATTATGCAACATAGACTGGTGAGCATTACATTGAAAATTTGAGTCGCAAGATGTTAGCACTGAAAGAAAGGTTTGAGATCATCTAATCCAGACCTCTGAGAGGCACCTTTGGTACAACAGAAAACAGATTATATTGACAGAGTCCTGGGGTTAAATTCTGGTTCCCTTTCTCACCTTTGTGCCTGTGGATAATTCTTTTAGCCTATTTAGGTCTCAGTTTTCTCTTCTATAAAATGTGGTTGTAGAATAAGATTATCTCTGAAGTTCCTCTCAACTCTAATCCATAGTCTCTCAGTTGAAAATGCAGAAATATAAGCCCAGAGAGGGTTAGCAATGTCCCCAAGGTACAAAATAAGAAATAGAATTCAGTTCAAACTCTGCTTTTTTTGACACCAAGTTCAAGATTCTAACACTTACAAGTCATTAAATATGTTTAGATTTTTCTTGTTGGCAAGGTTCCTTTTAACTTCTCCTGTACCTTAAAATTACAGCTTGTTTTTATGATCATAGATATTTGTAATACCTGTTAAATTCTCTCTATGGGTGAGTGTCTGTGAACATGAGGTGTGCATGCCACATACTGGTGAGTTCCATTAAAATCTGGCATTTACCTTGTCTGGGCTACTTTATCTTGCTGTAATATCTCACTGCAGGAATAAGACAAAAACAGTCATTTGCTTCAATAAGGTAAATATTGCAACAAGATAAATGTCAACTTTTTAATGAAAACCACTACAGAGTCAACGTGGTCTGTACATAAACAAAAGCTTGAAAACTAAAGACGTTTATGCCTCTTTTCAACAGCTACCCATTAATCATTTCTTTCAAATAACAATTTCCTAAACATCATAGTCTTTGAAATAACCAAGTGGCCTCTAGGTTTCTTCTAAAGTCACATTTCCTTCTAAAACATCCAACATAACTCCCTAGTAATGCTTCTGTACAATGTAACTGCATGGATGTTAAACAATCTGAAAGAGACTGAGACTTGCTTAGGATTCAAGATGGTGTGGTAGAAAAACATGAGTCTATGAGAGCTGAATCATATGCTCAGTAGATTGGTATCATTTCCAAGAAGTCTCCTCATGGGTCACATTCTTGTTTACTGCAAAATGAAGAAATTTGACTAAATGGTATTTAAGATTGCTTTTCTTGCCCAGTACTTGTTGTGCCCACGAGGAATGAAGACCACAGTAGGTATTGGAATACAATATAGGATAAAATAAAAGAAAATCATGAATAAGCAATATAGGTGACCATGGAAGTGTTAGGCAAGTGTTAGATAAATCTGATAAAAATAGTAATATGATCATTAGAACTGGGAGGAAGGAAGGGAAAGAGTAAGGGAGAAAAATAGAATTGAGGAGTAGAAGAAGAAAGAGGGGGGAAAAGGGAAGGAGGGAGGACCTTGGACAAGTTGCCTACATTCTTCAGACCTCTGTTTCATCATTTGTAAAATGAGAGATGAATTGTTATATTTGGAAGGAACAAAAATTATATTTTATAGGTAGGAAAACAACTGAGGGCCAATAAAAAAGAAGGAAGGAAGGAAGGAAGAAAAGAGATAGGGAAGCAAAGAAGGAAGGATGGAAAGAAAGAAAGAAAGAAAGAAAGAAAGAAAGAAAGAAAGAAAGAAAGAAAGAAAGAGAAAAACAGAGAGAAATAAAAGTGAGAAAGAGAGAAAGGAAAAGAGAAAGAAAGAAAAGGAATGAAAGAAGGAGTAAGGCAAAAGGGAGAGGGAGAAAGGAGTAAAAGGATTTAACATTTATATAAGGTTTTCATGGGAATAAGAACCATTCTGGCTCACCTTCATAACAACCCTGTAAATCATTATTATCATCCACATTCTACAGATGAGGACACTAAGAACCAGAGAACCTAAGTGAATTGTCTCTAATTACACAGTTGATATGTCTTAAATGCAGTGAAATCTTAGTCTCTCCTTACTTCAATATCAGTTTCTTTTCCACTTTATCTAAAAGACGTACAAGTGTTAGGAACATTAAAACACATTTTGCCCAAATCCCTCAGTATACAGATGAGGAAACTGAGATCCAGAGAAGATTCCTGAAATTCACTCTTATATTTGGATTAGGAGATAATTTCTTTTAAAATAAAACTATGAGTTGTGACGTAGTCAAGGAGTCAGTAGGTTTTAAGCACTCACCAAATGGCAGTTCCTAAGTCCTGGGGATATGATTAAAAGTAAAAACATAACTTCTGCCTTCAAGGAGCTCACATTCTAATGAGGGAGATAGAATGAAAAAAAAACCCAGTTCATTACAAGATAAATGCAGCAAAAATGGAAGGAAACCTCAGGAGGAAAGCACTGACACAAGGAGAGGGCAGGATTTGATGCTAGAATGCAGAGTAGAGGAGGCAGAGAATTTCAGGCATTGGAAAAGGCATTGAATCAGGACAAGAAATACTGTGTATGAGCAATGGCAAGGAACCAGCATCACTGGAGCCTAGAGTACTCAAATGCGTGCTAAAGTGTACTAAAATGTAAGAAAACTCAAAGATAGGAAGGATTCAGATTATCGAGGTCTTTAGAAGCCTAGGAGATGTTCAGTTTGAACCTGGATAGAGAGCAGTCACTGGAATTTATTAAATAATGACATTAAAATATGATGCAAGAGGGCAGCCAGGTGGTGCAGTAGATAGAGCACCAGCCCTGGAGTCAGGAGTACCTGAGTTCAAATCGGCTCAGACATTTAATAATTACCTAGCTGTGTGGCCTTGGGCAAGTCACTTAACCTCATTGCCTAGCAAAAAAAAAATATGGTCGAAGAGGGAAACTTATCTTGACAGTTAAGTGGAAAATAGATTGGAATGGAATGAGGAGGGAGACTATCAATTTGTTGCAATAGTTTAGGTGTGAAATCATGAGTGACTACACCAGGGTAGTGATTCTATACATGGGGATGAAGGAAGGAAGGAAGGAAGGAAGGAAGGAAGGAAGGAAGGAAGGAAGGAAGGAAGGAAGGAAGGAAGGAAGGAAGGAAGGGGAAAAAGAGAGAAATAAAGAGAAAAAAGAAAGAATGATTGAAAGAAAAGAGAAAGAAAGAGAAAGAGGGAAAGAGAGAGAAAGGAAAAGAGAAAGAAACATGAAATGTGTTGTGAAGATAGAAATGAAAAAACTCAGCAGATTGGATAATGTGGGGTGAGTGAAAGTGAGGAGTTGAGAATGACACTGTGCTTGCAAACATGAATAACTAGAAGGATGGTAATAGGAGTAATAGGAAGGACAGTAAGGGGGGGGAAGAAGGTTGAGTGGGAGGAAGCTATTATGTTCTGTTTGGACATGTGGAATTTGAGATGCTTATGGAACATAATTCAAAAAGTCAAAATGGTAACTGATGAGGTGAAACTAGACTTTAACTGAGAGGCCCCCTCCTATCCTTTCTTCATTTATCTCTCCTTGCTTCATCAGTCCCTATGTGCTCAATTAAAAAGATAATTTATATAAATATATATGATATATGTATCTCATATATACATATCCATACATATATTCACATATACTCATATCTACACATACATAAATATGCACAAATACCAGCTATCAGAATCTTGACTGTGTCATAATTTTGTATTGAATGAAACCCAAAGAAAGAAAGAGTGTTTAGTTAGGGTAATAGAGGCAGAATCTAGAATGGGCAATAGATATCAACACCAAACACAACATTAGTTTCTACAATTGAAGAATTAGGAGGTACATAATTAACTGTTCTAATAGTTTTCCTGGAAGTAAGATCACTATTTTTGTTTTAATTCAAAGAAAAATTAGTAAGTAAGTCTTGTTGCTCACTTAAATCTATAGACTCCCAAAGATCACATTTTAGTCATGGGTTTTGAACATGATTTAGTATGTAATCTACTCATTTCTCAGAAAAGTTCCTGCTTTCCCATCAGTGATTGATAGAATGATACAGGTTTCTTTTTCAGACAGAACTTCCCAAGGTACTCTTCTAGACTACCTGCTCCAGGTTTATTTAATTATTCTCTTTACATACCACTATAAAAGAATAAAGAAATCAGTGTGGTGCATTAATGATGTGAGAAACACACAAGCATACACATACACACGCAAAAATACTAAGGTCCTGATTGTCGCAAAAATGCCTACTCTCTTATGCAAAGCACATTATATGAGTACGAATTTAACTTTCCAGTCCCTCTTAATGATCATGTGTGAAGGGTAGCTAAAAGTTCATCTCCTCCATTCTCTCTAAATTCCGACTAAAGAACTGAATGTACGTTGCAGAGAGCTAATCAAGGGGAAATAGAACAATAAAAGCAATCTCAAAATTGGTAGTGTCTTATTGAGCATTTTATGAATTTCCCTTGGATTCATGGTGTTCTCATTTAGAAGTAAAATGCATTTTAAAAAATTTGTGCTTTCAAAACCTCTTGGCAACATTTCTCAGTGATTTAAAACTGAATCTGAACTAACAAGAGTTTACCTAAAGTTCAAAAGTGACTGAAGTTATCCCTGAAGCCTTCAAATAATAATCCATTTATTTCAATCATTAATACATCAACAGCTATCCAATTCTTGCTGTGTTTAAGACATTGAACTAGGCATACAGGAGACACAAAGATGAACAAATATAATCCTTACCCTCAGGAAACTTACCATTTAGCAGAAGAAACAACATGGGAATACAAATGACCACAGTTCAAAATAAAATATATTGAGTATGTAAAAGATGCATAAAGTGAGTACTTAGAACAGGTAGAGAGGCTTTCCAACAAAGACAGTCCTTAAATACTTATAGAGGAGGAGGCAACTGAACTGACTCTGGAACGATTTAGGATTTCAATAGTTAGAAGGAAAAAAAGAAAGGACATTACACACTTCAAGAATGCTATTATCGACAAAACCACTTTAACCAAGATCAAAAGAAATGTAGTAAACTGGGAAACAATCTTTACAACTAGTATTTCTGACAAAGGCCTCATTTCTAAAATATACAGAGACCTCAGTCAAATTTTAAACAAAAAGCCATTCCCCAATTGCCAAATGGTCGAAGGTTATGCAAAGGCAATTTACAGATAAGGAAATCAAAGCAATCTATAGTCATATGAAAAATTGCTCTAAATCATTACTTATTAGAGAAAAATAAACTAAAGCTTCTCTGAGGTACCACCTTACACCTCTCAGACTAGAATATGACCAGAAAAGTCAATGATCACTGCTGGAAAGATTGCAAGAAATCTGGGACACTAATACATTGTTGATGGAGCTGTGACCTCATCCAACCTTTCAGGAGAACAGTCTGGAACTAAGACCAAAGGGCAACAAAATTGTTCATACCCTTCGATCCAGCAATACCACTACTGGGTCTATACCCTGAAGAGATTATGAAAAAGGGTAAAAACATCACTTGTACAAAAATAGTCATAGCAGCCCTGTTTGTGGTGGCAAAGAATTGGAAATTGAATGAATGTCCATAAATTGGGGAATTTCTTAATAAACTAGTATATCAGGGAACACCATTGTTCTATTAGAAACCAGGAGGGATGGGAATTCATGGAAGCCTGGAGGGATTTGTATGAACTGATGGGCAGTGAGATGAGCAGAACCAGAAAAACACTGTACACCCTAACAGCAATATGCGGGCGATGATCAACCTTGATGGACTTGCTCATTCCATTAGTGCAACAATCAGGGACAATTTGTAACTGTCTGCAATGGAGAATACCATCTGTATCCAGAGAAATAACTGGGGAGTTTGAACAAAGATCAAGGACTATTACCTTTAATTTAGAAAAAAAAACCTTATATCTTATTGTCTGATCTTGCTATCTCTTATACTTTATGATTCTTCCTTAAGGATATGATATCTCTCTCATCATGTTCAATTTGGATCAATGTATACCATGGAAACAATGTAAAGACTGGCAACTTGCCTTCTGTGGGGAGTGGTGGGGAGGGAAGTAAGATTAAGGGAAATATTGTAAATGTCAAAATAAATAAAATCTTGAAAAAAAATAAGAATGCTGTTATCAAAGGTATTGCTGCAGGAAATCACAGGTCCAGTTCACTGGAAGGGCAAGTGGTTCCAATCAAAAGTAACTTGACTAAAATTTTCTTTACTATTTCTTAATGAAATATTCCCCTTTTGTAAAAAGTCAGCATTTTATCTGGATCCATTAATTATTGATTAGAACAAAAATTAGCTTAGTTGTTCAACTAATTACTAAGTTCTAGAAAATGAGAATATGTCTTTGCTTAAGACATCACCCAGTAAATTGTAAAATGTTTTTTGAAGGTCAGAACTATTTGCCATTAGTTTTTTTCTTTTTTTCATTTTGTGTTTGTGCCTTCAACAGCTAGCACAAAACCCTTCTATATACAGCAATAGGCAATTGGGTGTCACTGATTTGAAATTAATTTATCTAAATATTCCATATCATTTCCTTCAAATCTTTTGAGTTTGTACATGATTACTCTATCCATTATTAGGCTTTACTTTCCTTATCACTATTAATTCTGGTGACCCATATGCTATTTATGTCAAAAGAAAAATGAGGTTTTAGGGGAAACAAATTTATTTGTTAATATGAAAATGGAAAATATAGCTGAAGCAAAACACCCTGAGGTGAGCCATGGAAGCTGAGAAAAAGTAAAGAAATATGAATCAAATTGGAGCCACATTATTTTAGTTTAGCTTGAATCATATAAGAAGACCTCAGAATGATGGGTTTTATTTTTAACATTTAACTACAATATTGTATAATTGCTCTGAACTTTCATTATATGTCTCACATTAGTAGACTGTTTATTAGAAAGTTATCATGTCATCTAGAATAATTTTAAGGGATTTCTGTCCTTTGACTTACTGCTGGGAATTCAAGGGATATATATTTACAGAATACTTATAAAAGATGTATCCATTCAGAGAGGATCAAAAAGTTGCACTTAATCATGCCTAAAAAAGTATTACCACAAGATGTCTCAAACCAATGAAGAGAGCCAGCTTTTCCTTTTTTTTCTCTTATTTTTCCCCAAATAAATAAATATTTTTCCATATCAGAAACTGAAACTGCTTTCAGGTGAGATACTAAGAAATCAGAGTTGGAAAGGACTTCAGCAGTTCAATCTGAGGCATGAATTCATTCTATAATATTCCTTACAACTAGTCATCCAAATTCTATTCTGAGAATTCACATAAGTTATGAAATTCACTATCTCTTGAGAAGGCATATCCATTTGAAGAAGATGCTTATTTTTAGATAAATTTTTTTTATAATTAATTGAAATCTGTCTCATTGTAACATCTTATCTTTTGCCCAAATTATTTCTTCTGGAGCCAGTTTTTATTTGACATTTGTCGTTACTTTAATGCTACACACACAATACATAAAAATGAAGACAATGAGAGTCCCTGCCCCCCCCAGAAGCTTACAATCTAATATAAAAATGCTATTTGTGCACAAAGCAGTGTGATACAAAATGGAAAGTGATGAAGACAAAGGAGAGATATCAGAAAACAACTTCTGAATTTTGTTATTTATATTAGATTCCTTTGAATATGGGTTGGATTAAATGCTTGTTTATATCCCCTCCAACTCTTAAACTGTCTGATACTATCAAATAAATGACAGGATAGAAGTCTTTTTCATATAATCTTATCAGAGAAGGTTTCATGAAGAAGGCAGAATCTGACTTGGGTCCTAAACGAAGATAAGAATTTCACAAGTAGAGAAGTGGATGCAAAGGGAATTTTTCATGGACTTGGTCTGTATAGAAGCTCAAAAGCAAGAAAATGTATGACCAGATCAAAGAACAGTACAATTTAAACAATCCAGAGAGTGTGTAAAGGAAATTAGTATAAGACGAAATGGTCATTGTAACTATGGTATGAAAAATCTTAAATTCCAACCTGGTAAAGGGACATTTTATTTGCTAGTCTATAGGCTGCTATTTGAAGGCTTTTGGAGAAAGGTATAGTTAACTCTATTTTGGGAAAATGAATTTGATAGCTCTGTGAAGGATGGATTGGAGCAAGACAAAGTAGAGGCAAAGAAAATAAACGTGTCAATAAAGATGTTTTGTGTGTCAATCATTTTCCAAATATCTCATTTGTTCCTCACAACAGCTCTTGGAAGGAAGTACTTTTATTATCACATTTCTCTATTTCATAAAAGTGAAGTAGACAGAGTGATTTTTCCAGGGGCATATGAACAGTAAATGTCTGTGATTAGATTTGAACTCAGATTTTTCTAAATGAGCTCTGCAGTCTATCCACTAAGCTACTTTTCTGCCTTGCAAAGAAACAAGCAACCAATACATTAAAATATTTAAAGTAGGGCAGCTAGGTGGTGCAGAACACCGGCCCTGGAGTCAGGAGTACCTGAGTTCAAATCCAGCCTCAGACACTTAATAATTACGTAGCTATGTGGCCTTGGGCAAGCCTCTTAACCCCATTTGCCTTGCAAAATCCTAAAAAAAAAATTTAAAGTAATGAACAACATTAAGAAACACCATGAAATGAAGAATAAGGAGATGACCTTGGAGTTTACATTTTGCCTCTGACATATGCAAGCTGTGAAACCTGGGTTAGTCACTTAGGTGTGTGCTGGAAAGTCCAAGAGATGGTTATTTCACTGCCCAGTCATTTCAGTCATGTCCTTTTTTTTTCTCTTTGTGACGAATTTTGGAATTTTCTTGGGAAAAATAATGGAGTGGCTTGCTAATTCATTATCTAGTGCATTTTATAGATGAGGAAAGCGAGGCAAACAGTGTTAAGTGGCTTGCCCAGGGTCAGATAGCTATTAAGTGTCTGAGGTCAGATCTGAACTCAGGAAGATGAGTCTTCCTGACTCCAAGTCCACCTAGCTATCCAAATGAAACGGTACTGAATTGTAATGAAGAAAAAATTTCTTCATTGTGAATTCCAGGAATTAAATATTGAGATATGGTATGAATTATCCCTTTTCTATACATGCTTACCAAGCTTACCTTCCCCATGAATTTTGCACGTAATTACAGGAGAATATATACAAGATTCTCTGTAGGAAGGGATTTTTTTTTGTATCAGCTGTTCTTACTATACCATTCTCATTAAATCCCTTTTGTTAAAAGCTTTTCTGTTTATTAGGATATAAAGATGAATTTGATTATTAACAGATAACCAAAAAATTGGATAAAGTTTTATGGGAAAAAATATTAGAAAATACCCAGATCTTCAGTTCTCTCTGGAACTTCTGAGTACAAAAGTCCTCAATTACATTCTGGGAATACAACTTGCCAATGATAGTGTGAGCCCAGAATGGCTATGAGTAAAGGCAACAAGGGAGAGAACAAGAAAAAGATCACCAACATGCAATAAGGATTTGAGAAGGCAATATGGTAGGAAAGAAATATCAACATCTACTAGATTTTTTACAGAAAAGGGCAGAATATTGCCAACGCAGAATTGAGCAAGATACAAGGAGTGGAGGATCTTCAGAGAGAGATATGATGAGAAAAAGGGAGCATGAGGAAACTCATATGCTGAATTACCAATAGATAGCATAAGTGGTCCATTAGAATTCACAAAATGTCTACATGTTTACAGAAAGAACTGCTGAGAATGGAAGGATATAGATAAAAATATCAAAAGAAGATAAGATCCTTGAAAGTATTATAACAAGATTCATTGGGAATAATATTCACATTGATGAGATTATAGATGAATTAAAGAAAGAGAATTTAAGGTATGAAAATCCTATATTATAAAGATAATTTAATGAATAAGAAAATTTATTTTTAAAGACAATCCTACAGTACTGTTAACTTGACTTTTTTCCTTCTTCCCACACTCCACAAATATATTTTGAAAAAAGAAGACTGAATATCTCAACCATTATAAAAAACATGGAAAATGGTATGATGACATCCTTCAAATCTATGATATTTATATTCCTGCCACTGCCAAATGACTGTGATATAGGTTTCAAATTTAGGTTGTTCTCCATTTCAGGGAAAAAAAAGTGAAGACATTTAAGAATGTTTCTCCAAATCCTAGTCTGTTTGCAAGTGTAAAAAATCCTTGAAGGTCAGTACCAGAAAGTGGGTGAACTTTTCATGGAGGCTAGGAAAAACTTCCTAAAGCAAAACTGTCCCAATGTGATGGTGGGCTACCCCTCTTTGAAGATCTTCAGATAGAATCCAGATGATTATGTGGATTATCCAGACTATGTGGATCTCTTATAGCAGGGATTTTCTTATATATGAGCTGGGCTATGTTGGCCATTCTGTTCCCATCTAATTCTCAAAATCTGACTCATAATTCTGTGATGACCAGAGTCACATAGCCAGGAAATGACTAAAGTGAGATTTGAGTCCAGGTCTTCCTGATGCCAAAGTCATATTGGCTTGCATTCTACTACTTTCTTATGCCTACCATACATGCCAACTATACTGGCAACTTGCTGGTGCAGCTCTCTAAAATCTTTGTTTCTTTGTTCCATTGCTTGTAATTTTCTTTGCTTGGAGTGTTTAGCATTTTATCTCACACATATTCCCCTGTCCACCTCTGCTTCATATTATCTTGGTCTATCAAACTCCTTCAAGTCCCAGTTTAATTACTACCTTCTCCAAAAAGCCATTCATTGGCATTCACCGCAAAACTGTCTGAATCTTTTATGTTCATATGGTTCTTTGGTTAGGCAGCATGGCACAGTTGAAAGGATTTAGAATTGCAGTCTAGCTGTCTGAGATTGAATCCTGGTTCTGATTCTAATCAATTGTGTGATCATGGGCAAATTATTTTATTTCTTGGTCCTCCAATTTATTTATCTCAAATAAGAGGGGGGAGTAATCATCATTTTACCTCTTTCACAAAGTTGTATATGACAAGGACTTTCTAAACTGTAAAACAGTGGTATTAAACTCAAATAGAAATGACAGTCACTATTCCATACATAAGAATCAGATGATTCAGTGGATAGAGCTGTTAGTCCATAAGATTCATCTTCCTAAGTTCAAATGTGACCTCAGATACTTATTTGGCAGTATATCCTTGTCATTTCACTTAATGCAGTTTGTCTTAGTTTTCTCATCTATCGAATGACCTCAAGAAGAAAGTGGCAAACTATTACTCTCTCATTGCTAAGGAAATACCAATTGGCGTCACAAAGTCAAACATGATGGAAAAAATTTAATAACAACCAAAATTCAAAAGGAAAGAATCCCTGCGGGACATATGCTAATAATTTTGAAATGCAATATTATCTTTATTTTATTGTATTTTTATTTATTTTATTAAGCATTTTCCAATTACATTTCAATGTGGTTTAGGACACATCAGGGAGTACCATGAACTGCATGTAGCCTCAGATCATGTGTTGGTATGTCTTACTTTAAAGTATGTGATGCCATAAATGTGAGTCATTATTTATACAGTTTCACACAAAACTGATATTATACCCTGTGCTATAATTATTCATGGGATATACTCCTCTGGGCTACTCTTAAACTAAACACTCATACTCTTACTTTGGGGTTGCAATTCCCAGGTTCTCAGTCATTGTGCAGGTCTTTTAAAACTAAAAATTCTCCACCTTATCAATGGCAGTTACTAAGTAAGGTGGCTACAAATATTGCCTTCCATAAACCTGGGGTATGAAGTCCCATTAATACACTCAGTCCCCTTGGGAAGAGTGGCTGAACATTTAGAGAAACCTGCTTAAAAATATACATTATCTATACAGCTGTCCCTTCCACATAGACTTTCCCATCACAGTTTTGATATAGCAAAGGTTGATATAAGAAACCAATTGGGAAATTTGGAAGCTGAGGACAACATGTGAAGGCTAACAGATGACAAAGAAAAAGTTTAGAAGCACAAAGATACATATTGTGTGTGTGTGTGTGTGTGTGTAGTACTGTATAATATCAACCTATTTTGTCTTTTGATACTATAAGTATCCTATAAAATTTTATATATATATATACATATATAATATATATGTATATATATATATATATATATATATATATATATAATTTGTGATTCTTATGTATGGAACAAGAGCATTGTACCTCTCACTGCATTGATGTGGAAGGAATATAAAGTACATGTCTGGCCAAAAACACTTAACCCTAGGATCCCAATGTTCTTTTCTTATGGGGTCCATATGTTACTGCCCAACATGTGCATTTCTGCTGGTCTTGCAAGATCCATTCCTCTCTTCTTCACAGTTCAACTCTCAATCTATAGGTCAATTCTCTCTTGAATCCATAATTGGCCACATTTTCTACTGCCATAGGTCTCACTCTTTAAAGCTACTTCTTCTCCATCTGCTGTCCCTATTGAGATTTTGTCTTGGCATCCTACTGCAGCATTTTGTAAAAGGGTCCAGAAGTACTGCCAATCAATAAGCCAATAACAATCTGCTCCAAAACATCCTTCAGAGAAAATTTTTTAGAGGTAAAGATGTAGTTGAGTATTGATGTCTTGTTAACATCATTTATACCTTTATTTCTGTACCTTCTCCTTTAGCTTCTATTATTATAATCCCTCTTTAATGTTTACTATTTCTTATCTAATATCTTTAATACATCCTTTACCTATTACTGGATGTGTAACCCAAGTCACTTACCTATTGCCTTAGTTTTCTTGATTGTAAGTTTGAGATAAGGTCACCTTCCTCTAGGGATTATTGTAAGGATAAAATAGCATAATATTTGTAAAGCACTTGTTCTTGGGATATAGTGCATGCTGTATCAATGCTTATTCTCTTCCCTTTCCTCTCCTTAGCTATGATTACATCTTCAACTGAGGAAAAGCTCAACTCTCAATAAAAAGAGCTAATTCTATTTTGAATCCATAGTTGACTGTCTTTTCCACTGCCAGATGCCCTTCTGCAATCCTGAGTTACCTCTCCCATTTTCCAAGATCTTTCAAATATGACTGACAATGACTCCTTGATCACATCTTCCTGTAGGTCTTTCAATTCCATCAAATCCTGGACCAGGCAACTTGAATTCATCAAGTTTCCTCTTACAGTGTTAATCTTTGTCACCCTTATTTTTGCACTGCCATTTTCAATATAAAGGTCAGTCATTGTTGCAAAGAAAACAGAAATGAATTTAAATTGATTTGTTTTACTTCTCTCTGTTATCACTAGTCACTGTTCCATCCACTGAAGGAAAGTTCCTATCCCTTATTTGATCCTCCTTGTCCTTTTCAAATTATGTGGTCATCTGTCTTCTCTTGCTTTTCAGTACCTGAAAGCATGCCTTAGGTAGAAAGCACTGGTAGTGACTATTTTTTTAAAAATCAAAATCATGATTTCACTGATTTAAGGAGATCTTGGTGATGAACTCCTTCTACCAAAGGAAAACAATATCTTCCCTAAAACTTACGTCTTTTCCAACTTACTTTCCCAGGATCCTACATCAGTATATGTCAAAGACAGCATTTAGTCCCCAGGCTTCCTGACTCTGAATCCACCTTTATTCTTTATAGAGGCCATATTTTAATAACACTTAATTTTATTTAAAAATAGTTGAGACAAAAAAAGTTTATGAAAATGAAGTACTTAATTGATGTTTATTGATTAAGTCTTAGATTTAACCTACTTCACCCTTTTCTCCTCTATCACTACCCAAAAATATAAATACTTAAATTAAGGGCAGATAAGCAATTAATACATGGGACTTGATTCAAATGATAATAGCATTTCTATCATTTCATATTGCTGGTTTGTGACTTTGGACAAGTCAGTAACTCCAACTTTCTAAGATTATAAATTGGAATTGAACTGAATTTGTAAATTTGTTAATTGAATTGTGAAAAAAAAGACCAATTAGGATTTGTGATAAGCAGAGAAAATTTTCTTTTTTATGATGGAGAAACAGGAAACCGAGGGAGATAATTTTAAAGGAATAGTCATGCAGCTCTTGAATGTCAATGATGCTTCATGAACCTGGTCTTCTGGTTCCAAGCATGGCAAGTGTTCCTTCATTATGAGAAGTTGTTTAAGTAAAATTAACCTATTTTTGCCCTTTTCATAACCCTGGGCTCTGCCTCTTTGGCCCCATGTCTGAAATACCATCCCTTCTCAGCTTTACCTCATACTCTCTCATTTCCTTCAAAGCCCAGTTTGGTCATTATACTTCAAATGAGTCCTTTCCTGGCCCTCTGAATTTTTAGGGTTTTGTTTCTCTTTCTCTAGAAGGCAAATGAGACAAGAAGATTTGAGCATTTATTATACGCTAGACACTATACTCAATACTGGGTACATAAATACAAGCAAAAAAAGAAAAATAGTTCCTGTCCTCAAGAAGCTTATATTCTAATGGGATAAGACAATGGTTAGAGGAATTGGATGGGGGTGGGGAGAGAATGGTGTCAAAGTTGAGGAAGTGCAAAGCCCTGTATGGAGGGAAATGAGAGTCTGCCAGACCTGGGTTCATTCCTAAAATGAATTTGAATACTGAAATGATTTCATCTTGGTTCACCTACTTTTTACTTACTTCTTTTTATAAATATATGTGAATGCGTTTTATATCACTTTGGAGTGGAATGTAAGCTCCCTGAGGATAGGAACCATGTTCTTTATTCTTCCCTAGAATTGACTTTTTTGTTTTATTATTTTTATTGTAATCTTTTTTTGCCATCTTATTGCATTTAGTTTATAAATATACTTATTGTTTTTCTCTTTATAAACATTAATAATTTGTTCAATTAATTATCTAAAAGCCAGAGTAGCTTCCTTACTGAAAAAATAATTACTCTAACCCAATCAATTTAATGGAAGGTATATATATATATATATATATATATATATATATATATATTTATGTATGTGGGGGTGTGTGTATTGAACAAATGACTATTTCAAATAAGGAGAGAGACAATTTAGCAATAGCAGTAGCAGTCATGATCAAGGTGGTCATAGCAGAAAGAGAAGGAAGATGAGGAGGAAGAGAAAGGGAAGGAAAAAGGAGAGGAAGAAAAGTAATAGTTACAGCAAGTTAATGTTTCTATATTACTTACCATGTGCTAGGTACTATGCTAAGAACTTTTTTATAAATATTAACTTATTTGATTCTCACAACCAATCTGGGCAATTTTTATTATTATCTTAATTTTACAGATAAGGAAACTGAGATAGAGAAGCAACTTGCCAAAGGTCACATAGCTAGAAAACTTCTAAGGCTAGCTAGATTAGAACTCAGGTATTACTGACTCCACACCCAGTCCACTGTGCTACCTAGTTGAATCTCCCAGAAAGAATATTCAAGTGTATTCAGAAGGTCCATCCCAGAATGACAATATTTTTAAGAGACCCAAGATAAGTTACAGGACTTAACTCCTCTTGGTATAAGGTCTTATGGGCTTTATCTCCTTACCTGATACAAATGAAACCATGTAACTTTGAATAAGACTAAGTTTACTGAACTCAGTTCCCCTAAAAGATGACAGCAGGAGAGTGGGCTAATAAGACAGTAAACATGATATCATGGGGTTCAATGTATCAGTTTCATAGTAACTCCATCATAATTTAATGACAAAGAACACCATTAGAAGAAAAATTTGGCAGAGGAAGAGGCACTCAGGGAATGACCCTAATATACATTTTTTGTTATTACTTTTGTTTTACTATCATCTTACCAGAGCTCAGGCATTGTAAGTGACCAAGGACCCTGTCCTTTACCTCAAGTCTTCCTCCTTTAGTGAGTTGAACAAAATTCTTTATAATCTGATGCAACTTTAGAAGAAAGACACCAGGAAAGTATTTCTTTCACATTTCCCTGAGGGCAATAAGTTGAAATCATTGAGAATGATATTTTATTGTGATACATACTAGAAATAAAACTGAGCTATTCCACCTTGGATTTCAAATGTATGGAATAATATTTTTATGTCTACTTTCTTTGGTTTTGGTAATATATTCTAATTACGTCAAATAGTAAATTTGGTGGATTCCTTAGTTGCAAAATATAGGCATTGAAGGTCTCTAGTTAAACTAAAAAGGCGTTAGGATTTGTTTTTGTTCCAAACAAAAAAACTATAGATAATTTTCTTTCTTGTCAATTTCCAGTGATGATAAAATATGTAGAGGAAATAGGCTCAAGGACTGAGGCTTACTCAAGAGAGTAATATGGTCAGTTCTCCTAAACTGGCAGAGTCAAAAGTACCTTCAGGTTGGCTGGGCCTTTTATTTTCCCTGAGACATTTTTATCTAAGGGCATTTTCTCTTTTAATACTCATAACACAGGTGGCCCCCTTTGACCATTAGTTTGTGGCCTGATGCTGTGAGTGGAAGGATGTTGGCAGCTGGCACTGCGGCCACCGCTATTGTTTCTCATCAATTTTAAAGGCTTTTGCTTTTATAGTAGCATAAGTCAGGCCAGCTGGCAATTCATTGTAGTAGTGAGAAATGATGTTTCTCCAGAGAATTATGCCATGGAATTAGAGTTTTACTTCTTTATTTTTTCTTTCTTTCTTTCTTTCATTTTTTAAGCTTGTTAGCATTCATGGTTGGAAGCAGATGTATTAGACATTGTTTCCATCCTGCATGATTCTTTACCAGGAGATTTACTTATTGATATCTTGACATTTAAACCAATGAAAGTAAATTTGCCAATACTATTATTGGAGTTGTACATACTGATTTCAGAATTTAGTTCAATAGGTAGTTCAATAATCCTAAATGATTTCTTTCCTTCCCCCATTAGAGAATGTTTTATAGAATTATCAGGTAGAGAAGATATTTCATAACATCATTGATTTAGGAATGTCAAATGGATTGTCAAAGGTTATCTAGGTCAACCTCCTTCTCCTCATTTCACAAATCAAGAAATCCAGAACTAGTGCTCTTTCCCTTTTACCATGCTATTTTTATAAGGGGCCCCTTCAAGGAGAAGCAGCAGAAGTTCCAGACAAACCATATTGCTTTGCCTTTTTGCAAAAGAAAACAAGGATGAAATACAAAACAAGAAAAATATTGTCATGACTTCCAGGCAAGATGGCTTTAAGCTCTCCTAGTATTCCCTTAGAACATGAACTAAGCGTCTTAATAGATTTTTGCAACCACAGAACCCAGAGAAGAACCAAGAAGAACTTCTTCCAACAAGGTCTATCACAGGGGAACATGGGTGAGCCAAGGGCAGAGGAGAGAGACCCATTGCAGGGGCAGTGGGGTAAGGCCAGGGGACTGACCTGAGAACAGCAGTGGAAAGGTTTATTTACTGTTTCATGGTGGGCAGGAGAGCTCCAGCCCAGTAATCCAGATATCTGGTCAGCTTGGTCTGAAAGACCCTGCCATGAGCCCTCTTGTTTCCACTTAAGGATCCTCCCCCCCCTCTTCTTGTAAGAGAACCTGTGACTTTCATTTTTTTTTTGCAAGGCAATGAGGTCACACAGCTAAATTGGATTTGATTTCAGATCCTCCCAACTCCAGAGTCAGTGCTCTATCTGCTGCTCCACTTAGCTGCCCCTGGTCATTTTCTCCAGAACAAACAGCCCCTCCCCCACCTCCCTTTATGTACCTTATTCCAGAACTCATATCTCTCCCAGTGCTGATTGGGATTAAGTAGATTAACTATCTAATCTGAGTGTCCAGCCCACATAGTTTAAGTACAGTACAGATCCTGCCTCTCCATCCTCCTAGGACTAGGGAGTGGGCCACTAATCAACCAGACAAGTCAAATAAACCTTCTGGCATTACCTACCTGCTGAGCCACTGAGTCTGCAGGAGGTAAGACCTCTAGAGATCTCAATACTGAAGGTCTCTAAACCAATATTTTTTTATGAAAAAAACCCAATAAACTAGATAAAACTTTGCTTAATTTGATTTAAAAAAAGAAAAACCAAATTACTAGTTTCAAAAATGAAAAAGTTAGGGGCACCTAGGTGGCATAGTGGATAAAGCACCGGCCTTGGAGTCAGGAGTACCTGGATTCAAATCTGGTCTCAGACACTTAATAATTACCTAGCTGTGTGGCCTTGGGCAAGCCACTTAACCCCATTTGCCTTGCAAAAACCTAAAAAAAAAAAATTGAAAAACATGAAATTGCCAACAATGAGGAGGAAATTAAAGTAATAATTCAGAAATATTTTGCCCAACTATATGCCAATAAATTTGATAATCTAAGTAAAATGGATGAATATTTACAAAATATAAGTTGCCCAGGTTAAATGATGAGGAAATTAAATACCTAAATAACCCTATCTCAGAAAATGAAATTCAATAAGCCATCAATGAATTCCCTAAGAAAAAATCTCCAGGACCAGATGGATTTACAAGTGAATTCTATCAAACATTTAAGAAATAATTGGTTCCAATTCTATATAAATTCTTTGGAAAAATAGTTGAAGAAGGAATTCTGCCTAATTCCTTCTATGACACCAATATGGTGCTAATACTAAAACCAGGAAGGGTCAAAACAGAGAAAGAAAATTATAGACCAATTTCCCTTATGAATATGGATGCAAAAATCTTAAATAAAAAGATTAGCAATGCGATTACAGCAAGTATTGACTATGATAATACACTATGATCAAGCAGTATTTACTCCAGGAATGTAGGATTGGTTCAATATTAGGAAAACTGTCAGTATAATTGACTATATCAATTGCAAACATTTCAGAAATCATATGATTATGTCAATAGATGCTGAAAAAACATTTGAAAAAATGCAGCACCCATTCCTACTAAAAACACTAGAGACTATAGGAACAAATGGATTGTTCCTTAGAATGATAAGCACTATCTATCTGAAACCATCAACAAGCATTAATTAATAATGGGGATGAGTTAGAATCATTCCCAATAAGATCAGGGTTGAAACAAGGATGTCCATTATCACCACTACTATTCAATATTGTATTATAAATGTTAGCTGCAGCAATAAGAGAAGAAAAAGAAATTGAAAGAATAAGAATTGGGAAGAAAGAAACAAAACTCTCACTCCTTGCTAAAGAACCCTAAAAATTATTTTAAAAACTACTGGAAACCTTTAGAAACTTTATCTTTTGTTTTTTTTAATTAATTCATTTATTTTCATCCATTTTTTGATGTATATCTTTGTTACAAAATTTCCTTCCACCCTCCCTTGTTCACAGCAGTGAAAAGTCAGGTCAGCATTATACATACATATTTTGATAAACACATATATCCAAAATAGTAATTTTTACTATGAGGAATTAGTATTAAGGAAAAGAGATACATGAGATAATTTTTATAAAATGTTCAGTTTCTGTGTGTGTGTGTGTGTGTGCGTGTGTGTGTTTGTCTTATTTTGTTCGTGTTTTCTTCCTCTGGATGAGGATAACGTATTCCTTAATCAGTCAAATACAGTTGTCCTAGCTTTCTGGACTGCTGAGAGGAGCTGCTCCCATTAAAGTTGTTCACCTTGGGGTGAAACCAAGATGGAAGCATGAAGGCAGGAATTCCCAAAAATTTGTTCTCCAAAAAACTCCAAAAGCTATGAAATTATGACTCTAGCCAAAATTTAAAGCGGCAAAACCCACAGAAAGACTGAGTGATACAATTTCCCAGTCCAAGCCATTTAACAAAAGGTCCATTTAACCAGGACTGGGTTGAAAAGAACTGCAGTTCAGTCATACTGCAGTGCAGCTAGGCCAGAGCAAACCAGCTCCAGCCTTCCATGAATAGATTGCAGGGCACTCAAGACCCTGGGGGAAACTGTGTCCATGGTAGAGGAGGTGGTTTCCAGACCTCTTGGGTCAAGGTCAGGTTGAAGGAGCTATGAGAGAACTCCGTAGCACCAGAGTATGCACCAAACACCAGCAGAGCAGCCCTGTGGTGAGAAACTGTGGTGTGAATTGGCAGTCACTCAGCACTTCCAGAGTGCCCAGCCCATAGACAGCAAGGGAATCAAGGAAGACTGCAGAAATATCTCTATTCTCCCTGGGGAAGGACTCTGCTATTTGCCCACACACAGATCCAGGTTGCAGTCTGGGCTCCCATACTACCAAAGTGGAGCAAAGACCCCCTTCACATCTCCAGGTTGGGGGGGGGGGGGGGCTGTGGTCATCCACATAACAGAGCACAGGCAAGAGAGCAGGCAGAGCCTCTCATAAGACCTTAGAGGAATTAAGGTTCCTGTGGGGTAAACAATAGATAAAGAAGAACCTGACCATAGAAATTTACTTTGGTCCCATGGAGGATCAAAATACACACTCAGAAAATGACCAAGTTGAAGCTTCTGTGTCCAAAGCCTCCAAGGGAAATGGGAAATGGGCTCAGGCAATAGAAGAGCTCAAAAAGACTTTGAAAAACAAATAAAGGAGGTAGAGGAAAAATTGAGAAGAGAAATGAGAATGATGGAGATAAGTCATGAAAACCAAGTCATCAGCTTAGAGAAAGAAATCCAAAAAAATACTGAAGAAAACATGTTAAAAGGCAATTTAAGCCAAATGAAAAAACAACCCAAAAGGCAAATGAGGAGATGAACACCATTAGAAGCAGAATTGGCCAGATAGAAATGGAAATTAAAAAAAATCTCCCTGAAGAAAATAAGTCCTTCAAATGTGGAATGGAACTAAAGGCAGCTGATGACTTTAGGAGAAATCAGAAAACAATAAAACAATACCTAAAGAACCAAAAATTAGAAGAAAATGTGAATTAACTCATTGGAAAAACAACTGACCTTGAAAAATAGATCCAAAAGAGACAATTTAAAAATTATTGGGCTACCTGAAACTCATGACCGGGAAAAGAGCTAGATTTCATTTTTCAAGTAATGCAGCAAAATTGTCTTGAGATACTAGAAGTAGGAGTGAAAAATTAGAAATTGATGGAATCAACCAATCACCTCCTGAAAGAGATCCTAAAAGAAAACCTCCCATTGCCAAATTCCAAAACTTCCAAGTCAAAGAGAAAATACTAAAAGCTGATAGAAACAAACAATTCAACTATTATGACACTGTAGACAGGATTACACAGTATTTGGCAGCATCTGGATTAAGGGTTCATAGGGCTTGGAATATGATATTCCAGAAGGCAAAAGTGCTTGGTTTACAACCGAGAAAAACTATCCAGCAAAAATGAACATCCTCTTTCAGGGGAAAACATGGATTTTCAATGAAACAAGTGACTTTCAAACTATCCTATTGAAACAACTAGAGCTGAACAGAAAGTTTGATCTCCAAATACAGGACTCAGATGAAGCATAGAGAGGGTAGATGAGAAGGATTAATTATGAGGAACTTAATTGTGTTGAACTGCATGTATTCCTTCACAGGAAGAAGATACTGATAACTCATGTGAATCTTCTCATTTATAAGAGGAGTTAGAAGGAACATAAATGAGGCACAGGAAGGAATTGAATATAATAATATAATATAGTACAAAGACAGTGATAAATGAGTGATAAAGGAAAATACGGGGGCGGGGAGAAAGGAGAGGAAGAATGGGCTAAAATATTGCACATAAAAGAGTAAAAAAACAGCTTTTGCAATGGAGTGGAATTAGGGAAGTTGAGGGGGAATGAGTGAGCCTTCATTCTTATCAGAAATGGCTGAGAGAGGAAATAACACACACACACATTTAACAGGGAATAGAAATCTATCTTACTCTAGAGAAAAATGAGAGCAGTGGGATGGGAAAGAGGTGGGGGAGTAGGTGAAAGGAGAGAGGGAAGATCATGGGAGAGGGTGCTTATATAAAACATATATCTGAGCAGGGATAGGATAAAAGGAAAGAGAAAATACAATAAATGATAGAGGAAGAGAATGAAGGTAAATATAATAATAGTGACTGTGGGAAAAGATATCGAAGCAAAGTCTCTGGTGGGTTTAATGGTAAAGAAGGCAACTCACCCCAGAGACAGAGCTGTTGGAATCTGAACATAGACTATAGTACCCTTTTTCCCTCTCTCACTGTTCTTGAGATTTCTCTATGTCTTGGGGGGAGGGGCTTTGTTTACTTTCATAACAAGGTTAATATAATAATATAAAATAAATAAATCACATTGTCACTAAAAATCTTCTTCATCTCACAATGTTGTTGATGATGTGTATATTTTTCTATTGGCTCTACTCCCTTCACTTGACAGCAGATCCCATAATAATTCCATGCTTCTCTAAAATTCTTATAGAACAATAGTATTCCATAGTATTCCATAGTAATTTGTTTAGCCATTCCCTGATTGATGGGCATCCCCTGAATTTCCAATTCTTTGCCATTATAAAAAGAGCTGCAATGAATATTTTGGAACATGTAGGATTTTCCCCTTTTTTATAATTTCTTCTAGATATAAGACTTGGAATAGAATTGGAAATGCTGGGTTAAAGGGTATGAACCATTTTATTGCTCTTTGAGCATAATTCCATATTTGTCTTCCCAATTATCATCTTTAGTAAAGACACAGGATATAAATTAAACCCACAACAGCAGCAAGAATTGGAAACATAAATTCCATTTAAATAATATCAGAAAACATAAAATATTTGATAGTCTACCTGCCAAGGCAAATTAAGAAACTCTATGAAAACAACTATAAAATACTTTTTACAAAAATAAGATCAGACTCAAATAACTAAGCAAATATCAACTGCTCATGGATGGGCTGAGCTAATCAAAATGTCAGTTTTACCAAAATTAAACTAATTATTCAGTGCCATACCAAATAAACTTCCAAAGAATTACTTCAATGAGCTAGAAAAATTGCAACAAAAATCACATGGAGAAACAAAATATCAAAAACATCAAGAGATTTAAAGAAAAAATACAAAAGAAGGTGACTTAGCCTTACTAGATATAAAATTATATTATAAAGCATCAGTCTTCAAAACTGTTTGATACTGGCTCAGAAATAGAGTGGTGGATCCCTGTGGAATAGATTTGGTGCAAAAGAGACAGCAGGAAATGATTATAGCATTCTGCTGTTCAAGAATCCTGCTTCTTGGATAAGAATTCATTCTTCAATAAAAACTGCTATGAAAACTGGAAGACAATATGACAAAAATTTGAATTAGACCACATGTCAAATCCTTTATGAAGATAAGATCAAAATGAATGCAGGATTTAGACATAAAAGATAATATTATAAGCAAATAAGGAGAACAAGGAATAGTTTACCTGTCAGATCTATGGAAAGGAGAGCAATTTATGACCAAGGAAGAGATAAAGAACATTATGAAAAAATTAAAAATCTTTTTCATAAACAAAACCACTATAACCATGATCGAAAGAAATGTAGTAAATTGGGAAACAATTTTTAAACTAGTGTTTCTGACAAAGGACTCATTTTTTTTAGGGTTTTTTTGGCAAGGCAATGGGGTTAAGTGATTAGCTCAAGGCTACACAGCTAGGTAATTAAGTGTCTGAGCCAGATTTGAACTCAGGTACGCCTGACTCCAGGGCCAGTGCTCTATCCACTGTACCACCTAACCACTCCAAAGGACTCATTTCTAAAATATATAGAGAACTGAACCAAATTTATAAAAAAAAAACAACTTTCCCCATTTGACAGATGGTCAAAGGATATACAAAGGCAATTTTCAGATCAGGAAATCAAAGCTATCTATAGGAAGGAAAGAGAAATAGCTCTAAATCATTATTGATTCAAGAAATGAAAATTAAAGCATCTCTGAGGTACCATCTCACACCTCTCAGATTGGCCAATATGACCAGAAAAGGATCAATGTTGGAAAGTACCTGGGAAAGATGGGACACTAATACATTATTGGTGGAGCTGTGAACTCATTCAACCTTTCTGGAGAGCAATTTGGAATTATGCACAAAGGGTAATAAAAATGTTCAGACCCTTCAATGCAGTAATACTACTACTTGGTCTATACCCTGAAGAGATCATAAAAAAGGGTAAAAATATCACTTTTACAAAAATATTCATAGAAGCTCTCTTTGGGGCAGTAAAGCATTAGAAATTGAGGGGATGTCTATCCATTGGGGAATGGCGGAACAAATTGTGATTAGATATAGATATGGATATGGATATAGATGATATGGATATGGATATGGATATAGATATGGATCTAGATATGGATCTAGATATGGATATGGATATGGATATGGTTATGGATATGGAGATAGATAGAGATAGAGATGATAGAGATAGAGATAGAGATAGAGATAGAGATAGAGATAGAGATAGAGATAGAGATAGAGATAGAGATAGAGATAGAGATAGAGATAGAGATAGAGATAGAGATAGAGATAGAGATAGAGATAGAGATAGATATATGTCTGTGATGGAACACCATTGTTCTATAAGAAGTCAGGAGGGATGGGATTTCAGAGAAGCCTGGAAAAACCTACAGGTGAGATGAGCAGAACCAGAAGAACATTGTATGCCCTAACAACAACATAGGCGGTTGAACAAACTTGATGGACTTTCTCATTCCAACAGTGCAATAATCAGGGACAATGTTAGGGGATCTGTGATGGATAATACCATCTATAACCAGAGAAAGAATTATAGAGTTTAAACAAAGATCAAAGATTTTTATCTTCAGTTTTTTAAAAGTTATCTTATTTATTATATAATTTTGCTATCTCTGATATTTTTCTTACTTCCTAAAGGATATGTTTTTTTTTCTCTCAACACATTGAATTTTGAGATATGCATATCACAAAAATAAATGTAAAGACTATCAGATTGCCTCCTTGGGTGGGAGGAGAAGATAGGGAGGGAGGGGAGAAACTGCAAAATTCAAAACCTTTCAAAAAAATGATTGGTAGAAACCACTACCATATAAAATTGTAAAACAAATAAAATATTTATATTAAGAAAAAAAAAAGAAAAATTGAGTTAACAAAGTATGCTTCAATTTGCATTCAGAGTTCATTAGTTCTCTATCTGGAGGAGAATAGAATTTGTCATCATGGGTTCTTGGGAATTGTGTTAGATTAAGGTTTGATCAGCAAAGCTAAATCTTAAGTTTATCAGAGAAAAACAAGATGAAGCTAAGAACTCCTGGAACTCTTCCCAAAACAATTTTAAGTTAAGCCTTTATACAGACCCTATAGAAGGGGAAACCATTAAAAATAGAGTGAAACTCAAGTTCTCCACTTAAGATATCCTGGAACAACTTCTGTAAAAATCTGTTTCAGACAGGTAAAAGGGGAATATAGTCCAGCATAGGCAGGAGAGCTAGAAAAGTAACAGGAGCTCTCAGCCACAGCATAATTCAGGTACTGGCTTTGGATGTCAGTGATACAGTAGGCCAGCAGTGAGGGTCCTAACCCTAGCTCAAAAAGCTTGGAATTGTGCCACCTCCCCTTTACCCCAGGAGGAGAGCTAAACTGTCAAAATAAGGAGAAAAACAAAAATATAATAACCATAAAAAAGCTACTCTTCTGATGGGGATATTAGAATCTCAGGAGAGGAAAGCAATGACAAGTACTGACATGTGAAGCCTCAGAAGAGTTTTTGAATTGGTCCCATATCCAAAAAGATCTCTTAGAAGAGCTCAAAAAGGATTTTTAAAAACCAAAGAAGAGAGGAAGAAGGAAATGGAGAAAAGATATGTCTTGCTAGAAAGTCATTATAAAAAATTGACTGAAGAAATTAACCTTAAAATTAAAACTGGTCAAATGGAAAAAGTAATCAAGTCATCTAAAGTACAATTAACAAATTGAAAAAGGAAAAAACAAAAGTGAACTGAAGAAAACAAAACTCTAAAAAAAATTTGGACAAATGGAAACTAATGACTCTATGAGATACCAAGATTCCATTAAAAAATTAAAAGACTCAAAAACATGGACAAAGAGAAGAAAATATAAAGTTCCTTTTGGGGAAAAAAATGACTGACCTGGAGAATAGATCCAGGAAAGATAATTTGTGAATAGTGGTTTACCTGAAAGCCCCAATCAGAAAAAGAATTTGAAGAATAACTTGCAGGAAATTTTCATGAAAAACTCCCCTAATATTCTAGAACAAAAATCTAAAAGAGTCCTTGAAAGAATTCATTGATCACCTCCAGAAAAAAGATCCCAAAATGAAAACTCCAAGGAATATTGCAACTAAATTTCAAAATTATCAGTTAAAGGAGAAAATACTGTAAACTGTCAAAAAGAAAAAAAATCAAATACTAGGGAACCACAGTGGAGATTGCACAGGATTTATCAGCTTCAACATTAAAGGATTGGAGAGCCTGGAATATCTTATTTTGGAGGGAAAATGAGCTTGCATTATAATCAAGAATCAACTATCTTGCAAAATTCAGCATATTCTTTCAGGGGAGGAAAAATATGTATTTTCAATGAAATAGAGAACTTTCAAACTTAGCTGATAAAAAGACCAGAACTGAAAAGAAAATTCAATCTTCAAAAAATAAAGTTCAAGAGATGTATAAAAAAGGTAAACAGAAAGGGGGAAATGTTAAGTCAATATGATAAAGAAAAAAATTAGTAAGACTAAATAAAAAAAAACACCTGTACCTCTTGAGAATTAAATTCATCTTAGGATAGTTGAAAGGAACATAATTAGAGAGTGTATTGGGGTATAAAGTAATCATAAGGTGATGATTTACATGAGCTCATGAGAAGTGTATTTTTGTTAGGACTGTTGAAGGGAAGGTAATCAGACAGGAGAAAAACAGGAAGAAGGGAAATAAAATTCTGATGTTTCTTTCTCTTGCAATATCTCCCCCCCGCCAACCTTAGTTTTAACTCTTCTTTCACTCCTAGTAAGGAAATATATCAAACCCAATTGTACAAGTTCAACCTATATCATATTGTTCATTGCCATGGGGCAGGTTAAGGGAAGAAAGGGTGCTATGAAAAACATAGAACTCAAAAACTTGCTAAAGGATGAATGTTGAAAACTATCTTTGAATGTAATTGGAAAAAGAAAAAACCCTGGGCTTAACATGAACTGATGCAAAGTAAAATGAACAGAATCTGGAGAACATTGTCCACAGTAACAGTAATAATGCAATATGATGAAGAGTGAATAACTTAGCTATTCTCAGCAAAACGATTATTCGAGAAAATTATAAAGGACTGACTATGAAAGACATCATCCATCTCCAGAGAAAGAACTAATAGGGTCTGAGTGCTGATACTTGAGTTTCTTTATTTTCTTGGGGATTTTTGTCTGTTTTCCTTCACAGCATCACATAAAGGAAAATGTGCTTCACAGCTACATAGCTATAACCCATGTCAAATTATTTGCTTTCTTGTATACGATGGAAACAATGTAAAGACTAACACACTGCCTTCTGTGGGGGTGGGAGGGGGAGGGAAGCAAGAATAGGGAAAAATTGTAAAACTAAAAATAAATAAAATATTTAAATTTTTTTAAATTATTTGCTTTCTCAATGGAGTAAGAAGACAGAGAGATGATTAGAACTCAAAATTTGCAAAAAAATCGTTAAATTTTTTTACATGTAATTTAGAAAAAATAAAATAATTGAAATAAAACAAAACAGAAGAAAAACAGTCAATTATCCTTATAATATTGCTGTGCACAATGTTCTCTTGATCCTGGTTACTTTACTTTGAATCAATTTGGGTACACCTTCCTGGATTTTTTCTGAAATCATTCTGCTAATCATTTCTTATATAATAATATTCTATCATAATCATATACCACAACTTATTCAGACATTCTCACATTGATGAATATCACATCAATTTCCAAGTTTTTGCCACCAGAAATAAATTTAATTTTTACAAATAATCCTTTTTTGTTTTTCTGGGTCAAAGGGTAGTCACAGTTTTATAGCTCTTTGGGTATTGTTCTGCAGAATGATTGGAAACGGTCAAAACTCCACCAATTTTTCCTAATTTTTCAACATCAGCTCCACCATTTGCCATTTTTCTTCTCATTATCATAGCATTCTGATAGATTTGAGATAGTACTTCTGAACTGTTTTAATTTGTATTTCTCTAATTAGTATTGATTTAGAGCATTTTTCATGTGATTATTATTAATTTTGATTTTGTCTTGCCTCTTAGGAATGCCTCTTAATTTTATAAATTTAGCTCACTTTCCTATATAATTGAGAAATGAATACTTTATCAGAGAAACCTGATTTAATTTTTCTTAGTTTCTTTAGTTCCTTCTAATTTTTGTTAGTTTACTTTTCCTTGTGCAAATAACTTTTTAAATTTATGTAATCAAAATATGCTATTTTACTTCATATGATCCTCTCTGTCTTATTTAATCATGAATTCTCTCCTGAATGGGGTTTTTAATCAATGTGGTATAGTGAAAGGAGCATAGATTTGAAGTCCAAGAGGGATTTAAAGGGGATGTACTGGATGAATATAACTGGCATTTAAGTACCTAATGAGAGAAGGCATATTCCTAATACCTTTTTCTTCTTTCCACACTCCATACCCTTCAATCATTACCCCATTATTTGACTCTGAGGATAGTGATGCAATCATAGCACCATACATTCCTAAATAATGATATTACCCATTTCTCTATTTATATTCTCCTGATTCCTTTATTGGCCCTCTCTAGTTTCCTGGGTAACTGTTGCTGGCCTGAGACCAATTCTGCATCCTCTTAGCTATCAAGGTCTGTGCTATTTCCTATCACCTGGATAGTAAGGACACACACACATATATATATATATATATATATATATATATATATATATATATATATATATATATATATATATATTAGACCATAAATTCACATATGTATATATTTATATATGTGTATTTAGCTATCTATCTGCATCTTCTATAAACAGAAGCAATATTTTGGGAAGCAGTATTTGGGCATAGAAAACCATATTGTGACTAGCCAGAATCCCGATGTAGTTTTAATGATGTTTTGGGTAAGCAAATGGCTCAGTTTTTGTCTGTACATTGAGGATCATGATTTTTCTTAATAATATCTAACTTTTGCAGAATAACAATATTACTTCAAAAGATTCTCTAATATTAAAACTTTTGAATTGGCTAGGTGCTTTATATTTAATAATGAGAAAAAATTCAGAAGTGTTTCTTGGGATCTATTTCTGACATGCCCCTATCATTTTATCATTTGTGACTATAAGAGCCACATATACAAAGTCACACAAATTCTGTTAACAGAGTCACACTTTCAATCTATTTGCTCCTTTTGGGGGGGGGGGTGTAAAATTAGACTAAAAAGTAAAGCACTTGAGTCACGGCACTTAAGCCATCTGGGTCTCAGTTTTCTTAAAAACATGGAATAGTTGAAATAGCAGCCTCTTCCAGACCTAATCTTATGACTAGAAGCAAAGATCAATTCTCTGGGTCCATATTTAAAGCAAATTGGCCCTGAATGGGTCAATGACTTTCCCTCTCTGCATGTCAGTTTTCTCACCCATAAATCAGTGGTGTTGGATTAGATAATCCACATAGTCTCTTCCTGACCAGACCTTAGGCAATTCCATCATTCTACGTGAGAAAACAGGAAGAAGGACTCAAGTATTGGAGATATAAAGACTCAATCATCCCTAAAATTGTTTTATATAGTGAGCAAGTTCCCAGAATCATAAATCAATAGAAGGAACTTCTAGTCACTGCCTCCTCTCCATTTTGTAGGTGAGGAAAATGAGGCCAGGGGTACTTAAATGACTTTCCCAAGGTCACCTAGGTAGGAAGGAGCAGAGTGAGATGCAAATTAAGATCCTTTGTATCCAGTTCCAGTTCCTTTAAACTGCAGAGTGGAAAATACTGTGTAAATCTTAAGATGAGGTATAATTATTACTTTTGATATTCATACAATTACTAAAGTAAATAAAAAATTAATGATATCATTGCTTACAGAAGGGGTTATGAGAAATATTGTGACATGATAGATAGAAACCTGGCCTCAGATGTGTGAATCCTTTGATTAAGAACCCCACTCTGGGATCTCAGATAAGTTAATTCCCAGTGTACCAGGGCAGGATCATCAAACATGGCACCAGTAGGCATGTCCAAGTGTGACTGAAATCAGATTAAAATTTAACCAGGAAACATTTAAGAAAGCAAATAAAAATAAAATAGAGCATGGATAATACTAATACATGGCATTCAAAGTTAATGTCCATCAACATATGATTTAGCGAGTCATATTTCTTTCTGAGTTTGGCACTGTTGTTGGGCAACTAACTTGCTAAGATTGCGAAGGCACAGAGAAAGTTCTTCCCTAATTGTTATAGGCCGAAGGAAGTTTATCACCCTATAGTCCAATGGTTTACTTTTTTATTTCCCAGTTCATTTTATACATGGAAACTTAGGGAAACAGGATTAAGTGTCTTAACTAGAGCCACAAAAGATAGCAAGTATCTGAGGTCAGATGAGTTGTCCTGGTTCTAGATCCAATAGTCTATCCACTGGGTCATCTGGCTCCCCTCTCCTAATATCTAATTCCAGGCTATTCCAATCTTAGGACTAAATTCTACACTGACCAAAAAGAGAATAAATAGTGATGATGCAGATGATTTCCACCCCCCCCCTTATCTAAATCTTTGAGATCTTAGCTGTAATTCTCTAAGGACTACTGAACAGCTTTCCCTGATTTCTCCCTAACCCCTGGGAAATGTTTTCTCCTTCACAATATCCTAGGCTATTTTATCTGAATTTCTTGTTTAGCCCCCTCATTCCTTGCTTTATCCTTTCCTGGGCATGTTTTGATCACCTCCCTCCTGTCACACCAAGAGAATGTGAAATATGTGCAAGCAGAGATAATTTCACTTTTTTATATCTCAAATATCTTTCACAATATCCTGCACATAGTAGGCAAACACTTAAATGTTTGTCTAATTTAATTGAATTGCTATTTAACATTAGTTAAATATTGAACTGTTTCTTTTTTGATGCTGAAAGGGATATGAAAATGAATAAGTAAACAAACCCCAAAACCTTTAACTTATCTAATATATTCTGAGCAAATGGAAATTACAGAAAGTTCTGATAAAGCATTGTTTTCAGTTACTATGTCTTTGTTTCTTCTCCTATCACTCTGCCTCACATTCTCTGCTTTTCCTGTCCTTGACTGTATGGGAACTTTTCATTTCATACACCATTTACAACTTAATGCAACAATTCCACAAAAGTTGTTAGACTTTGAAAATTTAATGAGAAAGTCCTAAGCATTATGCATTTGAGAGCTGGGCACATGGAAAGCCGTCACTAATTTCATTTTCATCACCCTATTCTGTAAGACAGATCATGCAACTTTAAATTAGTAAATATCAATGAAAAGAGAAAACAAAACTCTGGAAAATAATTCTGTTTGGGTTTTCAATAGCAATTAAGGGCATTTGAATGCTCCAAGAGTTTCACCATCACAATGAGCATCACTGAACAGAACCAATTCATAAGAGATTGTATTTCTCATACCCTACTCCTTTTAAGAGTAATATTTCTCAATCAACAGTTTTATGTCACTCATTCTCTTCCATAATCTATTAATCTTTGTCAAGGTTAAATATTAAATTTAGGTAACACATGGAATAGTACCTAATTTGATAGAGCAAAATACTTTAAATCCTCTCTTCCAAGAAGATATCTCCCATGTATCTAAATTATGCTAGATTATTTGAAAATTTTAATCACAAAACAACTTTGTATCTTGTTTCGCTGACAAGATCTGATGATCTTTTTCCAGTCTTCCTCCTCTCCTGAGTACTCTTTGCTCTCCTGATTCTCTTCTCATATACTTGGTCACTCAATCTCAAGTTTCTTTGCTAGTTCATCATCCTAATCACACCCCATAGCTTCAGGTCTTTCCTAAAGTTTTGCCATTTCCCATTCTTCTCTTTCTACCATTTCCCTGAAACTTAATCAACTCCTATGATTGGTTCTCTCCCTCCCTCCCTATCTAACATTATTTTCCCATTGCTTTAGTCATATACAACTCTTCACAACCCTATTTGAAGTTGTCATGGTAAAGATACTGGAGTAGATTAATGTTTCCTTCTCCAGTTCATTTTATAGATGAGGAAACAGGTAAATATTGTCCAGTGATTTGCCTAGGATGACACAACTAGGTTTCTGAAGCCAAATTTGAACTCAGCTCTATTCACTACATCACCAGCTTCTTCATGTTAAAGTGAAATGACATATTGTGAGGCAACAAGAGTCATACTTAATAGGAACATCCACAGCTTTGAAAATCAACATTAACAAAATAATAAAGGAAAACATCAGTGAGCTGATCACACAATTAGATATGTTAAGAAATGTATTACAACACTAAAACAAGTGCAAAAGAAGAAACTTTGAACATTAAATTAACTAGATAAGAAATAAAGAAATATAGATGATAGAGTTTATTTATAAAAAATAAGTGTATAAAACACCCAAAAAACTCCTAGATTGACTAGCTTGATTAACTAAAAAGGGAGGAAAGTCAAATTATCAAAATAAAAAGATGAACCAAAGGAATTTACATCAAGGGAAATAAAAAATAATTATCAGAAATTTCTATACATAATTACTTTCCAGCAACTCTGAGAATTCAAAGGAAGTAGATGAGCATATAAAAAAAATCCCAAATTGACAAATCAACAAAACAAGAAATATAATGAATAAATGAACAAAAAGAATATCTACTGATTATGTGACAACACAGTGCAAGGCAGGATCTAAAACAACAGAATATCAGACAAAGACATTGAAGGGGCTATAAATAAACTGCCAAAAAGAGGGGGGGAAATGCTCTGAGACATATGGAAAGACAAGTGAATTATATGAAGTATTTAAAGTACAATTAAAAACCATGATATAAAAATTATTCACAAAATAGAAGGCACTCAAATTCTTTTTTTTTTCATGGCAAATATACTTCTGCTACCTAGACTGGAGAGAACAAGAAGAAAATAAAAACTATAGAACTATTTTACTAAGGAATGTTGATAGAAATATTTTAAATAATTTTTTTTCAGTCTACAGAATAATATCTAGAAAACAATTCACAGTGAAGAGATAGTTAAACAGCAGAGAAACAAAAAAAGCATAGTTAATTGTAAAGTCCCACTCCCTTATCTTTCCCAGGGGAGAGTTGGAGGGGCAGGAGACAAGGATGACAAAGGAGACAAGTACTCCATCAAGATCTCCAAGAGCTCAGTTTATTCAACAAAACACCAGTGCCTAAATACTTTTCCAGTCTCTGATCCACTCCCATTCCCTTGGCACTTAGTGAGATAAGATTCTGGTGTTCAAGAATACAAGGTGAAGATAACTTACAGTATTCCCACACACCAGTTTTTAACAGTAAATTAATTAGAAAGCTGAGAAATGGCATTGTTTAAGAAGAAAGCTGTCCCTGGAATCAAAAAGATGTAATTTGAAACTTTCCCTTGAAACACAACTAAGAGTATAAGTTATGCAGAATGTGATAACAAATATGGTGGGGAAGTGTGTACTCATCTAGGAGTTCCCTATACCAATGAAATCACAGGTCCAGTACCTATGCTAATTTTAAAAATAATTAATAAGGAGCATTGATATGTTTTAAGGTTAAAAATGCTTTACTACATTATTTCATTTAATCCTTACAATCACCCTGTAAAGTATGGTAATGTGACAAGGTAGCTATCATATAGCTAATCAATTCCTAATTATGACAAGATTTCTATTAGGATACCCTATTACTACTCTATTTTACAGATGTTAAAACAAAGGTTTAAACTAAAATGCCTTACCCAGAATCACATAGGTGGTATCAAGTAAGATTGAAACTCAGGTGTTATTCAGTCTAAGCATAGGTATAGTTTGTTTTATTTTGCTTTGCTTGATTGTACTTCACATATATAACATTGCTTTGTCTGATTTTTTTGTTTGTTTGATTTTACAGTTGTAATCTTGCATCAAGCAAGTCTATTGGCATCTTTTTTCTAAAAGAATAAACTACATCATATCTCTGTGTCTCCTTTCGGCATTCACAGTATTTCAAACTTTTCCCTTTCATTATAAGCGTCATTACAATCTGTGAGTAATGAACATTGGAAATGTTACTGTAGTAATTCTTTTGGGAAGTCACAAGTCTCCATCCATGTAAGATGATATTTAATTTAATTGAGAAATGCTGTGTGTTCTGATTGTTCCACTGACCAACTAGCTGCTCCCTATTTCTCTTCCCCTCTCCTCTAGCCTCCCTAGTTCCTGGGACATTAAATTGAAATTATGCCAATTAATCACCCTACAATGATCTCTAGGGTTCAAGTGAAAGAAAGAGTCAAAAGATGTGGCAAAATTCATTGTGGCTTCATTTTAAAAATTGCCAAACTCATACCAACTTGGAGCAACCAGCATCCTTATAAATCAGCAACCTTGAGGCAAGATCCTACACCAGGAAAAAAGATTACCATTCACTGAAAGTTCAGCCACTTAATAGACTAGAGTATGATGTAGACATAACTTTGTCCTGGGAAATAAAAAAAATCATGTTACCTACTTTATTGAAATAATTTCAGTGGTCTGAAACCAAATCCACAATATCTCTGAGGTGTGCCTGCACAGCATTTAGAGCAATAACAAAAGTCCCAATGGAAATTTCAAATGATACAGGAAAAGTCTTTGACAAAAGACAGTATTCATTTATACAAAAAGCAAAGATATCAACAGACCCTACATTAATATGATCAAAACTGTCCAAAAGCAACAATAACAATTGCTTATTAAGGAAAAAACATTTTACAAGGACAAATAATGGAAACTATCCTAGGACAAATAGGGACAAAGCAAAAATGGCTCTGCCCGTAATATTGTTCATCATAGCCTTGAAATGCTAACTATAATAATGAGAAAACCAAATGAGGAGTCAAAACATTTTCAAGGATATGGGAAAACCATTTTTATTTGAAAATGACATGATTTTATATTAAACATCAAAGAAACAGAGATGATTAAATACTCTGGTAAAGCAGCAAGATACAATAACAGAAAAAAAATAATTGGCAAGATATTAGTAATAAGACAGTTGGCTCTGAAGTCAAGAAAGATTTTTTTCCCCAAGATGTTTGTTTAAGTTCTTTAGGACACTGGACAGGTCCCAACCTCTCAGCATCCCAAGCAACCCTTTAAAACTTAGTTACAGAAAAGGCGTCAACCTGAATGAGGAGACGGTCTCCTCACCTGGCAGTTACCTAAGGAAATTAAAGATTTGCTCTCTACCTTTCTTTTTTTATTATATTTATTTTTATTTTTGTAGAAATGATTTTTATACATTACTAAAATATTCTTGTGTAAAAGTAAACATAATACCCCCTCCCCCCAAAAAATATAGGCCCTCATGGGCAATAAAGTAAAGGAAAGAGAAAAAAAAAGTAAAATTAAAATTAAAAATAATAGGAGCAGATAGATTGTGCAGTGGATGGAGCACCGGTCCTGGAGTCAGGAGCACCCAAGCTCAAATCTGGCCCCAAAAACCCAACAATCACCCAGCTATGTGGCCCTGGACAAGCCACCCAACCCCATTTGCCCTGAACCCCCCTTAATAATAATAATAATAATAATAATAATAATAATAAATGTACTTCAGTCTGTGTTCCAACACCAAGGGCTCTGTTGTGGGTGGATCACATTCTTTATGATAAGTCCATCAACAAAAGCTACTCCCATATTTTTCCACTGTTGCCATTGCTAATCACAACTCCCTCCATTCATACTTCCCCACTACCATATACTATATTTTCTCTCTCCTTTCACTCTGATCCTCTTCTTAAATGTGCTGTAGGGTAACTGAGTGGTGCAGCAGACTGATCACCAGCCCTGGAGCCAAGAGGCCCAGCCCACATACCACCCTTAAGGCCCAGGAGCCACCCAGTCCTGTGGTCCTGGACCAAATCCCAGCCCCTTACAAGAAATAAAAAAAGAAAATGTGTTATATCTGACCACTGTCTCCCATGGTCCACCCTCTACTCCATCACTTACATCCCTCCCCTTCCCCTTGTCTGCCTTCTCTCCATTTTAATCTAGATGCCCATACCCCATTGAGTATATATGCTGTTTCCTCTCCTAGCCACCTCTGATGAGAGCAAAGGTTCTCTCATTCTCCCTCACCTTCCCCCCCTTCCATATCATTGCAATAGTTCACTGTAATAACAAAAAATCTTATTATATGAAATATCTTAAACTAATCCACCTCTCCTTTCTCTTAATCCCATTACATTTCCCTTTTAGCTATTGGCTCCATTTTTCCAATATATTATATCTTCAAATTCAGCTCTCTCCTGTGCTTCTCCTATAAAAGTGCCTTCTACCTGCTCTATTAAATGAGAAGGTTCATATGAGTATTATCAGTATCATTTTTCTATACAGGAATACATGTAGTTAAGTCCCTCATATTTTCCCCTTCTCCTCCAATCTCTATGCTTCACCTGAATCCTGTATTTGAAAATCAAAGTTACTGTTCAGCTCTGGCCATTTCAACATGAACATTTGAAATTCCCCTGATTCACTGGATGTCCATCTTTTTCCCTGGAAAAGGATGTTCAGTTTTGCTGGGTCCTTGATTCTCGGTTGCAATGCAAGCTCTTTTGCCTTCCAGAATATGATATTCCAAGCCCTTGATGTAGTTGCTGCTAAGTCCTGCATGATCCTGACTGCAGCTCCACAATATTTGAATTTTATCCTTCTGTCTGCTTGTAATAATTTCTCTTTGACTTGGGAGTTCTGGAACTCAGGTATAATATTTCTGGGGGATGGGGTTTTTTTTGGATCTCTTTGTCAGGGAGATCAGTGGATTCACTCAATTTCTATTTTACCCTCTGCTTCTACAATATCTGGGTAATTTTCCTGAAGAAATTCTTTAAAATTTATGTCAAGGTTGGGCGGCTAGGTGGCGCAGTGGACAGAGTACAGGCCCTGGAGTCAGGAATACCTGAGTTCAAATCCGGCCTCAGACACTTAACAATTACCTAGCTGTGTGGCCTTGGGCAAGCCACTTAACCCCACTGGCTTGAAAAAAAATCTTTAAAAAAGTGATGTCAAGGCTCTTTTTCTGATCATGACTTTCAGGTATCCCAATAATTTTTTTTAAATTTATATTTATTAAAGATATTATTTGAGTTTTACAATTCCCCCCCGAATCTTGAGTCCCTCCCCCCACCCCACCACAGAAAGCACTTTGTCAGTCTTTACTTTGTTTCCATGTTGTACCTTGATCCAAATTGGGTGTGGTGAGAGAGAAATCATATCCTTAAAGAAGAGAAGTCTAAGAGGTGGCAAGATCAGACAATAAGCTATCTGTTTTTTTCTAAATTAAAGGGAATAGTCCTTGCACTTTGTTCAAACTCCACAGCTCCTTATCTGGATACAGATAGCACTCTCCTTTGCAGACAGCCCAAAATTGTTCCCGATTGTTGCACTGATGGAATGAGCAAGTCCTTCAAGGTTGAACATCACTCCCATGTTGCTGTTAGGGTGTACAGTGTTTTACTGGTTCTTCTCATCTCACTCAGCATCAGCTCATGCAAATCCCTCCAGGCTTCCCTGAAATCCCATCCTTCCTGGTTTCTAATAGAACAATAGTGTTCCATGACATACATAGACTACAGTTTGCTAAGCCATTGCCCAATTGAAGGACATTTATTTGATTTCCAATTCTTTGCCACCACAAACAGGGCTGCTATAAATATTTTTGTACAAGTAATGTTTTTACCCTTTTTCCTCATCTCTTCAGGGTATAGACACAGTAGTGGTATTGCTGGGTCAAAGGGTATGCACATTTTTGTTGCCCTTTGGGCATAGTTCCAAATAGCTTTCCAGAAGGGTTGGATGAGTTCACAGCTCCACCAACAGTGTAATAGTGTACCACATTTCCCACAACCCTTCCAACAATGATCATTATCCTTCCTGGTCATATTGGCCAATGTGAGAGGTGTGAGGTGGTACCTCAGAGTAGCTTTAATTCGCATTTCTCTAATAATTAATGATTTAGAGCATTTTTTCATATGGCTATGGATTGCTTTGATCTCCTCATCTATAAATTACCTTTGCATATCCTTTGACCATTGGTCAATTGGGGAATGGCTTTTTGTTTTAAAAATATGACTCAGTTCTCTGTATATATTAGAAATGAGTCCTTTGTCAGAATCATTGTATTGTAAAAATTGTTTCCCAATTTACTACATTTTATCTGTGCAAAAGCTTTTTAATTTAATGTAATCAAAATCATCTAATTGGTTTTTGGTGATGTTCTCCAACTCTTCCTTAGTCATAAACTGCTCCCCTTTCCATAGATCTGACAGGTAGACTAGTCCTTGATCTTCTAATTTGCTGATAGTATTGTTTTTTATGTCTATGTCCTGTAACTATTTGGATCTTATCTTGGTAAAGGGTGTGAGGTGTTGGTCTAATCTAAGTTTCTTCCATACTAACTTCCAATTATCCCAGCAATTTTTATCAGAGGGAGTTTTTATCCCAATGGCCGGACTCTTTGGGTTTATCAAACAGCAGATTACTATAATCATCGCCAGCTTTTACACCTAGTCTGTTCCACTGCTCCACAGCTCTATTTCTTAGCCAATACCAAACAGTTGATGACTGATGCTTTATAATATTATTTTAGATCAGGTAGGGCTAAGCAACCTTCTTTTGCACTTTTTTTCATTAAGCTCCTCACAATTCTTGACTTTTTATTTCTCCATATGAATTTACTTACAATTTTTTCTAACTCATTAAAGTAATTTTTTGGAATTTGGATTGGTAGGCCACTAAACAGATAGTTTAGTTTTGGTAGAATTGTCATTTTTATTATATTAGCTCTACCTATCCATGAGCAGTTGATATTTGTCCAGTTATTTAAATCTGATTTAATTTGTGTGAGAAGTGTTTTATAATTGTTTTCAAAAAGATTCTGAGTCTGTCTTGGCAAATAGACTCCCAGATATTTTATATTGTCTGAGGTTACTTTGAATGGGATTTCTCTTTCTAGCTCTTCCTGCTGTATCTTGCTAGACATATAAAGAAAAGTTGAGGATTTATGAGGGTTTATTTTATAACCTGCAACTTTGCTAAAATTGCTTATTGTTTCCAGTAGTTTTTTGGATGATTTTTTGGAATTCTCTAGGTAGACCATCATGTCATCTGCGAAGAGTGAGAGTTTTGTCTCTTCCTTCCCAATTCTAAGTCCTTCAATTTCTTTTTTCTTCTCTAATTGCTGATGCTAACATTTCTAATACAATATTGAATAGTAGTGGTGATAATGGGCACCCTTGTTTCACCCCTGATCTTATTGGGAATGCCTCTAGCCTCTCCCCATTGAATATAATGCTTGTTGATGGTTTCAAATAGATACTGCTAATTATTTTAAGGAACAGTCCATTTATTCCTATACTCTCTAGTGTTTTTAATAGGAACGGATGCTGTATTTTGTCAAAAGCTTTTTCAGTATCTATTGATATGATCATATGATTTCTGATAGGTTTGTTGTTGATATAATTGAGTATACTAACAGTTTTCCTAATATTGAACCAACCCTGCATTCCTGGAATAAATCCTACTTGATCATAATGTATTATCCTAGTGATGACTTGTTGTAATAATTTTGCTAAGATTTTATTTAGGATTTTTGCATCTATACTCATCAGGGAGATAGGTCTATAATTTTCTTTCTCTGTTTTAACTCTTCCTGGTTTAGGTAACAGTACCATATTAGTTTCATAGAAAGAGTTAGGCAGAGTTCCATCTTTCCCTATTTTTCCAAAGAGTTTATACAGGATTGGAATCAATTGCTCCTTAAATGTTTGGTAGAATTCACTTGTGAATCCATCAGGCCCTGGAGATTTTTTTAAGGATTTCAATAATGGCTTGTTGAATTTCTTTTTCTGAGATAAGGCTGTTTAGGTATTTAATATCTTCTTCATTTAACCTGGGCAACTTATATTTTTGTAAATATTCATCCATTTTACTCAAATTATCAAATTAATTGGCATTGAGTTGGGCAAATAATTTCAAATTATTACTTTAATTTCTTCCTTATTGGTGGTGAGTTCAACTTTTTCAATTATTATACTAGCAATTTGTTTTTCTTCTTTCTTTTTTAAATTCAAATTGACCAAAGGTTTATCAATTTTAGTGGTTTTTTCATAATACCAAATTTGGTTTTATTTATTAATTCAATAGTTTTTTTGCTTGCGATTTTATTAATTTCTACTTTAATTTTTAGAATTTCTAATTTGGTATTTAATTGGGGATTTTTGATTTGTTCTTTCTCTAATTTTTTTAGTTGCATGTTTAGTTCATTGATTTCCTCTTTCTCCAATTTATTCATGTAAGCATTTAGAGCTATAATATATCCCCTGAGAGTTGCTTTGAATGAATCCCATAGGTTTTGTTATGTTGTTTCATTATCATTATCTAGGATAAAATCGTTGATTCTTTCTATAATTCATTTTTTGGTCCACTCATTTATTAAAATGAGGTTATTCAGTTTCCAATTTGTTCTGGGTCTATATCTCCTTGGCCCAGTACTACATATGACTTTTATTGCATTGTGATCTGAGAAAGATGTATTCATTATTTCTGCCTTTCTGCAGTTGATCATTAGGTTTTTATGTCCTAGTACATGGTCAATTTTTGTATAAGTTCCATGTACTGCAGAGAAAAAGGTATATTCCTTTCTATCCCCATTCAGTTTCCTTCATAATTCTACCATATCTAATTTTTCCAACAATCTATTTACCTCCTTAACTTCTTTCTTGTTTATTTTATGATTCGATTTATCTAGATCTGATAGTGGGAGGTTGAGGTCTCCTCCTAGTAGAGTTTTGCTGTCTATGTCTTCCTGTCATTCCTTCAGCTTCTCCTCTAAGAATGTGGGTGCTGTCCCATTGGGTGCATATATATTCAATATTGAAATGACTTTATTGTCTATGGTACCTTTTAGGAGGATAAAGTTTCCTTCCTTATCTCTTTTAAAGCTATCTATTTTTGCTGCTGCTTTGTCTGAGATAAGGATTGCTACCCCTGATTTTTTTACTTCAGCTGAAGTAAAATATATTTTGCTCCAACCTTTTACCTTTACTCTATATGTATCTCTCTGCTTCAAATGAGTGTCTTGTAAGCAGCATATTGTAGGACTCTGGTTTTTAATCCACTCTGCTATTTGCTTACATTTTAATGGTGAGTTCATCCCATTCATATTCAAGGTTATGATTACTAATTCTTTATTGCCCTCTGTGCTGTCTTCCCTCTGTTTGTATCCCCCCCCTTTATCCATATTCCCCAGTATTTTGTTTCTGAATACCACCCCCTTCAGGATGTTTGCCCTCCTATATCACACCCTCCTCTTTCTTTCCCCTTTACCTTTTTCCCTTTTCCCTTCCCTCCTTTTGTTATTTCCCCCTTTTCTCCCACTCCCCTTCCCTTTCTCCATTCCCCCTCCCCTTTTCCCCTGTTAATACTTGAAAGGTTAGATGTTTTATAAGTTAACTGAGTATGTGTAGGTTGACTTTAAGCCAAGTCTGATAAGAAGATTCAGGTGTTTCTCCTCTGCTCCCTTCTTCCCCTCTATTACCATAGGTTTTTTGTACCTCTTAGTGTAATGAGATTTACCCCATTCAATCCCCTCCCTCTTCCAGTCTCTTTCCTGTCCCCCTTTTAAGGAGGTAGTGTTATTTTAGATCATTCTAACTCATAGAAAATTCTGAGTGTCTGTCTCTTCTAGTTCAGTATATTCTATTGAATAGAGTCAAAATTCATGAGAGTTGTTAGAGTCTTTCTCCTAAGTGGGGTTAAAGCCAGTTACATTCCATTAGATAGCAGTCTCATGGATAGGTCAATAATGTCCATCCTTTCTGGCTAGGTGTATTCTCTCTGTTAGAGTTACAATTCTCAACATTTATGAGAATCTTTTTTCCCCCCATGCAGGTATATAGCCAGTTTCAACTTACTGGATTGGATTTTTTTTCCCTTTTACCACCCCAACCCCCTTTTTTTACCTTTTGATGTGTCTATTGAACCTCCTGTTTGATGTCCAAATTTTCTGTTTAGCTCTGGTCTTTTCATCAGAAATTTTTGGATTTTTTCCATTTCATTAAATGTCCATCTTTTTCCATGGAAGTTAAGGCTCAGCTTTGCAGGAAAGTAGATTCTTGGCTGCATTCCAAGATCCCTTGCTCTTCGAAATATTTTGTTCCAGGCCCCTAGATCCCTTAATGTTGATGCAGCCAGGTCCTGCGTGATCATTACAGTGGCTCCTTGATATTTAAATTGTTTCTTTCTGGCTGCTTGCAGGATTTTCTCTTTTATCTGACAGTTCTGGAGTTTGGCCACAACATTCCTTGGTGTTTTCATTTTAGGATCTTTTCCTGGTGGGGATCGATGTAGTCTTTCAACAACTACTTTTCCCTCAGATTCCAAGATATCAGGACAGTTTTCCATCACTAGATCCTGTAATATTAAGTCCAGGCTTTTTTTCTCTTCAATGTTTTCAGGAAGTCCTATCATTTTCAGGTTGCCCCTCCTTGATCTATTCTTGAGGTCAGTGGTTTTGTTGATGAGGCATTTTACATTTGCTTCTATTCTTTCTATTTTTTGATTTTGTTTAACTGACTCTTGCTGTCTCATGGAGTCATTAGTTTCTGTAGACTCCATTCTTTTTTGGGGAGAGGAGTTTTCTTCATTAACCTTTTGCAGCTCCTTTTCCAATTGGTCAATTCTACTTTTGAAAGAGCTTTCCATTTGACCAATTGAGGTTTTGAGAGAATTGATTTCTTTTTGTATTTGCTCATTTGAGGATCTGAGAGAATTATTCTCATTTTGTATTGGTCCAATTGATGCTGTGAGAGATTTATTCTCTTGTTGTAATTGTCCAATTGTACTTTCTAAGGTTTTGTTTTCTTGTTGCAAGGTATTAATTATCTCTCCCAAATTTTTAAGCTCCTTCCTTATTTCTTCAAGGAAGTCTTTCTGTGCTGGAGACCAGATTGTATTCTCCTCAGAGGTTCCAGGTCTCTCTGAGTTAGGGTCTTTCCCTTCCAAGAGTTTTTATATGGATCCACCTTTCTGCTGACCCTTCTTCATTGTGCTAAGACCTGAGTTGGGGAGGGGATGGTTCACAGGGGCTTGGGATTACTAAAGGCTTTACTCACTGAGTGCAGTTTCTCTGGCTGGCTATTAGGAGGTGTTGGTTTCTTTCTCTGGAGTGTCTGTGACCTTGACTGAGGCCTTCTCCCTTTGCTTGAAGGGAGGGGTTGGAGCTGTTGAATTCTTTTGCCTTCAATCAATGGTGGGCTTCACCCTGGCCTGAGATCATTCCTCAGCTGGGCTGGTTCTTCTGCTCACACACCTGGGCCTGAGGCAGAAGTAGTTTGCATATGTTTGCTGTGGGAGGAGTCTGAGATGTAATAGGACCAGAGATGCCCAGGATGGTGTCCACAGCTCTCCTGCACCAGAACTCTCCCTGCAGCCCTGTCTGAAAGCTCCCAGGGGACAGCACCAACACCAGCATCTCTGCTCCCTAGTTATATTCAAGCCCCTGTAGTCCAGCCCCACCGCTGATACAGCAGGTCTGGCTCTCTGGCCATCAGAAGCCCAGTTCCAATTCAGCTGCTAATCTTGCTGATTGGGGCTGATCCTCCCTCTGAGCCCAGACTCACTCATCGGAATTCGGCCAAAGCTGCTGCCTGAGACAAATCCTGAGGTAGATGTTCTTTCTCCTAGCTTTTCTTTCTGGGTTTTGTGGGTCAGATTTCTTTTAAGAGGTTTGTTTCATGTCATAGATGGGGAAGAGATCAGGAGACTTTAGAACTGTGCATGTGGGGGTGGCTAGGTGGTGTAGTGGATAAAGCACCGGCCTTGGAGTCAGGAGTACCTGGGTTCAAATCCGGTCTCAGACACTTAATAATTACCTAGCTGTGTGGCCTTGGGCAAGCCACTGAACCCCATTTGCCTTGCACAAACCTAAAAATAAAAAATTGTGCATGTCTTTTCTCTGCCATCTTGGCCAGAAGTCATCCCAATAATTTTTACATTATCTTTCCTGAATCTGTTTTCCAGATCAGTTGTTTTTTCAATGAGATGTTTCACATTTTCTTCTAATTTTTCATTCTTTTGGTTTTGAAGTATTGTGTCTTGACTTCTCATAAAGTCAGCAGCTTCTGTTAATTCCATTCTACATCTGAAGGATTTGTTTTCCTCAGAGAGCTTTCTTATCTCTTTTTCTATCTTGCCATTTATGCTTTTTAAAGCATTCTTCTCCTCAATAACTTTTTTAACTGTTTTATCCAATTGATCTATGCTGGTTTTTAACATGTTATTTTCTTCAGCATTTATTTTTGGATCTTTTTGACTAAGCTGCTGACTTCTTTTTCATGTTTTTCCTGCATCTCTCTCATTTCCTTTCCCTTTTTTTATCTCCCTTCTCAAAATATTTTTTGAGCTCTGTCATAGCCTGAGCCTAATTTCTATTTTTTTTTGTAGTCTTTAGATGCAGGAGTTTGTACTTCCTCATCTTCAGATTGAGTATTTTGATCCTTCTTGGGATCATAGATAATGTACTTCTCAATTGTGTTCCTTCTTTTTCTGTTTACTCATTTCCCCAGCTTGTGCCTGGTTTGGGGGTGCTTCCTGAGCTTTTCAGTATTATTGGGACACCCCCCTCCCCCCACAGGTATCTCAGTGTATGAAGTTTTGTCTTCCCTCCTGGTTTGTGAATGACCAGAAGCACACCCCTCTACCATGGGGCTGAGGTGAGGTGATACTGCTGTTCTATGGAAGGCCTAGACTGTAATCAGGATCTGAATGTGGTCAGAGCCCCAGAGCTCTGTTCCAGGTACAGAGGAAAGATCTGGGAAGTCTCTCCACTCTCCTACCTTTGGTAGGCTGTACACTCAAGGCTCAGTTGCCTGCTGGTTCCTGCTTACTGGTTCTGCCTATTTCCATTTCCTGGATCTGGGCTGCAGGGCCATGCTGCTCGCTGAGTGCCCTGAGGTCTGGGCTACATGAGCTCATTCTGACAGAGCCTCCCCCATCTTCCAAATTGTCCCTGGTGCTCCCTGGGGTCTAGGTGAGGAAACTGCCCCGCTGCTGTGAGCTATGGCTTCCATGTACCCTGGTATATGAATGTTATGGAATGCTATTTTTCTGTAAGAAACCATGGGTGGTCAGACTCTAGAAAAGCATGGAATGATCTGATGCTAAGTGAAGGGAGCAGAGCCAGGAGAACAATGTACACTTGAACAAAAACATTGTGAAATGATCAGTCTTCATGGATTCAGCTCTTCTCAGCAGTCCAGAGAGCTAGGATAATCCTACTAGACCAGCTATGGATAATGCTATTCCCATACAGAGGAAGAGAAACAAAACAAAACAAAAACCAACAACCAAAAAACTTCAGAATCTGACGAATACTACATTCATATTTTTTTATTGCTTTTTGCAAGGCAAATGGGGTTAAGTGGCTTGCCCAAGTTCACACAGCTAGGTAGTTATTAAGTGTCTGAGGCCAGATTTGAACTCAGGTAGTCCTGACTCCAGGGCCAGTGTTCTATGCCCTGTGTCACCTAGCCACCCCTTCATTCACTTTTTTTAAAAAAAATTCTCTCATGTATTTATTTCCCTTATTCCTAATTCCTCATGTTTAAAGTAACTAATTTGTAAACATGTTTAATACAAATGTGTATGTACAATAAAAACTTGATTGTTTGCCACTAAGGAGGGGGGAGAGGGTTGGGAAGGGAGAGTGGAAGGAAATTTTGTAACTTAAAATATACATATGCATATAGATGAATATTGAAAAAGTTTCATGACATGAATTTGGAAAAATAATACATCAATTAAAAAGAAATTTCTAAAAATGTCTAAATAGGAGATAGTAAAAATCCAGTTATTTTTACTGGTATATGGAATTCTCTGGTGAGAAAAGTCCCTAACTAATGCAACTCAGAAACTCAGAACCTTGGAAAGTTTTCCAAAACGCTGAGAGTTTAGGTGACTTGCCTAGAATTATATGAGCCAATGAAGGTAAATCAGATCTTACTAGCTCAGAGAACAACTTTTTTTTTCACTATTCTAAACTGCCTCAAGTCCTGATACCCTTTATCAAAATAAAGATTGAAGCCACTGGATACCTTATACTCATAGTTGGACCATTCCATTATAGCAAAAATGAATTTGCTTCTTCAAGGTCTAGATTTAGTTTATGCTTATCAATTTGCCAGAATTCTAAAAAATCAGAAAATTAAATTTAGAAAATGAGTGCCTTATTGAAAGGCACAGAGAGGTAGATATTCCAGAAAATGATTAAGATATAAAAAAGAAAAACCATCCATAAAAACTTATAAAAAAATCATCAATACAGAGAATTCAGATGGAATTTGAGGGCTTCAATACAAAAATATTTAATTAGAAAAATCCCAGAATTTCATGGGAGACAAAAACCCAAGTAGAAGCCAGCAATAAATTCCATGGCCTTAGGGATTTATACAAAATTGAACAAAGTATAGCTAATGATGGGAATGACTTAAAAATATTAATACAAAGAAACAAATTTAGTTCTGGGAAGCACTGAGACTTGGTGGAATGGGATAGATAACTAGAAAATGAAAGTTATGCCTTAAATAAAGCCAACAGCATAGATAAAGAGGTAAAGTACTATTTATCAATTAGACCTATTCATATGTGGAAAATTTATGTCAGAGGAAGGAAGCAGGGGAGAGGCCATTTGGGTGAATATCAACAGAGAAAAATCTAAAGAGATATTTTAATTCTCATATATTATAAATAAGAATTCATATCTGATTTGATGATGCCATGATAGAGTACTTCAATTAGCAAGAAATCTGCCAGAGTGTCTTGTTTGATGATTTTTTAAAAACAGATAAGTCAAAATCAGAAACAAATAAACTCAATGAGTCATCATTAAATAAACCCAAGGACAAAAACTACAAATTATTCCTAATAAGAAAAATTTGAATTAAAGCAATGCTCAAGTTTTATCTTATTCTAAACAAATTGACAAAATTGAGAAAATATGATGGCATTATCGGGTTGAAGGACTTGCAAGGACACTAATACATTGTTATTGGAGTAAAAGAATTTGGGATTTAGAAAAAATTAATACACTGATTAAGTCCCCTTGTATATCAAAATATTTATAGTCGCATTTTTATGGTAGAAAATAATTGAAAACAAAACAGTTGCCCCTCAATCATGGACTGTAATCAGGGTTTTATGTCTCCAATTGAGACCACCAAGTAGTATAAAGTACTCTGCTCCTAAACACAAAATTCATATTCTTTCTCTCTCTCTCTTTCTCTCTCTCCCTCTATCCCCATTCTCCTAATCCAGGTCTTTTCTCTGACAGAGGGTGAGAACTGCCTACAGATGGATTTATCAAACATTTAAAGAATTACAAATTTCAATTCTTTATAAATAATTCTATAAAAATACATGGAGTCCTACCAAATACCTTTGACACCAATATGTTCCCAAAACTTTAACCAGGAAGAGCCAAAACAGACAAATGAAAATAATAGCCCAAAGAGCCTAATGAATACTGATGCAGAAATTGTAATAAAATTTGGAAAAGAAATTATAATAAGTTATCACGAGGATAATACACTATGATCAGGTAAGTTTTATAACAGGTATGCAGGTGTAGTTGAATATTAGGGAAGCAATTAGCTTAATTGGCTATATCAATAAGAAAATTGCAAATATCATATGATTGCTCAATACGTACTGAAAAAGCCTTTGACAAAATATAGCACCTACTCTTGTTAAAATCACTAGAGAATATTGGAATGGAATTTTCCTTAAAATAATAAGCAGTCTCTATCTAAAACCATCAACAAGTATTGTACACAATGGGGATAAACTTGAGGCAACCCCAGTAAGATCAGGAATGAAACAAGAAAATCCATTATCACCACTATTATTCAATATTGTATTAACAATGTTGGCTTTAGCAATAAGAGGAGAAAAAGAAATTGAAGGAATTGGAATAGGCAATGAGGAAAAAAAAATTTGCAATCTTTATAGATAATATAATGATATCCCTAGAGGACTGTAGAAAATCAACTTAAAAAACACCTGAAACAATTAGCAACTTTAGTGAAGTTGCCCAATTATAAAATAAACCCACATAAATCACGGGCATTTCTATATATTACCAACAAAGTCCTACAGTAAAAGTCAGAAGAGAAATTCCATTTAATGCAATTGTAGACAACATAAAATACATGGGAATCTACCTTCCAAGGCAAATCCAGAAACTATATAAACACAATTACAAAACACTATTCATGAATAAAGTCATACCTAAACAATTGAAAAAATGTCAACTACTCATGGTTAGACTGAGCTAATAACAAAATTCATGTGGAGAAACAAAAGATTAAGAATAACAGGGGAGTTGATGAAAAAAAATACTAAGGATGGTAGCTTAGCTTTACCAGATCTAAAACTATACTCTAAAGAGACAATCATCAAAACTGTCCGCTACTGTCTAAGAAATAGAAAAGTAGATCAGTGGAGTAGATTAGGTACAAAAGAAACAGTAGTAAATGACTATAGTAATTTATTGTTGATTATCTCAGAGACAGCTTCTGGCATAAAACTGTTGGGGAAACAGGAAAATAGTATGGCAAAAAATAGGCAGAGACATACATATACCACATACCCTATAGCAAGATAAATTTTAAATAGATACAGGACGTAGACATAAAAGATGATATCAAAAGTCAGTTTGGAGAACAAAGAAAAGTCTATTGTGCAGATATATGTAGAGGGGAGCAGTTTATGACCAAATGAGATAAAAAAAATTATAAAATGTAAAATGGATAATTTTGATTACATCAAATTTAAAAGCCTTTGCACAAACAAAAACAATACAACCAAGATTTGAAGCAATGCAAAAAGAAATGGGGAACAAGTTTCACAACCAGTTTTTCTGATAAAGGACTTATTTCTAAAATATGTAAGAAAACTGAATCAAATTTATGAGAATACAAGTCATTCTCCAATTGATAATGAGTCAAGGGATTTGATCAGGCAGTTTTTGGATGAAGAAATTAAAACTGTGTTTAGTAATATTAAAAATGTTCCAAATCATAATTGTTTAGCTAAATGAAAGCTAAAACAGCTCTGATGTATAACCACACATATAGCAGATTGATTTAAATGATAAAAAAGGAAGAAATATGCCCAAAAGTCATACCCCTGGATTCAGCAACATCACTACTAGATCTATATCCCAAAGAGCATAAAAAAGGGGAAAAGACCCACATGCACAAAAATATTTGTAGCAGTTCTTTTTGTAGTGGCAATGAAATGGAAATTGATTGAATGTTCATTAATTGAAAAATTCCTAAATAAGCTGTGGTATATGAATGTTATAAAGTACTATTGTTCTATAAGAAATCATAAGTGTCCTGGTTTTAAAAAAAAACATAGATGTGCATGAACTAATGCTGAGTGGAGTGAGCAGAACCAGGAGAGCATTATACAAATTAATAACAGCGTTGTGATAAGATCAACTATGATAGCCATAGTTCCTCCCAAGAGTTCAGTGATCAAGGATAATCCTGAGAGACGTATTATGGAAAATGCCATCATATCCAGAGAAAAAACTGTGGATTCTGAATGTAGAACAAAGAATTCTAAGTTCACTTTTTAAAAATGTTTTAAAATATTTTTTCTTTCTTTCTCATGTTTTCTCCCCCTTAGTTCTACTACTTCTTTTACAACATGACTAACAGAAACTCGATTTTATAAGTACAATCTCTATTAGATTGTTTCCAGCCATGGGGAGGGGGATGGGAAGGGAGGAAAGATAGGAAAATGTGGAACTCAAAATCTTACAAAAAACTGGAAAACAAATTAAGCAAATAAACAATCAAATAAATAAATGGATAAAGAAAAGGTAAGAAAATAAATAAGATGGAAACACCCCCCCAACAACTTCTACTTAGACTACTGACCATTTTGTTAGCCAAGGTATCACAAGCTGGAGAAGACATTATCACTTGGCAAGACCACAGGAAGGACCTTAGCCACTCATCCAACCTCTTTTCCACCCAAATCCTTGTTATTTATACTGAATGATGGATCTCAAAAAGTTAACCACTCTCTCTTTCTCTCTCTCTCTCTCCCAATCTCCTTTGTTTGAGAGCACAGAGCAACTTATGAGAGAATCAAAATACTGAATTGAAAATTAGGGATAAAACTAAGTTGATGGAGGCACCAAATGCCCTGTCCCTTCCCTTCCACCATTCTCACTAGGAAGAGTACTGCTTTTTATAATGGGAAGAAATCTGACAGGAATAGAAACTGGTAATTAATTAAATAAATCTTGGACTCCTCAAAGGAACCCAAGTGTTTTATTTCTTTTCTTCAACCATGAAGACTATTAATTAAGCCAAACAAACAACAAGGCATCCAAACAGTAACCTGGCAACAGCTGAAATCAGTCTTTATTTTCTCAAGAGAGAGGGAATGTGGATAGCGGTAGAACTCTAGCTCCAGAATCAGGATTGGGTTCTAGTCAAACTTCTGGTTGACTAGACATATTGTCAGTGTGGTTCTGGGCACATGACATAACTTAGTGTCCTGGAAAATTTTCTAAGGTAATATTATCTTGACCCTCTGTAACGCTTCCAACTGCAGGTGAACCAGATTAGTATGTAACTGGGAAAGATTCAACATAATAAATAAAAGTAGAGTGAAATAGTTACAAGTCAATATTTAGCCCAGAGGGACTCTTATGTATAGAATAGTGTTAGATGTTTAATTTGCTTATTTCTTTTTTAAAATTTTTTTATTTATAGAAATGGGGTTAAGTGCACAATGTCATATAGCTAGGTAATTAATAAGTGTCTGAGGTCAGATTTGAGCTCAGGTCCTCCTGACTCTAAGACCAGTGCACTATCTACTGTGCCACCTAGCTCCCCTGTTTAATTTGGCTTTAACCCACTGTTCTAAGATTATCACTTGCAGAACAGTAACCAGTCTACCATAGAAGTTTCCTCCCCAAGATATTCCCTTTTCCAAAGAAATCACAAGCCTGTATTGAAAAACAAAATTCCTCTTCAACTATATACTAAAATGAAACAAAACCAGAAAATCAGAATGTTTTCAGATTTTTATTAAGTTGGAATTCTTAGCAAGTCTCCTTTTGGTCTTCTTTCCTTCCATCTCTATTCCTGGATTATAAAAATGGGTTTCTCTTGTAGATGAAATAGAAACTCTCCAGTTTTATCTTTATGAATCATAAAGAAAATAACATTTTGAAGACAGAGAGCAAGAGAAACACAAAAAAGAATGGGAGAAATTTTGAGACAGGCTCAGGAAGGGTTATGATAGAGAAACTCAAAAAGGAAATGCTCCATATGTGAATCACTGGAATAAATGTTCGGAGCATAAAGTTCCCACCAACTTGCCTTTTTATCTCACCTTGTTATATTCTTGTGTCTGTCTTCTAAATGCATCCCTGGGACATTTAAAAGCTGACTCTGGCAAGATCACGGAAATACTTAAACTTCTCATATAAGATGGATGAAATACATCATTACCATTGTAGACTATTAGAAGAGACCTTAGAGACAGCCCCCTCACTATATAGAAGGGGGAAATTGAGGTCCAGGAAGTTTATTAAAAGTTTTGAGAGCACTTTCAGAGCGAGCTATGATCTCTGTTTCTGGAATATAAGAAGCTTCTTAACAGTAGACAGAACTCTGAACTTGGAGTCAAGGAGACCTAATTTTAAATAAAGTCTTAGATACTTACTAGACCCTAGGCAAGTCACTAAAATTCTATTTGCCTTAGTTTCCTCAACTGTTAAATGGAGATAATAATAATACCCATGTCCCAGGGTTGCTGTGAGGACCAAATGAGATATTTGTGCAGCACTATGTATTTGTAGCACTCTACAAATGCTTGTTTCTTTTCCCCTTTTCTCTGTCTTTCCCTTTTTCTTGTTTCTTCTGCAACTGGCTTGAAATCTGAATTAGTTTATTCCTAGACAAAATATCCTGCCAATCATCAGCTACACTAAAGACCTGATCTTCTCACAATTAGGCTTCTAAACTTCTAACCCTTTGGGAAAACAACATCCTGAACCTCTGTGCCAACACTGCCATCATCATCACCAAATTCTCATCACTGTTCTAGGCATTTTTCAAGGCTAGAACGTGAAAGTTCTGGAGAAACTGGAACCTGTAGACTAAAAAGAAAAGGAACCTTCTGATTGAGAATGATTTAAGTGCTTCAGGGAACATCCAGGTGTGGAATTTCTTTCTATCCTTGCTGGTTGGTACCTCCTCTGCAACTTCTAGAGTAGCCTTCAGCACCAAGAGGTTAAGTGAACACTTGCCCAGAGTTACATGGCCAGCATGTACCAAAAGCAAGACTTGAACTCAGGTGTTTTTGACTTTGAGGGTAGTTTTCGTCATATTGCTTTTTACTATTAAATGTCGCATGTATATATATATATATATATATATATTATATATATATATATATATATATATACATATATATATATATACAAACTAGAGATGACTCTTTAATTCTTGAGACTTTAGTATTGTGATTCTGAAGGGAGCTTTTTATATATCTATCAAGTTAGAAAATTGTATTAGCTCTTCCTAATATGAACTCTGATATAAATAACAAATGAAATTCATGTGTGAAGAGATCTGATACCTAATCTTTCTGTGTTAGATGCTCCTAATGCCTCTGCCCTAGAATTCAAAGAAGTCACAGGATAAATTAAAAAGAATCAGGGTAGGTTGCTAAAAAGTGGGAAAAAATCCTTATCTTTCTTAATGTGAGAAACTAAGCCAGGCACCTTCTTGCTTCTTTCAAATTATAAGGTATCATTAAATCTCTATGAAATAGCACTCTTGTCTCCAAACTTGAGTATGTCTTCCCTTTCCTTAAGCTTTGAGACTGTGAGAGAAACTAAAGAGAGAGGGACAGATACAGATCAGTAAAATAGAAAAAGAGAGAGGGGAAAAGTAAAAGAGGAGAGAGAAAAGGAAAATACATACAGAAGATAAAAACAGAGGTTGCGGACCAAGAAAGGAGAAAATGTAAGAAGAGAAGCTAGAGGAGATTCCAGGAAAATTCTCCATTGTGGTCAGGGAAAGGAAGAAGCATAGAACCAAAGACTTAGAGCCAGAAAGGAGCTTTTGACATCTTATACGATATCATTTTTTTTTAGCACATGAGGAATCTGAGTCCCAGTTAGGTTGTGTCTTTCTCCAAAATCATGCAGTAGGTAGGAGTTCTTGAATTTGAGCCCAGGTCATAGGATCACAGATCTAGAACTGAAAGGGACCTCAAGGTCACTTGGTCCAATGTCTTTATTTTTCACAAATGAGGAAATTGAAGTCCAGACAGATGAAGTGACTTGTCCAGAGAAGATACCAATGCAGTTTTTTTCCTGATTATAAACCCAGTGCTCTAGCTATCCCCCATCTCTGACTCTTTGTCCAGCAATCAGGATTAACCCCACACAAAACCATGGAGACACAGGCAGTTCTCAACACTCTCGCATCTTCACTTTCATTTCCTAACCACCATCTCTTCTTGGTGAACAGTTTTACTTATGTTTTTCCTCATATACACACACTATATTATGTGAAATAAATATGAGAGATAAAGTTAACTCAGATATAATATACTTCTTCACATAATATATGGAACATAAATATTAGTATGCATGTATACATTTGTTCAATTGTTTTCAGTCACATCAGATTCTTCATGACCCCTTTTGGGATTTTCTTGGCAAAATATTGAAGTGCCTTACCACTGCCTTCTCCAGTTCATTTTTATAGATTCGAAAAATGAGGTAACTAGGGTTAAGTGACTTGTCTAGGATCACAAAACCTGTATCTGAAGCTAAATTTGAACTCACAAAGGTAAGTTGTCCTGACTCCAGACTCAACCCTTTATCCACTTAGCCACCAAGCTTAGATATGTGTGTTTATGTCTACAATCACCCACCCGCACTCATATGTATGTATGTATGTATGTATGTATGTATGTGTATGTATGTGTAGAAGAAAGGGTCCTAGCTTTTCTCCATTATGTTACTGACATTTATGTTACACATATTATCTATAACAAAACATAACCGAGAAGCAACCTCTCCTAGCTTTTCCTGAAAATATGTACATGTGGATATTTATACAATATATAAAATTGTTTTTATATGATATATGAAATTGTTCCCCCAAGAAGACTCATGGAGAATATCTACTCAATCATACATATATACATGTGTGTATGTATATATGAATATATAGAAACATATATGTGTAAATGTGAATCTATAACATGTATTTGTGTATACACATATATACTTTGATGATATTATTAATGAAAATCTGATAAGTATCTGGTATTCATAAATGATAGTCTAGAAGTAGGCAACATTTCCACATATTTTACAGTGACCTTGTAGAGAATACAAAAATTCCCACTATAAATATGCTTTATTGCCAATAGAAGAACATGTGTTTCTGTGTGTGTCTGTGTCTGTGTATGTGTTTTATAGGAAAATGTTTTATTAAAATCTTTCTTGCCCCAAAATGTCTCACTTGTGCATGCTAAAATTATGCAACATTCCTTGAAATATGTGTCAACAAAGGCTTTTATAACTCTCCAGTTAAATAAAATGGCCAGTGTTGGTTTCAGAGGACAGATGATAAAATTTACCTTTTTCCTTCTGGAATAGGGTAGTGAAGACTGGGAGTTCTGGAAGTTATCTATATTGATGGATACTCTTGTCAGCTAAGTTACTTTTGCCAACTAGTTTTTCTTTGTTATTGGGGAAGATTCTACAAGAATAAGGAAAGTACTGTAGTGAAACAAAAAAAGTCATCAATAAATCTTTTTTATGCAATAGGGGAACCAGGGAGAAAGTCTTTGAACTTAGCATGTGAAGAAAAATGGAAGCCAGTGGGAAATAACAGGGGCAATGGGAACCAAGATGCACCATCTGCTTGAAAACTTTCCATTATATTGCCAAATATCAAGTCAGAACATTCTATAACAAATAGCTCTAATTTTCAAAAATTTCTTCCTTTACTTTGAGCAAATAGAGACAATATGTAATGCCCATTCATCATAATAATTATGCTCTTGGAATATCTAATGCACTTTTTTTGTATTGTAACCCTTCAAATATTTTGAGACAACAATTTCATACACAGACATACACATGTCTCTGCCATTCCTAATCTATGCTAAACATCCATTTTGCTTCAAACATTCATTATATGATATAACTTTCAGATTCCTCTCAGTCTTGGACACCATCTGTATGCAGTTAGGTTTGTAAGAGATTTAATTTTCATTTTATTTTATTTCATAGAAGTGATGGATAAAAACAAATCTGTATAATATTTTTAGAGGCTTTCCTGATGGTGATCTTTTGTCAGTCAACATTCTTTTGGTATCAATTAAAAGAGCTAAGAATCTGCACAACTGTATTTCTAACAATGGTGATATTACCAGGAAATATATGCCCCACTTCTCCCCTTAGTGAACAGTTTTCCCCAAGTTCTATTCTCACTCCTTATAGGCAGCATGGAGTGATAGAAGGGAACATCAATTAGTCTGGGAGTCAGAGGACCTGGCTTATAATGCTGATAGCCATGTACAATTTTGCAAATCACTTTACCTTTATTAACAACTCAAATTCGTTCTTTGAAAAATAGACACTATTATCCCTGTCTCTCAGGGTTAGTGGGAAACTGCTGCTTCAATTTTAAAAAGAGGTCAATCCCTTGGAAACTGCTGATTGGTCCCTACTTCTTCACTGATAATTGAGATCTCACTAAACAGTTATCTGGACCAAAATCAAAAGGGCAGCCAAGCTAGGTTTCAGGGAGAGAGGACCTCCATAATGTATGGATGGATCAAAGTTCAGCTTTCTCCTGATGACAAGGCAGAACATGTTTGACACCAATTAGCCATGTTGCTTCAAGGGCAACATTCCCTAAATGAAGCAGTATGATATGGCATGGTGTTTCAAATATTGAAGATGTCTTTTTTGCTAATCAGAGCCACCAAGAGGAGGTCAAGGGCAACATGCTATAGAGAAGGTGCCAAACGGAAAGGGTACTTTGTTAGTCAAATTCATTCACTAAAATAGCCTAAGAATGAACAGGATGTCCTGGAAGTTAGAATATTGATCTGACAGTTTGTATAACCTTTCAATGGAATTTCAAAGACTGAAAGAGCAGCTCACAAAGATCTTTTCCTCCCCCTCTAAACAGACTAAGCAAAACCTGGTTCTCCATCCATTCTAAAAACTTGTGCCAGACTAGAGGTTTCTTTCTTCTCTCTCTTCCCATGTACTTCCTATTTTTTCCCTCTCCATGGCTCCCTCTTTCTTCCCCTCCTTTGCTCACAATGGCCTTTTCTGTTCCTGGATTTCAGTGGCTGCAGACTTAGTTTCACTTGCTCTGGGAAGATCATCCACAATCCATGCTCTGCAAGGTCAAAGACCTCTTCAGGTTTTGTTTCATCTGCAGAGAAGCCTAAAGTTTGTCATAGCAGGACCAGCAGCCTCTGGACAATGTGCCTAGCTTTGAAATGCTGGTGAAACAAAATACAATACTTGTATACACATGATTGAAGCACTGTATCTCAATCCCTTGGATGTGTGTTAAAAAAATAAAACATACATACCCTCAAGATAAGAATTCATAGGCTTTTCATCTAAGAAAATTTGGACATATTTTAATAATGCAAAACTAGTATTTTCCCCAAATAATCCATGTTTATTTTAGTTGACAAAATATTAAAATAGCCCATTTTCCACAAGGCGATTGATATCATTTTTTGGAATTGAAACTATGGGGAAAGATTTTATTTCTAATCATCAAGCAAGCCTGGGGGTTTTAGAAGATTGGCTTATTCTAACTGGGAATTTAAAGATATAGCAATCCCCATATTGGTAATATGTGTGGATGGGTAGATCAAATGAGATGGTGACATTTTTTCCAATATCTCCTCTTTTCTTTTTTTTGCTTTTGGTCAACAATTGTCTTATTTAGCATTGTCCTCGTGTCTTTCAAAATGATCAAATGAGAATTGGTTTCTTTAATAATAAATATCAAAATGTTTGCCCTTGCATAATAAATTGTCAATATCATTGTAGAGGGGTTAGGGATTATCTCAGGTCCTGGAAAACACAAAGATTCAATGATTCAATGAATGATTAAAAAATTGTATAATGCCTAAGCTCCCCAAAAAGGTAGTGAGATATGTGAGAATAAGCCTTAAAAAGACTGAAACCAATCAGCAATATGTTCCTAATAGATCTATTATCTATGTTCTCATGCATTGGATTCCCCTCTTAAAATGCAGATTGCAACTCTTGAATGTCCTCTCAAGAATCTATCACAGACAGTGCAAAGAACCTTGGTCATGTTCTTTTGCCATACCAATGGAACACACCTAAATCTCCCCATTTTCCAATATATAATTTTAACTTCAATTGTTGCAGAGATTCTCAATCTATGAATTGATAACAGTACTTCAGGGAAGCAATTGGCTTCCTTTGTAATCCAATGTATTTTATTTTATGCATTTAAATATAAAATTCTAATAGTGAGTCCATATAAAGAACCCCGACTTAGAGTCCACAAAATTCCAGTTGTTGGCACATTCTTGGATGATGCTCATCCTGAAGCCCAGAATGTTAACTGAAATGTTCTCTTCCCCACCCTCCCTCTCTCTTCTTCTCTTCTCTTCTCTTTCATATCCCACACCCAATTCTAAAATATCAGTTTCTAAATCTGTAAAGCACTCCTGTACCTCAGAGCTAGGGCCATGATACTTTGACTTGCAACAGAGCTGGTCACTAAATTTTCCTGCCATCCCTTACACAGCATACTCAGTACCAACTGATTTAACCAAAAAAAAAATCTTTCTACAAGTTAGCCCCAAAAATTCCTTTGTTCCCTCAGAATTGAAGAAATGATCATTAAAAGTAATTTCTGTCAGGGATAGCATGGGAGGAAAATTAATGAGAACAGAATGTTTGAGGGGAGAAAGGGAGGATAGGTCTGACCAGGATGACCAGAAAATGTGTCAAAGATATGACAGAAGCCAGTTAGAAGCAATGAAATATCTCTGTAGACAATGGCAGGATCTATGAAGATAGAATCATCTAGGCTATAATAGCGCAGCTTGAACCAAAGCCAATAGAAGGTTCAGTACTGAAAATCAGAGTAAGTTCTGCATAAACCTTGGAAAAGATTTCCCACACAATCAGCATGATAGAAATGCAGAGTTACTTATTGATTAGTCAGACCCTCACTGATAATGAGTCACTCTGTCCTAGCAAAGAACAACCATGAAATAAGCAATTCTGACCTTTTCCAGGTAGGGTAGGTATTCATAGGCCATGTCATTTTGCTCCTTGGCTTTGGAACAAGAGACAGCCAGCTATGGTGCAAACTGGAAAGAAATAATGAAACATCTGGGTAAACAGGTAACAAGCTCCAAGTAGGGCAGCTGGCAAGAGGACATCTATAAGAGTAATGTAATGCAAAGACATAAATAATATCCTCTCCTCAATCAATAAAGCAATGAGATAAATTCAGTGGAACAATACCTGAGAGAGTCTGCATTTTTAATGTAGTGAAATTTTTCTCAAGGTTCTGACAAACGCTAGAATTTGTATGCTATGTAACTGTTTTCCCAGAACAGTAACTTTTGGGGACAAAGTCCCAGAAAAGCATACTGTTTTGTCCCTTGATGAAATAATTGCTAATGGTAACAAAGGAAATTGATTATGGTAGGATTTCAGCACCAATTTTCAAATCAATTCAACTGCATGAAGACTCATGTAATGAAGTCTTCGGTTCACTGGACATTAGCATCTAGTCTTTGTCTATCAAATATATGGGTGATTTCATTAGTATATATATTTTAAACTAATGGGGTCAGAAAACATATCAACAAATAGGCCATGGGAAAGCATGCTGAAAGATTCAACCATTTTCTAAAGACAAATAAAGTATGTCATTAGGAAAAATAGCAACAAGATTTTTCTATGTCATTCAAAATAATTTAATCATTGGTTTTTTCCTCTTTTAAAATTCCTTTGTATTGAAATTAGATGTAAAAATGCAACTATTCTCTGAAAAAATGTCATCAAAGATTATGCTAAAAATATTCCTTTTGAATGCAGAGACAAATTCTCGCTTTTCTTATTTGTTGCTGTGTTTCCAACAACATGGTACTCTTCTCTGTCCCATTCTCATCTAGTTTCCTAGAGTGACATGAGAGCTTACATTTACATAGCATGTAAATAAAATTTTAAAAAATGCTATCTTCACAATAACTATATGAAGTAGGGAACATGTTAAAGAGGAGGAAATAAGTTTTAGAAAAGTGAAATGTGACACCACCAGCAGGATATCATTCTAAAATAGATTACCTAATATCATAAAATCCTAGATTTCTAGATTTTTTTTCCTTGCTTGGCAGATTACTACAGATTTATATTTTGTTGTGTAAAGTATTCAAATTGCAGCTGAAGAGTCCCCTGGTCAAAGTGAATTTCAACTTGAAAGAAGATTTCTAGTGATTTGTGTTTAGACTTATATTAATAGTTCTATCAGGAACTTGGATGAATGGATTAATGCCCTCAAAGGTGTGAATGAAAAGCTTATGACACTTGTAGAACATTAAAAAAAAAGTTGGTTGGGATCACCAATGTACTACATGACAGTAAGAATTCAAATAGATCTTGACAAGTTAGAACATTGGGTCAAAAGAAATGATAAAAGTACAAAAGGATAAATCTAATTACACTTACAATTCCATTTAAAAAATTAACTTATTAACTATAGAATGGGAATGGATAACTGGACTGCTTCAAAGTAATCTGTGGGCAATTACAGTCTTTTAGCACAATTGAAGTTTACAATGTGATGCAGTAGTCATAAAGGGTAACAATCTCAGATTGTGTTAAGAGACTCATAACTTCTGGGGAAAAGGGAGTTCTAGCTTGACAATAGTCTACCCATGGAAAGTCATAATTGAAGTGTTAAATTTAGTTCTGGATGCCAAAATTTAGGAAGGATATGCATAAAGTGAAGATCATCAAGTAAAGGGCAATAGGAAGGATTCAAGCTCATGCCACATGAAAAATATATTGAAAGGAGGAGAGATAGAGGAAACTGGTTAGGAAGATAAGGGTCATGATAGTTCATGACAGTTGACTTTCAAGGTTTTGAAGGGTATGGAGTCCCATATTTAAATAGTCTGCAAAAATGTATTTCATTTATTACTAAAAGTGCAAAACTAGTAGCAAAAGATCAAAATCATAAAGAGGGAAATTTAGACTTTTTTTTAAGAAAGCAAACTTCCCCAGAAAAGTACCACATGTTCCAAAGTATTCATAGCAGCTCTTTTTGTAGTGACAAAGAATCAGAAATTGAATGGAATGCCCATTACCTGGGAAAGGGCTAGCAAGTTATGCTACATGAATACTATGGAATATTACTGCTCTATAAGAAACCATAAATGATAAGACTCCAGAGAAGAATGGAATGACTTATAGGATGTGTTGCTGAGTGAAGGGAGAAAAACCAAAAGAACAATGTACACATTAACAACACTGAGAGATGATCAACCTGCATGCAAGCAGCTCATTTTTGCAATTCAGAGAGCTAGGACAAGGGTATTAGACTGGCTATGGACAATATTATCTCCATCCAGAGGAAGAAAAACAAAACAAAAACGAAGACAAAAAAACCCCAAACCTTCAGAATCTGATGAACATTTTATAAAAATTATCTCTTATGTAACTCTTTCCCTTAATCCTAATTTCTCATGCTGAATATAACTAATTTTTAAATATGTTTATCAAAAATATGTATTTATAATGTTAACCTGACTGTTCTCTGCTGAGAGGGGGAGGTGAGAAGGGAGAGTAGATTTGTAATTTTAAAATATACCTGTATATATAGATGAAAAAATAAATGAATAAGTATTAAAAAAGAAAAATACTTCCCAACAATTAGAACTATTCAATAAAGAAATGAACTGCTTCAGGAGGGAATAGACTCCTGTCTATTTGAGGGGGGTGGTCATCAAAAATGGCAGATCACAGTAAATTTATCTTTACCTATTTATTGGAATGAGGGGGCAAAGGGGGCTTCATGATCACTTCTAAAAATGAAAAAAAAAAGAAAGTCAAACTATTTAATGTAATTTCCCAACACCTTGTTATTCTCCTAAATTTATTGATTCATATAACTCCTTCCATTGGTAACAGAGATGCCAGAGTCCCCTTGAGAAACAGCAATAGACAAGATCATGGCCCCATATACCTACATAATTGGCACAAGAGCTGAGAGCAGCAGACAATGATTGACTCCTGGGAATGCCTTATTATTGCTCAGCAGTTGGTTAGCCCTTCTTGACTGTGGATATTCTTCAATGCTTACTTGCTGTCAGGATGTTACCTACTTTATGGAGTTAAAGCTAAAATAAAGAAACTCTCACAAACATAAATTCATTGCCTATGTTGAATGGTGTCCAGAGAAACACATATCTCTTATTACCTTCTATCATCTTTCCTCTTCATTTCTTCGACATCTTGAGAGTAAATTGATAAAGAATGAAAGATATTTTAGTTTGTGGAATAGTAAAAGCACATTATTCAGAGTCAAAAAGACCTGGGTTCAAGTCCCAGTTCTGACAGACATATACATATACATTAGGTAAATCGTAATTGTCTGCCTCAGTTTTCTCAGTTGTAAAATAAATTGGATAGACATTTAAAGCTTCTTTCAACTGCTACCTGATATCACATATACATATATATATATATATATATATATATATATATATATATATACATATATAATATGCTTCCTCTTTCCTTGAATTCTATATATCCAGATCTTAGATATCACAGAAAGCTTGATTATGACATTTTAATCAAATGTCCTTTTCAATTGCAAGTTCATTGCATAAGCAGAACCAGTTTGGCATTCAGTTATTACATCTTCTACTTTGTTGTACTAGGTTTGATATCTGTAGTATTGTCCTAGTGTGTTGGGCCTAGAATAAAAGGTACTTGCTAGGGAAACACATAGTAAGGCTCTTACTATCAGATTTGAAATCAAATACTCAGAGAATCAGAATTAAAACTCTCCTTGTAGCTGAACAAATTATTATCCATCAATATATACAATATTATTATGGTATAATAAAATATAAGATATATATGTAATAACGTTATGATATAAGAAGCAATAAATCATGGTTTCAGAGCAACCTGGGGAAACTTCAATGAACTGATGCAGACCAAGGGAGCAGAATCAGAGAACAATTTATACTATAACCACAATATTATTAAAAAACAAACTGCTTTAAAACACTTGCGAATTTGGATCAGTGCAATGACCAATCATAATTCTACAATACTGATGATAAAGAATGACACAAAACTTTTGAAAAACCCTTTTTTGTTCTTGTTCAGTCTTGTCTAACTCTTTGTGACTCCATTTGGGGTTTCCTTTGCAAAGGTAATAGAATGATTGGCCATTTCCTTCTCCATTTCACTTTATAGAGGAGAAAACTGAGCAAGCCAGATTAAATGACTTGCTCAGCATCACACAGTTTCTTAGGTCACATTTGAACTCAGGTCTTCCTCACTCCAGATGCAGAGCTCTAGTCACTGAGCCATCTAACTTCTCCCATGAAAGACTGGAGAAGGAATAAATATGTTGAATAATACACATAGGGCTAATGTGGTATTTATGTTTGCTTGACTCTGTAGTTGTTTCCAGGATCTTGGTAATTTACTGTTAATTGAAAAAATACATTTAACTAAAAAAGAGAAATGAGAAGAATCATGAATCCCCCTTGTCCTTTTCTTTTAATACATCCATGAGAAAGACATCTTCAGAGGCATGCAACTTCTCAGAGTTGTTTATGGGTTCCTCTGTAATGGACAAGAATATTGAATGCCTTTGGATTCTCAAATAAATTTAGAAATGCTACCATTTTCATATCACTGAGTATTATAAGAGTCGGAAAGGTATATATTCATGGAAAACAATATAAAGAAAGAAAAACAAATTAATGAAGGAGGAAACATTTTAGAGGAAAAAATAAATTGATTCCACCTGGATACTGTTGCTAGGGGAGCTCTTTACTGAGAAGATGCCTTTGTCTGAGTTGGGAAGCTTTCAGTGTCAAGTCAATGGAATTAGAAGATATATTTTATTTCATAAATGTTAATGAGAAAATGGATCCCTGGAGCACCATTCCTCTCTTTTTAGTAGAAGAGAAATCAGGCATACGTCATGCAGGAAAGAAGGGAAAAAACAACTAAAAGACAGTATTGTCAAGAGATAATCAACCTGATGGGAATTCAGCTTTGCTAATATTGTAAGTAGAGTGCTCCTTCCTTTTTAGTGCTCCCAGATTCCAGTCCAAATAAAAAGCCCCTTTGTTTCATGAGTACCTTTCCATAAAGAACTGAAAATGAGTGAGAGGAAACAAAAGATCATCTCAGTTCAAAATTATTATAATCTGGGAAAAGATTTTTGAGATAAAATGATGTATCATCAAAAGAAATGGCTTTTAGATAGTTGATGTGCTATTTCCATGGAGAAGAAACAGTCTGTCCTAAGCATCACAATGTTTATCAAGAAAAAAAAAATTTGAATGCAGACTTTATGACAAACAACTGGCTACTTTCCCACTGTCCTGAGTCTACCCTTGATTGCATTCAGATGGCAAGGCTGAAAAACAAACCAAATGGCCTTGAAAAGAAGAGCTCAATGGGAAGCCTTGTTAAAAATGTTAAGTGCATCAGGGGTGTAGAGCAGGGAGGAAAGAGGTAAGATGGAAAATTAGACAATAAAGGTTCCGAGTCAGTTTCCTTTCTATAAAAGGGGATGAAAGCTAAATTCTTAATTTCAAATAAGCAACTGTAGGTAAAGGGTGTTTTTAATCATTAGGCACTATAGAAAAGCAAATAACTACTACTATTGTCAGGCTGAATATTGTAAATGCTTTTTTATATGTTTCCACAAGGAAAATGACAGTGGAGAGAGGGAAAAGACAACATCCCATTCATCAAATAATGGCAAACCAATCATAAATTTCCAAGTAGTGAGTCCTATCCTTAAATGATCAATATATGCCAATATAAAGGTATTAAAAAGAAAGTACTGGCTGATAGCTCAACAGAGAGTCATTTACTTTTTTTGCATACTGAGAAAAGCAGTACATTTTGACCACTGACTCTGATTGTGAAGAGAAGGGTCTGATATTAGAACTATGACTTAGTGAGATTTCAAAAGATAAAGGATTAGGAAAAAAGATGGTCAGAATAATGGCACAGTCTTACTCGTCCCTTGTCAGTGATCTGTGGGTGACCATGACCCTAACCTTCTGTGCAGAAAGGATGGGCTTCATAGACAAATTTGAAGACACTAAATCAGATACTCTGCAGTGAAGTAATTGCTATTCTTTTTTATATATAACTGTAACATAATAATCACTGATGCTACCACAGTCTATCCTATTATCTGTTGGGGGGAAAAACTTGTAAATTAATTGCTCTCATCTCACTACTGGTTTTCAATGCAGAAGTCATTGACCATTTACCTCAAGTTGGAGTTAATCAGTCCCTAGCTGAAATGTCAACTGAAGAAGAGGTTTTGAATGCCATTAGGTTCCTTTCAAGTGTCAAAGCACCTGGTGCTCAATCTATTCCAGCTGAGATCTACATAGTAGGGGGTCCATTGCTCATCCAAAAACTGATTGAAATGTTCCAGATTATATGGCAGGAAGAAGTTATCTCCCAAGAATTCAAGGATGTCTCCATTGTTCATCCCTATAAACGTAAAGGGAATAGACTACCCTGTGACAATCATAGGGGAATTTCTCTTTTAGTCATTGCTGGTAAGATTCTTGCCAGAGTCCTTCTCAACAGGCTAATCTTTTACCTGGAAGATGATCACCTCCCTGAGAGCCAGTGTGGCTCCGAAAGGTTTGAGGAACAGTCAATTTGGTGTTTGCTGCCCGACAACTCCAGAAAAAATGCCAGGAGCAGATCAGAGTCAAGAAGACATAGGTTCAAATCTTGCTTCAGTTGTGTTACCCTGAGAAAATCATCCTCTGTCTGGCTCAGTTTACTCAATTGTGAAACGAGGAGAAAGGGGTATAAACTTCAAAGAGTTGTTGTAAGGATCAAATGAACTAAAATTTGGGTAGCACTTGAGACAGTATCCCCTATATGGTTGCTTATCTCCGTCCAAACCCTTTAAGGTAATAAAGGACATAACTCTGGGTGTTTTCAAGGAGAGGGAGGCTGGCATCTTCCTACTTTAGGGACAGGTTGAACTACATTACTTCCAAGGTACCTTCCAGATTTAAGAATGTAAACACCTTCTACACCATATACACTATGCTATTTCCCCTCACAAATATACTCTTTTTTCTTCCTTAATCCCTTCCCAGAATCCCATTGAATCAGTATTCCAGAGTCAATAGGAAAACACAGATGACTAAGTGTGATGTTGCCCAGGAAAATATAGCTGTTGACCTCATTATTTCAGAGAAATTTTAACATTCAATGTAATTATCCTCAAACTCTTTGTCTTCATGACTAGACATGTAAGAAGCCTTGATCCTGATTTTCATCAAAGATAATTTGTAATAATATAAATCTATATATTATAATATCATTACCACTTCTTTTTTAATAACATGCATTTTGCATTTATACCACATTCATTTCTTCCACCACCCTTCTCTTTTAAGAAGGAAGATTTAGCTAATAAGAGGTAAAATGTATATACCTCTTCACAGTATGCAAAGTGTTTATTAATGTTATTTCATTTTATTCTCCCAACAATCCCAAAAGGTAGGTACTGTTATTTCCATTTTGTAAATGAAGAAACTGAGACATAAAGGAATTAAGTGATTTACCTCAAGTCACAGATACCTAAGTGAATGAAGTTAGACTTGAATTCAAGTCTTCCTGACACCATGTCTGGTGTATACTACACCATCCGACTGCCTACTACACCATCTATGTTGCTGAATTTTGTTTTGTTTTGTTTTTAATATTTTATTTTTACCCAGTTCCAGGTGTAAACAATTTTTAACATTTGGTTTTTGAGTTCCAAATTCTCTTCCTTCATCCCTCCTCAAGTCCCCACATTGAAAAAGTAAACAATTAGATATAGGTAATAAATATGTATTCATGCAAACATCCTACAATATTGCTATTACTTTGTATACTATTCAATTCACTTTGCATCAGTTCATGTAAGTCTTTTCATGCTTTTCTAAGATTATTCTGCTCATTATTTATTTCTTAGAACAGAATAGCATTCCATCATAATCATAAAACACAATTTATTCAATCATTTTCTAGCTAATGGGTATCACCATCCATGTCTTAATTCAATCTTGTATAAAGTTTAATTTGTCTTTCAAAACATGAATCGTACATATGATTTTAAAAGAAATAACAAGATGGAGACATTCTGCAATAGTATGCTAATAGTAGAAAGAGTCGGGTGCCACAGTGGAGTCCTGAGCTGAAGTAAGGAAAACCTGAGCTTCTCAGACTGTACTAGCAGTGTGACCCTGGTCAAGTTAATTAATCCTGATTGCCTCAGTTTTCCCATCAGTTAAAATATACTGAAGAATTAAATGAAAGATACTCCTGTATCTTAGTCAAGAAAACCCCAAATAATTTTGCAAAGTTGGACAGAACAACAAATAATAGAAAGACATACTGAATGTAAAACAGAATTGGACTCAATTTCCATTTTTACTTTTGGCTCTTGATGTCATGTGAAGGAAGAACCCATTCTTACAGGGTTATTATGAGGATAAATAAGATAACATGTAAATCACTTTGCAGAATAAAGGTGCCATATACATTCTAGTTAATATTATACTCATAATCATTTTTATCATTGTCATCTCTGAGCCACTTCAAGCTCTAACATATCATCATCTTTTTTAACACCATTATTGATACTGGGCTTAAATTATTCTAAAAGATATAATAAATGTTAAAAGATTTTTAAAAAAATGAACACATTAAATAAATTAGAGGAATATTTAATATAACAATGGAACAAAAGTTAAAGACAAAGAAATGAAAAATAAGAAAGTATTAAAGTATTGATGAGAGTAGGAAAGAAGTATAAAAGTATAAAAATAATAATTAATGAGAATGAAATAAATAAAAATTTTGAATGTCATAAGAATTAAAAATAATTAATGGCAATGTAGGGGAAAAAATGAGAGACCTGAAAGAAAAAGTACAATACTAAAATTTAACTTTAAAAAGATATCAGAAAGTACAGAATAAGTAAAAAAAAAATAAGTGCTATATTTGAAAAAAATCATAAATTACTCTGAGTAATTGCCCTGAGTGTTCAATGGCTAATAATTCACAATTGAAAAGAGTTCACAGTAAAGCAAAAACAAAATTTCCAAGATGCCTAATTATTAAAGATAAAACTTCAAAGACAAAGGGAAATTTCCAAGCATTAAGATAAAAACAAAGATATTTCTCAAAAAACTACTCTGAATTTTTCAGTAGAAAAAGATGACTACAAAACCGATTTAAAATCTTTCAAAAAAGAATTTTAAAATAATAATTCAGAAGTGAGAATGAATTATCTAGTAAATAAGAGAGTATTCTGATTAAAGGCAAGATGATGTCATTCAAAAGATTTTAAAAAAGATCTGAAAGTTCAAAACAGTAATATAAAATATATTTTAAAAATTCAAGGACGCAGGAATGGTGGAACATATTTTTAATCTAGCTGATGGAGAAACTGAGGTTGGAATGTTCCTGGCAATTTCCTCTCATATCTCCCCACTAATGAGGAGCTACTAAATGGCAAATTGGTCCAGGTCAGACCAATTTGCAGTAATCAAGGTTGGTCTAGACTTTGAATAGACCCTGTACCTTTAGTTTGGTAAAATAGAGAGACTCGGGCTTTTAGGGGGGAAAAAAGAAGGGGGGAGAAATAGGGGACCTTCAGATCAATGAAGTGTTAAGTAACCCCCCCCCAAAAAAAAAGTCATAGCATGTTGCCAGCCATAGTGGAAATTACAAATGAATAAGTATGTTTTTAAGAGAAAAATTCAAGTAAAAAGCAAAGGTTTGACATTAAACATCATGTAACTTTAGTAAGAATCTGCAAAATATAGTCAAGATTTTATTTTGTATTTCTACTCATAGAAAGCACCTAAGAGTAATGGAAAGAAGTCTAGCCTTCCCAAGAATGACTTGACTTCCAGTGCGTTATCTGACATATACTAGCGGTGAAACCATCAATAACTAGATTAAGAATAATTCTATCAAGGACTGCCCATTGGACTCCTCAGTTCCCCAGACATTGCTCTAAAACTAAGATTTCTCTCATCTAAGACTATGTATCATGAGTTGGCAGAAGGGAACTGATACAAAGGACAGTAATTCTAAATGGGTCTAATTTGGCCACGCTAGGAAGTCTGCCCTACTCTAAAAGTCAAAGTGGGAAAGGGAGCATAGAGAACAATCCCTTCCTGGTACTATCATCCCGAAGATGAAGTCATAGATAAGAGTGAGACATAAAAGACAGTTTGCCCAGTAATGATGGAAAACACTATGAAAGATAGAGGGAGAAGAAGGAGGACAGCATGTAAGAAACAATAGTAGGGTGTGAGGCAGGGTACAAATTAAAAGAATGGAACCCTTTGGGAGCTATCCAACCAAACAGTCCTGGAGGGTGGAGCAATAAGGGCTCAAAAATGACTTGCCTTTTCTATTGTAGTTCTCCAGATAATCTCTGGGCAAATGAAGGAAGAAGGAAGGAATTGGTTGGGGTTCAGAGATGGGGCCCAAACCAAATCCTTATAGCCAAATAAGATAATCTTTTGGGGGAAATAGTGTTGACAGGGTCATAGGACACAGAAGATAGTCTGGTTTTCTTGGGTCCAAGCATATAGGACAATTTCTTGAAGAGTGTGAAATGCAGTAGCATGAAGACAGTGAGAAACAAAATGATGGTTTCTTAGTTGTGGAAGTTGGAAGAGAGAAGAAAGAAAAAACCATTTGTGCCATGAGAAATGAAGACCTCAGGGATCTTAGAAAAACATGGAAAAACTTATACCAAATAATGAACAGAACTAAGAAAACATTTTATATAGTAACAGCACTAGTGTTTTAAAAACTTTGAAAAAATAAGTTATTTTTATCTATTATAAATACCCACTTTATAAAAGACATATGAAGATAGTCTCTGAATGCGGAAAAAACATTTAAAAATAGAAGTACATATAGAATACTTTTACATATATAACTATTTGTGTCTAATAATAGCCATCTTTAGGGCAGGCAGAGTAGGGAAGAAAAAATAAGAAATATAAATAATATCTTTGTTGTACATTAAAAGGAATAACAAATTATTTATAGTAGATTTGCAATTTTATGTGCAATCACCTTTTTTAAATTAAACTATGATATGGAAATACTTTATTCCATAAATTTAAATTTTATAAAAGACCATCATAATGCCTGGAAAAGAGTAACCCACTGAGTGAAAATGAAGGAGAAAAGCTCCCAACAGAAAGGGGGCAAGGACAGTGGTTAGAAAAGATGGGCTTCTAGGAGACGGGTCAAAGCTCTCAATTACAAAGGTACCATGCAAGCCTAGATATGATTCCAATATAGAAGAAAGATAGGATTTTGGTGATAGCACAGGGATGAAAATAGAAGAACTGAGGTGGGAAGGGGAATAACTATTTCCCAGGTTTATTATTGGAAAAATAACCTTTTTAATTCTAACTAGATATAGGTCAGTCTAAGACTAATGTTATTTTCTGATCTGAATCAGTGAAGGGGGTTTCTACATAGAAAGATTCACAAAGAGATGAAATAACAGATTTGGATCTCTAGTCCCCTCCCTCATCTATGAAAGAACCCTCTGTTTGCTCTTTTCTTTCAAAACTTTATCTCCTTCACAAGACCTTTTCTGATCCTTACTGAATGATGGGCCATGACAAAGTCCAGTTGCCCCTTTATCTAAAATAAAGGGGTTTTGCAGGGCTAGGGTTTTTTTGCAAGGCAGTGGAGTTACCTGATATTCCCAAGGTCACACAGCTAGGTAATTATTGTGTCTGAGATGAATTTGAACTCAGGTCCTCCTGATTCCAGGGCCCATGTTCTATCCACTTAACCTTCTACCTGCCCCACAGTTCCCCATTGTTATCTCAAAACACCAATAATAGTATCCATTTATCTAGATAACAAAACCAAGAAAGACAGAAAAGAAAAAACACAGTTTTTAAGGCTATTTTATTTCTAGCAGGGGAAATTATGGCACATAAAGACAGAAAAAAAGCAAGTGAATCAAATAAGAAAAAAGGGCCCTAATGAAATTCCTCTTCCAAATCCTGCCCTTGAAATAATCTTGTACTTGTTCTGTGTGATTACATACACATATACTTGAATATTCTTACAGATGGCTACATTTTGTCTCCCTACAATAGAATTAAAAATTTCTTGTACGCAGGAATTGTTTTATCTTTGTCTTTCTTTCTCTAGAAAGTGCAACGTCTAGCAAATAATAAGCACTTTCCTGATTTACAGGTGGAAAGACAATCCTGGAGAAAGAAAATTATTAATCAATCCTCCTAATGAACACACAAGTAAATGTATTAAATAAAAAATGAGGAAACAAAATACAGCAACCTCTTAAAATTTATTTATCATACCCAAGTAGAATTTTTAAGAAACTAATTGAATTTACTTTTAATGCATTTTAAGATCTGAATTGTCTGCCTTCCCCTCAACCACTCCACACTTGACAAGGCCACCATTTGATATAGATGCATGTGTATGTGTGTATGCATAAAATATGTATTTTTATATGTGTGTGACTGTGTAAATATTCATGTAAATTTATGTAAATACATGTATGCATGTCAAACCACATTGTTCATACTTCTATATATTAATTATTTTTCTAGAAATTTCTCCTTCTTAGAGACTTCATGGTATATTTGAATATTGATAATAATCAGAATAGCTTAGTTAGTTATTCTATGCTATTACTATATATATATATATATACACATATATATATATATATAGTTCTATTTTTCTATTCATTTCCTTCTTTATTTCATGTTAAATCTTTCCATATTTTCTTGAAATCAACCTGCTAATCTTTTCTTATAGCAGTTTGGTATACCATCACAAGGGCATACTACAAATTCTTCAAAATTTAAAGAGAATGTGCAAAACAAGAAAAATACTTTAAAATGTGTCAACATAAAACATTAACCACAAAAAATATTTAATAATATTCAATAGCAATTTGTTGCTATTTTTTAAAGAAAAGTAATATAATGATTTTTTAAATGTCAAACATTGCAAATTCTGACACGAAAGACACAATAACAATTGTATTCAGTAGAGAAATTCCTGAAAAGAGCATTTTCCAATTTTATTTATAATAATGCAAGAAATGGGAGGGAAAGAAGTCAACAGTAGAAATAGAAACCAATCTACTATTATGAAAAGCTGGCATGGCAATTTACCTAAAATATCCAAAGAATTCATTAGTGTAGACAAATTAAGATGCATGAATGCAATATAAAATATGATTGTGCTATGAGAAATAATGAATGTGTTAAATATAAAGAATTATGGAAAGATTTACAAAAACTGATGCAGAGCGAAGTTAGAAGAGTCAAAAAATCTATACAATAATTATACAATCAAAGTTGAAAGAATTACATACCAGAATTTTTTCAATATAATGTGTTATTTCAAAATCACAAAAAATAAAAATGATTTGTAAGAAGAGATAAAAGAAGACATCTCTTCCTGGATCTCAGAAGAAAAAATAATTTAAACTTTTATATTTAATCTTATTTTCTAATATTTCCCATTGCTTTTTTAAGTCTAGAAATAAACAAAACAAAATATCAAGCCCTGATAATCTGCCAACTTCCAAAGTGAAAATATTTAAACTGAAAATATCACAATCATTTCACTACCTTGCCTTCACTCTTGAGAGGGTGAGAGGTCCTGGCATAAGATAAAGTGTATGTAGTTTCAGATATTCTTTATGTATTAACTGGCAATGCTAGGATTTTTTTCTCTTCTTTTTTTTTCAGAAATATTCTTTGCAATTTGGGATAACTCTTTGGCAAGAATTTTGGGGGGGTATGAAAGGGGAAATTATGGTGAAAAATCAACAAAACTTATTTTGAAATATTAATGGAAGAAATGGAATAGCAGAGTTAAAAAGATAATATCTAAATTAATTAATAGATTTAATGCAATCCTTTCAAAATGTGTGAGTTTGTGCTTTAAATAGAACTAGTTCAAAACAAAACAAAGGGTTTTTGGGGGTAAAAGTCATTTTTAAAGAAAAAGGAGAAGATAGTCTTGATCACCAAGATTTTAAAATGGCAATTATTATCAGACCTCTCAATTACTGGAAAATAAATGGAATGAATAAACCAATAATATATAATAAAATATCAGTTAGATATCAATCTATATTTTAAAACTCAATCTTTTTAACCTCTTGAAAATAAAAGCTACTGAAAGCAATTTTCATTTAATAATATTGTTTGTAAAGATACCAGCTTCCTGGTAAGAAATAAATTTAAATTCATCCTTGACATTCTATACTATTTAATTGAATTAATCAAATCAATTTAATTGTTATTTGTTATTTAATTGGAGTGTACATATAGCATATTCAAATCTATTGGATCATATTCAAATGATATTTTCTCAAACAAAAGAAAAAAGGAATAATGTTTATTTCAAATGAGACATTTTTATCTATTGAATAAAAGTAAGAAATTATAGGGCAATAGACTGAATTGCAAAAAGTCTTTTTTAAAGTTTACACAACAGCAAAATATGCATAAAAAGATAACAATAAATAAAAAGATTTGCAAAAATACCTGAGGCAAATGTGATAGATGAAAGATTTATACTGAAAATATACAAAGAACTGAAAAAATATTCAAAGCATGTATTTTTCCTTCTTAGATAAATGCTAAAAATACAAATCGGCAATTTGTTAGATAGTTTAGTAAAATTTAAAAAGTGGTAATTTGAAGTGAACCCTTCTCAATAATTAATAAAAAAGACATTAAGAAAAACTGAACTATCATCTGACATTCATCAAACTGGGAAAATGAATGATTTCAATGATAAACTTCAATGCAGCTGAATGTTATGAGCAATGAGGTTCAGTCATGCATTACAAATTGGGGAGATGTTTTTGAAGTGGAATTTTGTAGTAAATTTTTCGTATTATTTGTTTTATTTTCAAAAATTAAATACTTTAAAATTTGAATGTTTAAATTAATAAATTGATAATAGGGACATATAGTAAGAACATTATCAAATAAAAGTTATTTGGGTTTAGGAAACAGGAGGAGATAAGATTAGGTAACTTGTCCAAGGTTACACAGGTCGTATGTGTCTGAGGCCATATTTTTTTAAAAAACAGCAGTAAATGATAGTAATTTACTATTTAACAAACTCAAAGACATTAACTTCTGTGATAAGAACTCACTATATGACAAAAATTCTTAGGAAAATTAGAAAATGGTACAACAAAAGCTAGGCATAGACCTACCTCTCATACCCTATACCAAAATAAGGTCAAAATGGGTACAAAATTTAGAAAATTATGGTGACACCATAGATAAACTAATAGACCAAGGAATTATTTATCTGATCTAAGGAAAGGGGAGAGATCAAGCAAGAAATAAAGTACAGTATAAATTGCAAAATGGATGATTTTGACTATATTAAAGTAAAAAGGTTTTATACTAATAAAATCAATGCTGTCAAGATTACAAGGAAAACAAAACTGGGAAACAATTTTCATAGTTAGGGATTCTGGTAAAGATGTCAATTCTAAAATATATAGAGAAATGCAATGAACTGATAAATGGTCAAAGGATATAAAAATATTTTCAAATGAATTAAAGCTATATATAAAGATATGAAAAAAATGATCCAAATCATTATTGGTAAGAGAAATGCAAATTAAAACAACTCTGAGGCATCATCTCATACATATCAGATTGGTTAAGAAGACAAAATGGTAAAATGATCAATAGTGGAGAGGTTGAGGGAGAATTGGCACATTCTGATCTTTTCATGAGGAAAAGTTGAAAGTCTCCTCTTTCATTAAATTCCATCTTTTGCCCTGGAAGAGAAGGATCAGTTTTGTGGGATAATGACTTCTTGTCTGCATTCCAAGCCTCCTTTTTTTGGAATATCACATTCCAGGTTCTTTGATCCCTTACTTTTGTTGCAGTTAGGTCCTGTGGAAAGCTTACTGTGGCTACTTGGTATCTAAATTGTTTCTTTCTGGCTGCTTGCAGGATTTTCTCATTTATCTGATAGTTCTAGAATTTGACCACAATATTCCTTGGCATTTTCATTTTGGGATCCATTTCTGGAGGGAATTGATGTATTCTTTAACTAACTATTTTGCCCTCTGGTTCCACAATATCAGGGAAGTTTTCCTTCACTAAATCCTATAATATTAAACCAGGCTTTTTTCTCTCCAATGTTTTCAGGAAGACCAATAATTCTTAGCTTGTTTCTTCTTGATCTATTCCCGAGGTCAGTGGTTTTGTTGATGAGGTGTTTTTTACATTTCCTTTTATTTTTTGAATTTTGAGGTGTTTTTTTTAACAGATTATTGTTGTTTCATGAAGTCATTAGTTTCCACAGACTCTATTTCTTTGTTTAGATAAGAATCTCCTTCCTTTATCTTTTGCAACTCCTTTTCCAATTGATCAGTTTTATTTTTGAAAGTTTTACAATTTTACCAAATGAGATTTTGAGATTATTTTCTTTTTGCATTTGTCCAATTTGATTTTCCAAGGATTTGTTTTCTTGTTGCAAAGTATTAATCTTCTCTTAGGTTTTTTTTACCAAATTTTCAAATTAATTTTTGAACTCTTTCCTGATTTCTTCAAGGACATCTTTCTATGCTGGAAACCAAATCATATTCTCCTCAGAGGTTCTAGATCTCTCTGAGTTATCGTCTCTACCTTCTAGGAATTTTTCTACGGACCCTCCTTTCAATGGCCTTTCTTCATTTTCTAAAGATCTTGTTTTGGGGGTGGGGCTGGTTTGATGTCTGCAACTCTGCATGCTAAAACTCACCCTCCAGCCTTGGCAGTAAGCTCCAGACTGTCAGTCCCACAGACAATGCCTCTGAGCCCCAGTTGGCTCTTGGATAGCACTCCCACAGTATCTCTTGACCCACTTTAATTCCACTGTGCTGAGAGAGCTTAACATTCTCTCTAATGAGGGCATCATAAACTGGGTGGTCCTGAGTCAGTGTCTCCATTATCTTACAATCATTTGTAAAGTTCTCAAGTGAGACCTTCAGAGCCTCCCAGTATTTTGAACTAGTTAGGAGCCTTATAATTAATTAAATCAGGGTTTGAGTTAATCCTTACTTCACTTAACAAGGGGTTAAATATGTTAAGTGGGGAGGGAGGTAAAGTGTGAGAGAAAATAGGCATGTGGGTAAGGGGTACAAATAATTCATGAAATGATTAGACTTTGGATGATACTTTGACTGAGGAGGACTGTGAGCCTTTGCAGGGTACTTAAAAAGGGGGCAAAGAAAAAAATGATTATAATTTGATGTAATTCAAGACTGTTGAAAAGTATATTTCTAATGAGACAAAAGAAGGGAGGATACTTAGTGATTTTGAGGCAATGCTTCTAATCAAACAATCAAGAAATCAATCAATCTGTGATGGTACTTTGATAACAATTTGAGTTTATCAACCAATCAATTAATCAATTGATTAATTATTTGATTGAGCTCTGATTGATAACTGATTAATAGTGTTTGAGTGATAAATAACCAGATGAAGAGGTACAAAGATCTGTCATTTTTTTAAAAAAATTTATTTATTTTGAATTTGACAATTTTTCCTCTAATCTTGCTTCCCTCCCAGACCCCCTACAGAAGGTAGTCTGTTAGTATTTACATTGTTTCCATGGTATACACTGATCTAAGTTGAATGTGATGAGAGAGAAATCATTTCCTTAAGGAAGAAGAATAAAGTATAAGAGATAGCAAAATTACATAATAAGATAATTATTTTTATTCTAAATTGAAGGTAATAGTCTTTAGTCATGTTTGCAAACTCTACAATTCTTTCTCTGGATAAAGATGGTATTCTCCATCACAGATATCCCAAAATTATTCCTGATTGTTGCACTGATGGAATGAGCAAGTCCATTAAGGTTGATCATCCTCCCATGTTGCTATTAGGGTGTACAACATTCTTCTGGATCTGGTCATCTCACTCAGCATCAGTTCATGCAAATACTTCCAGGCTCCCCAGGATTTCCATCCCTCCTGGTTTCTAATAGAACAATAGTGTTCCATCATATAAATATACTACAGTTTATTAAGCCATTCCCCAATTGATGGACATTCACTCAATTTCCAATGTTTGCCACCACAAACAGTACTGCTTTGAATATTTTTGTACAAATGATGTGTTTACCCTTTTTCACAATCTCTTCAGGGTATAGGCCCAGTAATGTCATTGTTAGATCAAAGGGTATGCACATTTTTGTTGCCTTTTCGGTGTAGTTCCAGACTGATCTCCAGAAAAGTTGAATGAGTTCCTACCTCCACCAACATTGAATTAGGGTACCAGATTTCCCACATCCATTCCAGCATTGATCTTTTTCCTTTCTGGTTATATTGACCCATCTGAGAGGAGTGAGGTGGTACCTAAGAGATGCTTCAATTTGCATTTCTCTAATAAGTACTGATTTAGAGCAATTTTTATGTGATTATGGATCAATTTGATTTTCTCATCTGTAAATTGTCTTTGGATATCCTTTGGATATTAATTGGGGAATTATTATTCCCATTTTTAAGGGGATATTGTTTTAAATAATTCTATCAGAGTCACAGTTATGTGATGAGTGTCCATTATTTCTGGCTAAATATAGTCTCACTCTAATAGTGTTACAATTCTCAAAAGTTATGAGAACCTTTCTCCCAGATGAAGATATGGCCAGTTTCATCTTATTAGATAGCAGTTGTTTTTTTTTTTTTTAGGTTTTTTTTATTTTGGCAAGGCAAATGGGGTTAAGTGGCTTGCCCAAGGCCACACAGCTAGGTAATTATTAAGTGTCTGAGACCAGAATTGAACCCAGGTACTCCTGACTGCAAGGCCCGGTGCTTTATCCACTACGCCACCTAGCCACCCTGCAGTTGTTTTTCTTTACCATTTTGGGTTTTTTTAAATTTTTTCATGTGTCTCTTGAGTCTCTTGATTGAAGACCAAATTTTCTATTTAGCTCTGGTCTTTTCATCAGGAAAATTTGGAAATCTCCTATTTCATTAAATGTCCATCTTTTCTCTTGGAAGAAAAGGCTCAGTTTTGCCAGATAGTGAATTCTTAGCTGCATTCCAAGTTCCCTTGCTCTTTGGAATATCACGTTCCAGGTCCTTTGATCCCTTAATGTTGATGCAGCCAGATCCTGTGTAATACTTATTGTGGCTGCAGTTTAAATTGTTTCCTTCTGGCTGCTTGCAGGATTTTCTGTTTGATAGTTCTGGAATTTGGCAACAATATTCCTTGGTGTTTTCATTTTGGGATCCTTTTCTAGAGGGAATCGATGTATTCTTTCAATAACTATTTTGCCCTCTGGTTCCATGATGTCAGGGCAATTTTCCATCACTAAGTCCTATAATACTGATTCCAGGCTTTTTTTACTCTTCAATATTTTCAAGTAACCCAATTATTCTTAATTTGTTTCTCCTTGTTCTATTCTCAAGATCAGTGGTCTTGCTGATGAGGTATTTTACATTTTCTTCTATTTGCTCATTTTTTTGGTTCCAACAGATTCTTGTTGTCTCATGAAGTCATTAGTTTCTATAGACTCCATTCTTTTTTTTAAGAGAAAAATTTTCTTCATTTAACTTTTGCAACTCCTTTTCCAACTGGTCACTTCTATTTTTGAAGGAGTTTTCAATTTTTCCAATTGAGGTTTTGAGAAAGTTATTTTCTTTTTCCATTTGACCAATTGAGGTTTTGACAGAATTATTTTCTTTTTGCATTTGTTCAATTGCATTTTCTAAGGATTTCTTTTCTTGTTGCATGGTGTTAATTTTCTCTTGAATTTCTGAATCAATACCTTTGTTGCACTGTGGCTAAGAGCCTCCCATTGACTTTTTAAATTTTTTTATTTATTTTCATCTATATGCACATTTATATTTTTAAGTTCCACCCTCCCTGTGCACCCCTCTGCCCCTCAGAGGTGAAGTCAGGTTAGCATTGTACACATATTTTGATAAACATGCCTACAAATTAGTAATTTTTGGCATAAGGAATTAGGATTAAGTGAAAGAGATACATAAGAGATGATTTTTATAAAGAGTCCATCAGATTTTGAAGGGTTGATTTTTTTGTGTATGTTTTATTTTGTTTGTTTTGTTTTTCTTCCTCTGATGGGGATAATATAGTTCATAGCCAGGTAAATATAATTGTCCTAGCTCTCTGGACTGCTGAGAAGCTCCCATTGAATTGCCACATCTCCCACCTATATTGGATTAAACTCCCCTTTTTACCCACCAGAGACAAATTTTCACTGAAGTTCTTCCATGATATCTTGAGCTGAGAACTTGTTTCTCTCTATTTTTTATGGATTCTGTCACTTTAAGGTCTATTTAGAGGTCTCATTTAAAATTTCTTCCAGATAGGCTCCAGGAGTTTCCTAACTTCACACCACCATTTTGTCTCTTACCAAGAAGAGTCCCTAATGCTAGATTTTAACCTAAGTTATCCTGACTTCAGGTCTGGCACTCTATCCACTTCATCATCAAGCATTAGTAGTTCCCCATTATCCATATGGTGAAATACAAATCCTGAAGCTGACATTGAAGACCTTCAAGAACCTTCCTTCCATCATACTTTACAGCACTGAAATCTGTATTTTCAATTCAACTGCACCACTATTCTCTAAACTTGATATCACATTTCCTTCTTCTATGCATTCATATCAACCATTCTTTTTGTCTGGAATGAATTTCTCCTTGCCCCCTTTCAGAATCCTTGCCTTTCTTCAATTCTCAAATCACTTGTGAACTCTTCATGGAACCTTTCCTAATATTCTCACTTGTCTGAGGTTAGGAGTGTTATCTTCTTTCAGTTTATTATTGTATTATGTGTGTGTGTGTGTGTGTGTGTGTGTGTGTGTGTGTGTATGCATATATCACATATAGAACTTTAAGTTTTGCTGTGTACTTTACATTGAAAACCAATGTGGTTTCAGAAAGGGTCAAGGAACAGTCAGTATGGTGTATATATTGCCCAATAACTCTAGGAGAAATGCCAGGGACAGTAAAGTCCTGGACATGAAATCTGAGTTCAAATCTTTATTCTGTGACTTACTGCTATACATTCTTAGCCAAGTAATTTTACCTAGTATGCCAGTCTCAATATCTGAGAATGAAGATGATCAGCATTAATGACATGAAAGGTTTCTATTACATTTAGAACCATAGTCCTATGAAAACTAAGTTTCTATTACATAAAAGGAAAAAAGTAAATAGGAGTCAGCAAGTAGTTCATTCAATTCTAGCATTTCCCTTCCTCTAACCCTCAACTTGTAACAATCAAATCAAATGCACATGTAGTAATTCTTTTTGAGATATGAAGAATGTGTGAAAGAAACATATCAAAATGAAACTTCTAAATCCTATTTGGAAACTTTGCTAATACTCAATAATAAACAGTAAAAACTAAATAATAAAACTGAAATATAAATAATAAAACTAATAAGAAATAAAGAATATTTGTAGCAATTAGACACATGGAAAAGTCCACTTAACATTTTAAAACAAAACCGAAAACTGTCTCTGGGTTTCATCATGTCACCCAAGAGTAGGAAAGAAATTTTGAAAGAACAAATACTTGGAAAATATATCTACCTAGACAGAAAGAATGAGAACTGATCCCCATGAAACCTTTATGAGATTGCTCAGAACTAGAAGTACCTTGAGAGATTTTTAGCTTATGATAAGGATCAAAACTTTTGACTATGTTTTGAACTAAACCTCAAACTTTGGAGATTTTCCTATCTTTATAAAACACCTGGGAATATGAATGTTGATAGGAATAAACCAGCAAGCTGTCCTCACCTGACAGTAGTCATTGAAGGAATAAACAAGAGAATGGATTAAAGATAGCTGGTGGCTACCTTTTTTGTAGATATTCACAGTCTTTTGGAAATGCTCTCAAATATGAGTCTATTAATGTAGCCAGGGCAACAGAGAGACTAAGGGATCAAGATCAATAACATGTCAATTAGTACTGTGTGACATCAAAGCAAGTGGTTTCCAGGAAGACACTAAGAAAAAGGTGATTAAAAGAAAGCAAATGAAGCATATAAGTAAGGGGAGAGGGACAAGGAAAGGAATGGGGAAAAATGAAATGGGAAGAGAAAAGCAAAGGATGGAAGGGGAAAGCAAGAATAGAGAAAAAGAAGGAAAGGAAAGGGGATGAGAGAAAGGGAAGAAAAAGAATTAGAAAAAGAAGGTAATGGGGAAAAGAGTGGAAGAAAAATGAGGAAAAGAAAGAGAAAGGGAATGGATGAGAGAGAGAAAGGGAGGAAAAAGTAAGAGCAAAGGAAATAGGAAGAAGAAAAAAATGGAAAACTGGAAGGGGATGGGGAAGAAAGAGAAAGGATAAAGGATTGGAAAAAAGTAATAGGAGAACAAGAAAGGGAAAAAGCTAAAGAAGAAAATAAGTAGAATATTATTTGAATAGACCTTTAAATAAAAGATTAATGAAATTCTCCAGGAAAGTCTTTATTTTGTCTTTCCTATTAGAAAATCTACACATTGCTTCCAAATTAATATACCAAAAAACATTGATGAAGCTTACTGTGTGTTATTAAAACACATCATCTGGTGCATAGTGGGCATTTAATAAATGTTTATTGACTGGCTGACTACAATGTGCTTTTTTAGACTATGAAAGAGATCCAAAGAGAAACATAGATTCTTCCCTGGAGGAGGTTACAGTCTAGCTTGATGGATAACAGGAGTCCAATGCTAATACAAATTAGAACTTGAGGATACTACGTCCAACTTGGAGAAAAGGGAAAGGTCCTTTCCATAGGTAATTCTATTGCTAACACTTCCAAATCATTTCAGATATAGATGTCTACTGATATGAATCTGATCAAAAGTTCACTGGTTTGCCACATTAGATCTCAAAATACATCCATTTTTTTCCCAATTAAATGCTTTAACTTTGCTATGGGCATGAAACAAAAAATGCTCAAAATCCCCAAATTATTCTGATTGACAGTTTGTTAATTTTTTTTTTAATTTCCAATTTCAGTATAGAAGCAGCAGCACTCTCAAAATAGCAAGCATGAAGAACAAGCTCTGAACTCCCTCTCCCAACTCCTACTCCCCCTGGCAGACTATGTCCTCGGGGCATGGATGCTATTGGTCCCCTAAGAGAATAGAGGGACCCTGAGAAGCTGAATAGAGTCTTTTTTGATGTCTTAACTCACAAGCTCCCACCTCTAATCTTCCTACCATGATTATCAACTGATATCAATTAGCAAGACAGACTTTAATTAGTTTGTAGAAAGGGATATTTTATTATGTCGGTATCATTGGTACAAAACATTCTTCCTAAAAGTCTGTGGCACTTTCTCACATATGCATTTATGGAGCTGAGGGGAAAGGAGGTTCACACTTAGAAAGTAAATGTGCCAGCATAGCTCCCAGCTCCCAGAAATCCTTTTGCCCTTAGATGAGATGCAGATAGCATTCCTGCTAAGATCTTTATAGGAAGAGCCTTGAATCTACTTTTTTTCATGTGTTCCAATATGTCTTGGGCTCCATTATCAGCCATTCAGGGGATGATCCCAGAACCCTGAGGGAAAAAAAGCCCAAATTCTCCAGAACTTTTAAAGTTCAGGAAGGGTGTTGGAGATGACTCACATTGTAACTGAGCCCCAGAGAAATCTATTTTCTCTTAGGAAATCATCTGGAACACCTCCTCTTCATCTTTGCAAAGCACTGAAATTCCGATTCCAACCAGATGAAAGGTCTTGTACAAACCCAGAAGATGGGATCAAATCCCTCTGACAATTCAAATCAACCAGGGAGAGCTCCAGGCAATATTTATACTCAGTGAACCAGCAACATGTGTTTTTTTCCTGATAAATATTTGAGGGCTTTGCTTCTCACCCCTTACTTTAGATAAAATGAAGAGTGATTCCATTGATTTATGCAATCAACACTCATTCTTATGACCACAAAAAACAGACCTCTTCTAAAAGTCAAAAGATGTTATACACTTGACACTCAATGATCTGTGCTCATTTTATTAAGGATGGTTAAGTTAAAATAAAAAAAATAGGTAACCAGAAGAATGAATAGAGGGCCAAGCTTGAAGTCAGAAATAGGTGGTTTGGAGTATTACTTCTGAACTGATCCACAATTGCTCTCTGACCTACTTTAATTCCTGAAGTCCACAGTGAAGTCTCTAAAAATAAAGACTACAGTAGTTACTTATTTACACTAGGACATAAAGTCTTCACACCAGAGTTATTTTTTTTTTTTGCAAGGCAATGGGGTTAAGTGGCTTGCCCAAGGCCAAACAGCTAGGTAATTATTAAGTGTCTGAGGCTGGATTTGAACTAAGGTCCTCCTGACTCCAGGGCCAGTGCTCTATCCATTGTGCCACCTAGCCACCCCCAGAGCTATTTCAAATGAAGACATCACAAATCCAATGTGCCTCCTCTCTTCACCTGGTTGCTACATTTTTGACGGCTAGCAGCTAGTATTTATGTAATGTTTTAAGATTTGCAAAACACTATATATAGATTATTTCATCTGATCCTCCCATGAGGTAGATATGATTATTATTCCCATTTTACGGATCATGAAACAGAAGAAAATAGAGGTTAAGTGACTTGTCCAGGACCACATAGCTATTGCTCTTCCCTAAGTAATTAGCAATAACGGAGGCAGATAACAAATGTGGAATGTGCAGGATATTGCATGATATGATGGTATACTTAGAGAACCTGAGAAAATCATCTAAAAATTTCCTTGAAACAATGAACAAATTCGGCCAAGTAGCAGGACATGAAATAAACTCACATATATCATCAGCATTTCTACATGTGAACAACAAAGGCCAAGAGCAAGAGATAGAAAGAGAAATTCCATTTAAAATAACTATAGACAACATTAAATCCTTGGGAATCTACCTCCTAAGACAAACCCAGAAATTGTATCAACATAATTATAAAGCACTTCTCACCCAAATAAAGTCAGATCTAAAGAATTGGGAAAATGTCAAATGCTCATGGTTAGGTTGAGTTAATATAATAAAAATGACAATTCTACCCAAATTAAAATTACAAATCAAACTACCAAATGACTACTTTCCCAAGCTAGAAAAAAAAAATTATAACAAAATTCATCTGGAACAACCAAAGGGCAAGAAGCAAGGGAACTGATGAAAAAAAAAAAAATATATATATATATAAAGAAAGGTGGCCTAGCTCTACCAGTTCTAAAACCATACTATAACATGGCAGTCATCAAAACTGCCTGGTACTGGTTAAGAAACAGAGTAATGGATCAATGGATTAAGATAGGTTCTAAGGAAGTCGCAAAAAATTACTGCAGCAGTCTCCTATTCGACAAACCCAGAGTCATCTGCTTCTGGGATTAGAACTCATTATTTGACAACAATTGTTGTGGGAAACTGGAAAATAGTATGGCAAGACCTAGGCATAGAGCCACATCTCATACCCTATACCAAGATAAGGTCAAAATGGGTACAGGATTTAGACATAAAGAGCAATACCATAGATAAATTAACAGATCAAGAAATACTCTATCAGATTTATGTAAAGGGGATAAATTTATAAACAAACAAATTAGAGTACATTATAAACTGCAAAATGAATGATTTTCACTATATTAAAAAAATTATTTTGCACTAATAAAATCACTGCTACCAAAATTAGAAGGAAAGCAGAAAATTGGGAAACAATTTTCAGAACTAGGAGTTCTGATAAAGTTTTCATTTCTAAAATATATAAAAACTACATCAAATTTAAAATGATAAGTGGTCAAAGGATATGAACAGTTTCCAAATGAAGAAATTTAAACTACGTATAATCATATGGAAAAAATGCTCCAAATCATTATTGATTAGAGAAATGCAAATTAAAACAACAATGAGGTATCATCTCACACCTATTAGATAGCCAAGATAAGGAAAAGGGAAGATGATCAATGTTGGAGAGATTGTGGGAGGATTGGAACATTGATGCATTGCTGGTGGAGATGTGAATGGATCCAATCTTTATGTAGAGCAATATGAAACTATGCCCACAGAGCATTAAAACTGTTCATACCCTTTACCCCAGCAATTCCAATTCTAGGACTATACTTAGAAGAAATTATAAAAAATGGGAAAAGTCCTACATGTTACAAAATATTCATAGCAGCTCTTTTTGTAGTGGCAAAGAATTGGAAATTGAGGGGATGTCCATCAAATGGGGAATGGCTAAACAAGTTATGGTGCATGGATACTATGGAATACTATTGTTCTGTAAGAAATTATAAATGGGTGGACTCTAGAGAAGCATGGGATGACTTACGGGCTCTGATGCTAAGCAAAGGGAGTAGAGCCAAGAGAACATTGTACACATCACCAAGAACAACCTCGATGGAAGCAATTCCTCTCAACTGTTCAGAGAGCTAGGACATGTGTAAAAGACAGGCTGTGGCCTATATTATCTCCATCCAAAGGAAGAAAAACAAAAACGAAACAAAACATTCAAACACACACACACAAAAACAGCCCTTCAGAATCTGATGACCACTTTATAAAACTCATCTCTTATATGTCTCTTTCCTTTAATCCTGATTCCTCATACCAAAAAATTACTAATATGTAAATTTGCTTATCAAAATATGTACATATAATGTTAACCTGACTGTTCACCACTGAGGGAGTAAGGTTGGAAGGGAGGGTGGAAGAAAATTTTGTGACAAAAATATGCATGTGCATATGAATAAAAAATGAAATAATATTTAAAAAACATGGAATGTGTATGGAAATAGTAGCTAAATAGGACAAAATTTTGTGCTCTATAAATGAACCTTATTTAAGGGCTATTAATCCTTTGTGCATCATGGATTCTTTGGGCAGTCTGGTTAAACTTGCAGAAATATCCCTTCTCAGAATACTGTTTAAAAATATAAAATAAAAGTACATAGAATCACCAAGAAAACTAATTTCAAAGAAATTAGATATCAAAATGTTAAAACAGGAACCCCAGGTTAAAGAGCCCTGTTCTAATCAGAAACTGTACAGTATTCTCTGAATACCTGCTATCAATTTAAGAGACATTTGGTTGGCTCCAATACCTACTTCTCCTCTGCTGGGATAAAGCTACTTCTATTTCAGGAACAAATGTTCAAAAGGCAAAGATGCTGAACATTTTCATCACAGCCAAAAATGATTTCCTGTCCTCATCGATTGGGCTGTACAATAAGTAATAGGGTGTTTGATGAATCCAAAACAAGACCCATAGTACTAATTAAGGAGTAATCCAGAATTGGAAATGATAAATAGAAAAAGAAACAACAAAATAGAGCAAAATATGTTGCTTCCTACACCTAGGTGATAAATGAAAATTTCAGAAGCAAGCTGCCTTTATAAGAGTTTCTACATTTTTCAGCATCACCATCCTTGTAGAATATTAGGGGAAAAATTTCATTCACTAGGCTTTTGTCTTTGAACTCAATTCTTTAATTAAAAATAATAATGACCTGATAGGCTTTTTGGCTTCCCAAACCAAAGTCACTCACTAAAATCATTGAGACCTTACTGAAAACATGAAAAAAAGGTTATTTGATTTGTTCTCATCTATAATAGAAACATGGCAGGTAGTTTTAGAATTAAATGGAGAACTTTTTAAGGGAGGGAAAGAATATGATCAGTGGCTAAGAATGCTAGACTTGAATTCAGAGAGATGAATTCTGCCTCAGAATGTTACTTCTAGGCAAGCCATTAACACTTTGTCAGTCTGTAAATTGAGAAAATTAATAGCATTTGTATTATAGATTTATTGGAACAATATAATGAGATCATAAAGAAGTTTGCAAGTCGTATAATGCTATATAAAAATTTATCATTATTATTAGTATTAGTTCCAAAAGGATTATTCCCATTTACTGGAGATTCACAAGATCATGGAGACTCAGCTAGAAGGAAAATTGAGTGTAAAACAACAGTGTTATTAAGCCTCGATATCTTAGTGTTTAGTGAGAACAATACAAAAAAGAAAATACATTCCAATAGGTAGTGTTTGTGAAGAAGCAGGTCATTTGGAAGGGGTGTTAAAAGTTAATTGCATGAAAAAGGGGACAACTATTTCAATTTCTCCTCCCCTTTGAGCTTGCAGCAAAATTCATGATTTTTATTTTTATGGTGAAGTGTAACTGAGTGGTATTATCTAGGAAATATTTTGAAGAGCCCAGATATTTTCCAAATTTATCATTTTCTTTTATTTTTATGATAGATAATGTAAATGGAATTTATTTTAGATGACTTGGAGTTCAGATCTCAGTCTCTCGAACACTTTTACCAGTAACATGTTTTCTAGGATATCATTTAACCTCTGTAAAATGGGTATACTAATAATACTGATGTCACTTACCTGTCAGGGTTGTTGTGGGCATCAAATGAGAATATATGGGCAGTATTTTGAAAACTTTACAGTACTCTCTAAAGGTAAGGTACAAAAAATGAACTTTCCATTGACTTTCACATTTTAAAACCTGCAGAAATACTCTACTCCATGTGGACTGCATGGAATCTAAATTAGAGAGAAATGTTGGCAATTACTTTAGTTCCATGACCAAAAGAGACTGAATTTTATACATTTTAGGCTAGCAATGAGTACAGCTTGAATAATTAAATTATAAAATTTATGCTTACAAACTAAAAATCCCCAAAAATATCTCATTCCAAAGAATTAGGCAGCAACTCCCAAGTAAACTTTATCACTTGTACCCCCTTGAGTTGTTTCTCTTAGTATTAATGATTGGAGGAATATTCATATTATTAATTCTACCACCTATGTCTTCCTTGAAGATTAGAACCAAGGGGCGGCTAGGTGACACAGTGGATAGAGCACCGGCCCTGGAGTCAGGAAGACCTGAGTTCAAATTTGACCTCAGACACTTAATAATTTCCCTAGCTGTGTGGCCTTGGGCAAGCCACTTAACCCCATTTGCCTTGCAAAAACCTAAAAGAAATTAGAACCAGATATAAAAAATAAAGGAAGAGTTTGAGTGAAAAAGCCACAGCAACATACTATGTCCCCTATCCCTTAGCAAGAAAGCATCCCTACTTAATAAGTATGAAACTCTGGTTATTGGAATTTTCAAGCTTTGACCTAAGCTGTAGAGTTCATTTCCAAGATTTATTTGTTAGCCTTTCCCTGCAAAAGGTCCAAAAGATGATTGGCTCTATGACCTTGGAAAGATATGATTCTCAGTTTAGTCAAATGGATCTGAGATTTCAACAATAAAAGTACTCTATCCAATGATACAGATCCATCTAAGTCTACCTATACCGTGAAACTCTTAGCCATATATTCCCAAACTGCATTGTAGAGAATCTATTCAATATGCCAGTGACCTGCCTTGTATTGTCCTGATATCAAAAAGGATACCAGCATTGTGGCTATTTATTTACGGCCCTTATCATGTGGTCTTAGTTTATTCAATCTTAAAATGAGGCCAAAATCGATGACCTATAAAGTCCTTTCCCGCTCTAATACACAGTGATCCTATGACTTTCAAACTTCAATTTTCACTTTTGAAACTCTATTCTCAGAATCCTACATGATTCTTCCTTTTTGGATATTCTATAAAGCATTCCTTCATTTTAGGAATATATCCTTATCTCATAATTTTCCAGTCTCCAAAAATGCCTGGGTTCAAATTTGCTTTCTTTCAAATTTTTACTTATTTGTCCAAGTGAACTTAAACTGCCCTGCAACACTATCATTAAAAGCAAATTGTCTCTATTCAATACCTTGAGTTTTGCTAGGGAATATGTCTACCTATGGCAGCTTTAATCACACGAATGGCTAGATCCAAAAAAAAAAGATGCAAAGTATGCAGAAGACTTTTATGAAGTATTTTGCTTAGAGGACTTTTATAGTAAATTATATCGACTTCTTGGTGCCAAAATAATAAATAGGAAGCATCATTTCCTATAATTTCAAGCAAGCTTTTTTAACAAGTGCATTTTAAGCAGATGTTTTATGTAAGGCACACATATGCAAAGTTCTGAAAGGACAAAGATGAAAACTAAATAAGAGTTCTTGTCCCCAAAGAATTCATTTTATGTTATTGGGCACTACACATCAAACATAATAACTATAGGATAATTTGAAGGAGAGAGTATAACGACTAGGGATATCCTGCAGGAGGTGACACCTGAAAGAAAATGATCTTGGGATTGTAGGAAGTTACCCAAAAGTACAAAGATGGGAGATGGCAAGAGTACCCAATCAATCCATTTGTTTTACCCAAAATATGCATTTTTGTTAACAAATAAAGATTCTGATGAAAGGTAATGTGTATATCTACCATTTCTCTTTCTATATGAAAGACAACAGTGCAAGTTCTCAGCAATAACTGAATTATAAACCACATCCATACATACACAAACACACATACACACACACATATATGTATATAAATATACATATATATGAATGTTGATACGGTTTGTGGTAAATTCCCCAGCACAAACCAAGTGTTCAAAGAATAAACATGTAATCAGAATAACTGATGAGAATTAACATAGAAATTCTGATGAAATTAATAGGAAAGGCAAGAGAAGACTGAATTATTTATTGTTTGTTTCTTCATTTATTCAGAGAAAAAACCCATTTCTAAATATCCAGGTTGTTCAATCTGTTTTTTAAAATTATTTTTGTATATATTTTGAGAGTGATTATGTAGGAAGTCATCAACACAAATAACTATCCAAAAGAAATATTCATGGTTCTAGGTCCAAAATCTGTATTATCCCAGTATTCCATACTTCCATGCTATTTGCTTCTAGTAACCTAAATGATTTTAATTTGCTATCCCCAGACACTTTCAGATTTCTTTCTCCCCTTACTATGTTTTTTTTTCAGAGTAGGGAACATCTTCCTTTACAGTCAGATCTTGCTGCTGTATCAATGTGATGCTATTGTTATAACTACTCATCAGTCTAGTATTACAGTGTTCAAGAAGCAAAGACCTTACATGACCTAAGAGATGCATCTAATGCATAATTCCATGAAAAATCATTTTTCTAACTTGAGATACCCACAGGAATGGTCGTGTCTCAACGATGTGTCTCTGAATAATACAGAAGAATTAGGGATAACAAGTTAACACAAGGCAGGCATACATTTATGGTAGCGTAATTACTGCAATGAGGGAATGGAAAATGGATTCAAAATAGCTCTTATGCAGAGCCTCTGGCCTCTGATGAATGATGTAAGTACAAAGAAATATTTTGAAACTGGTAGAAAAGATAGTCTATATACACCTTTCTTCTGTTTCCTTCAAGTTCCAACTGTATGTATGTGTATGGGTGTATATGGATATATATGCATATGTACATAAATGTGCCATTGTGGTGGTTGGCTTTGCAGTTTAGTTCAGTTGACTTTGGAGTTTAGTTTAGTTCCATGATGGGGGATTAGCGTGTTTTAGTGTTGTGGGAGTGAAAGTATAATGGAAGATACTTTTGTTGTTCAGTTGTTTTTTAATCATGTCTGACTCTTAAAGATCCCATTTGGGGTTTTCTTGGCAAAGATATATATATATATGGAAACTGAAGCAAACAGAACTAAGTGATTTCCTCAAGGTCACACACCTACTGACCAAAACCAGTTTTGAACGTAGGAAAAGGAGACATTCTGATTTCACACTTGGCCTAAAGGAAGATACTTTCTTCTGTTAAATAAAGCATGTCATCCTTAAATAGTCACTACAATTTAAGAAACAGTCACTATGGACCAACAGTGGCTCAGTGCTGTGGAAGATGCAATATTTTGATCAGATGCTTTCTCCTACCCTTACAGAACTAGATATCTGTGCTCCATTCTCAAAGAACACAATGATATCAAGAACATGATATCATGACAAGCACATGCCCTGGATTTAAATGGGGGTGGGGAGCTTTGCTAAGTCACTAGCTTCACTTTCCTCCTTCAGAGTCATTTGTGTCCACGTACCAGCTATGAATCAGGGTGACAAGAGATAGCCCTGGAGGTGAGGCAATCAGGGTTAAATGACTGAACTAGTAAATGTATCAGTCTGATTTTAATCCAGGTCCCTGTGAGGACTGGCAAGCTACTCACTGAACCATCTAGTACTTAGAGTAAAGGAGATATACTACATACACAGATGACCTTAAAATTTCAAAGAATCACATGATTTTATCATTGTGGGTCTTTTCTCCACAATGTTCTACACTTAAAGAAAACATCTTTATTTGTAGGACAAAAAAAAGCATACAAGATGCACTCACTATACTTGGTGGATTAATTCACTAATTTTAGTTCATTTATGGATTTTCTGAACTATGACCCAGTCTTCAGTTTAATTATTCACTCATTAGAGATGTACTACCACTTGCGTTCAGAAAACAGACAATACTATCCACTACAGACCTGTACTTTACACCCCTGAGAAGTCCTAAGAAAGTTTTTAATTTGACAATTTCCATTTTTTTTATAATAAGATCAGGTAAATGAGGGGTGGTGTACAAATATAGATCTATAGAAAAATTAAGGAGAAAGAGATTTTGTGAAATGATATATGCTGACCATATAACCTGGTTTGGTCATCTAACTGGAAGGTATTGAGCAGATTATTTTAAAATTCTGTATCTTCATTGCAAAACAGGGTGGCTATACTAGGACTAAGGTCCCATTCATGTTGTAGTTTTATGATGTATAAATATTATGAAATTTTTAAATTAAGTTTTTCCCCCTCAATTTATGCCTTGATGTCATAATGCACCAGTAGGCTATTTCCTTGGTCCATATCACAGATGTCATTTGACATGACATTTCTTATAATACTAAAGACTAAAATTTGATCTCCAGACTCAAATATGTGGATAGTGCTTTAAAAACCTTATTGGGGAGAATTGAGTTGACAAGAACTGAAATCTTACAGAAAATAGATTATAAGGCTGATAAGATTACCTTCCTGTTCTGCTAACCAAAGAGTGGCAGAAAGCAGTGATAGGCAAAATTTGGGGTAAGGCACAGGGATCATATTTTCATTACCTGAAACTATTGATGCTAAAATGATTCACTGAATGAGTCCCTGAGAGGTATCTTAGCAGGGTGGACAGAGAGCTGACCTCAAAACCTAAGAAGTCTTAGGATCAAGTTGGAGCAGTGGATAAAATACTGGGACAAGAGTCAGGAAGACCTGAGTTCAAATCCTGACTCAAATTCCTCCTAAGCTGAATGTCCTTGGGCAAGTCACTCCCTGTTTATCTCAGTTTCCTCAAATGACAAATGGGAATAATAATAACACTTACTTCCCAAGACTATTGTGAAGGACAAATGAAATATCTGTGAGAGTATTTATACAATGACTGATGCATAGTAGCTGCTTAATAAATCATAATGATTATGTTGGTGATGATGATGATGATGAAGAAACATAATAGCAGTAAATTTCCTGAGCAAGTCACTCAGTGCTCTAGGGTATCTCAAGCTCTTTTTTTAAAAAAATTATTTATTTAAGGCAATGGGGTTAAGTGACTTGCCCAAGGACACACAGGCAATTATTAATTGTCTGAGACTAGATTTGAACTCAGGTTTCCTGACTTCAAGGCTGGTGCTCTGTCCACCTAGCTGCCCCCAATATCTCAAGTTCTGAGTTGCAAAAAAATTCTGATCTGTATTCACAGAGGAATTCTTCACCTCCAATGATGAAATTTAAAAAAAAATACAACTATAATGTTTATCCATTTTTCATATGGCCTTCAAATAAAGGAAAATTTTAGGTAGGACATAACATTAAGAGTAAAGCTGGTCCAAATTGTCTTCTTGCTTAGAGTATCACATGAGAAAGCAAATTAATAGCCAAAAAAATTCAGTTATATTTTTATCTTAATATTCATTGACTAGTTAAACAGTGGTGAATAAGAAATGATTATGGTAAATACCATTATATTCTATGTCAGGGATAATATGTGTACATATGTAGCTATATGTAGTATATGGATTATCTTTATAAATATGAATTTATATGCATATATACATTATAGGCATATGCACTCACTATATGTACAAATATATGCATCTAAATATAACCTGAATCATTTTCATATATCACATACCTACATAGATCTCATTTGACTGTATATCATCTGTATCATATAGATTATATATATATATATATATCATACCTGTTATATGTAGGTAGGAATATATTTATACATACAGACCTATATTTTTTTCTTGCAAATAATATGAAAAAATATGGAAAATTTCTATCTCTTGCAAGATTTGGATTTTTATTTGTAACCGTCAAGGAGCAGCATGTTGTTCGGGAAAGACTTTGACTTGAAATCTGGAAAAAATCTCCTACCTAAAGTACTTTCAAATTGGTGACCCTGGGAAAGTTACTGTTTGTCTGAACTTATCTATCAAATAGCAATAATGATACCAATAAGAGTAAAGCATAGTGTATATGTACTCTAATCTTTTTAATTGGATATAGAGAAGGAAGGACATTCTACTGCAGGACCATTCTCTTTGTTAGAAAGATTGAAGTCTAGCCAAAATATGCCTCAGTGAAACTTTGATTTATTTGATTTTATCTTGCTTTTCTGGAAGAGGTATAAACAGTGCACTAATTATTTATTTTTCCCCTTTAGACATTAACCTCTGTTCTCCCCTTACCCATAAGATAGACACCTGTTAATATTGTATTATAATAATACCTCTCATTTGCCTTGTTCTTTATTCTTTACATAATAGCATCTTCATAAGTATAGTTTAAAATTAGACGTATGATCATTATTTTTTATTCCAGTCAAAATTTCCTTCTGGCAGTTTCTCTGTAGCAATTGAAATTGAATCTTATAGATTTTTAGGAAAGAATGGATATTTGAACTATACTCAAGGCTATCTAGACAATGGTAAGTGAATAATTAACCAAAGTATAAGTTTCTATCTGAAATTCTCCCTTTTGGTAATTTTGGAAATAGAGCAATAAATTTTTCCTCAAAATCTACCCTCAGGGAAAAAAAACTGATATTGAACATAATCTTGGCTTTAAAAACAAAACTTTTTTCTTTTTATGTGATTGGGGCAAAAGATGAGGTTATTTTATTCTTCAGTGTTGATCATATGAATTCCCAACAGAGAGGGGAGAACAGGGCAATAAGCTTCTCCCTGAGTATCAGCAAACTCTAAAATGAATTTAAAAAAGGAATACGCCTAGAGCCAGGTGGAATGCCTCCCTGAGTCCGGAGACCCAAGAAGCAACTGAAACTTGAATGAATGAGATATTCTTTCTTTTTTGCTTTCTTTTGGGTTCATCTAAAATGCTGCGAGAATTTCTGAATCCCTTCTGGTAATGAGTGAGAAAACTGAGAACAGTGTAAATGGTTACGAGATCAATCATTTATATTTTAGAAAGCCAAAGCTGGCCAGATGAAAGGGAAAATGTTAAGACTCAGAAAAGTGAGTTAGTTTAAATATAGACAGATGGAGAAAGGGCTCATTATTCATCTCTTTAGCAAGTTTCACACACCACCTGTTCTAACTAGAAAAGTCTCGTAAGTTAAATATTTTCCCATTGCTTCCAACAACCCAATTTAAGCATGCCATAATGCACTGGTAGACTCAGGTTACTCAATCCATATCACACATGTCATTTGATACACCATTTCTAATAGCAACTAAAGTCTAAAATTTGATCATGAACATTAAAATACAATAAAGTCAATGGGCAGTTTGAGATTTCTCAGGTATATTCATTTGCCCACATTAAGTCCAATATAGTGATAAAACAAAATTTCATTTCCAAACTGCAGACTAATACCACATTTTACAATATGGAACTTTATAAAACTTTATAAAAATGGTTTAATCTTTTTCCCCCCTCTCTTAAATTGTTGTTCCTCCCAATGGCAATCGTTGTATGCTCCCTATTTTTGTTTATTTTCATTCACATCTGTGACTTTGTCCACATAAAAAATTCTCAGTAGGAAAACTCCATTTCTACAGATTGTCAATTGATCTGTAACTAAAAAGCTTAGAGCAGTGTGCTGGCAAAGAGATTCATGGTCATGAAGGCAGCATATGTCAAATGAGACTTGAACATGAATCTTCCTAATACCAAGGGCAACATACTATCCTTTTTTGACACCCCCTCCTTCTATTATGTAATTTTAAGTACACAAGAGATTAAGATTATTGGGCACCTATGCAGTACAATAGACGAAGTCAGAAAGACTCATCTTCATGGGTCCAAATATGACCTTAGACATTTCCCAATTATATTACCCATTTGCCTCAATTTTCTCATCTGGAAAATGAGCTGGAGAAGGACATGATCAATCATTCCAATATCTTCACCAAGAAAATCCCAAATAGGGCTACAAAGTCAGAGACAACTGAAAATTGACTGAACAACACTGTTATGATAATTCTAGACAGACTCCATGAGTCAGATGCTAAGCAAAAGGTCCCTAATAAGCTGTATCTTCCTTAGAAGTAATACAGATAAGCACTAATTAAAGGAAGGAGGATGGAAAGAGAAGGAAGATGGATTTGTAGTCAATACTAACTCCAGAACTCTCTAAACCATGCCACAGTTTAAACTTAGAGAAGGCTTTATGAATCTCAAAAGGTCCATAGGCTTTTATGGCCTCTTCCCTACAACAGGCCTATTTGATCTCTTTTTTACTTCTATATAAACTCTGATATTAATACAATGCAGTTCTTTCTATATCCCTCTTAGTCTCAAGTTCATCTTTATTGAGTTAAGTCTATTTGCAACGATGAATAAGATGTGTTCCCTACCCTCACATTTTTTTCATCTATAAAATGAGGGAATTGAAGCAGATGATCTCTGAGGTCAATTTTAGTTTTAAAACTATAATCTTATAACCCTGTAACCCTCTTTTACCCAAGGGATAGGAATATAAACATGTGAGGAAGTGTTTTAACCTGTAGAAAAGAAAAGAAAATATTTAACTTACATATTGTCAAACAGAAATGACTTTTGAATCAGCAGCTTGGAGTGGTTAGGTAATAGGAGTTCAATATCATCTACATACATTTATGTATATCTGGCAACAACTGAAACCCAGAAGAAAACAGAAAAATCCTAAAAGCATAAACCAAAAACATTAATCCCAAAAGTCATCCTTGGAGAGGACAAAGTAGAAACATTAATTATCATAGTACAAAAATATGAGGACCAGGTATATGACTGTTGACACTAAGGGTATCACCAAACTACAATTTTAATGGTTGACATTTAAAAAATTTATATATTTTCTGTACACATGATTTCATTTGATCCTCACAACAATCCTATGAAGTAGCTACTAGAGTTATTTTTATTTCCATTCTGCAAATCCCACCTGTCCTCTCCTCCATTTTCACACACATCCTTCTTATTGGTCCTCATCTCCCCTTACTTAGACATTTTAATAGTTTTCTAATTGTTCTCCCTAACTTTTCCAACTTTAATACATAACACCTCTATCAAAGTAATTTTCTTTAAATACAGTCACTACTCTATGCAACTCTCCCTGGATCACTTCTACCTTTCCAGGTAGACATTGCATTGCCTCCCACAAACTCTTTGGTAAGCCGGTTTAGTCCTGTCTAATTCTCCATGACCCCACTTAGTCATGTTTGTTCATCCATCTCACTTGCAACTCCCTTGGAGGTAGTCTTGGCCAAGATACCAGAATAATTTTCTGTTTCTATCTGCAGCTCATTTTATGAATGAGGAAACTTGGGCATACAGGGTTGAGTGACTTGCCCAGGGTCACACAGTTTATAAGTGTTGGGAACTAGATTTATCTTACGAATTCCGAAGCCAGTGCTCTATCCATTGGACCTCCTAAATGCCACAAATTGCCCTTAAAATCCAATAATTCTGCTTTTTCTTCTGGTCCTCATACTTAGTTTTCTATATTTTGTGTCAGTACCTTTACCAGTTATCGCTATACTTGGAATATCCTCGCTCTCTTTCTATCTCTAACTCTTAGAATCTTTTTATTTCTTTCAAGACTTAGATTGTTCCAACTTCTGTAGGAGACCTCCCCTGAGTCTCCTTTCCTACTAGTTCTCTCCCCCATGCCAGGTTTCTATGTATCTGTTATATATATATATATATATATATATATATATATATATATATATACATATATATATATATATGTATATATATATATACACACATATATATATATTTATATATATTTATATATTCTGTATATATAAAAGTATATATATGCATATATATATATAGAGAAGGAGATATAGCTATAAATGCCTGTTTTCACCTATATTCTATATGAATTCTTTTTGTTGTTTTATATAACCAGAACTTTTGCACAGTTCTTAGCAACTAGTTAAATGCTTTTGTAATTGCTTGTTGTTTTACTGACCTACGATATTGCATTTTTCCTGGAAGTTACCTCAAAAGTCTTCTACTCCAAACCTTTAATTATATTGTCAAAGAAACTGATACTCAGTTAAGTTAATTACCTAACATCACCCAGATAATAATCGTTAGAAACAGAATTTGAACCCATAGAAAGGGAGGCAAGACTTCTGAGCAGGGCTGCACAATATTTATAGGTGATTTTATGATGTCCCATTGGACCTGAATCCTATAAACACAAAATTGTCTTTTATTCTAAGCTCCTAAGTGGGTAGGAGTGAGGTGTTCCACAATCTCCACATGAAAGACCCCAACTGGCTCATTCTGCCCTGATTTCGTTTGTCCTTCTCATAAATACTACCTAGTTCTCCAGCTTTCCACCTCCCATGGAGCTCCATTCGAAACCAACTGGAACCCCACAGGGGGGAAAGAAAAAAAAAAGGCAACTTTGGTGGCCAGACATTTGGTGACACAGGAGGGTGTCCTGTTTGTTTCAACCCTCCTTCTCACAAACCCCAAGAAATCACAGACAATTTTAGAGAGTTCCATGGGAGAAGATCAGAAATGCTTCCTCCCCCAGTTTGTTTACTTCATAAGTGGACAATTTTTTTTGATTATTTGAAAAGAATTTAAAAATGCAATTATTATTCCATTAATCAAAGAGACAGCAGGAAAAAATAAACATATTGGCTACAAAACATTTGCATGTAAACACACACACACAGCTACAATTATTGGACAAGAATCTCCATATCAGAGTGAAGACCCACCTTTGAAGACTTTGATTTAGATTCTTGCAAACAGTTTTTGCAGCAAGATTGTCAATGGCATACAGATAAAAGATTAATGGGGAATACAAACATACTCAAAATAGGAAAAATGGGAAGATCCAAAACTGAGTTGACCATACAATGTGATCAGCTATGGAAGTAACAGAAAAATCATTATGTAACACAAGAATCAAACACAAAGTCATTTAAAATAACACAAGAGGATATATAAATGGCCATAAACATGAAACCCAATTCTGAACTTTGTTTCTAGATGCCTCAAGTTGACTTTATGGGATCAGAGTATGGCATGGCAGAGGAATCCTCTGGTTTAATGAAGAATACTAGTCATGGAATCAGAACCATCCAAGTTCAAATTCCATCACAGACATTTGCCTCTTCTGTGTCCCTGGGCATTGTCACTGTCTCTGTGCTTCATTTCCTCATCTGTACATTAAATGAGTTGGACTATACATCAAAAATCCCTTCTAACTCTAAATTAAGTGAGAAGTGAAATAAAGTTAAGTGAAATGAGCCATGACTTGGGCCCCAAGTGGTATATGATCAACCAATTGGTGGATGGGTAAAGGGCAACATTCTACTCTTTTTAGAGCAGACAATCAAGGGATTAATACTTAACACAATCACCTCGACTTCTCACCCACTAAAGTTCAACACTCCCTATCTCTACCTACTAGCAAGTTCCTAACTTGCCTTCTGAGAAGGCTGTGCAACCTCTTTGAGCAGGTTTAACCCAAACCCTACACTAGCATCCACAGCAGGATCTATACTTACAATACTGAGATAATCCTCCCTTTTCCTTACCCAACATATACTTTATGAAAAAAAATACCAATAGAGGTGAATGACTAAAAACTTTTGAACACCACTTCTTTCATGCATTTAATAAGACAAATGCAGGTCTTGACAGGTTCTGTGAATTCTAAAAATACTGCTCACCAAATTGCCTGATCTTCTCAGATAACCTCATCAGAACTCTAAAGAAAGAGACAGTCCTTTTCTTTCTTTAGCAATTGTTAGCATTGGACCTGATGGGTACATGTGGGGGCAGGAAAAAGTGTTTTTGAATGGCTGCAGAGCATCTCAGTGGGAAATGACAGGGCTCAAATTCCCTTCTGTTGAAATTGAGAGATTCAAAACCAAACTGTTCAGAATAACATTCAGAGAAAATAAAGCCTCTTTTTGCAGACTTCATAGGAAGAGAGGAGGTAAATGTTCCAATTGGAAAGAATGGTGCATAGCAAGAAACCTACTGAAAAACCTAGTTCCATCAATTTTGGTTATCAGTGAAATAGAAGAGTACAGGCCAAAAGAGACTCATTCCCCCAAGACATCTGTTACAACTTTAGAAGTCATCGTCTGATGTTTTGCAATAGGATTATATTTGGGGTTGTTTTCATTTTCTTTAAGCTAATATTAGAATTCACTTACATTTCTCTGAGTACATAGCGGCCCCAGGCTCTGGATGAACGTCTGCAGGAGGCCATGCCTACATCCTGGGGACCAAATACTCAGTTTCAGGACTGAAAAATGGCCACTTTTCTCTCTCTAAATGTTTCTCTGAAGCACAATAAATGTGTCTAGAGAAATCATATAGGAAATATTTTACTTTCCTATAAATCAAATTTACTTCCCATGGTATTTTCAGGGATACTTATCCCTTTCTCAGAGCATTAGAACAGAAGGTCTGGACCTGAGTTCTGGTTCTTTTACTTAATAACTTTGGAGCTTTAGACAAGACACATCACTTGGGACCATAATCTATGAATCATATATCAGGTCCTCATGCAAGGTACTGTACTAAGCTTGAGAGATGCAAAAACGGAACTGGAATCTAAATTACTGTTTTATGATCTCTTTAAAAAGTTTTCTTTTAAGTAGCCCTTCCTCTCACTTATAAATGTTTGTTGATTAGAGACAGAGAGTGAGTATTCAAATCCAGCCTCAGACACTTGATACTCATTAGCTGTATGACCTTGGGAAAGTCAATTAACCCCATTGTCTAGCCTTTTAAAAATGAAGTTCTAAGAAACTCAAAATCATTTGTAAAATAGGAATAAGGAAACTTCCCTACCTAATTCACCCGATCATCATGGGGAAGACACTTTATAGACCTTCTTATATTAAAGAAACATGCATTATTATTTACAGTGACTACTGCAATATAAGCTCTCTGTTTTGTAGCTTCCTGGTGAAACAGCTATTTCCACACTGCTAAGGACGCTGATTGGGGATCCTCTCTGGGACTTAATCCAGTGACACATACTGTAATCCCTCTGAAATGGCATGGATGGTTTTTAGAGAGTTACAAAAGATGAAAAATTCATAACTTGCTGTCCAACTGGGCGATTAGTCTCTTTAAACTTAGCTGGGCTCTTCTGCAGACCTGTGAACCCCTCCCTTGTGTATGGTCAAAGCCTCAGACTTGCCATCATTTATATTCCTCTGCCATAGCTGTTGAGAAACAGCGTTACCTCCTTTGGAGGCTGTGATATCAAAGTAGTATTATACCAAAATGAATCATCCATTAACAAATGGATATACTAAAATCTCTCCTGTTTACTCTTTGAAAAATTACTACATAAAGTGAAAAATATTTTATGATATAGTTACTCCCCAAAGTTATTTATTTGTTATGTATGCCTTTTTATTTTTTTAAATTTCAATTAATTGATTGATTTTTATTTATTTAAAAATGCTAGGTTTTCTTAGGTTGCATACGATTTCATGTGATATTTTAGGTCAATAAATCTGTTTTATGATTTCTCTTGCATGGGAATTCTTTCATGGGTATAGTCCCCCTAATCTATCTCAAGCACAAATATCTCAGGAAGATTCTTAACCAACAAGAAAATTCAGGTAACTTGACCAGGGTCACATAGCTAAAAACAATATATATATAATTAGAATCCAATTCTCTTCAACTACAGATGCAGTTCTCTACCTTTTATTCCAGGCTGCCTCTCTTTAGGTGAAAGCAAAACAAAGTTATTTGAGTATTAAATCATCTTCAAATAGATAATAATCATCTTTCTATAGGTAATTTTAAAAATAAAATTATAACATATGGAATTTAAAGATATCGAAGGCATATCTAATTTAGATTTATAATTCACTTCAACTTACATCAAATGATTAAAAGTTATTGGGCTTTTAGATACTCTAAAGGAGAAATGATATGTACATAACTTTTTTAACCCATGTGTATTCATCAGAAGATTCATTGCATACAATTTATGTATTTTAGTGTAGAATGCCATAAAATGATTTAGGAGACTGTTAAAACAAATAATTATTTACTTATCACCTGGAGATATATAACATGAACATTATTAATAAAATGTTGGTATGTCATTATTAGTCTTTGAAAATTAAATACAAATAGGGGCAGATTATGAATGGATAAGAAAGGGGGGAAGCTGTTTTTTGTCCCAAAAATCAGCTCTAGAACTCAAGGTGTCCTTAGGTCCCAACCAATCTGACATAGTTATAACAAAATATAGAAACACTGGGTTATATTCCCTGATACACAACAGGAACCAGGAAGTAAAAAGTGTTGAAGGAAAATGGGAAAAATGTTGTTAGACAAAGGATTTTTAGACCAGGGATACTGCATGGGCAAATACGAGATTTGGTAGGACCAGTAAACAAAGATTTTAAGGATTAAATTAAAGTCAATCAGTTGGCCAGGTTAACATATCCAGGTGTAAGGAAACAGAGATATCAGAAATAACAAGGACTATAAGACACGGAGTTATGACTTCATTTAGATACCTTTTGATCCATTAATGAGTATCAGCATCATTAAGAGTTATGCTGTAACACATGATTTGCGTTTTTAGATTAATCACTCTTGTAAGCTTTTATAAATGCTCACTATAAGACATTGTACTGATATAAAAAGCAGACATTCCCTACCCTCAAGGAACTTACATTCTAATGGAACAGGCATTATGATAGCCACATATACATGCACACAGATATATATGCTTAAGCTTTTTCATTAAATATAATTTACAGAGTGGTTGGAAAATAGACACATCAATGAGCATTTATTAAGCACATATTATTTACCAGGCTCTCTACTTGACCCTGAGGATTCAAATAAAGAAAATAAAAAGTTAAGCTCTCAATGAGTTCATAGACTATTGAGGGAGATAATATATAAACAACTATATTGCAGCAAGAGATATACACATATACAGAGTGATAGATTAGATTAGACAGACAGACAAAAATAGATTAGAAATATAGATTAGCTAGTTAGCTAGATAGCTAGCTAGCTAGATAGGATGAATTGGAGGTAATCAACAGAGGGAAGGCACTAGCACCAAAGGGGAGGAGGATAATTAGGAAAAATCTTTTTGTAGAAGATAGGATTTGACCACCATCTTCAAGAAAGTCAGGGATGTCAGGAGCCAGAGTTGAGGAGGGAAAAAATCCAATCAAACGAGTCAAACAATGAAATGCATAGAATCAGTCATTCTAGGAGTACTAAATTATCAAAGAATTTGAAAATCAAGTTTTCAGAGGAAGAAATCGAAATTATGCATAAAAAATGCTTCAATACTGAGAGAAATGCATATTAGTACAACACTGAAGTTCTTCCTCAAATGTTTCAAATAAGTAATATTGACAAAAAAAAGAAAATGAACAAATAGTGTAGGGGTTATGGAAAAATCATTATCACCATAGGTACCACTCTTATGCTAGTTATATCCTTTGAAGCACTGATACTACTTCTAAGGCTACATCAAAGAAATCAAAAAAGGGAAAGGATTCATGGATATAGAGGCTTTGTTTGCAATGGCATAGAATGGAAAATGAGGGGATGTCCATCAATTGAGGAATGACTAAACAAGATAAGGTAGATGAATGTGGTATAATATCATTGTACTATAAGAAATGACAATGTTTTGCTACAGACATGGGAAAAGTTATGTGAATTGTTGTGGAGTAAATGCAAAATAATTTATACAACAAAACAATATTTTTATGATAAACAATTTTGTAAGAATTAGGATCTCTGATTATTATAATGACCATTCCTCTCTCCAAACAACTTATGATGAAACAGGTTATCTACCTTCAATGGAAAGGTGATGGATCAAAGTACAGATTGAGATGAATAATTTATTTATTTGGCTTTTTTGGTTCATTCATTCATTCATTTGTTTATTTTTGTGAGGTCAATGCCAGTTGTTAATTTACTATATATGTTTGTAACAGGGATTTTATTTTTCTTTCTCTCTCAACTGGGCAGGTAGTAGGGAGACAAGGTGAATCTTCATTTGAAAAGAAAATTAATTTTAAAAAACAAAATGCTTCTAGTTGGAGGCTGGAATGTGGAATATTTTGCGTGAAGAACAAAAAGGAAGCTAGTACCACTGGATTGCTTGATATTTGCAGTGAGGAGTAATATATAGGGAAATGGGAATAGTAGGAAGAGGTCAAGTAATAAAGATCTTAAGAAACCAGGGAATTTTAGGATTTAACCATGGAGATAATAGGAAGCCACCGGGGGTTGTTGAGATGGAGATGAGAAGAATGACAAAAGCTATCTGGGGATTCCAAAATGCTTCCTTGTGGAGGTCACTCTTTAACTGAATGATCAAAAAAGTAGAATCTTCTAAAAGTCCTAATTTAGGAGGGAGTGTATTCTATACATCTGGAGCAGTGGATTCAAAGGCAAAAAGAGAGGAGGCAACATGTTATGTGGGAGGAATGGAAATAGTTTGATTGGAACACAGACAATATAGAGGGGAGGAGAATGTAAAGAAGACTGGATAGGTAGGAAAGGACAAATTTGTGTAGAACAATAAAAACCAAACAGTAGGGATGGCTAGGTGGGGTAGTGGATAAAGCACTGGCCTTGGAGTCAGGGGTACCTGGGTTCAAATCCGGTCTCAGACACTTAATAATGACCTAGCTGTGTGGCCTTGGGCAAGCCACTTAACCCCATTTGCCTTGCAACCCCCCCCCCAAAAAAAATGAAACAGTACAACTAGTAAGTATTTGATTCTAAAGAGAATATGGAGACACTGGAGTTTACTGAGAAACAGGAGGAAAAGAGGAATCCTAATCAGACGTGCACATTATAAAAGCAACTGTTTACAGAATAGATTGTTGAAAACAGAGATTTGATGTAGAAATACTAATTAGGGGCAGTTGCAATAGTCCAAGGAACTCTCTCTCACAAAGCAAAGTCACATCTTTTCAAATTTATAACTGTAGATACTACCTGAGACTCTAAGAGGTTAAATCAATGCATAGGATTATATAGCAAGTATTAGAGGTTGGATTATGAATCAAGGTCTTCCTGATTTTAAGATTAACTTTCTAACCAGTGTATCTTACAGTGTCTATAAAACTTTCATAAAGCTTCTTAAAGCCAAGCATTGTTCTACTGTGCCTGGTGAAGATATAACACTCCAGTATCTTTGTTGAGAAAACTCAGTTCCTCTTGACAGATTTTTTAGTAAATTTTAACATGAAATTAGTATTATAAATTAGAAGATTCTCCACCAAAGGCCACCTCTGGAACATCATCATAGTATGGAGTTGATTATAGGTTCTCACTCTGCCAATGAAAGGAAACATCTGAAAGATTCTGCCAAGCTTGAAAAACTTCAAATATAAATGGTGCATCAATAAGTATTTATGATGTACCTACAATGTGCCAAAAACATGCTAAGGATTGAGTCAACTAACAGTGTGATTAACTATGCAGTTGTCATTCAAAGACTAGCTAAATTCAGAAATCGATCTCCAAAGGTTTGAGCATACCAAATTACTTTCTGTGGCAAAATAATCCATTAAATGCTCTATTGTGACAAATAATGTTTGCATTCTGCATCCATGAAGAATCTTTATGAAACAACTATGGATCTGCAATTTCATTAATGTGGGTAATTGCTCCATTAATGCAAATAGCAAGCCACTCAAGCCTGGTCATCATGTACATTGTAGTATTGGAAAAAAAACTGAAATAAGAAGAAAATTACAATTAAATAGATTTTAGTCTGGCCCATGGTAGAGTGAAGGAAGGAAACATTAACTTATTAAACATCTACCATGTACCATGCTAACCTTGCTCCATGCTAAATGTAACTATAATAAAAATTTGGGAAATAGGATCTAATGTTATCCTCATAACTACCCTTGGAATGTAGGTACTATTATTATTCTTATTTTAAAGTGAAGGAAACAGAGGCAGACAGAACTTCAGTGACTTGCCCAACATTGGACAGATACTGAGTATCTAAAGTTAAAGGTGAATTCAGGTTCCCCCTGACTTCAGGTAGGCATTCTTCCACTGTGCCTCATGAAGATATAATACCCTAGTATCTTTGTCAAGAAAACTCCCAGTGGGGTCATAAAATGTTGGACATGACTGAACAATGCAAGATCAACAACAGCACCATCTATATCTATATTAATATCTATATATGTATATAATATATACACACATATTTTGTATATACTTACATGTGCTTATATTCATTATAAAACGTTTGAAAATATATATAATGTTTCAGTGTATACACATAAACATATATGTGTGTATATAAATATAAATATATATATATACACACACAATGTAGACACACGTGTTTATATGAGGCAGTAATTTCTAAAGATTAACCAATAAACTGGCAATCAAATAACTTAGCACTTCACACTGAACTCATACAAATAAACTTCTCTACTTCATCTGACACATGTCTATTTCTTTGATGTCTTGTGGATAGGAAGCCACTTCTAGCATGAGTGACCCTCAGCAGCAGGTAGAAACATGCGGAGTTGTAACTTTAAAGAGAAATGTCACCAAAGGGGATAATGGCTACTCTTGTCTTTGGTCTCCGATCAAAGGATTTATCCACCATGACATTATTTCATATATATGCCTTAATCTCAAAACCTTCAAGTCTTCATTCCTCTTCTCATATTTAAGAATAATTGCAATAATATTGAATGTCTTCATGTGGAGTATTTGTAGTAAAATTTGAACCATCATTTGATAGTTCAGCAATATTTTTTAATATGTATTACCTTTCCCCTTACTGTGTAGTCACTATGAAAACATAGAAAAAAAATTGTAAAGGACATGCTCAAGGAAGTTCCAGTAGTGGCCAGGTAGGTCACCATCTTTACCTATGCAAAGGGTCTGATGCCTCATTGACCCACTTGAAAGACTTAGGTTCTAATAATACTATATCTGATTCAACACTGGACCTTCCCCATCTAAATTCCAATCTTAATAATCCAAGGCAAAAACAATGATAGTCTTATCAAATGGAAATGTCAAGAAGATTGTCACAGCACAGGAAGCCCTGAGTTCAAAGCTGACCTCTCTGACAATTTCTAGTTGTGTGACCATGGGCAAGTCACTTCACTTCTGTTTGCTTCAATTTGCTGATCTGTAAAAACGGACATGAAATAGTAGTACATTGCTCCAGAATTGTTATGAGATTCAAATAAAGTAATGGTAAAGGCATTTATCATAGCAATCACTAAGGAAAAGTTGTTATCGTTGTTGCTGTTATCATTGTGATTACATGAATAGCAACAGAAGGTTGAACCTAAAAAAATGGATGTTACTATTTTCTCTAGCATTTCCAAGATAGTTCCCTTTGTGATAGTTCTATAGTGTATGTCCCACTGGGAAAGGTCAGTCAATCAGGAGAGAATGAGTTTGGTTCCCTTTTAAAGGTCCCAGGAGCAGTACTTTGCATTTTCTGTTGGGTTATATCATCATTTAAAACTACGTGATGTTGAGCAAGTCTGTCTCTCACAGCCTTGGTTAGGAGATATTAATAATAATACCTATTTCCAAGGATTATTGTAAGGATCAAATGAGACAACCTGTGAAAATTATTTTGAAATCTTTAAAATGCTATGTTAATGCTGGCTTTATTGTTGCTATCCTTGTTATCATTATGCCCCATATGTGACATTTTGTTCACTTTTATGCTTGCATGGGAGCTGAGGGTCCTTAGGACAAAATCAATCAAAATTGGATGCTCTCAAAAGAAATCCTGGGTGAGGACAAAGTGCTTAAAACAGATGTTTGAGAGGTTCTGAAGATGGAACCTAAACATGGGTCTTAAAGTCATGAAGAACATGCAGTGCAAATGAAGACTGAACACGTGAAAAAGTAGAGAGAAAAAAAATTAACATTACATTTTGAAGAACTGACTTTCAGAGCAATGGAAATTTAAAAAAAAGATGATTAGTGTGTGTTGGGGGACTCAGAGAAGACTTCATAGTACAGGTATGGCAAGAGTTGCTCCATGTTTAAAGTAACCATGGACAGGACACAGAAATTAAAACATGGGAAGGACACAGAAAGACAAATTAGCTTGGATTCTAAGCTGGAAGAATGACATGAACAAAATACATGGAATTTGAAAAAAAAGGTATGATGTATCCAAATGTGTGTTAAAAGATAACAGAATTGCAAAGCGTATATTCAACTCAGAATTATTTGCTATTTCTTTTTAAGAATTAAATTTTTTAATAAGAAATTAATTGGAGGAAACATACTATAGGGAAGAATGAAAGATGCATTCAGGACTTCCAACTTTGGAGAATAACAAAAGTTTTTTGAGACAATGAAGAGAGGAATGGAAATATGGTTTGACCAGTGAAACAGAGGAGAGTCTGCCTTTCCTGTCAAACTGACTTCCTATATTTAACACTAGAGATTAAAAAAGGTCTAGGAACCATTCTTAGAGCCTCTTTTGCTTTTGGAGAGCTCTCATCATTATGTGTTTTCTTGAATTCCTTAAATATAAATCTGCCATGTGGCAATCTGGACTCATTTGCCTCTCCTTCTCTTATAAGAGACACAAACATAAATGTGCATATTCATCCAATGTGGAGAACCAAAGAAATGAAGAAAAAATATGGAAAGAAAAGGAAGAGTCAAGAGAGAGAAAAAGAAGGGAAAGGGAATAAATAGGAAGAGAGAATAAATAGGATGCTCAGACTGGGGGTGGATGGAGGTTGATTTCTATAAAGCCAATCTCCCTCCTCATTCAAACTTGCTCTTCTACCCTTAAGTATTGTTCCCATTTTAAAATCTAAATAGGCATTAATGCAATTTTGGCAAAGGGGTAAATTGGGGGGAATTTATCAGGTCTATTCCATTACTAACTTTTATTATCCTTCCCATTGCCTTTCACATTCAAATCTCTTCACTCCAAAGTACAAAATACAGCTGGTGATTTCCTTTGAGAAAGCTCATTGTTTTGTTACTTTAATGATTCAAAAGGAAGATGTATAATGAGTTGTGCATAACACATGATTATAGCACATTTCCTGTGTTTAGCATTGAACAGTACAGAACCAGCTGCAAGTATCTAAGGAACTCCACTGCTGTTCTCCTTGAAGATTCTAGCTCTCCACCTGTGCAGATTCTAAATTAATGAGCCCTAAAAATAAACTTTTCAAAATGAAAATGCTATTAGAACGTTAACCATGGTTATAAACCTAGAGTATAGTATCAGTGAAGTCAGAATTAGTGCCAAATTAGTGCAAAAAGGAGAATGAAGGTTGACTGGGTATGGATTCTTCCTCACCATGGCGGTCCTGGAAGGAACTCAAGACTGAGAGAAAGCAGAAGCAATGAGAATGGAATGTTCTAGAGGGAAAGGGCTTCAACAGGGTAAAAGGATGTACCAGGATGAGGAAGTCCCAAAAGCTGATAGAAATTCAAGAATAAGATTGCTGTTGAGGCATGTTGTTGATGATATCAAAGAAGTGAGAAGCAGAGCCTGTGGGTTAGTTGGAGCTACTCATTTTACAGATGAGGAAACTTAGGTGAAGTTACTCATCCAAGTTTTCTACTGAAAATGTTATGGGAAAAAGGAAGAAGGCTTAAAAATGTTAAAAGATGTATTTTTGATTTCATTAGGAGGAGGCAAGAGGAATGAGGATAAGATGAAAAGATTGACATAACATCTTTTATACATTAATGTTGTGATCTCATGCATGTTGGGTAGCTAGGTGTCAGTTAGAGAACCAAGCCTGGAATCAATGACTCCAGAGTTCAATTGGCCAGAGACACTTATTAGATGTGTAATCCTGGGCAAGTCATTTAACCCTGCTTGCCTCATTATTTTTTCCACATTTGTAAACTGAGCTGGACAAGGAAATGGCTAACCACTCCACCAAGAAGAACCCAAATGGGATCACAAAAAAGTCAGACACAACTGAAACAATTTAACAATATGCAATGCTGCCTTTCTACTAAGTGTAAAAAAAGATAGATAAATTGAACCTCTTATGAATTCAATTTTACTGATCTGGAAATTGTCATATAATGATTAAAATACATCACTTTTGAGCTCCAGAACTGATGCCAGTATGAATAGATAGGCTTGTTCTTCCCAGTATTTTTTTTGGGGGGGGGAAGGGTTGAAAGGCAATGGGGTTAAGTGGCTTGCCCAAGGCCACACAGCTAAGTAATTATTAAGTGTCTGATGTCGGATTTGAACCCAGGTACTCCTGACTCCAGGGCCGATGCTCTATCCACTGCGCCACCTAGCGGCCCCTTCCCAGTATTCTCTAACTTAATCAAAGCAATTGTTTAACTAATAGTAATATGAATAATGATTAAAAATAGAGACTGCATGATATATTGAAAAGATGTGACCTTGAAGCCAGAAAATATACCAAATGAAGATTGTATGATATTGGACAAGTCATCTGATTTATGGACAATTTTCTACATTTATAAATTATAAGGAAGTTGAATGACAGAAAACTACTTGCTCAGACCCTGGTAATCCAAGGAATTCACAAGACCAATTTTTAATTCTAATCATAATAATAATCATAACCAGTATTCCCATCTTAGCTCAAGGGAGACTCCTCCATATTGCTAATATTTATAAGGTCTTTGTGAGATTGTTGGGTAACTAGTTTCATATCCTTTTAACTATTTTGTCTTCAAAGATAGATGTTTGACTCTCTTAGCATATTGTAGGTAGTGCTGACCTGTTTAGTTTTCCAATCAGACACACACACACACACACACACGCACACACAAACATAAACATACACACAAATTATTGATTGACTCACCAATAAATTCTCTCTCCAGAAATAATTTTCAACACCTTCCCCCAATTCCTCTACCGGTACTCCTTTTAAAATGTAAATGTGGACCTAGTAAATGTAAAATGTTCAGCAACAATCCATCTTGTTAGTCTTTCCCTGGAAACTATCACTCATATAAACAAAAGATGACAGAAGGTGCTGAGGCAACAGAGTCTAAAGTATATAGTGAAGGAGGAAGAGAAGCTAAGAATTAACTGAAGGTGGAATTTTTCCTTAAGATCTCATAGACAGGGGACGGCTAGGTGGCATAGTGGATAGAGCACCGGCCCTGGAGTCAGGAGTACCTGGGTTCAAATCCGGTCTCAGACACTAAATAATTACCTAGCTGTGTGGCCTTGAGCAAGCCACTTAACCCCATTGCCTTGCAAAAACAAAAAACAAAAAACAAACAAAAAAATCTCATAGACAGCTACTCTGGGCACGAACTTCAAGTCAAATATGGCTGAGTAAGCTAACAAGTATCTGGAATAAAAGAGGGATCTTCTCTGACAGAAGAAACAAATGGTTTCTACCAAATAGGCAGTTTGTTATGAGAGTTAACCATGGAAGCTAACAAGAAGAATTCTCAATTTTACATTAGAAATAGTTAGTCACATGGTGGATAGAATATAAGGTCTGGAGTCAGGAAGAACTGATTTACATACTAACCTTGTGATCCTTAACAAGTCACTTCACCTCTGTTTGCCTCAGTTTGCCTCAATTTCCTCATCTGTATAATGAGTATAATAACAGTGCCTACCTACCTCGGGTTGTTGTAAGGATCAAATGAGATATTTGTAAATATTGTAAAATTTGTAAATATAGCTATGATATTATTTACTGTTTTCTAATAAGCCTGAATAACAGTAGCAATTTTTCAATGTCCTTTGGGAATGTTTGTTATTTCTCTCTGCTCCACATAATGACTAAATTATATATATATATATATATATATATATATATATATATATACACACATATATACAATAACTGTACACATGTGTAGGTTTGTAGGATCATAAATTAATGCAGGAACATTTTTTCCAGGAAACTCAGGGTCAGAACAGCTAAGTGACTGTCCACAGCTCACACAGTAAGTACTGAAGCAGGATTTTAACCCTAGACTAACTGGTCCCAAAGCCAGATTTATCCATTATACCATTTTGTATCTTCAAGTCCATTTAAAGTTGGAGATGACTTCAGAGGTCACCTGCTCTAAATACTCTGGTTTTACAGATTAGGAAGCTGAGACCAGAACAATTACCTAAGTAGCCCATATTTTATGAACTGTTAGTGACAGAACCAGTATAAGTCCTCAGATTACAATTCATTTTTTTTTTTACAATTGCATCATGATTATTTTCCCTGTGTGAAGATAGAACAAAGCCACAGATTTTAAAATCATAGGATTAGCACTAGAAACAACCTTTGAAATTCATTTGGTCAGACATCTTAATTTTATAGAATATGTAACTGAGGCCCAAAGAAAGAAGGTACCTTACTCAGAGTCGCACAAGGAGTAACTGGCGGAGGTGGAATTTCAATTCATATCTTTTGATTAAACTCATTACTCTTTCTACTGTTTCCAACTATACTTTTGTTCAGATATCTAGATTATCAAAACAAATGAAATTAGGCCAGGAATGATCTAAAATAGGAATGAGGAAAGTGAAGGAACAGGGGAAAATTAATTCTTAGATATCTTAGAGAAAAGCCACTCCTAATCTGTAATAGAAAACTAAAAAGTAGAATGAAAGAAGCAGAAAAGAGAAAGATCAATGAAACTTTGGTGTACTCAAAGAGGCATGAGGTTATCCATCTATTGGGAAAGAGCTGTTGGCTATGGCTCACAAGTTGCTTTCTTTATGAAATCAATATGAGAATCTATAAGAACTAACCCAAGAAGTCACTGGTAAGAAGAAGCATGGACTGGTATCCTGCCTAAGCTAGGCAACAAGCTCTTGATTACGTTCCAAGCATTACGAAAATAAATATAAGCTAAAAGTGAGGGGGAGAGAGACACAGAGAGAGAGAGAGAGAGAGAGAGAGAGAGAGAGAGAGAGAGAGAGAGGAATATACTAAGAGTATATTCCTAGCAACATTTTACAGGTGAGGAAACTGAGGCACATAAAGGTTAAGTCAATTGCCTGAGGTGATGTGAAGTTAAAATCAGCTAATATTTGTAATATATGTAATAATGTATATGATACACATGATTCTTCTTGTTTACATACTATTTCAAAGAACAACAAAGCATCGTATGAAAATCTCACTCATTTTTTGGTGGAAAATTGATGGACTATAGAATCAGGTTATGGTATACACTCTTTGACACAATAAGGGGGCAGTTGGATGGCATCATAGTGCTGGCCCTGGAGTCAAGAAGACTCATTTTCCTGAGATGAAATCTAGTCATTGATACTAACTGAATTTGTGACCCAGGGCAAGTCATTTAACCTTGTTTGCCTTAGCTTTCTCAATTACAAATGAGCTGGAGAAGGAAATAGGGAACTGCTCCTGTATCTTTACCAAGAAATCCCATAATGGGGACACAAAGAGTCAGACACAACTAAAATAACTGAACAACAACATATAAAAAGGAATTGGGTAGAGGATACAAAGCTAGTTTTGAAGATTTTTTAAAAGTATAGAATACATAAATTATGTTATGAGAATTTAAGAAAGCAGATGATTAGTAGCAAGTTGCTGACAAAATTCAAGTGCTGAAAATAATCAAATCAAAATAAGTCTTTCTAATTAGAATTTTTTTTTCCATGTGGAAAAGTCAACTGAATGGACTTGTTAATGGAATCAGGAAGGCTTTAATTCAAATCCAATCTCAGATACTCACTCACCTGTTATGACTGTAGGCAAATCACTTAATCTCTCTGCCTCAGTTTCCTCAGTTGTAAAATGAGGATGATAACATTTATCTCCCAGGGTGGTCTGAGGAGAATATAGGATATATGTTAAGTACTTCCCAAACATTAAAATGTTATTTGGATGCTAGTTATGTTGATGATGAGAAGAGGAAGATGCATATTTCTCCACATCTACCCCCTTTCTTTTGTCTCAACTAAATCTTCATCACCATCTTCTAACCTTAGAAAGAATATGTGGAAGCTGGCACAGGAATTACACAGTGGAAAGAACTTTGCATTTGGAGTTTCAAACCTGCATTTGAACTCCATTTTTGCCACATTGTACCTATATGACCTGGGGTAAATGACTTCACTTCTCTGGGACTATCTCCTCATTTGAAAAGAAAGGGGTTAAATAATCCCTTGCAGTTCAAAATGTATATGCATGTATGGATAGACAGATGGATGGATAGATGGATAATGATAGGTAGATAGCTAGATAGCTAAATAGATAGATGATAGATGGATAGATGGTGGATAGGAGAGATGGATAGATAGACAGAGAGATAGACAGACAGATAGATTGACAGATTGTTTGATAGACATATGATAGATGATAGGCAGACAGAGACAGGATTGATGGATATTTAAATTGATTACAGATTTTAATAATTTGCATTCAACTGAGAAGTATTTCTTTACTGTACAAAGTTAAATTTAGGAGTAGAAAAATAGTTTAATAAAATAATTTCTCCTGATAAATGCAGCTGGTTTTTCTTTTGGAGGGAGGGAGAATAGGATCTGACTTGAAGCAGAAATGATAAGTTACTTTTAACAGTTGGCCAAGAAAGATCTTGTGGACAATTGTAAGGAGAGATGAAGAATTGTGGAGGCAACTGAGTCTGTCTTTGAAAAAAATAGTCTGATGTTAGAAATAGGGAGGTATTTGAAAGAGAAAGTATGTTCATACAACTGGGTTTATTTCCATTTTCTGTGGTCTGGCTGGCAATGGCAACCTGCTGAAAGGCTCCATTCCGAACTGTATGCAGGAGGTTTTTGATGTGAACTGTAGGATGCCTGCTCTTACCAATACGCTGTATTAATATTAGATTGTACTGCGATGACTAGGCTAGTCCTTCCCTGCAGGGGTGCTACATTAAAGTTGCAATTCATTCTAATAGTCTTACAGTCAAAATCCCACCAAGTCCTAGAAAGAGGACCCTTTGGATACCCTCAAGTAAGTTTTATAAATGGGAATCAAACATATTGTAAAGCAGGGGATGGAACCACACTGAGTGAAATAAGGGAGCTCCAGAGGGGAAGTGTGAGTGAGATAATGAGCACAGAAGAAGAAAAGGGAGAATGAGAGTCGTGTTCTGGCTTTATTCAGTATATATCAATCAATCAATCAATCAACAATCATTTATTAGAGGCTTACCCTGCCTGATATTGGTTAAGATGTTGAGATACCAAAAAAAAATTGTTTTAGAAAAGTTAAATTGTCCCTGAAAGAGTCTTACTTTCTATTTTTGTTGTTGTCAAGTTATTTTAATCATGTCTGAATCTTTGGGACTGCACTTGGGTTTTCTTTGTTTCTTTTTTAAAATTTATTTATTTTTACACCTATATATAAAGATAGTTTTCAATGTTCATCTTTGTACAATTTTCTTCCTCCCACCCTTCCCTTCCCCCACCCTGAGTTATCAGGCAATCTGACATAGGTTATATAATCAAGTTACCCATATTTCCATATTAGTTATACTGTGAAAAAAAGGATCAGAACAAAAAGGGGAAAACCATGAGAAGAAATGAACAAAAGATAAATGTATAAAGTGAAAATAGTATGCTTTGATCTGCATTCAGATCCTATAGCTCTTCCCCTGGATTTGGATGGCATTTTCCAGCACAGGCACCTTAAAATTGTCTTTGATCATTGTTTGTAAAAATAAAGCTAATTCTATCATAGAGATCATTGTACAAATATGTTATTGAAGTGGGAGATGTTCTCCTGACTTTTTTCAGTTTACTCAGCATCAATTCATGTAATATTTTCCAGGTTTTTCTGAAATCTGCCTGCTCATCATTTCTTAAAGTGTAATAATATTCCAATACCTTCATATACTACTAGATTTAGCCATTTCTCAATTGATGAGCATCCCTCCAATTTCCAAGTCTTTGTCACCACAAAAGAACCACTATGAATATTCTTGAACATGTGGGTCTTTCCCCCTTTTTAATGATCTCCTTGCAATACAAATTGACTAGTAGTATTATTGCTGTATCAAAGGGATTCATAGTTTTATTGCACTTTGAACATAGATCCAAATTGTTCTCCTGAATTGTTGGAACAGTTCACAACTCTATCTACTGTGCATTATTCTTCTCATATACTCACCTCCCCTCCAGATTGGGGGGAGGATCTATCATTTTTCTTTTCTGTCATATTTAATTTGTATTTTTATGACCACAAATCACTTTAATTTCTTCATCTGAGAACTGCCTGTTCTGCTTTGACCTTTGTTCACTTGGAGAATGACTTGTTTCTTATAAATTTGTCTCAGGGTGCAAAATGCCGCTCTATGCCTAGTTTCTGGCATACAATTTTCAGTTTTTCTAATAGTTTTTGTCAACTAGTGAGCCCTAAGCTCAGAAGTTGGAGTCTTCCATTTTTTAAGCAGTAGATTACTGTAGTTATTTACTTCTGTTTCTTTTGTCCCTAATCTATTCCACTGATCTACCACTCTATGTCTTAGCAAGTGCCAAATAGTTATGACTGCTGCGTTATAATATAGGATTAAGAACTGAAAGGTCTAGTCTACCTTCCTTTACATTTTTTTTCATTAATTCCCTTGATATTCTTGAACTTTTGTTCTTCCAGATAAATTTTATTATTTTTTCTAACTATAAATAATTTTTAGTAATTTCATTGGTATAGATAGAATTGTCATTTTTTTGCTATATTAGTTTGACTTACCCAAGAGCAGTTGACATTTTTTCCAGGTGTATGGACCTGACTTTATGTGTGTGAAAAGTGTTTTGTATTTGTATTCATATAGTATCTGCATTTTTGTTGGCAATCCCAAATATTTTCCTATTTTAAATGGAATTTCTCCTTCTATCTCTTGCTCTTGCACCTTTTTTGATGATTTCAGTTGGGGTTTTCTTGGAAACAATAGTAGAGTGGTTTGCCATTTCTTTCTTCAGCTCATTTTACAAATGAGGAAACTGAGGCATAAGGTTTAAGTGACTTGCCTACAGTCAAAGGGATTAGTAAGTGTCTGAGGCCAAATTTGAACTCATAAAAATGAGACTTCCAGACTCCAGGTCTGGCATTCTAGCTACTGAGTAGTCCACATTCTCTCCTGGGTGACATGATATGCACACATGTAAGTATACGCAAAATAGATATGAGATAATTTGCATATACTTAAGTGTATGCAAAACAGATCCAAGATTTTTTGGAGGAAAAGACAGTAACAGAGAGAAAAGAAAAACTAAGCATTGAAAGAAATGAGGGTTTCTAAGACATAGAAATAAGAGAAATAATGAAAAGTAATGGAGAGAGGAAATAGATTAGCTTGTTTGAGGAATGATAATAAGTCCAAATTAACCAAACCATAATGAACATAGAAGTACCATATTTCCCCATGTATAAGACACACCTTCATTTGGGGGTCTGAAATTCGAAAAAATATATTATATAGTTATTGAACTCAAGTTTTATTAATCATGAAATTCAAAGACCTCATGGGTTTCAGACATCTTTTGGGCAAGTCTGGTGCATGGATGCATGCTTAGTTCACTCTTTTTCATGAACCTGAAGCACCAATTGTGTCCTCTGAAATCAGTAACTTCTTTTTTCATCAGAAATTCTTCTGGTATCCTACTGAACCATCTTGATGGACACAGGAATTCCAATGGCCCTTTGCTCTTCAATCCATCACTCCAGTTCCATCTTTACATCAGACCATTTGACTGGCTTGCCTCTCATGACCTTTTTCCTGCCAGGGCCTTTTCAGCAGGGTTTCTTCTTTCCATAGACAGTCTCAGATTCTTTTCTCAGTTGGAAGAGGACCAAACTGATGTTCAGCAGCATGATTTACATTCACTTTTGCTAACTGGATCCCTTTTAACTTGCATTCAGCACAAGACAAAAATCTTTTCTGAGCCATCTCTGGGCAGAATGTAACCTAATATACCGGTAACAGATGCAAAACAATGAGTGCAAAGATAAGTGAGTAAAAGTGGGAAATGAAAGTTGAAAAGGTCTATGACCATAAAATGCTCCCAATTTTTAGACCCAAAATTTTTTGAAAAGGGGTGTGTCTTATACATCGTAAAATATGGTAACTTAAAAAAAAAGACTGTAGCCTATGGCCAGTTTGTGAAGGGTTTGAATGCCAGAGAGGTTTCTATTTGTTCCTCTGGTCAAGGTGGGGGGGGGTCCTCTGACATTTATTGAACAAGGCAATGATATGGTACTTAAGAAAACTATTTTGATAGCTAGGTGGAGGATGTATTGGAATAAGAACAGATGAGGCATGGAAACCAGCCATGAGGTTATTGCTATAATCCAGATGAGAGCTGATTAGGACATGAACCAGGATGATGTCTGGATAGAAGGAGAAGAGACAGGTGGAAGAGTAGAGTTGAAAAATGACCATATTTGGCAACTGACTAGATTTGTAGAGTGAAGAAGGAAGAGTTGAAACTGAATATTAGAACCCGTGTTACTGGAAAAAGGAAAGCTCTCAACAGAAAAAGAGCTGGGGGATTTTTCCTATTCAAAAAGGAGACTGATATCTCTGGCCTAGGGGTAGGAGTATGAGTTGAAAAGGAAAGCTACTTCATGGTTTCTTTTAAGTTTCCCTTTAAGTTATACTCATCAGTTTAGTCCTTCCTAATTATACCCTATTTGCACATGGGCTCACACACACACACACACACACACACAAACACACATATACAAAATCATAAATTAAGTATAGGGAGTAAAGTCATTTTAAGTAAAATTCCAGAAGGAAGTTGAATAGTTTATAGCATACAAGAAAACAAATAAAGTAAATGAACTCTTTAGGAAAGAATTACTTCACCAGGGTAGAGGCTGGAAAGGTTGTTCCTTCTCAACATTAACTAGATCTTTAAATTCTAAAATACAAAAAAAGGAAGTGTGGGTGCTGATTCAAATGGTTCAGAGGTCTCCATGTATACTCTCTTTCTCAAAGTCCACTCCACAGTTCCTTTCTCCTTATATCTCTACTACAGAGTATTTCTGATAACCCTCAAGTCAGTCTCTTCCAGCAGGTATGTGGAATGGAACTCATCATTCTCTCTACCCATCTGGAGTCAGCTCACTTTGCATATTTAACAGTAGAGCATTGTTCCTCCACCATCCCTTGGTGTGAGTTGGATTAAAATACATTTTTATTTGTAATAAATGAAGTCTAATCTATGATATGAATATTCATAGGATCATAGATTTAGACATTGAGAGGATCTTGAGATTACTTGGTCCAAATTCCTCATTTTATAGATGAGGCTCAGAAAGGTTAATTGATTTTTTTCCATCACGTGAAATCAGGAGGAAGATGAACATCTTTCAAGTAGTGGGTGATAATCTGCTTTACATTTTAAGCCCTGGAATAAATGAGGTAGAAAACAGACACGTTCTATGAGACTGGATTCTTAGAGAACTAAGAGCTCAGAGAGCAACCTAGTTTCTAAGGCAGAGATTGCACTCTGAGACTGAAAGGAAAATATGTTTTGTTTTTCTCTTCCTAATATCCATGGAAGGATATGTGCTTTAGCAATGAGAAAAATTACTTGTACTTGTATCTGTCATCTCTCACAAGATGCCATCCATGGCTCCCATGGAAGACATCTAATGAGAGAAAACTTTCTAATTCAGGTGCAACCCATTTCATTTTTGGATAATTCTGAAAGGAAGTTTTTCATTTCATGAAATCTAAATTTGCTTTTCTGCTACTTTCATGTATTTCTCATAATTTGATCTTTGATGAAAGTAAAGCAAATTTAATTCCTCTTTTACAAGGTAACTAAAAATATTGACTTCTTATCTCCATTCTTCCTTTGTACTCTTTTCCAAGCTAGCATGCTTAGGTTTTTCAGTTGTTCCTGGTATGGCAAGATCTCTAGGCCTATCACTTTCCTGTTAATTCTTCTTTGAATACAATTCAATAGGTCAATGCATTTTTAATACTGTAACATTCAGAAAAATTTCCCAAATGTGATTTCATGAGGATAGAGTATAATGGAGCTATCATTTTCTTAATTCTAGATATTATTCTTCTGAGCATACATTTTGTTTATATTATCTTGGTTTATTTTTTAAGCTTCCATTATACCCTAATAATTTATGCTGATCTCAAAGTTCACGATAAGCCTCAGAAGTGTTTTCAAGTAAGTAAATGATATGGTCACATTTGCCTATGTACTGCAGTTGACTCTGGGTTTTACATCTTGTTATAAAGTCAGTCTATTGATTTAACCTTTTGACAGTTTTCGATATCTTAACTTTGTCTCAAAATACATGTCTGTTCCTTTCAATTTTGTGTCATTTACAATCTTGATAAGCATGACATATAAATCATGATTATAGGTATTAAACAGTAAATATTCAAGGATATCTTCTCCATTCAATTGTAAACTCCTCAAAAGCACAGATTGTCTTTTGCCTCTCTATCATTTATTTGTAGCTAATCTATCATGATGCTTCATCAGATCATAGATTTAGACATTGATGAGTTAACTTGATCTAAATTCCTCATTTTTTGATAAAGCTTACAAAGATTAACCAATTATTTTCTATCACCTGAAATCAGGAGAGAGATGAACCTCTTTTAGGTATATACATATATTTTATATCTATCTACCTTTCCATATCTATATCTATATTTCTATATCTCTATCAATATAGATATAGCTATAGATAGCTATAGATATAGATATAGCTGTAGATGTAGCTATAGATAGAGATAGAGATAGAGATAAACATAGATATAGAGACAGAGACAGATATAGATATAGATATAGACATATGGAGATAGAGATAGATATAGATATATAGAGACAGAGATAGAAATGATAGAAATAGAGATAGAGATGATAGAGTGAGATAGAGATAGAGATGATAGATAGAGATAGAGATAATAGAGAGAGAGAGGGGAGATAGAAATAGAGATAGATGGAGATAGAGATAGAGATAGATAGATATACATCTCTTTCCACATGTATGCACTTAACACAGAGTCTGGTACATCAGTAGGTACTTAATAAATGTTGAATGATTGACTAATCACTCTAGCATACCACTCTACACCAGGCCATCATGAATACTTTGATCACTAATGTCTTGGTCTAGCTATTTAACCACTTCTCTTTTTTTAAGATTTTTCAAGTCAATGGGGTTAAGTGGCTTGCCCAAGGCCACACAGCTAGGTAATTATTAAGTGTCTGAGGTCGGATTTGAACCCAGGTATTCCTGACTCCAAGGTCAGTGCTCTATTCACTATGCCACCTAGCCAGCCCCATTTAACCACTTCTCAATGTATCTGAATGTACTTTCAAACCACTGAGGTCTTATCTACAACAAGGTCTTGGGAGACTCAGTCAAATTCCTTGCTTATTTCCAAATGCACTAGATTTCTGGATGCAATAGTCTAGAGAACTCATTGAAAAGTCTGAGTTTAGTTAATTATGACTTGTTCTTAATAAACAAAAATAAAAATTCTATGGAATGATAGATTTCAAATGTCAGAAATGACATTGATGACCTAGTTCAAATCAAATACAAGAGGAATTCAGTCTATAGCATTCTTGGCAAGCAGTCAGCTGGCCTCTCCTGGAAGAATTGCAAGGAGTGGGAATGTAGTCATTCTTGAAGCAGACCAATCCACCTTTACTCAGATTGTTAAAAAGCTGTTGTTACTGTGTTTTTCTGCCTGAAGCCTAAAAAGCTAATGCTTTTGCACTATTCATCCATTGCTCCCTGTCCTACTTTCAAAGGTAAACAACAACAGAGTTAAATCTTCCCTTCACACAACATTCCTTCAAAGACTTAAACACAGTCATCATTCCTACCTCCCAGTTTTCCTTTTTCATCATGATAAAGATCCCTATTTCTCTCATGTGATAGTCATATGACATATGTTGTCTCTTCATTACATCACCTCTTTCTAAATACTCACAAATAACTTCCTTAGCAACATTCTATAATCTTGAAAGAAAAAAAATCAAACACTTCAGACACTAATCTGAGGAATATACTTTCTTCCCTTTTATGAAAGAATGAGATAATAGTTTGAGTATTTCAAGCCCTTGTTTTCAAAATTGGAAATCTTCAGGAAAATAGTTTTTTAGTAAAAATTTTACTTTGAACTGGAAAATCAATAATAAAGATAAATATATATCTATGTATGTATATATATACATATATATGTATATATATATATATATGACCAGAAAGTGGAGTTAACCCAAAAAACATAAATTTACTGCAATTTTTTTTAATGTTAAATTTAACACAGTAGCACTCACACTGACCTTTGTCCTATTCTAAATTTCATTCTGTTCTCCACTGTAAAGTCTAAAAATGTTTCATTGTTGCATTTTCTTTCATTTTTTTGTTGTTTTGCATAACTTTTACTAGAATTCTCGGGTGCCTCCACCCCCATATTAGAACTAGAAATAATGAGATGAATGATGAAAGGAAAAAAAAAAACAAAAAACTGTTTATTATCTAAATCTTCCCAAAAGTGAGATGAGTGTCGCTTATGCATTTAATGAGCACCTTCTCTTTGAAAATGATAGGGGAGGAAGCATATTTATGAAAGAAATAAAAAATGAAAACTATGAGAAATTAAGAAAAGATAAATAGCATAAGAGTCATTGAATCCAAAATGCCAGTCACATGTATACTCCTTGTCTTTCAGGCCAGTGCTTTACATATCGTAAGTTCTTAATAACCATTTGCTTGATTAAACCTGGGGTCAGGTAATACACAATCATAGATGCAGAATTGGAAGAGTTCGCAGACGTATTTTCTCTTTACAGAAGAGGAATCTGATGCTCAGAGGGGTTACGTGTCTTGTCCAAGGTACTGAAGGCAGTTAACAGCAGAAGCTGGATTTGAAGTCACATCTTCTAACTCCAGAGGCAGTGCTCCTTCCATTGTTCATGGTAGGTTCCTGCCTGATTTGCTTCACATACTGGATATACTCTAAATTGTGTGAACTTGGTCAAGTCATTCAAGTCATTTCCCTTATCCTTGGAATAATATAATTGTTTGATATCTGAGGTTATTTTTATTTCCCAAATGTTATGAACTCAAAAGCTAAAGCTATATCTGACAAGACAATTACAAAAGAATAAGAAAATTAAATAATTTACTGGAATCCAAACAAATAGATATTTTTAAAGGGAGGCAATGTTTTGAAAGAAAAGAAGTAGATATGATAAGCAACTCTAAACTCCAAGGCCTTAGAGAAAGAGGGAGAAGTTAGACTTACTTTATTTTTGAACACACCTCTGTAAACACAGACACAGTCAATTCAGTTTTATTCTCAGGATTCAATTCATTCAAACCAAAGCAATCCAAGATTAATTCACCATCCAAAGACTGTGAAGAACTAAGACTTTCTGTTATCTTATTTGATAATGTCTTTGCAATTCTAAATATTGGATCTAGATGGCAGAACAGTGAATGCTATCTGAAGTTCATGCTAAGAAAATTCCATCCAAAGCATCTTTCCATGGGTAGAAAATCTTCAGATTTCCCTCATGTGATTCTCAAGGAGTGCCTGCCCAACTCCACTACTTCTTTTCAATGGGAGTTAACGGTGATGGGAGGAAAAGTTATTTTCACTTTCTTTTTTTTTTCTTTTTTCTTTTATTTATTTTTCGGATTTTGCAAGGCAATGGGGTTACCTGGCTTGCCCAAGGCAACTGTGTACAGCTAGGTAATTATTAAGTGTCTGAGGCGGGATTTGAACTCAGGTAATCCTGATTCCAGGGCCAGTGCTCTATCCACTACACCACCTAATTGTTCCCATTTCACTTTCTTAAAAGAAGTTTGTCCTACAATTAAAGGTGATCAAGCATCTTAGACATGAGATTTGTTTGAAAAATTACATGGCAAAGCTTTGAAACAACATGAGGGAGTTTGGAATATGATTTTAATAGATAATTAACTGGTTATGTAGCCAGATCAAAACAGGCACATTGCAATTAGAAGGAGAAAAAATCACATAGGGCACTGCTAGGTGGTTCTTTCCCCTATATAAAGATTCATTGTTGCAGATGACAGTAGGGAATGTAGAAAATATATTTATAGTTATTTATACTGGAACTAATTCCACTGGAGGTGGCTTGTAAGGATGTACTGACAGGTGGAATATGAATACTTTAAAGGAGAATGAGAAATTTACCATGGAAGATGGGAACTCTTAACAGTGGCATTTTTTTTTTAAATGAAAGCACAATACAACACAATTGCATTGTCTTAGAGAAGTATCAGGGATGGAGAGCAAGTCAGAAAAACCTGGATTCAAGTGCTGACTGTATGATCTTGGGTTAGTCACTTGACCTCTCAGGGACCTAAGTAATTTCCCAAGACTGTATCATTCAGAGAAGATGATAACTTAGATTGATCTAAGTAGTATAATTAATATATATATATATTATATATATATATATAATATATATATATATAAGGCACTTCACAGTTTTCATTTGATCTTCGCATGACACTTGCACATAATAATTTCTGATATGCGAATTTCCTTTACCCAAATGGATCATTAACCATCTATGATTTCTTAACAGTTAAACTTTAGGGAGTTTGAAGCACAAGGACATTGAATGACTTGTAGAAGGTCCCATACCTGCCAGAAATTGAGGCCTAGAACTATTATGCAATTTCCTTCTACATCGGGAAAGGAAATGAAATAAAACAAATCATCCTAATATTTATCCGTGTTCCATGATCAGAAACTATGATTTCCTTGAAATAGGAACTATTGCTGAGGAAAGTCCCTCTAGTTGAAATGGCTGAACAGTAATGATCAACGTTATCGTCCTTTCTTTCTTAGAACTTAGTCTCTCATAGGCCCTAACAACCTGCAAAGACTTCAGATTTGAGCTCTCGGATTCTGTCATTGGAGTATCTTTATATTCTGCATCAAGGTGGCATTTCTATACTTTAAGGTCTGCAAAGTGTTTTAAATATGTGATTATTCCAATAACTCTGAGAGTTAAACATGATTACTATCCCCATTACACAGATAAAGAAGGTGAATCTTGTGAGTTAAGTGATTCAGAGGGAATTACCAAGAGAGGTTAAGTGACTTGTCCAGGGTGCTATTCAGTATTTGTCAGACTCAGATCATCTAGAAACCAAAGCTCACTCTATATCTATGATCCCTGCTGCTTCTCAATATATAAAGCTAATGAAATTCAAATTCCCAAACTTTTTCTAATGTACATCCCTCCTAGAATTAAAAGCACTTTTCTCCCAAAATATCTGGAGTTAGGAAACATGCAGGACAAACATGTTGTCCTTAAGGAATCTTAGACAATTTTACTGGCCAGGAAAACTTGGGACTCAGGGTTCAGAAGTTATTTTTCATCCTTCGAGATAAAGTTATACTTTCTGTCTTTAATATAGCTTCTTTTTTATAATATGGGTTTTCATTAATCAATAAGGATTTCTCAAGTGCTTAGCATGTGACAAGCACTGTGCTAGGAGATACCTCAAACAGTTTATATTTTATAATTTATCAGAAAGTGATTCCCTAGCATATTATAGTTATACTTTACATTTGGGAGTAAATGTGACTTAAGAAAGAATAAAATAAAACAACAAACTAGTCAAACACAAACCAGCCAATATTAGCATAGGGAAAGGATGCTATGTTCAGAATTCCCCTGCCAAACCTGGACCAGGTGGCCCAACACCTGGCTCAGTAAAGATGGTACCTTGTGAAAGAAAGAACACCATAAATATGCTAACAAGATTGAAGTTGGAACAGCTGGGAAATAATTAGAGCTCTTAAGCAGAGTAACATGCCTCATTTCTTCATGGTTCTGGGACCATTCCATAAAGCTACTATCCACTGAGAAATTGGGACCTGCCCCAGCCCCTTAATGGGTACTCTTTACCTCATGGATTCTCACCCAGAATCCCTTTGTCTCCCCTTCTTACTCCTTCTCCTTGGTTTTTCCTATCTCTTATTCTGTGACAAATAAGTTAATCAATACTAGCATTGACATTTGAAAATGGGGGGGGGCAATTAACTCCCCAAGAGTTCTAATCACAGGTCCTGTGACTAAATCCCCAGCTTTCCTGCCCCCATTCCTTGATTACCCATTTCCTACTCCATTTATATGGGATTTCCTTGAGATGAGACAATCTTCACTTTAGCATTTTGTAGCTTCAGTGCCTTGGACATGGCAAATGCCAAATTAACTTATTAAATTCATCCTTCCCTCTTTCCTTTCTCCTTCCTTTTCTATTTTCCTTCCTTCCTTCCCTCTGTCTTTCTTTTTGCCTGTCTTTCTTCTTTCCTCTTTGCATTCCTCCCTCCCTCCAGCGCTTCCTTTCTTCCCTCCTGCTTTATCCTCTGCCCTCCTTCTTTCCTCTTTCCCTCATGCCTGTCTTCCTTTTCCCCTCCCTTTCTTCCTCTCTTCATTCCTTACTTCCTTCTCTCATTCTTTCCTTTCTCCTTCCCTCTGTCACCTTAATGGAAAATATAAAGATATTCCTAGAGCTCATACCTGAAGTCTTTGCAATTTGTTAGGGGTCTAACAATTTTTTATCCTGAAAACCAAGTTTCAACCCTCATGATAATAAAACATCAAAGTAAATATTTAGCAGAGGGTCCCAATAAAACCTCTCTAATTCTTCCTTCCCACTCAAAATCTAATTCTTCACTTAAAATCCTCAGGAGATTCCCAGAGAATTTTTGATCCAAAAACCAGATCCTAAACATATTAAAGCAATAAATATTCATTGAAGTCCTACTCAAAGCAATGCCCTGTGCTTAGTATCTAAGGGAATATGACTTTTGACCCTGTGAAAACAAATTAAATTTTTCCTTCTCTCCTCAACCTAGGTATACCTTGGATTTTATGTAACAGAAAAAACAAACAAACAAACAAACATACCTTTCTTTAGCACTGTCTGGGACCAACTACCAAAGCAAGGTTTGTTTTGCTAAAAACTTTCAGATTTGGTATTTCATTGAGCTATCCCCTTGTACCAATTTCTCTGGGTTATTCTTTCATTTTTTTTTTCTGAAACAGATGATTGTGTGTTAAATTTATAACCAAGCAAGAAGAAATGTCCTTATCTTCCAGATTTTCATTATGAAAGAATAGGAAAATATGCTTGATTAATCATGCATATAAGATAACAGCAACTAAATAGCATTCAGGTAATAGAGCTCCAGATACTTAGGAATAAGTGGGAAAAAAAGTGCATTCTTCCCAGTACACATATGCAGCCCCAGCATCAGGAATATTCCAAGCATTTATCAGACAAATATGCAATTGTTTCATTATGAAATTGCTTTAATTAGCCCTTACAGTATTGTTATTCTAGAATATTGATAAAGGTGAGAAGCAATACAGATTAATGAGAATGTTTCCATGGAACCAAAAATTAAACTGGATCACTTCTCCCCAGTCCAAATATGTACTTTAGAGAAAGATATAATTAATAATCTACTAACATTGTAGTTTTTTGTTGTTCTGATGCTTTTTAACAAAACATTGTGCCATATAAGATCCCCAGCTTTGGCAGTTCTCTTGATCTTGGACTCCCACTATTATGCAACTGAGTTTTTAGTTTATCTTACTTAAGATTTAAGGTCACAATAATGTCTTCCAAAGACTGGATCCCATTTCAAAGTATATTCTGTTTAGTGCTCTTTTGGGAGTCCTAGATATGTAGTCCTCCTGCATCTTTTCCTGAGGCAGGAAGGAATACAATTCCCATGTTAGACCCACTTGCAATAAAAACTTAGTAAAAGGATTTTATACACACATACACACACACACACACAGACATGCATACATGTACACCTTTTATTTGGTAGATCTCAGTACGTGAAATCAGGAAAGCATGGGTTCAAACCCTGTTTCAATCACTTAATAGCTCTATGACCCTGTGGAAGTCATTAATATTTCTAGAATTCAGTTCGTTATCTGTGCAGTGATAGGGTTGGACCAGATAGGCTCTGAGATCCTTATCCAGCTCTAAATCCATGAACCTATGAGAATCAAAAATTGCTTCTATCCAGACAACAGAATACTTATACTTTACTGATGTTATTATTTATGTTGTCTTATTTATCACTCATTAACACTGTACTATCAGTATAAGTCAGTAGTGATGCTCTCTGTTCATCCATCTTTCATGGTTTGCCAACTTTCTCCATTTTTTTCTTTTTATTAAGATGAATCTATGGTCATAAGAAACAGCACGGATACAAAGGTACCTCCTTGTTTTAATCTTACCTTGATTATATCATTTCTTTTAATTTATAAAGTTATCATTGCATAAATCTCTTGTCACATTTATGAAAATATTTTTAGTAGCTTTATTATAGACAACTAAAAAAATAATGTACAATTTTCACTTTACTTTGTACTCACTATCTTGGGGGAATTTGTACCAATCATTAACAATATAAAAAAAATTAAAATTCTGAAAGTTCTAGTAAGCGTGTGATGAAGTAAATAGAAACTTGAGGGGGGAGAGAGACACCTTAAAATTTAGGTGATGATACATATATTTCTGGAAAAGAATTCAGAGGCTGTTTAACTCCAATCCCATTGTTTAACAATTCAGGGAACTAAGACCAATTACGTGATATGCCCCAAATCAAACAGGTATCATCAGAGAAAGGATTTGAACTCACAATCTCTGAAATGAGCCAATGCTTTTTCCTCTGTACCACATTGTCGTTACCTTTATGGCCAAAGTTGAAGCTGAGATGAATCTTATAGGTTTTCATAGTCTCCTTTGAAAGGGAAATAGAAGGAACAAGAGCATACTATGGAAGATGCAATGTTAAAAGGATGAAGATGGAATGAAGAATGGGAACAATTGCTGTCTAGTTTGATTAGAGTTAATATAGATGTAGAATCATCTGAAATAAGGTTGGAAAGCTAGAGTAGTATCATTTGCCATTCAATCCAACAAAACCTTCTAAAGCACCTATTTATTACACACTTTATATTTTATCCTAGGGAACTACATAAGATATTTAATCAAATGAAGTGGTCAGATACATATTTGGGGGAGATTGTTTTGGCAGGTTTTTTTTGGAGGGTGGATTAGACAACAAAAATGATTAGGAGAGTGAAACAATCATCTAAGCAGATATCCTATAAAATCAAATTAAAAGTTGGGCAAAGTGAGTCAATTAGAAACTATTTTTGTGAAGGTGGAATAAATAAATTAAAATTGGTAAGAGTTTGGTTCTTGAGAGTGAAGTTCAAGGATGTTTCCAAGATTGCAAAATTGTAAGACTGAAAGGAAGGTCAGCAGTACCCTCAACAAAAACAGGGATGTTTGGAAGAGGGACAGATCATGAGGGAAAATGGTGAGTTTTGAATGTGCCAAACTGTGGATATTACAGCACATCCTGGTACAGATGTGCAGCAGGCAGCTGGTATCATGTAACGGAAGAGAGAGATTAGGGATGGCTATGTAATCTTCATCAAGGGATCATTGAACACATGGAATGCTGATGAGGTCACTGACAAAATGTATAAAGAAAGAAGAGAGATACTTCTGTCCAAAATGATTGAGAGAAGCCAGGCATTGTCCTAAGTTCTCCTGACTTTGGCTTTGAACTAATATGAATAAAGCCTCTTAACAGAATTTTGATTGACAAAACCCAGAAAAAGAAGCTAGAAGAAGAACATCTCCCAACAAAGTCTATCTCAAGGGAGCATGGGTGAGCCAGGGGCAGAAAGCAGAGACCCAGCACAGGAGCAGAGGTGTGACCTGACTGCATCAACTTTAAGTTATTGAAGGGACTGGAATGAGATATTCCAAAGAGCAAAGGAGCTTGTAATGCAGCTAAGAATTCACTATCTGACAAAACTGAGTCGTCTCTTCCAAGGCAAAAGATAGACATTTAACAAAATAGGAGACTTCCAACTTTTCCTGATAAAAAGACCAGAGTTAAATAGAAAATTTGGACTTCAAACAGAGACACATGAAAAGGTTAAAAAAAGGGAAAAGGAAAAAAAAACCTGTTTCCAATAAGATGAAACTGGTTATATTCCCTCCTGGGACAAATATTCTGATAATTCCTGAGAAGTGTAACTCTAATAGAGAGAACATACTTAGCCAGAAGTAATGGACACTCATGACTTCTCCATGATTCAGATAGGATGATGTAAAAACAATATAACCTTTAAGGGGGGGCAGTAAAGAGATGGGAGGTTGGAGGAGATTGAATGAGGTAAATCACATGACATGAAGAGATACAAAGGTGCAACAGAGGGGAAGAAGGGAGGAGGTGAAAACCACCTGAATTGTACTCCCGTCAGATTTGGCTCAAAGAAGAATTAACATACTCAGTCAAGTAAAGAAACTTATCTTACCTTTCAAGTATTAAAAGGGGAGAGGGGTAGGGGGAAGGAAAAGAGGAACTAATGGAAGGAAGGGAAGGAAGAAGGGGCAAAGGGAAAGGGGAAAGAAATGGGAAGAGAGTTGGATATGGGGGAAAAACACACTGAAGGAAGTGTTATTCAGAAGAAAAATACTGGTGAATATGGATAAAGTGAAAAAAGGGGAAAAAATACAGAGGGAAGATAGCATGGAGTGCAATAAAGAGTTAGTAATTTTAACTCTGAGTGTGAATAGCATGAACTCTTCCATAAAACGTAAGTGAAAGCAGGGTGGATTTAAAACCAGAATCCTAAGATATGTCACTTACAGGAAACTCATTTGAAGAGAGATTCATATAGAGTAAAGGTAAAAGCTTAGAATAAAATATATTTTGCTTAACTTAAGTGGAAAAGGCAGAGGTAGCAATCCTTATTCCAGACAAAGCAGCTACAAAAATAGATCTCAATTAAAGAGATAAGGAAGGAACCTATATCCTCCTAAAATGTACACACACAATGAAGCAATTTCAATACTAAATATGTATGCATCAACTGTTATAATATCCAAATTCTTAGAGTAGAAGCTGAATGAGTTATAGGAAGACATAGACAGGAAAACTTTCCTAGTGGGAGACTTCAAGATCCCTCTGTTGGATTTAGATAAATCTAAACATAAAATAAAACAAGAAGTTAAGGGGGTAAATAGATTGTTAGAATACCTAGAAATTATAGATCTTTGGAGAAAATTGAATGGGGGATACAAAGGTATAAACTCTTTTTCTGAAGTACATGGCACTTACACAAAAACTGATCATGCACTAGGGCTCAAAAATCTTATAATCAAATGCAGAAAGGCAGAAATAGAAAATAATTCCTTCTAAGATCATAATAAAATTAAAATCACATGCAATATTGGGTCGACCATGGATAGATAGAAATAAAATGAATAGGATCAATAAACAAATTATAGACAGAATTAATGATTTCATCTTAGATAATGACAATGATGAGACAACATACCAAAACTTATAGAATACAGCAAAGGTGGTTTTCAGGGGATATATTATATCTTTAAGTGCTTACCTGAATAAAATAGAGAAAAAGGAAATCGATGAACTAAATATGCAAGTAAAAAATTAGAGAAATAACAAATTAAAAACTCCCAAGCCATTATTGAACTACCTAAGAAAGTATCTCCAGGGCCAGATGAATTCACAAGTGAATTCTAACAAACATTTAAGAATCAATTATTTCCAATTCTATATAAGCTCTTTGGAAAAATAGGTGAAGACATAATGCTTCCTAACTCCTTCTATGACACCAATATGGAGCTGCTACCTAAATGAGGAAGAGTCAAAACAGAGAAAGAATTATAAACCAATTTCCCTAATGAATATAGATGCACAACCTTAAATAAAATCTTCAAAGTGATTACAGAAAGTTATCCCTGGGATAATACATTATGACCAAGTAGTATTTATCCCAAAAATGCAGAGTAGGTCCACTATTAGGAAAACTGTTAGTATAATTGACTTTATCAGTAAGAAACCTACTAGAAATCATATGATTATATCAATAGATGCTGAAAAAGCCTTTGAAAAAAATGCAGCACCCATTCCTACTAAAAACACTAGAGAGCATAGAAATAAATGAATCGTTCCTTAGAATAATAAAGCAGTATGTATCTGAAATCATTAAGCATTACATGCAATTGGGATAAGCTAGAAGCATTCCCAACGAGTTCAGAGGTGAAACAAGGATGCCTGTTATCACAACTATTATTCAATATTGTATTGAAAAGATTAGCTTCCGCAATAAGAGAAGAAAAAGAAATTGAAGGAATTAGAATTGGGAAGGAAGAGACAAAACTATTACTCTTTGCAGATGACATGATGGTATAGCTAGAGAATCCTAAAAAATCATCTAAAGAACTACTCAAAACAAAAACAATTAGCAACTTTAGCAAAGTCGCAGGATATAAAATAGATCCTCAGATATTTTAGCATTTACATATATATGTATATATATATATATGTTACTAGCAAGATACAGCAATACAGCAGCAAAAACTAGAAAGAGAAATCCCATTTAAAGTAATCAGACAATATAAAATAATTGGAAATCCACCTGCTGAGGCAGACTTGGAAACTCTATGAAAAATAACTATAAAACACTTTTTCACACAAATAAAATCAGATTTAAATAACTTGGTAAATATCAACTGCTCAAGGATAGGCCAAGCTAATATAATCAAAATGACATTTCTGTTTTCGTTTTATTTTATTTTATTTTGCAAGGAAAATAGTGACTTGCCTAAGGTCACACAGTTGGTAATTAAAAGTCTGAGGTCGGATTTGAACTCAGGTACTCCTCAATCCAGCTCAGGTAGTCTATCCATTGTGCCACCTAGCCACCCTCCAAAATGATATTTCTAACTAAGTAAAACTTCCAAAAAATTACTTTAATGTTCTAGAAAAATGTAAGTAAATTCATATGAAGAAATAAACAAAAAGTCAAGACTAGCAAGTTATTTAATGGGGAAAAAAGTACAAAAGAAGGTAGCTTCACCTCACCAGATCTAAAGTTATATTATAAAGTATCAGTCACAAAACTGTCTGGTATTGACTAAGAAATAGAGTGGTGGATGAGTGGGATATACAATGTGCAAAAGATATAGCAGTAAATGATTTTAGTAATCTGCTGTTTAATAAATCCAAAGATTCCAGCTTTTGGGATAAGAATATCCTCTTCAATAAAAACTGTTGGGAAAATTGGAAGTTAGTATGGAAGAGACTTAGATTAGACCAACATCTCACACCCTATACAAAGATGAGATCAAAATGACTATAGGATATAGACAGAAAAGACAATATTATAAGCAAACTAGGGATCACAGAATAGTTTACACATCAGATCTATGGAAAAGGAAGCAGTTTGTGACCAAGGAAGAGATGAAGAATATTATTAAAAACAAACTAGAAGGGGCAGCTAGGTGGCACAGTAAGCCACTTAGCCCCATTGACTTGCCAAAAATATACTAAAAAAAAATACAGGGGGGCAGAGACAAGATGGTGGCAAGAAAAGAAACTCTCCTAGGTGCTCTCTCCTAAATATTTCAAAAATCTTAAAATTATGACTTTTGAGAGACAGAACCCACTGGAAGATCTAGTGAGGTAATTCTCCAGCACAAGGTAACCCGGAATATAGTGGGAAAACTCTGTTACACAGGGTTAGAGAGTTGGCTCAGCCAGAGTGAAGAAGCTTCAGCCTTCTGGGAACAGCCCCAGGGTGCCTGGGAGCCAGGGCTCCAGGCAGCAGAAGCAGTTTCCTGACCTGCACCTAAGGGAGCACAAATACAACTTGGAAGATCATCATGGAGACCTCTTCCAGAGCAAGTGCAAAGCCCAGGTCCTCAGCCGGTCACAACACTCAGCCACAACACTCCACACACACCTAGATCCAGGAAACAGAAGCAGGCAAGTAGGAGCCTCTAGGTAGCTGTGCCCTGAGTGCTCATCCCACCAAAGATAAGGGAGTGGAGGGAGACTTCCAAGGTCTGTCCTCTGTCCCTGGACTCTGGGGCTCTGACCACATTCAGATCCTGATCACAGTCTAGGTACCCCCATAGAACAGAGACTCCCTCCCTCAGCCCCATGGCATAGGGGTGCGCTTGTGGTCATTCACAAACCAAGACAGCAGTCAGAGCTTCACACATTTAGGTCCTTGTTGGGGTGTCCCAACAAAACTCAAAAACTCAAGAAGCACCCCAAAACCAGGCACAGGATGGGGAAATGAGTAAACAGAAAAATAAGGAACCTGATGATTGACTGATCTTAGTCTATGATTCCAAGAAGGATCACAATAGTCAATCTGAGGATGAGGTAATACAAATTTCTGCATCTAAAGACTGCAAGAAAAGTACAAGTTGGGCTCAGACTATGACAGAACTCAAAAGAGATTTTGAAAATCAAGTAAGGGAGATAGAAGAAAAATTGGGGAAAGAAATGAGAGAGATGTAGGAAAAAGATGAAAATGAAGTCAGCAGCTTTGTCAAGGAGATACAAAAAATGCTGAAGAAAATAGCATGTTAAAAACCAGCTAAGGTCAAATGTATAAAACAGTTCAAAAAGTTATTGAGGAGAAGAATGCTTTAAAAAGCAGAATTGGCCAGATGGAAAAAGAGATCAGAAAACTCTCTGAGGAGAACAAATCCTTCAGATGTAGAATGGAGCTAAAGGAAGCTGATGACTTTACGAGAAATCAAGACATAATATTTCAAAACGGAAAGAATGAAAAAATAGAAGAAAATGTAAAACATCTCATTGAAAAAAAACAACTAATTTGGAAAACAGATTCAGGAAAGATAGTTTAAAAATTATTGGGATTCCTGAAAGTCATGATCAGGAAAAGAGTCTTGACCTCATTTTTAAAGAATTCATACAGGAAAATTGCCCTAATATTCTAGAAACAGAGGGCAAAAATAGAAATTGAGAAATTCCACCAATCTCCCCCAGAAAGGGAACCAAAAAAAAACCTCACCCCCACAAATGCTATAGCCAAGTTCCAGAACTCCCTGATCAAAGAGAAAATATTATAAGCAGCAAGAAGGACACAATTCAAATATCATGGAGCTAAAGTCAATATCACGCGCGACTTAGCAGCAACTACATTAAGAGCTCATAGGGCTTGGACTATAATATTCTAGAAAGCAAAAGAGCTGGAAAGCAACCAAGAATCAAACACCCAGCAAAACTGAACAGCATCTTCCAGGAGAAAAGATGGACTTTCAATGAAACAGGGGAATTTCAAATGTTCCTGTTGAAATGATCAAAGCTGACCAGAAAGGTTGACCATCAAGTACTGGACTCAAGTGAAGCATAGAGAGCAGAGGAGGCCAGTAAATTATGAGGAACTTAATGATGATGAACTGCATATATTCCTACATAGAAAAATGATATTGATAATACACATATGAACCTTCAAATTTAATAGAGCAGGTAGAAGGAGAGTTGACTGTGAAGATATAATATATTGTAAAAATAGAGTCAATGGCTAAAAGGGAAATGTATGGGGAATAAGAAAAAGGAGATGTGGAAAAGGCTAAGATATTTCATATAAAAGATTTTTTTTTTGCAATGAGCTTTTGCATTGATATGGAAGGGGGAAGGCAAGAGGGAATGAAAGAACCTTCACTCTCATCAGAAATGACTCAGAGAGGAAACAGCATACCCACTCTATAGGGTTTAGCCATCTAGAGTAAAAAAGGAGAGTAAGGGGACAGGGATAGGCAGGGGATGTAGGTGATAGAGGAGAGGGTGTTTCATAGGAGAGAAAAGTCAGATAGAATACATTTTTCTTTTTTTTACTTTTTGCAAGGTGCTGGGATTGGGCAGCACCATTACTGATTAGAGAAATGCAAATGAAAGCATTTCTGAGGTACCACCTCACACCTCTTAGACTGGCCAATATGACCAAAAAGGACAATGATCAATTCTGGAAGGGATGTGGGAAATCTGGGAAACTAATAAATTGTTGGTGGAGCTGTGAACTGATGCGTGAACTGTTTCTAGAGAACAATTTGGAATCATGCCCAAAGGGTAAGAAAAATGTGAATACCCTTTGATTCAACAATACCTCTATTGTGTTTATACCCTGAAGAGATCATGAAAAAGGGCAAAAACATGACTTATACAAAAATATTCATAGCAGCCCTATTTGTAGTAGCAAAGAATTAGAAATCAAGTGAATGTTCATCAATTGAGGAATGGCTTAGCAAAATATGGTACTTGTACTTTATGGAACATTATTGTTCTATTAGAAACCAGGAGGGCTGAGAATTCAGAGAAACCTGGAAAAACCTGAATGAACTGATACTGAGCAAGATGAGCAGAACCAGAAGAACATTTTACATCCTAACAGCAACATGGGGGTGATAATCAACCTTGATGGACTTGCTCACTCCATTAGTGCAATAAGCAGGGACAATTTTAGGACATCTGTGATGGGGAATACCATCTATATCCAAAGAAAGAACTGCATTTAAGTTTAAGCAAAGACCAAAGACTATTACCTTCAATTTTAAAAGAAAATGTTGTCTTATGTTATTTTTTCATCAAGGATATGATTTTTCTCTTCACACATTCATTCTTGATCAATGTATAGCATGGAAACAATGTAAAGATTATCAGACTGCCTTCTGGGTGGGGGGGGCAGGAAGAGAGGTTGTCCAAAAATCCTAAAATTCAAAACATTACAAAAAGTGATGGGCAGAAACTATTTTATATAATTGGAAAACAAATTAAATATTCATATATAGAGGGGGGGGTTAAGGACAGATCCTTTGGGATTCTCCATGACTAGTGAATAGGAACAGGATGATGATCCAGCAGAAGAGACTGATAATTCAAAATCAAGACAGAGGGGTTACCAATGAGGGCATTTTGAGGAAAGTCAAGAAAAGATACATTATTCTAGGGAAAAGGAGGAACTAAAAGTGTCAAAGCTATGGAGTGATTAAATAAAATGAAGATAGCCAAGGGGTTTAGTAACTAAAAACACTAGTTGTCTTCTTTGACATTCTTAAAATTCTTTTGTGCTCCTTTGTATCTATTTTGCACCTGATTTGTTGTGCACATCTCCTCCCCCTCCCCATAGAATACAATCTTCTTGAGGACAGAGATTATTTTTGCCTTTTTATCCCTACCAAGGTCCAGGCAAAAAATGTCTGTTGAATTGAGTTTGATTGGGCTATTGTTGCTGTTTGTCCTTTATTCTTAAAGAGCACCAATGATATCATGAGGGTGATGTCTTGATTTGCATGTGAATTAGATTTAAGTGTAGCAAAGCTACACAAAGTCATCAGTCTCACTTCTCCAGAGTCTTCAGAATCCAGTGGCAAAGCAAAAATCAAGATGACTGGCAATGGCCTCAAAATTGATTGAGTTACTAAAGCAATCATTATAACTGACACACATTCTGATGCCGATATGTTTTCACCAAAATGAGAAAAGCATTTGGAATCAAGTCCAATTACTTTCCAGGCTACATTGAAAACATGCTTTTCTAAATCTAAATGAAATGGCAGGAAAGGACACAGAAGGTGGTGTCCTTATGAAAAGGTGTGGTCACAGGAATGGATGTGCTGTAAAGAAAAATAAACAGTTTGAACAAAGCCAATAGTTCTCCCAAAATGGTGTTCTGAAAATACATGTAAGAACTTCTTAGCAATTTATCTTTCATTTTTTCATGATAAAAACTTAGACCAATTAAATAACTTACAAGAAGGCACTATTAATTTAAACCTTGCTTTAGGGAATTAATGTATCCCACTCAAAGAATAAAGCAAATTGGATTTATCCTGGTATTTAGATCTACTCCCATCTACATTTCATATTTACCTTGCAAGTATGGCTCTAATGTTTCTTACTAATAGACCAGAACAAGATTACTGTTGTAGAGAATGGATTTTTTGTTTTTTGTTTTTTTCTTGCAAGGCAAATGGAGTTAAGTGGCTTGCCCAAGGCCACACAGCTAGGTAATTATTAAGTGTCTGAGGCTGGATTTGAACTCAGGTACTCTTGATTCCAGGGCCAGTGCTCTATCCACAGCAACACCTAACTGCCTCTAGAATGTTTATTAATGCAATCAGAATAAAAACAGTAACTACCATTAGCATCTCTTCTTCCTAAAACACATTATTTTCCATCTAAAAAGATCAGAAATTACTCATTATTCTAGTCAAATTTTCCAGTGGGTTTAGTGAAGATTCTGATAAAGACCTCTAAAACATGAGAGTAGTGTTCTCTCTGTTGCCATTGTCTTAGACTACTTTTTGAGACTTATCTCCCTGACCAGATTAAGGATTGGTAACAAAAGGAGGTCCTGGGATTTCACTTTCTGGATTCCAACTATTTTGACTCTAGAAACATTATTTTGCCTATTGGTGATAAACCCCAGCCATGAATAAAGTGATTCAAATTCTGTTGGCAAAAAAAAATTAAATAAAATGAGAATTAATACCACATTTGAGTCCAACCTACAACAGAGATTTATGCCACATTGATATAGGATAAACCTTTTTTTTAAAATAAATTCTAATAAGAACATCATTTTTTCTTCCTGACAGAATATTTGTGAGGTTAGAAAAAGCTGTTGTAGGGAGCAGCTAGGTGGCACAATGGATAGGGTACCTGGGTTCAAATCCAATCTCAAACACTAAATAATTACCTAGCTGTGTGGCCTTGGGCAAGCCACTTAACCCCATTTGCCTTGCAAAAAAAAAATAACCCTAAAAAAAAAAAAAAAGAATGTTATACTCAAGAAACCAGGATAATTCATTTGAAATATTTCTTTTTTCTTCTTTGTTTGTAAAGTTTTTTCATAGGAAAAAAAAGCTAGTTTTGTATATGAAATTAACTTCTCTAAAATTTGGTATATATTCTGTATAACTGAATGAAAAATTTCTTAGTTGTATGAAAATGCAATAGGCTATACTTCCAGCAAAGGAAGGTAGTGATTATTTGTCAGTGGTGCAAAATATGGACCTCAGTTTAGTTCATGAAGTACAATTGAAGTTGTTTTTCTTTTTCCATGGTGGTGCAATGGATACCATACTGGATTTAAGAGTCAGGGAAGACAAGTTCAAATGCGGTCTCAGATATTAGGTATATAATGATGCTGAATAAGTCATATAAACTCTGCCTCAGTTTCTTCATTTGTAAAATGAGGATAATGATATTGTGAGGATCAAATGAGAATATTTGTAAAGTTTCAGAAACTTCAAAACTCTATATGAATGCTTTCTATTTTTATTCTTAATACATGCATTGTCCACTTTAGAATGTATATATATATATACATATATATGTATATCTATATCTATCTATGTGTGTGTGCATATATATATATATATATATATATATATATATATATATATAAACACTTTAGTGTATACATTAGTATATGTTGTTGTATATGGCACAAAGGACAAAAAGGCACCATAGAGTGTAGAATGGCAGACCTGGAATCTGAAGGACTCATCTTCCTGTGTTCAAGTCTGACTTTAGATACTGACTAGATGGGTGACCCTGGGTAAGTCACTTAACCCTTTTTGTCTCAGTTTTTTCCTTTATAAAGAAAATGGAGAAGAAAATGGTAAAGTCACTTTAGTATCTGTGCAAGAAAACCCCAAGTGGGGTCTCAAAAAGTCAGACCTGACTGAAACAACTGAACTACAGCAACATAACACCAAGGATATGCAACTATCTTAGGTTTTATTACTGTTTTATTTGATCATAAATCAACTGTCTTATACCTCAAAAATTTCCCATTAACACAAAGCAAATATTCAGCTGCATACCCAGAAGTAGTCATTCCCTAGAGGAAAGCAAATTTACCTCTCATCTTTCTTTTCCATGTTTGTCACTTTATGATGGAGATTCACTATATCAACCTTCTCTTTGATGAAAGAGTCATAATGCAATCTATGCCCTCAAAAAACACCTTTAAGACAATAATATAAAAGTCATAGTTTATTTGAAATATGATGTTTATCAGCTGGTTTAAACAACAATAGCCACCACCCTAAAATGGTTTACTCAATTACTACAGCAATGTACAGAAAAGGTTTCTTGGTAGCTTAGACATCTATAATTTTCTAACAGCAAGTGATTTATGCATCAAGACAGTCTGGTTAGTTGTCCAGTCATCAATCAACAAAGAGCTGAAAAGCCAACAAGGGGAAGTTTAAGGTTATCACTGGTGACCTTCATGCCCTGATATTCCTCTCCTAGGTAGGCCTGGATGACTAGGGTTAGACACAGAACATTTATCGGCTATGCCCATCAGTTTGTCCTCAAAATCAAGGTCATGAGCAATGAGAAAATAAATGTAAAAAAATGGCTATGTTATATTCTTACATTCTCATGTGTTAGAGACAGAGACATAATTTACTCAGCAATAATAGCAAGCTATCCCAGCCAGTGCAGAAGTACATTCAAGGAGATTGGATCTAGGCTCTGCACAATTAAACAGTGTTACCCACTCAGTGAGGATGCTTTATAGCATCTCATATTTTCATAACAACCTGGCCCTTTGGTAAATTTAAATGAAAGGTTTAGTGGGTACAACAGTGGATGACCTGACTAATGAAATGTTAAATCAAAGGAAGAAAGAAAGGATAACTTATTTAACCACAAATCACAATTCCAGGAAAGACTAAAAGCACACACAGTGGTTTCAGTACAATCTAAGTCATTTGTCAGTGTGTGGGATGGGAAAGAAATGGAGGAAAAAAAAAGAAACCTCACATAAATGGATCTTGGGGAATATCAGGGCATAACTATACCATGGTTTTACTATTGCTACAAAATTCAAATCCTGAGTTTTGAAACTGTTCTCATGGATCAAGTATTTCTATGTTGTCATAAAAAGGTAGATTGGAAATTTCTAATAGAAATTTCTTCTTACTAGGAATACCCAAGCTTTGGGGGTTTTACCTTGCTTTTCACTATAGGTGTAGGGGCACACCCTGGACAACATAACCTGAGAGAAACAGTGGGCCAATGACAATGTCTATTCCTGGGAATGAAAGAGCAAATACAAGCTCCCCACTTCTATGCATAACTACTGACTTTTGATAGCCAAATATTATTAGTTCAATCTAATGGCACCCTCCCATACTCCACTTCCATTCATTTACAAATGAGTTCAGATTAAATTGAATTTAATTCATTTAAAAAAATCAAGATATTCCATTGAGATAACTGAGAACTACTTTAATGCAAACATATTTGGGATAATTTGGGATTAGTAAGGAAGGAGAATTTGCAATGATTTAGGAATATAGTTTATTTGCATTTAAAACCTTTTAAATGCCTACTGTGTACACCCCAGGGCCTAAGAAAATATAGAGTCAAGATTTATAGTAAGGGATATGGCAGAAACAATAGAGGTACAATGATGTGTGCTAAAGACATTAGTAAGGGTTCTTAATTTTATATACATGGATCCATAGATAAAGGTATGTGGATAGACAGTTAGATAGATGATAGAAAGGTAGATGAATAAATAATCATAGACTTCTTTGACAGGCTGGTGAAAACAATGGACCCTTTCTAGAATTTGTTTTACAATCTATAGTTGAAAGAAATTTCAGTTAGAGATTAAATGATACTAAAGATGAAATTGTTTTGCTTATCCAAGTCTATAGACCTAAAATCTATCCATAGACTATTTGGTATGGGAGAGGAAATGGATGGGTATTGAGGGCCCATAGGATTAGGTGAAGAACTCCTCATTAGAGAAATGCTTATTAAAGGATTGTGTAAGGTAAAAGTGGATAGGATGCAGCATATGTGGGTCTTCTGGTACCCTGAGTACAACATGAAGTCTTTCTATACAAATACTTTCTCTACAAATACATTTGGTCATAGCATCATAGAAGATGAATATGTTATTTGTATTTTTAAATATTTCATTAAACATTTCCAAATTATATGCAGAAAAAATTAATTTACAAATTTATTTTTATATTTTGAGTTTCAATCTTTCTCCCTCCCTTCTGCCCATCATCCTCCCTCTTGAGAAGGCAAGCAATAGGCTATCGAAAAATCATATGAAAAGTCATGTAAAACATTTCCATAGTAGCCATGTTACAAAAGAAAGCGCGCGCACACACACACACACACACACACACACACACACAACTAAGGAAAGTTTTAGAAAAAGTCTGCTTCAATATGCACTTAGAGTTCATCAGCTGTCTCTCTGGAGGTGGACAATATTTTTCACTACATGATAATGTTTTATTTTAGTATCAAAATATAGCTACAGACATCTGGCTGATAGAATTAAAGGTAGTAGAAACTCATATGATGAGCAAAATTTAGGCATATTTTGTAGGCATTAAATAACTAAGCCCTTCAGAATTTATGGTAGGGCAGGCTCTAAGTTTTATGGTAGGGGTTGGTGAGGACAGTACTACCTTTATTCCATCCTGTTCCACAACACTACTAATTTTGTTTCTGCCTTTCAGGGCATTTAGACAAGGCCTCCATATTTACATTAATTTTCATTAGAAAATTCAGGACATTCTATGTTCTTGTTATTCAAAAATCAATAACTGTCTTTTTATTTTCTTAGATATATTAAAGGATTTTAGTTCTATCAAGGACCTCATGTTAAGCATACAAGGATTTGTAACATCAGTCATAGAGCAAAGTTACTGAAATTGCATGAATCTTCACAGTCAGTCCTTGTCTCATATGCATGTTCATCTGTAACCAGGTCTAGTGTTTCCATGCTCCCTCTTTCCTTTTCTCCGGCTGGCCTGTTTCTCAAAGACAATTTCTCAGAGTCAGTCATCTGGATCTTATCCTAGTTATCAGGTTTTAGCCAAGGAATTATATTTGGCAAAGTTGTCTCAACCTTTCTAGAATTCATATTCATAACCTCTGAATCCTCATAAAATTCAAATGCATACTTATTCACCCCCCCCATCTTGTCCCATTCTATCCCATTAGCCTCATCTCTCATTAAGATTTAACATAATAAACATTTGTTAAGTGTCTCCTTTATTTAGGATGATGTGCTGGGGAATGAATTTACACAAATATCTATTCACATATCTAAAATGGCAAAGCTCTTCTTCTCAAAAGAAATACAACCTAATAGCACTAGAAGACACATTTTCAAGTAGCTTTAATGGAATATCATTCTGATGAAATACATAGGGATAAATGTTTTTCATTTATTCATAGAAAGCATGAAAAAAATGGTAATAAGATGTGAGGAGAGAGGAATTTCTTCTGTGAAGTACCAAAAGGAAAAGCTTCATGGAGGATGTGGTCCCCTAATGTGGACACTGAAAAAGAATGAAAGATCTGTGTTTTTTGTTTGTTTGTTTTGTTTGTGCAAGGCAATGGGGTTAAGTGACTTACCCAAGGGCACACAGCTAGGTAAATTATTAAGTGTCTCAGGATGGATTAAATGAAAGATGTTTAACAGTTGAAAATGTAAGGGAAATCCACATCAGCAATGGTTAACTATAGGAATGTCTAAAAGTATGAGAGTTAGAGAAGAACACAGACTGGCAAGATATGTTCATTGATCTGGAATATAGTATTGCTGAAAGTAAATTTTGATTAATTAATTCTGAAAAGGAAAGTTGAATTCAAATTGTAGAATCCTATGAATGCTAAGCTAAGGTATTTCTATTCCTGGCAATAGGGAGCTGATAAAGGATTTTGCATAGGGAGACTAAGTCCATTAGGAAAATTACTTTGGCAACAATATGAAGGATAAATTGGAGTACATTGGACTAGGGAGATACAAGATTCAGAGAGACCATTTCAAAAGTTCATTTAAGAGTTCATGAGGAATTGTATTATAGTGTAAGACATGCTAGACCTGCAGGAAAGGTGAGAGAATGGCTAAGAATGATATCTGTAGGATTTAGTAAATAATTCAATGTAGAAAAGATTTAAGGATCAAAGATAACTTCCATATGAGAATAGTGGTTTATATGTATAAAAAGGGGAAGAAAGTTGAGAAAAGTTAATGAAGAAAGGTAATAAGTTCAGCTTGGAAATGTTAAGTTGAAGGTTTTGGTGTGAGATTCATTAGAAAATGTTTCAGAATTATCTCAAAATATAGAAATAGAACTTTGGGGAAAAGACCAGCCAAATGACATAGATTTTATCATCATCTGCATAAAAATGATCACTGGAGTTATGGAAATGGAGGAATTTGCCAAACGAGATAAATATTGAAAAGGTAGCAGGAGAATCGTCACAACAATCCTGGTGATTCATTGCCCCCAAGCCTCTAAAAGAATATCAGAATGATTTGTCAATGCTGGCAACTGGTAGAGTAAATGTGGTGGCAAGCCAGGATCGGGGTGTTCCTCAAGAGCTATGGAACAAAGAGGATAGTGAATTAGTGCTTCATTTCAATGATTGATCTGATTTTGAAAGAAGCTTTATGAGTCACTGTGTAACCAAAAAATCATAGCTTTCTATGGAAAGCAGAGGTGTTGGGTTGGGAATCCCTGAGTAATTTGAAGGCCATGTTTTGGACCCCAGGGTGACTGAGAATTAAATATATAGAAGCAATAATCCTCAGATTGTACATATAGCCAACAAGATTTGTCATGAGCTGGGTCCTAATAATAATTCTCATGAAGAGTTTTTACAGTTGAAGAGAGAGCCCTTGGAAATGTCAGTTCTGCACCACACCAGCGTCTCTGCATGGGAGAGGAGCACAACTAGAATAAGCACCAATAGAATGGGATCTGATATTGGTTTGAGGTGAAACTCATGGCCAAAGTGAACAGTGAAAGAGAGTTGAGAACAGAAGATGGACAAAGAATGAGTCTAGGAAAATGATTTCTCTATTATATAAACCCTCTTTACCATGCAAGTTGGTTTATTTAGTATCTTCTAAACATCCTTACTTTTTATTTTCATGAATCTGTCCAAACTATTTTTGTCCCATTTTCTATCTAAATTGCATCCATTTTCCAAGTTTTAACTCAAGCCCAAGCTACTTCAGAAAGCAACAATAAGCTCCAAATGACCATTTCCTCCTGTCTTCTCATGGAACACATTCTTTATAATAATCCTTTAGTAGTGATTGATTATATTGGCAGGTGGCATTCCTTATATCACTATCTAATTTTCAGTGAGTTGATATCTTCTCTTTCCAGATGGATTATTAGTTTCTTTAAGATAGAGATCTTGTTCTATACTTCTAAATTTCTCAGTGTCTAGGAAAATGCTTTGTATATTTCCCTTAATAATTTTTTCAAATGACTTAAAAAACACATTTTATACAAGTATTTCAATGATGTCATGGTTTCTATTAGCTCAGAAGGCTACCATTTAGCCATCTGGTTAGCAAAAAAAAAATCCCCATCCTTTATTAAGGATTATACATATTTACTTATTTCCATTTAGGATTCTACCCTTGAAGGTAACCTTTAACTTTTCTTCTATTTGAGGTCCTCTGTCTTTTCTCTGATTTCTGACCAAATGTAAATCAACTTTTTTTTTTTTCTGAATTCTTCCAGCTTCCCATACCTATAGTACTTATGTTGAGGCCACTCTGCTGATAGAGCAGTTACATACCTGTTCCTTTAGGTTTGACAGACCCTGAGGATATATTCAGCTTTTCTGGGACACACTAAAGAAGTTGAGCTCTTTTTATAAAGACATTTCTGCCAACACTGCTTCCATTTGATCATAGCTCCTGATGTATATATAGTGATTTAAAGTTTTTCAATGTGTTTTATATACATTCTCTCATTTAAGCTTCATAGAAATGCTATGAAGTAGGTATTGGAGGATTATTATCAATAGTTTACATTTGAGGAAAAAGAGACTAATTGCTCCTAATGCTACCACTAGCAGATGTCAAAGGTGTGATGTAAACCAGGTCTTTCTTGCCTCCAGATTCATGATACACTACACCACACTGCTTCAATCATTATTCTTCTCCCTGTCACCAGGTAATCCCTATCCTTTAGACACCAGTAAGATACCTGTTAAGAAAACATACTTTAACATCATTGGATTTCCATAATTAGCTTCCTCTTCTTGATTACATGATATAGAAAAGGGATCAGGCAAGTAGAATGCTAACTCAATGTGAGTTATGTTTCAACATGGAAGACCAAATAATGGACACGAAGGTCATAGATCCGCTTTACTCTATTCGAAGCATAGCTAGAATAGTTTATTGAACTGATGCCATTATATTATAAGAATATTGAAAGACTGAAGCATTTCAAGAAGGGTTATGATTATAATAGTGAGAGTATTTGAGGATTCTATGAAAACTAGGGATCTTAACTCTGCCACATATTGCCTTGGCTTTCTTGGACCAAGTCCTTTCTATACTTTAGTTTTCTCCTCAGTGAAATGAAATGATGAACTAAATGAATTGATAGATGACCTCTTGTAGTTGCAAAACTACACTTCTATCTAGACTTCCCCTTAAAAGTTGTGAAGTGGAGATGGGAACATAACAGCTATGTAAGTGTCTGAAAATCTATTAGATGGAAGAGAAAAATCTATTTTCTCTGCATAATCCCAAACTGAAAACTAGAAAGGGGCAAATATTGACTTGATACAATAAGTAACCATTTAAGCTTAATATTAGGAAATTAAAAAAAAATACATTCTAATAATGAGAGTTGTTTCCAAATGGAATGAACTTAGGGGGATCGTTTTTCATTAGAGGTTTTACAGTACAGACTGACTGAGAACTTGGGTACATTCTAATAGGGATTCCTATTCAAATCAAGGTTAACTTGACAGCCTCTGAGATTGCTTCCTTCTAGAAATATCCTACCTTCTGCAATCATTGGAATTTAAGGTGCATGTGACTTCTTTGCTAGTTAGCTTCCTCTTCCTTGTTTTGACAGGTGACATGATAAACTTCATTAACTTGGGAAGAAGGTGCCGCCTAATTGCACTGGAAATGCTGCATACCCAAGTGACTTATTTCTTCCTCTCCTCTGGGTGACAAATGAGAGGCAGTCACTGTTCGTATGTTGTTGAGGAACTGAAGGAAGCTGAGACAGCAGTCTTAGTTCCGAATTGTGGCTCTAGCAGCCTGCAGAGGTCGATTTGTTTTAATATTCTATAGGCTTTACATAAAGTTTTAAAGGCTTTCTCTTCAGAGAGGGGAAGATAGCTAAAGAATGGGAAAAAAAAATCATAGATGGTATTAATGCTCCCCAATAGACAATTAAGAGAATATCAGTGACTTCCAAGTCATATGTCTAACTTCTCATCTTTATAAAAAAATTTATGAGAATTATCTACAAGTCAATAAAATGTCTTTAGTGAAAAAAATGAGAACAGAATAAGCAGTCTTTTTTTAAGTTTTATGATGCCCTTTGTTTTATATATCATAGACATTTCTAGATTCCCTTTTAGCTTTCTCTTGTAAGAAGTAACAATAAAAGTTAAAGGGGAAAAAAAAAACCTTAGACCTCATCTTACACTTTCAATTCCTCCATTTAATGAAAAGAGAAGGATATATTTCCTAATCTCATTTCAAGGAACAAGATCAATTATATAACTGTGTATTGTTAACTTTGCTGTATTTTTTCATTTATACTGTTGTAGTCATAATGTATATTATATTTTGATATGTTATATATTACTATATTATTTATAGTAGGTTTTAACCTACTCCCTTATCCATTAATTCACAAAAGTCATTGTTTCCTTACATTTATAACTTCTTACAGTAAAAATCAATTCCCTTCACTTAATTTGCCACATTTTTTTTAAATTCTAACTGATAGGCAACTGCTTTGCTCCTGGGTCTTTTTTACAGTGATGGATATTTTGACTCATATGGGACTTCTCTGTCTTTGATCTCCTGGGGTATATGTCATAGTGAAATGCATGAATCCAAATAAATGAAAAATTTGTATGCTTTGTGGGTACAGTGAATTTCAGATTGATCCTCTTTCTGACAATTGACTGGGTATGAAATGATTCAATTTGAATTTTTCTTATTACTAGTGACTTAGAGCAAAATTTTAAATAATCACTAATAATTTATAAACCTCTTTTGAACTCTGCTTATATCCTTTAAACTACTTGTCTTTTGTGGAACGGCTCTTGTATTTTGGTTGCTTATAGGATATGGTCCAATATAGAATACTGGTATTTTCATTTGCCCACATCCTTAGATGAGGAAGGTCCAAACTCAGTTGAACTGTACACATGCCTTTGCATGGCAGTGTGCATATGAACTAGGAAATATTTCCAAATGATTCTCAATGACAGTTCATTTCTTTATGTCACAACTGAGTAAACAGTAGAGTGAATAGAGAATTCACTGTTTTATTTTGTTATTACAAAATAGCAGCTTACACAACAGAGAAAAATCTGATAAAGACTTCCCCTTAAAAAATAAATCTCTCAAACTTATATTAAAATTAAAATAAAAGGTTTAAATAAATGTAATCACAGAGATAACTACTCAAGAATCTGTTGATAATTTTAATTCAAGGTACAAATTAGATGACCAAACAAGTGTCCATCATTTCCATGGATAATCCTTGAAAGGTCCAAATGGAAGAGAAATGATCTCTATATGGTGATTTTTTTGGGTGATACTTTTTCTAAATGATATTATGCTGTTTGCATCAAGCCATAGAATATTATAAGTTCTTCTCATTGAATTTCATGAGCAGTCAAAAGAGATCAGTCTTCCTAATACATTTAATGGTCTCAAAAGTCCTATTTTTCCTGTTCTGGGGACAAAGTCAACATGGTAAAGAACAGAAAGCACTCAGTTGAAATCTTCCAACCCCTCCTCCAAAATAAACTTTAAATTAACACCTCAGATAGAATTCTGAAGTGGTAGAGCCAAGAAGTGGTCAAAGTCATTCATGAGAACATGTTTGAAAGAAAAATCTGTGACATGGGATGCATATGTGGATGAAACACCTGTGGTATGACCAATTATAGGATATAGCCAAAGCAGTTATTAGAAGAAATTTTGTAATTCTAAATGCTTACATGAATAAAATAGAGAAAGTAAAGGTCAATCAATTGGGCATACAACTAAAAAAGTGAGAAAAATTAAATTAAAGATCCCCAAATAAATACCAAATTAAAAATTCTGAAAATAAAAGGACTGGTTAATCAAATTGAAAGTAAGAAGAATGATTTTGTTAAAAAAAACAATGAAATAGATAAATCTTTGGTTAATTTGATTTAAAAAAGAAGAAAATCAAATTATCAATAATACAATGAAAAGGGTGAATTTATTACCAATGAGGAGAATATTAAAGTAATAATTTGGAGATATTTTGCACAACTATATGCAAATAAACCTAACAATCTAAGTGAAATGGAAGACTATTTACAAAAATATAAAATTTTCAGATTAACAGAAGAGTAAATAAAATACTTAAATAACCCTGTTTCAGAAAAAAGAATCAAATGAACCATCAATGAATTCTGTAAGAAAAAAATCTCCAGGGACAGATGGATTTTTAAATGAATTCTACCAAACACTTTGAGAATGATTAATTCTAATTCCATATAAAAAATTTAAAATAATAGATGATGAAAGAGTTTTGTCAGATTTCTTCTATGACACCAATATGAGGCTGATTACCTAACCAGGAAGAGCCAAAGAGAGAAAAAAATTATAGGCCAATCTCCCTTATGAATATGACTGTAAACATTTTAAATAAAATATCAACAAAGTTAGTAATAACTTAGCAAAACTAGGGTAATAAACTATTATCAGGTAGGATTTATATCAGGAATATAGGGTTGATTCAATATTAGGAAAACTATCAACATAATTGACCATTTCAATCACAAAAGTGACAGAAATCATGTATTAGCTCCACAAATGTTGAAAAAGTCTTCGAATAAATACAACATTCATTCCTATTAAAAACACTAGTGCATAGGAATGAACAGTTGTCCTTAAAATGATAAGTAATATCTTTCTAAAACCATCAGCAGGGCAACAAGAACAGATCGTAACTTAGGCGCTCTCTAATAAAACTCATAAGCTAAGGACTCTAAATTTTCGAGAGACAGAACCCACAGAGGGTCCTAGGGAGGCAGTTCTCCTACTCAAAGTAACCTGGAAAAGAGCAGAAAGGCTCTGCTCCCCAGGGTCGGAGGGGCGCCTGCCAGAGGGGTGGCCCACCAGAGTGAAAGAACTTCAGCCTCCCAGAGGCAGCCCCAGGGCGCTGGGAGCCACGGCTCCCAGCAGCGGGGTCGTTTCCTGAGTTACACCCCAGGGAGCACAGGGAGCACCAGGCACAAATTGGGGAATCAGTGGGGGGGGGACCTCTACCAGAGCAAGGTCATGAAGCCCAGCCCTCAGGGCACATAGAGATCAAAGTAGCCAGCACAGCCCAGTTCCAGGAGGAGAAGCAGGTGGAGCCTGTAAGCAGGAGCCCCCAGGGCATGAGCCCATTGAACCTAGGGAGGGGAGTGAAGAGAGAGACAGCAGAGCTCTGTCCTCCGCCCCTAGAACAGGACTCTGGGGCTCAGATCACATTCAGATCCTTATCGCAGTCTAGGCCCCCCAATAGAACAGCAGGCCCCCCCCCACCTCAGCCCCATGGCAGAGGGGGGCACATATGGTCATTTACAGACCAGGAGAGAGGACAGAGCATCACACACTGAGACCCTTGTGGGAGTGTCCCAAAAGCTCAGGAAGCACCCCCAAAACAGGATTAGGCTGGGAAAATGAGCAAGCAGAGAAAAAAGAGGGACACCATTGCGAAACATTTTGTATATGAGCCCAAGAAGGATCAAAACACTCAGTCTGAAGATGAGGAAGCACAAGCTCCTGCATCTAAAGACTCCAAGAAAAACACAAATTGGGCTCAGGCTATGACAGCTCAAAAAAAGACTTTGAAAATCAAATGACGGAGTTAGAAGAAAAACTGGGAAAAGAAATGAGAGAGATGCAGGAAAAACATGAAAATGAAGTTAGCAGCCTAGTCAAGGAAATCCAAAAAAATGCTGAAGAAAATAGCATGCTAAAAACCAGTTTAGGTCAAATGGATAAAACAGTTCAAAAAATTATTGAGGAGAAGAATGCTTTAAAAAGCAAAACTGGCTAGATGGAAAAAGAGATAAGAAAACTCTCTGAGGAGAACAAATCCTTCAGACAAATAATAGAATTCAGGGAGATTGTTGAATTTACCAGAAATCAGGAATCAATACTTCAAAACCAAAAAAATGAAAAATTAGAAGAAAATGTGAAATATCTCATTGAAAAAACAACTGATATGGAAAAAAGTCTTAGGAAAGATAATTTAAAAATTATTGGAATACCTGGAAGTCATGATCAGGAAAAGAGCCTTGACATCATTTTCAAAGAATTACTACAGGAAAATTGCCCTGATATTCTAGAAGCAGAGGGCAAAATAGAAATGGAGAGAATCCACCAATCCCCCTGAGAAAGAGATCCCACAAAATCAACCCCTACGAATATTATAGCCAAGTTCCAGAACTCCCAAGTCTAAGAGAAAATATTACAAGCAGCCAGAAGGACACAATTCAAATATCGTGGAGCAGCAGTCAGGATCACTCAGGACTTAGCAGCATCTACATTGGAAGCTCGTAGGGCTTGGAATACAATATACCAGAAGGCAAAAGAGCTTAGAATGCAGCCAAGAATGAACTACCCCGCAAGGCTGAATGTCTTCTTCCAGGGAAAAAGATGGACTTTCAATGAACCAGGGGAATTTCAAAGGTTCCTTTTGGAATGGCCAGAGCTGAACAGAAGGTTTGATCTTTAAATACAGGACTCAGGTGAAGCATGGAGATTGGGGGAGAGGGGGGAAATATGAGGGACTTAATGAGGATGAACTGCATGTATAGAAAAATGATACTGATAATATTCATATGAATCATCTCAGTTAATAGAGCAGGTAGAGGGAGCTTTTATAGTTGAAGCACAGGAGAAAGCTGAATTCAAAGCTAAAATGTGTTGTAAAAATGGAGTCAATAGAAAAAAGGGAAATATAATGGGAGAAAGAAAAAGAAGAAGGGGAATAGGCCAAGATATTTCATATAATAAGATTTTTCTTTATTACAATGATATGGAAGGCGAGAAGGCAAGGGGGAATGAGGGAAGCTTTGCCCTCATCAGAGGTCACTAGGAGAGGAAACAGCATATATACTCAATGGGGTATAGGCATCTGGAGTAAGAAGGAGGGGGGGCAGGGGGAAGGGGTGGGGATATGAGTGATGGAGGAGAGTATGGACCATGGGGGAAGAGTAGTCAGATATAACACATTTTCTTTTTTACTTCCTGCAAGGGGCTGGGATTGGATGGCCTGTCCAGGACCATAGGGCCAGGTGGATGCTGGGCCTAAGGGGTGGTATGGGGGCTCAGGGCCTCTTGGCCGCAGAGCTGGGGATCTGATACCCTACAGCAGAGTCAGACTGAAAGGAGGGAGAAAACGTAGTACATGGTAGTGGAAAAATATGAAAGGAGGGAGTTGCGATCAACAATGGCAATGTTGGAAAAATATGGAAGTAACTTTTGCCATGGACTTATCATAAAGAATGTGATCTACCCACAACAGAGTTGTTGGTGTTGGAACAAAAACTCAAGCACATCTTTTATTATTATTATTTTGGGGGGGTGCTTGGCAGATGGGGGTGGATGGCCTGCCTGGGGTGATCGTTGGGTGTCTGAGGCCAGATTTGGAGCCGGGTGCTTCTGGCTCAAGGGCCAATGTTCTGTCCACCACCAGCCACCCATACTATTATTACTATTTTATTTTATTTGGGTCTTTTTTCTTTTTTTTTTTGTTTTCAAAGGGCAGTGGGGTTTGGGTGGCTTGTATGTCACACGGCTGGGTGATTGTTGGGTGTACAGGATGGGATGTGGGCTCAGGTGCTCATGGCTCCAATGCTGGTGCTCCATCCATTGCGCCACCTGGCCATATCTATAATTATTACTATTATTTTTTTAATTTTAATTTTTTTCTCTCCCCTTTACTTTATCACTCAAGCAAGTCTATATTTACGGGTAGGGGTATTTCATTTAACTCTTAAACAATAATATTTTATTAATGTAAAAAAACATTATTTGTACAAAATGAGAATAAATATTAAATTTTAAAAAAAAGAAAACCATCAACAATCATTATATGTAATGGAAATAACTAAGAAGAATTCCCAGTAAGATAAAGGTTGAAAGAAAATTCATTATCACCACTATTATTCATTATTGTTTTAGAAATGTTAGCTTTAGCAATAAGAGAAGAAAAAGATATTAAAAGATTTAGAATTGCCAGTGAAGAAATAAAACTTTCACTCTTTGCAGATGATAGGATGACATACTTAGAGAACCCTAGAAAATCAAGTAAAAAATCTATTTGAAATAATTAACAACTTTAGTAAAGTAGTAGGCTATAAAATAAAACCATATAAATCATCATCAATTCTATATACTATCAACAAAGCCCAGCAACAAGATAAAGAAAGAGAAATTCCATTTAAAGGAAATGTAAACAACATATATTACTTAGAAATCTACCTCCCAAGACAAATCTAGAAATTATATGAACACAATTAGAAAACACTTTTCATACAAATTTAATCAGATCTCAATTGTTGGGAAAATATCAGTTGCTCATGGGTAGACCAAGATAATATTGTAAAATGACAATTCCACTTAAGTTAAATTACTTATTCAGTATAATACCAAAAAACTTGCCAAAGTTATTTTACAGAATTAGGGAAAAAAGTAACAAAATGCATCTGGAGGAACAAAAGGTCAAACACATCCAGGGAATTAATGAGAAAAAAAAACAGTAAAAGGAGGTACCCTAGCCATACCAGATCTAAAACTATGTTATAAATTGGCAGTTGATTAGTTTCAAAAGAAACATCAGTAAATGACTATAGTACTCTACTGTTTGATAAACCCAAAGACTCCAGTTTCTGAGATAAGAGCTGATAATTTGGCAAAAAATGCTGGAAAAATTATGGTAGACATACCACATCTCACATCCTATAGCAAGATGTCTGAAATGGGTACATGATTTGGACATAAAAGGTAATACCATAAGCCAATTAGAAGAATGAGAAATAGTTTATCTGTCAGAACTATGGAAAGGGGAGCAGTTTATGACCAAAGAAGACATAGAGAACATTATAAAATGAAAAATGAATAATTTTGAGTTTATTAAATTAAAATGGTTTGGGCAAATAAAATCAATACAACCAAGAACAGAAAGAATGAAGAAAGCTGGGAAACAATTTTTAGAGCTACTGTTTCTGATAAAGGTTTCATTTCCAAAATATATAGAGAGCTGAGTCAAATATATAAGAATACAAGTCATTCCCCAACTGATAAATGGTCAAAGGATATGAAGAGGCAGTTTTTCAATTAAATTAAAATTATCTAAAGTCTATGTATCTATGCTCTAAATCATTTTTATTAGAGAAAAGCAAATTAAAAAACTCTGAGTTATCATCTCATGCATAGCAGATAGAATAATATGACAAAAAAGGAACATAATCAAAGTTGGTGGGGATATGGAACGCTAATGAACTTTCAATGGAGTTGTAAATGGATTCACCTATTCTAGAAAGTAATTTGAAACTGTGCCCAAAAGGCTATCAAATTATGCATACTTTTTGACAGCAATATGACTACTGGATCTGTATCCCAAAGAAAACAGGGGGAAAAAAGAGAAAACACCCACATGTAACATGTATTCAAAGCACCTCTTTTAGTAGTAGCAAAGCATTGGAAAATGAGAAGATACCCATTCACTGGGGAACAGCTGAATAGACTGGTATATGAATGTGATGGAATATTATTGATCTAAAAGAAATTATAAGCTGGAAAGAAAGAAAAAGAAAAAAATAGAAATCATGAATGGGCAGACTTCAGAAAAGTCTGAAAAGATTTACAAGAATTGCTTAGTGAAGTAAGCAGAACCAGAACCAGAAAAATATTGTATACATTACTTGTAAGCTCTTCTTAGCAAGGCAAAGACAATCCTAAAAGATTTGTGATGGAAAATACCATTCATATTCAGAATGGAATCAAAGAATATAATTTTTAATTTCTTAAATTTGTTTTGTTTTCTCTTTTCCCCTCTCATGCTTTTCCCTTTTGCTCTGATTCTTCTTTCACAACATAATTCATATGGAAATATATTTAAGATAGTTATTTATGTATAATCTATATCAGATTATTTGCTGTCAAGGGAAGAAAGGATGAAGGGAAAGGAAGAAAAATGTCATAATATCTTCCAAAAGATGAAAGTTGAAAAGTATTTTTACATGTAATTGAAAAAAATAAAGGTCAACAACATTATGAGATGAACTACCTTGAAGGACACAGCTCCTCTTAGCAGTCCAGAGAGTGAGGACAACTGTATCTGACTGGTTATTTTCTATATTAGAACAAATCAGGGGAAGAAAAACAAAATAAAACAAAACATCTAAAAGACCCCTTCCTAATCTGATGAACACTTCATAAAAATTATTTCTTATATATCTCTTTCCCTTGATCCTGATTTCTCATGCCAAAAATTATTAATTTGTAAACATGTTCAACAAACTATGTATGTAAAATGCTAACTGATTCCTGCTGAGGGGAGGGGTGGTTGGAAGGGAGGGTGGAGGGAAATTTTATAACATGGAATTATGCATGTACATATGGATGAAAATAAAGAAATTTTTAAAAAAGAAAAACCACATTAAAATTAGAAAGCAGAGAAATAATTGAATGTTTCTTAAAAATTATAAGAAGCTTCTACCCAAAAAAGCAAATATTATCTGTAATAGAAATAAACTTGAAACCTTCCCAATAAGATCAAAGGGGAAGCAAAGGTGTCCATTATCACCACTTTAATTCGATATTACATTTGAAAAGCTAGTAAGAAAAACAAGGCAAGAAAATAATTGAAGAATCAAATGAGAAAAACCCTTTTTGCAGATAATATGATGCTATACTTGGAAAAACATTAAAGAATCAACTAAAAATAACTAAATTAACATTTTAGGGCTATGAAATCAACCCACACACATCATTAGTTTTGTATATACCATCATGAAAACTCAGTAGAAAAAAATTACTTTTAAAATAATAGCAGACAACATAAAATACTTGGCAGTCTAGGTGCCAAAACTGGGAAATTGTTTATGAGGACAATCACAAAATACATTTCAAACAAATAAGTATGAATCTAAACAACTGGAAAAAAATATTAATTTTTTTTAGATAACCTGAGTGAATAAATGATAATTCTAAATAAACTAAGTTAATTTATTTATAACTTTATAGTTCTGATAACAATCAACCTATCAAAGAATTATTTTATAAAGATAGAAAAATATTAAAACTCATCTATGGGAAAAAGATCAAAATATCTAGGGGATAAATGAAAATTATGAAGGAAGCTATTAAATTTATGATTATCAAAACAATCTGGTACTGGCTGAGATATAGAGTGGTGGATCAATGGGATAGATTAGCTATAGAATGCATAATAGTAAATGACCACAATAATTTAATGTTTGATAAACTCAAAGTTCCTAGCTTTCGGGGGAAAAGCTCAACATTTGACAAAAATTGCCAGAAAACTGGAAAGTAGTTTGGTAAAAACTAGGTACAGACCAATAACCCACCATCATACAAGAAAAGTTCAAAATGGATAAATGATTTGTTAAAGTATAATATCAAAAGTAATTTAGGTTGGCACAGGAAAAAACGTACCTGTCAGATCTATGGAAAACAAGATATTTAGATCATGGAAAATAAAAGGAATATTTTTTAATTCCACGAAATTAAAAAAGGTTTTGGACAAATGAAACTAATCCAATCAAAATTAGAAGTAAACAGTAAATGGGGCGGGGGAGAGAGAAAACATTTTACAACAAATTTCTCTGACAAAGGTTCATTTCTCAAATATCTAAGGGCCTAAGTCAAATTCATCAAAATAAGAGCCATTCCCTAGTTGATAAATGATCAAAGCATATAAATAGGCAATTTTCAGAAGTAGAAATAAAAATTATCATCACTCCAAATTAGAAGACTGCAAATTTTTTAAAAATCTAAAAATACTACCTCACATTTATCACATTGTCTAATAAAACAGAAAAGGAAAATGACGAACGTTTCAGGCAATGTTCCCTCTTGATTGAGTTGTGAACCATTCTGGAGAACAATTTGAAACTATGTCCAAAGGACTATAAAACTGAATATTACCTTTTGATCCAGAATACCAAAACTAAGTCTTTAATCCAAAGAGATCAAAGAAAAGGGAGAAGGTCCTATCCATTCAAAAATAGTTATAATCACTTTTTTTGTGGTGGCAAAGATTTGGAAATTAAGGAGGGTATCTATAATTTGGGGACACTGAACAAGTTGTAGTATATGATTGTGATGTGCTATTAAAAATGCTGAGCAGGAAGGTTTCAGAATAAGCAGGGAAAACATGAATTGAAGCAAAGTGAAGTAAGTTGAACCAGGATGCGATTGTATACAAAAATAGCAATATTTTAATGATGATCAAGTGTGAAAGACTAACTCTGATCAAAACAGTAATCGAAAATAATTCCAAAGGATGCATGATAAAAATGCTATCCACCTACAGAGAGAGAACTAATGAATTCTGAATATGTATTGAAGCATACTTTCTTACTTCATTTTTTCATTTTTTGGTCTGTTTTATTTTGTAATATGGCTAATATGGACATATGTTTTGAAGGATTTTACATGGATAATAACTATTATATTTCTTACCTTCACAATTGGTTGGAGAGGAAGGGAGAGAATTTGGAAAGTGAAAAGTTTTTAGAAATGAATAATCAAATTGTTTACATATAATTGAGAACTATTTTATAAAATAAATAAAAATGCATTTGGAAAAAAGTCCTATTTTTTCAAATCTTTTTCTTAGTAATTCTGTGACTATGGATACAACCATGGTAAAATTGTATCAAATTTATGAGTAATCAGAAAGTCAATGTATAAATTTATGGTGGGTGCAAGAAGGCTATAAAATATTTCTCATCATGATCATTTTTCAAGAAGTGGTATATGGAATATAATTTAGCAAATGAATTGAAAAATATGGCAGTGGCAAAGAAGGTTCTATTGACCCTGAAAATGAGATCTAAAGGAGCTACAGAAGAACATGAACCCAAATTACAGAGGACGAAAATACCTGAATAAGTCATACTCTACAACAATGGAAAGAGTACATATTGAAAAATGATATTAACTGATGCTTGCTCATCAGTGTATTGAAGTATGAAGAAGTATCCTTGGTGGTTACAATCTATTCTCTAGAGGACAAATGCTTAGTTATCTTATTCAAGCAAATTCAAATTTTAGCAGCTATAGACTCTCCAGATGGACAAGAAACTAAATCTCAGTGTCTCAGAGAAAAGGTCCCTGAGAGGCCACTGAGATCAATTCAAACCTTACCTTATATTAACAGCATTGGATTTGTGTTGCTTGGAGACGATATTACCTGAAAACAGGCTAAACAGAGGCTACATGATGAAAGCATTAGGCAGTGTTCAGTAAAATATAGCATGAATAGATTTTTTTTATTTTCCTTCCACAAGAGGTTATGCAACATTTTGGAACAAAATTTTAAATGATCTCTTCATTAAAGGTCCTTTTTTAAGGTACAATTATTTTTTTTTAATTCAAGGGATTAAAGGAAAAAAAATTGAGATGAATATTTTTGTTGCCAGGGTAATTGGGGAGACTCTCCTGAAATTACCTTTATTCCTTTGATCAACAACTATTTGGTCTTTTTAAAAAGAAAATTGCTAAATTATCTCGATCTTTCTATTGAACCTGAAATTGGAGAATAAGAGAGAACTAGATGCAGCAGACTTTTGTTTAAATTTTTCATTCCTTTTGAATATATGGATGTTTGTAAAATGATGAACAAATGATTCCAAAAAGGACAGTTAGTTTATGAACTGAAAGAACTATAATTTATCTTACAAGAAATCAAGAAATGACACTGTTTCTTGCTACTCTTCTTTCCACCATTATTTTCATTAATTTTACTTATAAGGGGAAAACAGAGCATAAAAGGAGGGAATAAAATATAAAGAAATGAAGAAAAAGCAAAATGGGGAATAAGACAGAAGAATGAAGCTCTTGAACTTTTCCACTAGGGAAGACTATTAATTAGGATGAAGGTGGATAAGTGGTTAGAGCACCAGGCCTGGAGTGAGGAAGACTCTTGAATTTAAATCTGGTCTCAGAAATCTTGCTAGCTCTTACCTTAGGCTAGTCACTTAATCCTGTTTGCCTCAGTTTCCTCATTTATGAAATGAATTGGAGAAGGAAATGGGAAACCACTCTAGTATTTTTTGCCAAGAAAACCCCAAATGGGGTCCACAGAGTCATATAAGATTGAAAGTGAGTGAACAACAATTACAAATATTTCCTGAATAATGAATCATTGCGTCAAAAGACCGTCTATAACTTGCTGGTAGAGAAAAGGCTATATCAAGGAAAAAAAACTACATATAGATAATTTTAAAATATTTGTGTTTATTATGTGCTCTTGTATATGGATTTAAATAAGAACAGTCTCTGTCTTCAAATACCTTACAATGTAATAGGGAAATCAACATATAAGTAAATAGTTACATACAAAAAGGTGACCTTAACAGGGAGAGTCCAATCACCTGAATGGAGAGTGGGGGGGTAGGTATTGAAATCAGGAGGAAGGCACCATTTTTAGCTGATCCTTGAAGCAAGACATGGATAATTAAAAAAGTGAAGGTGAAGGGGAAAAATATTATAGGTATAGTTGAAAGTCAATGTTAAGGGATGAAGATTTGAGATGAGAGCACCATGGATGAAGAATGACACATAGCACAATATGCTAAAAAGTCATGTGTATGGAGAATAATCAAGATAAGAGGACTGGATATGGAGGAAGGGGCCACAAGCCAAAGAGGGAACTTTACAGTTGATCCTGGAGAGCCAATGGAATTCATTGATTATTAAGTGAATGGGTATAACACATGGGCAAACAAATACTAAAGCCAAGAAAGGAGCAGAACTTTGGAAATGAGAAGAACTCTGAAATCTACCTCAAATCTTTTAGCAGCATTACCTTACTTAACATCTTTAAACATTGTTTTTTGGTGCCTTTAAATTAGAAATAATATCCATATCATCTGACATAGCATGATGATGAGGTTCACATTTACAAACTAATACAATTATATACATATGTGGATATATATATATATATTAGATATAAATATGTATATTTATATTATATATATAAGAGCTACAAATATGAGTTCAGTGCCTAAATTTTAATGATAGTATGCATATTAATAGAGTATAAATTAATATGAACCCAAATATAACAAAAAGGAAAGATCACTGAAAATGGAATTTGCCACCCTGTACTCAAATAGGATCTCAAATATTTACTTGCTGTATGATTACATTTAAGATAGTTAACCTCTCAGAACCTCAGTTTACTCATCTGTAAAATATGATAAAAATAATTTACTACTTATATCATAGTTATATGATGAGACAAGGGCCTTGAAGGCTTTAAAGTTTTATATGAGTATGAGTAATATATGTGTGGTATTGTGGATCAAGAGCTCTTTATAGAGACTAGATGAACTGGGGTTATATCTGGTACAAGGATTGTGCATTTTCCATACATCATTTAATCTTTTAAGTTCCTGTAGACAGTTTTCCAAAATGTGTATTGTGGATGAAATGACAGGTCCAGAACAAACCAAATTTTCTCCTCCTTGTTTATAGATTCATAATAAATATATTGTCTATAAAAGGAAAGACCATCTGGCCAAGATGGTGGAGAGAAGACAGGCACAATTCTAAAATCTTCTGATCTTACCCTATATATGATATGAAACAAAACTCTTAACAGAAATACAATCTACAAAACCCAGAAAGAAAAACCAGGAGAAAGGACATCTACCTTAGGATTTGTCTTCAGCAGTCATGGTAAGACTGGGCACAGAGGGCAGGTCAGCTGAGGATCAGCCTGATTGGCTGCAGGGTTGGAGCCTGGGAGCCTGAGAGCCTGAGAGCCTGAGAACTGGACCTGCTTGATCAGTGGAGGGGCTAAAGCCTGGTACACTACAGGGGGGCTTAGGTCAACTAGGGAGCAGAGGCATTGGTGTTGGCACTCTCCATCTGGAGCTTGCCAAGGGGCTGAGGGTAGTTCCTGAGCAAGAGAGCTGCAGATATCATCCTTGGGCTCCTGTGGTCAGGAGGAACTCCAAGTAGTCCCTGCCTCCATTCCAACTGAAGCCTCTACCCAGAACAAACACAATTACAGACCTTCTGCCCTAGGCATAGAAGAACCAGCTCAGATAACAATAGGGAGAGTGATGGCCTCACCGCAGGGTAAAGTCCACCATTGATTGAAGACAAAAGTATTTAACTGGTTCAATCACTCCCTCCAGGCTAAGGGAGAAGGCCTCAATCAAGGTCACAGACACTGCAGAGAAAGCAACAAGCACCCCCTACTGACCAGCTGGAGAAATTACACTCAATGAGTAAAGCCTCTAGGGATCCCAACACCAAATCTCTATGAATCAGCCCCTCCCCAATTCCAATGTTAGCAAAATGAAGAAATGCCAGAGGAAAGGTGGATCCATAAAAAAATTCCTTGAAGGAAAAGACCCTAACTCAGAGAGACCTAGAACCTCTGAGGAGAATATGATCTGGTCTCCAGGACAGAAATACTTCATTGAAAAAATAAGGAAGGACTTTAAAAATCAACTGGAAAATTTGGGTAAAGAAACCCAAGAGAAGATTAATACCTTGCAACAGGAAAACAAATCACTGGAAAATACAATTGGACAAATGCAAAATGAGAATAACTCTCTCAGATCCTCAATTGGACAAATGGAAAGCTCTTTCAAAAATAGAATTGACAAATTAGAAAAGGACTTGCAAAAGTTAAATGAAGAAAATTCCTCTCTAAAAAAAAATGGAGTCCGCAGAACCTAATGACTTCACGAGACAGCAAGAGTCTGTTAAACAAACCAAAAAATAGAAAAAAATAGAAGAAAATGTCAAATACCTCATCAGCAAAACTACTGACCTCAAGAATAGATCGAGGGATGGCAACCTGAGAATTATGGGACTTCCTGAAAACACTGCAAAGAAAAAAAAGCCTGGATTTAATATTACAGGATCTAGTGATGGAAAATTGCCTTGATATGATAGAACCAGAGGGCAAAATAGTTATTGAAAGAATATATCGATCACCTCTGGAAAGAGATCCTAAAACGAAAACACCAAGGAATGTTGTGGCCAAATTCCAGAAGTATCAGATAAAAGAGAAAATTCTGCAAGCAACCAGAAAGAAAAATAGTAAATACCAAGAAGCCACCCTAAGGATTACGCAGGACCTGGCTGCATCAACACTGAGGGATGAAAGGACCTGAAACAAGATATTCCAAAGAGCAAGGGAGCTTGGAATGCAGCCAAGAATCCATTATCTCGCAAAGCTGAGCCTTCTTTTTCAGGGGCAAAGATGGACATTCACCGAAATGGAAGAACTCCAAAAATTCCTGATGAAAAAACCAGAGCTAAATAGAAATTTTGGACATCAAACAGGAGGTTCAAGAGATACATGAAAAGGTAAAAAAAGGAGGATAAATAAAAAAATAACTGCTATCCAATAAGATGAAACTGGCTATAACCATACTTGGGAGAAAGGCTCTATTAACTCTCAAGAACTGAAACTCTATTAGACAGAATGTACTTAGCTAGAAATGACAAACACTCAGAATTTTCTATCACTCAGATCAAATGATTTTAAAAACACTACTTCCTTATAAAGGGGGACAAGAAGGAGATGGGAGGAGGGAGGGGATTGAATCTGGATACATCTCATTACATTAAGAGGTACAAAAGATCTATGATAATAGAGTGGAAGAAGGGAGATGAGAAACACCTGAATCTTCTCATGGGACTTGACTTAAAGTTAACTTACACACATACTCAGTTAATCTTACCTTTCAAGTATTAAAAGGGGAAAAGGGGAGGGGGGATGGAGACAGAGAGGGGGAGAAAAAAAGGGAACTTACAGAAGGAAGGGAAGGGAAAAGGGGAAAGAAAGGAGAGGAGGGTTGATATTGGAGGGCAAACACACTGAAGGGGGTGGTATTCAGAAACAAAATACTGGGGAATACAGATAGAGGGGGAAAATGGGGGAATACAAAGAGAGGGAAGATAAAATGGAAGGTAATAAAGACTTAGTAATTATAACTTTGAATGTTAATGGGATAAACTCTCCCTTAAAAGGTAAGCTAATAGCAGAGTGGATTAAAAAACAAGATCTACAATATGCTGCTTACAAGAAACTCATTTGAAACAGACAGATACATATAGAGTCAAGGTAAAAGGTTGGAGAAAAATATATTTTGCTTCAGCTGAAGTGAAAAAATCAGGGGTAGTGATCCTTATTTCAGACAAAGTAGCTGCAAAAATAGATAGCATTAAAAGAGATAAGGAAGGAAACTATATCCTCCTAAAAGGTACAATAGAAAATAAAGTGATTTCAATACTGAATATATATGCACTCAAGGGAATAGCACCCAAATTTTTAGAGGAGAAGCTGAAAGAATTATAGAAAGACATAGACAGCAAAACTCTACTAGTAGGAGACCTCAACCTCACACTCTCAGATCTAGATAAATCAAATCATAAAATAAACAAAAAAGAAATTAAGGAAGTAAACAGATTGTTAGAAAAATGAGATATGATAGCCTTATAGAGGAAATTGGAGGGGGCTAGAAAGGAATATACCTTTTTCTCTGCAGTACATGGCACATACAAAAACTGACCATGTACTAGGGCATAAAAACCCAATGATCAACTGCAGAAAGGCAGAAATAGTTAATACATCTTTCTCAGATAATTGGAAACTGAATAACCTCGTTTTAAAGAAAGAGTGGATCACACAACAGATTATAGAAAGAATTAATTATTTTATCCTAGATAATGACAGTAATGAAGCCATATATCAAACCCTATGGGATTCAATCAAAGTGGCTGTTGGGATATATTATATCTTTAAATGCTTACATGAATAAATTGGAGAAAGTGGAAATCAATGAACTAAATATGTATCTAAAAAAAATTAGAGAAAGAACAAATTACAAATCCCCAATTAAATACCATAATAGAAATTCTAAAATTTAAAGGATAAATTAATATAATCAAAAGCAAAATAAAACCTATTGAAGTAATAAATAAAACAAAGAGTTAGTTTTATGAAAAAAGCAATAAAATTGATAAAACTCTGGTCAATTTGATTAAAAAAAGAAAGAAGAAAACTAAATTGCTAGTATCATAAATGAAAAATGTGAACTCACCACCAATGAGGAGGAAATTAAAGTAATAATTCTGGATTATTTTGACCAACTCTATGCCAATAAATTTCACAATCTAAGTGAAATGGACAAATATTTACAAAAACATAAGTTGCCCTGGTGAAATGAAGAGGAGATTAAATATGTTAGCAACCCTCTCACAGAAAAAAATCAACAAACCATCATTGAACTACCTAAGAAAAAATCTCCAGGGCCTGATGGATTCACAAGTGAATTCTACCTATCATTTAAGAAACAATTGGTTCCAATTCTATATAAACTCTTTGGAAAAACAGAACTCTGCCGAACTCTTTCTATGAAACCAATATGGTGCTGATATCTAAACCAGGAAGAGTTAATACAGAGAAAGAAAATTATAGACCTAGCTCCCTGATGAATATACATGCAAAAATCTCAAAAAAAATATCTTAGCAAAATGATTACAAGTTATTACTAGGATACTACATTTTGACCAAGTAGAATTCATCGCAGGAATGCAAGGTTGGTTCAATATTAGGAAAACTGTTAGTATAATTAATTATATCAACAACAAACCTATCAGCAATTATATGATTATATCAATATATGCTGAAAAAGCTTTTGACAAAATATAACACCCATTCCTACTGAAAACACTGGAGAGTGTAGGAATAAATGGACTGTTCCTTAGAATAATAAATAGTATCTATCTGAAAGCATCAACAAGCATTATAAGCAGTGGGGAGAGGCTAGAGCATTCCCAATAAGAGCAGGAATAAAACCATGGTGCCCATTATCATCACTACTATTCAATATTGTATCAGAAATGTTAGCTTCAGGGTGGCTAGGTGGTCTAGTGGATAAAGCACTAGCCCTAGAATCAGGAGTACCTGGGTTCAAATTCAGTCTAAGACACTTAATAATTACCTAGCTGTGTGGCCTTGGGCAAGTCACTTAAACCCTTTTGCCTTACCAAAAAAACCTAAAAAAAAAAAGAAATGTTAGCTTCAGCAATTAGAGAAGAAAAATAAATTGAAGGAATTAGAATTGGGAAGGAAGAGACAACTCTCACTCTTTGCAGATGACATGATGGTATACCTAGAAAATCCCAAGAAATCATCCAAAACACTACTGGAAAAAAAAATGAGCAATTTTAGCAAACTTTCAGGATGTAAAATAAACCCTCATAAATCCTCAACTTTTCTATATATGACTAGCAATATACAGCAGGAAGAGGTAGAAAGATAAAACCCATTCAAAGTAACCTCAGAAAATATTTGTCAGGGTAGACCCAGAAGCTTTTTTAAAGCAATTATTAAACACTTCTCACACAAATTAAATCAGATTTAAATAAGTGGGCAAACATCAACTGCTCATGGATAGGTAGAGCTAATATAATGAAAATGACAATTCTACCAAAACTAAACTATCTGTTCAGTGCCCTACCAATCAAAATTCCAAAAAATTACTTTAATGAGTTAGAAAAAGTTATAATCATATTTATATGAAGAAATTAAAAGTCAAGAATTTCCAGGGATTTAATGGGAAAAAGTGCAAAAGAAGGTGGCTTAGCCTTACCTGATCTAAAATTATATTATAAAGCATCAGTCATCAAAACTGTCCTATATTGGCTAAGTAATAGAGTGGTGGACCAGTGGAATAGACTAGGTGCAATAGCAGGAAACAATTATAGTAATCTGCTGTTTGATAAACCCAAATAGTCCAGCTGTTGGGATAAAAACTCTCTCTTTGATAAAAACTGCTGGGAAAATTGGAAGTTAGTATGGAAGAAACTTAGATTAGAGCAATACCTCACACCCTATACCAAGATAAGATCCAAATGGATACAGGATTTAGACATAAGAAAACAATATAAGCAAACTAAAAATCAAGAACTAGATTACCTTTCAGATCTACAGAAAGGGAAGCAGTTTATGACTATAGAAGAGATGGAGTGCATCACTAAAAACAAACTAGATGATTTCAATTACATTAAATTAAAAAACTTTTGCACAGACAGAAGCATTGTAACCAAGATCAAAATAATTATAGTAAACTGGGAAATAATCTTTACAACTAATGTTCCTGACAAAGGACTCAATTCTAAAATATACCAAGAAGTGAGTCAATTTTTTTTGGAAAAAAAGCCATTTCCCAATTGACAAATGGTCAAAGGTTATGCAAAGTTGATTTACAGATGAGATCAAAGCAATCCATAGTCATATGAAAAATTTCTCTAAATCATTACTTATTAGAGAAATTCAAATTAAACTCATCTTTGATGTACCACCTCATACCTCTCAGAGTGGCCAATATAAGCAGAAAGGATAATGATCATTGGTGGAAGAGTTGTGGCAAATCTGAGACACTATTACACTGTTGGTGGAACTGTGAACTCATCCAACCTTTTTGGAGAGTAATTTGAAACTACGACCAAAGGGCAACAAAAATGTGCATACCATTTGATCCAGCAATACTACTACTGGGGCTACACCCTGAAGAGATGATGACGAAGGGTAAGACATCACTTGTACAAAAATATTCAAAACAGCCCTGTTTGTGGTGGCAAAGAACTGGAAATCAAGTAAATGTACTTCAGTTGGGGAATGGCTTAGCAAACTGTATGTCATGGAAGACTATTGTTCTATTAGAAGCCAGGAGCAATGGGAATTCAGGGAAGTCTGGAGGGATTTGCATGAACTGATGCTGAGTGAGATGAGAACCAGAAAAAACACTGTATACCCTAAGGGCAACTTGGGGCCAATGATCAACCTTGATGGTCTCGCTCATTCCATCAGAGCAACAATCAGGGACAATATGGGGCTGTCTGCAATGGAGAATACCATCTGTATCCAGAGAAAGAACTATGAAGTTTGAACAAAGACCAAGGACTATTACCTTTAATTTAGAAAAAAAAATTATATCTTATTGTCTGATCTTGCTATCTCTGATACTTTATGTTTCTTCCTTAAGGATATGATTCCTCTTATCACATTCAATTTGGATCAATATATATATACATACATATATATATATATATATATGTATATATACACTATGGAAACAATGTAAAGACTGGCAAATTGCCTTCTGTGGGGGTGGGGGAGGGAAGTACGATTAGGGGGAAAACTGTAAAACTCAAAATAAATAAAATATTTAAAACAGTTACAAAAACAAAAAGAAAAACAAGAAAAAAAGCAAAGACTAAAAATGATCTACTGCAAATCTTTTCCATCACCTGCCATAATTGCTATTAAAGCATCTCTATAGGTTAGGGTGGATTAATGTCAGAGGAGTTGATCTCAGGTCCATAAAAATTTATTTAAATCATTAAATCATTAAATATTCATTTAAAAATTAGAATATTAACTATTTATAATATTTGGATTGGAAAAATATCCAAATTATGAAAAATACCTTAAGTATCATATTTAAAATAGTTTGATAACTGTATTTCTACATAAGAGCTTGCCTTTGTGATGCTAGATATTTTATTTAATGTCTTTAACTGTACTACTCAGGGAAGGAGTCAAAGATATGAAAAAGTTATTAATCCCTGCTTTGGACCATTACATGTTGCATGATTGCAAATAAAATACTTATGCTGACCATCTGATAGTCTCTTTTGATACATGCCAAGTTCAACTTCATTGTCAACAATGCATGTCCAGAATGGTGTATTTTATGGTATTTCTTCTGTACAAATCATCATCACTATGATGTATTCTATTAATACCCAACATGTGTCTCTCTACCTTTTTGGTTCTCTCCCAATTTTGAAACCTCACAAATTATGATATTTTATCATTGAGAGTCAACTGACATGACTAGAAAATATGGGGTCTCCAGAGATGGCCTTTTTTCACATTCTGAGATAGGTAAAACATACTACATAGTTTCTCAAATGTAGTGCAGTCCTTTTACTCCCCTCTCTACATTTCTTGGCCCAGCACCATTATCTATCGGCAATGCTTATAGATGTTATAGGTCCCAATGGATCAGCTCAATGGGTATGTCCTTTTGCTTCTTACTTCTATGATTTCATTGGTATAAGAAACAACCAGTATAGATAGGTCATCTTTCAAAACACACTAACACTTTCTCTGTTTATTCTAAGAGAACTCCCCAAAGAAACTAAGAGATTAATAGATTTCAATCACTTTACAAAGCCATTGTTTATCAGAGATGGAACTTGAATTCAGTTTTTATACACTCATGGACTTGTATTTCATAGTCTGTAAATTAGGAATATTTCAATAACATGTTTGTTATTTTTGATGCTGTTAGTTTGCTATGTGAAATGTTAGGACAAAGTCTTATAATTAGTTGTAGATCTAATTTATGGGGTTATCTAGTCTTCTGGGGCTTGATACAATTATCATGATGTCATCTTCAAATTGAAACATATTGTGGATATGTTTCTATTTCTACCTAGCATGCTTCTTTCCTCTCCCCACCTTCACATCAGGACTCAATGGATTTTTTTTTAAAAATCACAACAAAATGTTACTTTTTTAAACTTAAAACATTTGCATATTAGTCATTTTGTAAAAAAACTCAAATAGATAAATGAAAGAGTGAAAAATTACATGTTTCAGTCTGTATTCCAACAATAGAGGCATATGGGATGCTTCATCATTAGTCCTTTGAATGTTTGTATTACTGAGAAGCTAAGTCAATTACAATTCTTCATCCTTCAATATTGCTAATATTATAAGCACAATGTTCGCTTGGTTCTGTTCACTTTACTATTCATCAGTTTAAGTTTTTCCAAGTTTTCTTAAATCATGCTACTAGTCATTTCTTATAGTCCAACAATAGTCAATCCAATTATATACCACAGCAGGTTTAACCATTCCTCATTTGATGATCATTCCTTTGATCCATTTCTTAGCTGCTATAAATATTTTATACAAAGAAATCCTTTTCTGTTTTTTTTAGGACAATTTTGGATATAAACTTAGCAGTAGCATTGCTGGATCAAAGGGTATGCTACTATCATTATTATTATTGTTGTCAGTTATTTGTTTTCAAAGAGCTTTACAAATATTGTCTCCTTTTATTTTTACGATAATGCTTGGATGTCGACCGGCTAGGTGGTGCAGTGGAATAGGGCCCTAGCCCTGGAGTCAGGAGTACCTAAGTTCAAATCCAGACACAGACACTTAATGATTACCTAGCTGTGAGGCCTTGGGGAAGCCACTTAACCCAATTGCCTTGCAAAAACCTAAAAAAATAAATAATACTTGGTTGTCAATGATATTGTACTCATTTTACAGTTAAGAAAACTGAGGTAGATTTTAAGTGACTTGTCTGAGGTCATATATAGGAAGGATATACGACTGGATCTGAACTCAGGTATTTCTAACTCCAAGCAAAATATTCTACCCAGTATGCCACCTAGATGAATCAAAAAATACATTCACCTACTAATTTTTAAGACTTAATAGCTCAAATTAGATCTTCCAAATTCTGAGGCTGACTTTGTCCTCTTTATCAATAATCCCAATGTAAATTTCAAAATTTTTCATGTAGATATCAATAATACAAAATAGCTAAATATATATGTATATGTATGTGTGTATAAATGTATATATATACAATCATATATATATATATATATCTAGAGAGAGAGAGAGAGATGTATGTGATAAATTTAAATCCTTATAGAGAACTATGATTTTATGACACAGATCACAAATTGACTTATCTGCAAATTATAGTCATGGATAGGTTCACCTGGGTTACCAATCAACTTCTTCATGGTCATCAGATTAGTTTGTGGGAAAGTCAATTACTTAAGCCATAGGTTTTGATTGAAATACTGTCCCTCTATTCACTACAACCATACCTCCTCCTTAATTTTATACTGGCCTAATCTAAACATAACTAAGTTGTTAAATTCAGTGCAGAAAATAAAAGATTTCTAATGAATTAGCAATATTGGATTTTTTCATTGATTGATTTTTTTTTCACCACATAGCTTATAGGATATCAGATAAGAAACTTAGTTTTGCATTTCAGTTTTTATATCTAAAAAACAAAGAATTTGAAAGAGGTCTCTTTGGAGAGATTAGAGTCAATAATTCTAAAGGCTATGGAATATTTCTTGATATTTCCAAAAAATCCTTGTCATCATTCCTCTGTTAGAGAATATAGATGTTCATCGTATTTAGGCTTTGAGAAAAGATATTAATTTATATCACATTTCCCAAGAACCACTATAAAGCAACTTGAGAAATTGGCAGACATATCAGTCTGCACACAAATTTGCTACTGTATTGAGTAATTATTTATCTAACCATCCATTACTGGCAAGAGCAATTAATCTGTATGCACACAGAGAAGGAGAAAGAAAAACAGAACATTTCTGTAAACAGCAAGCAGCAATAGCAACAAATGAATATACGGGTTTCTGATTTTTCTTGACTCAACACCATCTAACCTCTAGAGATCCAGGTCACAATAGACAATAATAACTTCCCATCCAAACTGCTGGATCCTTTCTTCAAGTCAAATTCATTTGTCTCCCCTCAGATAGATGCATTTAAAATGCGACCCATCTGAGACATTGGATATTTCTGGATGAAACTTTCAAACTGCAAATGGATAAACATTAGGGTTCAACAGAATTGCACAAAGTCACCATATGGAAATAACAATAGATTAATTCTGGGGTGTTTGATGGTCCAGGCTGACTCAAGACAAGGTGATGTCAAATGAAACAGTATGTAACATACTTCAATATGGAATTTGCAGCCAACTTAATAAAAATTAATGTCAGCCCTGTAATAAGATAAGAGATCTATATTAACTGGATGCTGGTGCTCCTGAATTACATTTGCAAGACTTTAACACCTTTTGAAAGAAAAGATGTTTGCTGTCCACCATGATAGCAGAGGTGGGGAGAGGGTGGAACGCAATTACGGAATGGAACATCTTTGTAACCAATGCACTTTTCCTGCTGCTAAAGCCAATGGCCAACTGCTGGGATTAATGTCTTCAACTACGATAGCCATCCCTAGGAAATCTAGCCTTCCAAAAGAAAACAGGCATGCAGGCTCATTAGGGTAAAGGAAGAAAAGCAATGTTTTTCAACACAAGATTGCTGAGACATTTGACCTTTGGGGCTACAGAAAGAATTTCAAAGACATGGTTTGTATGCCCTAATTGGTTCAACCAATTTAACTGACCAAAGAAAAATGTCAACTAAAGAAGGAGGTTTGCAAATGACAAGTCTTCCTGAAAAGTATCCTACTCATGGATCCTAAGAGAGAAGATACTTCTTTCACCTTGCCATCATTTAGGATTATGAAAGTCTGATTAATTTTATCCTCCTAAATTTGCATTAATGCTGGTTTATCACATTTTCATAATTGTATTATTTTTAAAAATTAACCCTGAAAGATTAGTTTTAACTTTTCTTTAAATTTATTTTTATCTTCATTCTTCTTAAAAGTAAAAAAAAAATATTCTATTGTAGGTGCTCTTTATATAGCATTGGAAAATAATGTGTTTTTACTGTTTTAAGAAATAACTAGGAACTATGCAGAAACTAGATTTTCTTTGTTCTTCATGTCAAGATGTAAAGCTAAACTGATGTCAGTATTTATCATTAAAGTTAGTATATATGTAGTGGAAGAATGAAAGAGTATGAAGGAATGGAGTATAACAAATGGCCCATACAAACTGACAGAGAATAGGCTTTGTTTTGAATCAATATCTTCATTAATTATCAGTTGTTTGCACAGTGGATAGAGACCTTGGAGTCAGGAGGACTGGAGTTCAAATCCAGTCTCAGACATTTGCCACTTTTTGCTGTGTGACCTTGGGCAAGTCATTTGACCATCACTGCCTCACATGCAGGGCCATCTCCAGTCATCCTGATTCATATCTGACCACAGGATCCAGATGACTCTGGAGGAGAAAGTGAGGTTGTGACTTACCAACCCCCCCCCCCCCACTCAAATCCAGTTCATGTGCTTGTCATGTGATCACCTCCCTAATGACTTGGTCTTCTTCAAGAACGAAGAAAATCATCATCAGCAAACACTTTATATATATACAAATAGAATTTGATTAAACTGCTTTAAGAAGAAAGATAAGTAGGTTCTCATGACTTAACACTCTATGGGAGAATTCAGCACAAGACGAATGGGAAGCTTCCAAGAAGGAAATACTGAAGACACAAGAAAAAGAATTGCAGTGAGGAAGAAAAATTGAAGTTGTCCCAAGAAACTAATATGTATGTGGCACTAGAGCCTTAAATGTTTTTTTTTTTAGATTTTTGCAAGGCAAATGGGGTTAAGCAGTTTGCCCAAGGCCACACAGCTAGGTAATTATTATTAAGTGTCTGAGGCCGGATTTGAACTCAGGTACTCCTAATTCCAGGGCTGGTGCTCTGTCCACTGCCCCACCTAGCCGCCTCGGGGCTTAAATTTTGAACAAGATTTGTACAGAATATGGAAACAAGTGGAGCTAACAGAGATAAAAACAAAACTGTGATGGAGTATGGTAAGAACATGGTCAGGAATGTCAGGTAAGCTGGAAAGGTAAACTTAGCACAAATTGAAGTTAAAATTGGAGAAAAAAAGAGGACTAAAGAATTATAGAAACCATTGATTACTGCTTACATAGATGGAATCATGGTACCTGATATAACCATTTAGGTTCATAGATGATATGTTCACTAAATTTATTAAATTTTCAGTTCATGAAAAATGGTGATATTTTAGGAACTTCAAAAACTCAAGGCTGCCACCACTTGAGAAAAGTTCTAAGAATGCACCAGAAGAATTAATGCTAATGAAATGCAAATGAAAACCAAAGATTAGCAGCTATAAACTCCTCCACTCACTCTAAAAGTACAGAGAAAACTTGAAATTCTGCAAAAGCTCTCAGGAAAGACAAGCTTGGATAAAGAGACTAAGTTTTCATGAAACAGATTCATAGCAAGAGGTATGGGCAAAGCAATGTCCAGTGAAAGTTTATCCCTCCATCTTCTTCAGGAGAGAGGGTAAGAGCAGTCCCTAGTTTGGGAACGGTATCAGTAGGTCTGGTGTCCGTGTTAACATACAGTTAATCCATGCCTAATAAAATGTTCAGGTAGCTAGGCAAAGACTATAACAGGAAACAAAGACCAGTGACAAGACTGCCAAGAACTCTGTATCACATGCCCAAGATGTGGATCATAGAAGCGCCAAGAGGAGTAAGGTTTATGACTTGGGAAGCAAATCACCTAGACTGCAAAAGGCTTGCTACGTATTTGGGTTCTCTCAGGGTCGCAGTAAGGGTTGGAACAAATTATATTTAAGACTATATACAAAAGATAAAGACACCAAAATAAAAAGGTTGAGTTACTAGAAGAGGGTTCTTAACCCATAGGAATGTAGAGGGCAGTTTTAGCTATCATTTTCATGACCAAGAAAGATCTACAAATACCATCACAGTTTATGAGAGGGGGCAGAATCTGACTCAAACATAAGATTCCCCAATCCATAAATGAAGGCTGTTGATGTAAGCAAGTAGAAGAAAATGCCAAACATAATGAACAAAAAAATAACTTAGAAAATGTAAAAAAGTAAATTGAGAAGAAAAAGAACAATTCCATTACAAGCATAAGTAGAACTTCACAGAAGAAAATTCCTTGTCAAAAGAACCACAAAAACATCCAAAGTAATTGGAAAAGAAAAAAAATCTGTAGAAAAAATGCTAAATAGAAAGGAAAGACTGACATATAGACTTAATAGTAAAACTTACTCAAGAAATAAGAAGTCTTTTATATGAAATATGGAATTATGTTAAACACAATTGTACATGCACAACTTTTACCAGATTTTTTTTGCCATCAGAGGGAACGGGGAGGGAAGGGAGGATGGTATTAAAAAATATACAACTTATAAACCTACAAATAGATGAACATTGAAAATTAACATTGACATGCAACTAGAAAAATTAAATAAAATTTCAATTAAAAAAATAAAGAAATGAGGGGTCTAAAATCGAGAATAAGCCAAAGAGAAAGCAATGACTCATTGAGATAGAATATATTCAAATACAAGGAAACATTTTTAAATAGAGAAAAATGTAAAGGATCTTCTATCAAAAACCAATGGTGGGGGATAAAGGTCAAATTAAAGAAAGATAAAACTCATCAAACTATACTATAATCATTACCAGAAAAATAAAGCGTAGGTGTCATATTTCAAGAAAATTTTTGGCTCTTTGAGTTTCAGTGAAAAGTTAAAACAGAAATAGTCCTCTGATCACTTCCAGAAATAAAAACAAAAACTTAAAGTATCTAAATTTTAAAAGAGGCTCCAAGCAAACATAAACAAAGAATTTAAGTACAAAGTCACTGTAAGGATCATGAAAGATTTGATAGCTAAAACTCTAAAGGAGGTAGAACTTGGAATGTCATTTCAAAAATATTGTAGAAAAGCAACAAGTCAAAAAAAAAAAGAAAGGAAAAGAAAAAACTACAAAATAAGAAGACTAAATTCAAAGAGGAAATTAATATTGAAAGAAAAAATCTTTGAAATGATAAAATAAAATGAGCTGCTTCTTTGAAAATTAAAAACTATTAAAATAAATAGTTAAGTTTAAAATATGTAGAAAACAAATTATATTTAAAAATAGGAAGGTACTTATTGGGAAAGAAATAAATATAAGCATCAAAAATTTTTGACTAATTACATGGCAGTAAAACCGATACCTTAGCTGAAATAAATGAATCACCTAACTAAATACCAGATTAAAATAATGAGAAATAGATTTGATAAATAGTATCAAAAAATTGAATAAGCAGAAATGAACTATGAGAGGAAATTTTTTAAAGTATCAGATTGATTTTTAAATAAATTCTAATAAATATCCAAAAAATAATTCCAAGATCACATAAAGAACTTGGAAAAACAGCAGGTGGAAAAGAGATTCTTCTAAACTCTTAACATTATATAAATGTAATATTTATTACATTTTGGGGAGGAGGGGTGGGGGCCAATGGGGTTAAATCACCTGCCTATGGTCACACGGTAAATATCAAGTGTCTGAGGGTAAGTTTGGGCTCAGGTCCTCCTGACTCTAGGTGCTCTATCCACTGTGCCTTCTAGCTGCCCAATATAGATATAATCCTGATATCTAATCCAAGGTGATAAATGCATAGAAAGAAATATATTTACCAATATCCATAATAAATACTTATGGAAAAACATTCCATTAAATATTAGTAAAGAAGTAAAAATTACTAAATAATTAGTGAGGTATTAATTGTTCATTGGTAAGTCATGTCAAGCTAACAAAAATTATAATACTAGCTGAATTACTTATTCAGTATTTTACAAATTAACCCAACAAATGATTAGAGCTAGAAAAAAATAATAAAATGTATATGTTAGAACAAAAAAATCAAGAATATAAAGAGAAATAAGTTTTTAAAATAGGAAAAAAGGAGCTTAATAGCACCAGTTTTCAAACTATACTATAAAATATTTATCATTTAAACTATTTGATACAAGTTTTAAAAGAGACTAATCAATGAATCAGATAGTCAAACAACATCCAGAATTAAATAAATCTAATAGGCTGGTGTTTTATATGCCCAAAGGTTCATACTCCTGGAGAAAGGACTCAAGAAGAGGCAAAATTGCTGGGAGAAACACAAATATTTTTCACAGTTCACAGAAAATAAATTAAAAACATCTTAACTTATATACCATGACTTAGATCTTAAAGTTCATATCATAATTGACTTGGTGGAGTAAAGATAATTTATATCACAATCAAGGAAAAAGAAAGCACTTGTGAATGACCAAATAAGAGATGGTGATGATTCACGAAGAGGAAATTGACAATATTTAATAATATATATTATATATAAATGAAAATTAAGTTTTTGCAACAAACCAAAGCAATTAAAATTGAGGAATTAGGCAAGTGAGAAAATATTTTCAGCACATTTCTATGACAAATGTCTCATTTTCAACTATTTAGGGAATGTATTCAAATTTATAAAAATAAGTAATATCTAAAGAGATAAATCAACAAAAACATGAACAGGGAGCTTTCAAAGAAAGAAATCCAAACTATCAACAGTCATATGGTAAAAATTCTCCAAAGGACTAATAATCAGAGAAATGAAAATTAAAGCTACTATGAAATTTTATATCCAATCAATTAGGTTACCAATGTTAATAAGAAATGAAAACTATAAATATTAGAAGGGCTACTTGGAAAAAAGTGAGAATTTTAATGTACTATTGGGTGAGATGTGAATTTGTTCAGATATTGCTTAATTTGGAATTAGTATAAAAAGTCATTAAGAGAAGGGTGTGTATTTCTCTCTCTCTCTAGATATATGTATATATATATATATATATATATACATATATTTATGTAAAAAACATATAGCTGGATATAGATAGAGTTGAGATAGAGATGACGGAGAGGAAGAGGGGGGAGAAAGAGAGAGAGGGAGAGGGGGGGGAGGGGAAGGAGGGGGAGAGGGAGAGAGAGAGAGCGCACCTAAAATACCCAGATTGCAGTAGATAGATAAAAGTCCTGCTGTCTCTACTCTAGCATAACCACAATTGATATACCTTATTTAGTTGAGAATTCTACCTTTTAGAAAGAGCACTGATAAAGTAGAGGGTTCATGGTATGTGATGGCTAGATGAAGAAACTGGAGATGTTTAGACATAGAGGGAAATATTGAGGGGAAATGTGCAGGAATCCTCAAATATTTGATTTTTTTTTTAGTTTTTTTAACTCCCTCTCATTATCTTGCTTCTTCTTTGTTAATATTTCTTCTGAGGTCCAAAGCTCACAATAGTTTCAATTTCCTTCCCTGTGGGGAAATTTTAGCTGCCTCTCTCCCCTCTCCAATGACTTCTAACAAGGATTGAACTGGCCATACTTAGAGGACTGTCCTTTTTTATCAGGCCTGGTTTGGGGCCTGATTTGGTCCCAGATGCCTCATTTACTTAATCCTGCTGCTGCTGAATATTGTTGTCTAAAAGGGCAATTGTCAACCTTGATGGACTTGCTCATTCCATCAGAGCAACACATCAGGGACAATTTGGGGTTATCTGTGATGGAGAATACCAACTGTATCCAGAGAAAGAATTGTGGAGTTTGAACAAAGACCAAGGACTACTACCTTTAATTTAGAAAAAAAAATGATATCTTATTATGTAATCTTGCTATCTGTTATATTTATGTTTCTTCCTTAAGGATATGATATCTCTCTCTCATCACATTCAATTTGGATCAATATATACCATGGAAACAATGTAAAGACTGGCAAATTGCCTTCTGTGGGGGTGGGAGAAGGGAAGCAAGATTAAGGGAAAAATTGTAAAACTCAAAATAAATAAAATCTTTAAAAGTAAAAAGGGGCAATTGCATCAGTCAGAGCAAGTTTCAGAATGGTAGAGTAAGGATAGAAATGGTGGTGAAGGGGGGGGGATTTTGCTGGAAGAGGTTACTATAGCAACAAGGAAATTGTTGCATATCTAGATGCCTGAGCATAAACCCTGAACAGCTTTTGCTGTCTAGCCAAAGCAAGTGGATGGCATGGAAGTGGTTGTTGAGTAAGCATTAGAGATTAGGGATTATCCTTCTGTAATGTTAATTCATCATGAGTTGGACTTCTTATGTCTTGGACTAGAGAGGCAGCTAAAATTACCTTTCTTCTTAGCTATAATTCTTATTTTTGGCAGTTCTGCAAGTTTGGGAGAATCAGATGAAATATTTAACCCTTCATCTTGTTGGTTCTATTGTCTTCAAGTATCTAAAAAGTTAATATGCAAAAGAAGAATTACACTGATTCTGTTTGATCACAAACAGCAAAACTGGAAGCCATGGGCAGATAAAATTATATGTGTAAAACACAATACATGTTGTGACATATGGTCTTGTTGCTGCTTCTAGAGTCAGGTCCAACTCTATGATTCCAAAGAGGTTTTCTTGACCAAAAATAAAGTAGACTGTCATTTTCATTTAGAGTTCATGAGTAAACTGAGGAAATAGGATTAAATGATTTGCCTAGGGTCACACAGCTAGGAAATGTCTGAATTTGTATTTTAAATCCAGGTTTTTTTGACTCCAGATCCAGAATTCTACCCACTGAACCCCCTCCCCCAGTTGCCCTACTGTAGTGTACAGTAGGCAATTAAATATTTACTCTCTTCCTCAATTAGATCACTACTAAAGAAAAAGAACTTAATCAGAAAGAAATGTTTTCCTTCCTTTATAGGAGGTCTATAAGAAAACTTTAGATGCCAATTTGTTGTGCAGATTCTTATAATTCTTTTTAAGATATGGGTTGGCCTGAATCACGGTTGAGATCTACAATAGAATTTGCTTAATTCTTCTTTCATATAATAGCCTTTCAGATAGCTGCAAACAATATAGCCAACAAGATGGAGGGCTAAATATTTTATCTGATTCTACACAATCAGATACAAACTGCCCAAAATAATAATTACTCTCATTCAGGTACAAGTGTACTGATTTTGCAGCTATATATATATATATATATATATATATATATATATATATATATATATATATATATATATATATAATTATCATTTCAGCTTCTCATCCCCGATTCTGTTTCGTAGTACAGTGAACAGCCTTCCTCTATTGTTCAAGCTCATTCTCATGGCTACTGTTGTCTACTGGGGATGGGTCAATTTGGTACTCTCACTGTTCAGTAATTTTCCTTCCCATTGAGCTTTTGGACGTGGCTTGTAAGTAATTTTGCTGCTTGTGCTGATAGACTGACCTTTCACCCTCCATGCTAGCTTCCTTTGTACCAACCAAGTAGATGAAACAACCCTCCTGAAGTGATGATTACCTCAATCTTTTTACTTCAGCTCTTTAACTGAATCAGAGCATGGTTGAGATGGGCTCATGGGTACAAAGCAGCATGGTCACCATAGCCCTCATCTACAGTCCCATCTTCCCTCTTTGGAGCAATTGAGTTTCCAATCTAGCTTTGGCACAAGCCCACACTACCTTGCATGTTGATGTGTTTCTTCTGTTTCAGTCTTCCACAATATTCTGCCATCTTGTATACCAAATCTTTAATTTTCCTGTATTTATATTTAATGTCAGCAATTCTCACTTTTCCTCTACACACTTGTGGACAGTTCCCTCATAATGGTTTATTTCAGAAATGGAGTCTTTGAATTATGGTCCTTAGAATGATGCCAGCCACGACCAAGTTCTGTTCACTTAACACCTGCCAGGTTCATGTAACTGAGCCAGGAGCTTGGCAGGGTTTGCAAGAATTCAATCTCACTGGGTCAGGTATCCAGGTGGAAAAATGGCAAAAATTATAAATATTAATTACAACTGAACTTTTAAGTAAATTTCATTGGATTATATATATATATATATATCCTTCCTCAGCTGAACAATCTTTCCATTTGTCTGGAAATCCTCATTTGCTCTCATTTTTACTGTAGGTGGTAATCAGAAATCAAGAAAATATAAGCATAAAATCATGAGACTTCAAAATAATATTGAATTCTCATATGTCCTTAAGCTATGGCAAGGATGGAGACAAAGGAATTAGCTAGACTTTGGAGAACTGGCACCATTTCCCATTTTTCCTCATTCAAAGAATACCTTATCCAGCAATACAGTTGTCAACTCTCCTTTTGGTTACAACATACTGGAAGTCATTAACTGGCTGCACAATATTACAATGGTCATATATCACCATAGAAAGAAAATTTTAAAATGGGATGAACTTTGGAATGATGTTACAGTAGGAGTATTGTAATACTATAATGTACTTCATTTATAATGTATTGATGATATTGATTAAAAGTAATGTGGACAAAAACAATTTTAAAGAGGTATTTCTGTATTTCTATCAGTGAAAAAGGCAAGGTGGCTTGCAAGGGGGATAGAAAGTCAAAGGTAAAATTGTTCTTGTCCTCATAGTCCTTATGATGACATGTAGGTGGATAGAGAGAATAGATGGGGTATAGACAAACAGATGGGAAGGCAGAGTGATAAAGAAAGGAAAGAGAGATAGAAATAGATGACAGATATTGATAGTTTTATTTGGATAAATTAATAAGAAAATTATCTTAAAATAAATTAGTAATATTGGAGGAAAAATAAGCCACTAGCAATATGGAAAACTGGGAAATAATTTCTGTTGAACAGGTGTTTTTAACATTGGATACATGGAACCTATGGATAGATTTCAGGGGGCAAATGAACTTGATTGGGAGAAAAGAGCCATGCATGTATATTTTCATTGATTTCATAATAAGCCATTTTTCAAAGTAGTGTTTCCAACTATAGCTTTCAGAAGACTGCAATAAAATAGCATAAATTAAACAAAGAAGGAACTTAGAAAATTCTAAGAGGTAGAAATGAATGAAGAGTGCATCCCCGTAAAAGAGGCATAGTTTGGTTGAAGCCAGCCGATTGTTAAAATTTAAGTATGAGCATTTATATCTTAGAAATAGGTAAATATTGCAAATACTGTAAAAATGATTTTACTGATTTCTTGATTTTCTTATTTCTCTTGGTAAAGAAAATGATGGAGAAAATTTTTACAATGAAGATTGAACTTAAAATCGTGTCATACAAACTACATGGCAGGCCATTCTTTAAACATACCCCTTATTTCACACAAGAAGAATAGCTCCTGGGAAAAAAAAGGCATACAGATGAGAAATGGTGCACCTTGAAGGAGAAACAGTAAGAAATCTGTTTTGGCTGGATTATAATGTGAATAATGAGAAATAAGTGTAATAAATCTTAAAAGTGAGACTAGGGGTAGGTTGTGAAAATCTTGAAATGGTTAGATTGGTTCCACTTTCTCTAGGGTTCTCAGTCATTTGGTGTCATAACTGCATTTTGTCTGTTGCCTATCATTTAAACATTCCTTTAAATAAAGGCTAAAAATTGCCGTGTCAAAGCCCAATGGAAAGAATATGAGACTAAGAGTTTGGTTTGAACCTTGGTTCAATTTCCAGCTTTGTAACCTACTGCTTGTGTGACCTTGGGCAAATCATTTACCTTTTGTCAGTCCCCTCCAATCACCAAATATGCTCTTAAAGAAGGGCATTTGACCAGATTATCTCTAAAGTCCCTTCCAGAATGAAATTCAGTAAACCATTTTTTCACCTACCCCTTTCATTTATTTTGTTTTTTTTCCAATTATATTTAGAAATAATTTTATTTTTATGTATTTTTCTGTATTGAACATAAATAGAAAATAAGAAAAATATTATAATATGCACAGCAAAACAAGACAGGATTCATAGCATAAAGCAATAAATTTCCATTTCAAAAGAGTTTATGTTAGAAATATTTATCAGAAATTTGTGTTCAAAATTGTCCATCTTTTATTTGTTTCTTTATAGGTTTTCTTCTGTTCTCTGCTGTGCACTCTTTTGTTTTGTTTTTCTTTCCCACCCCACTCCTCTATAAGATGGCTATAATTAAATGTGGATTATTGCATACACATATACATGTGTTCATATATATATATATATATGTATTATATATATTATATATATATACTCACAAACTCACCCATATATACAAACCTCACATACACATACAAACCCAACCATATATACAATTATATACACTGACATACATACACATAGATACATATCTATATAGATATAAACATACACATTCATAATATCTATATATTTGTTTTTTTGTGTTTAACATTTCATGAGAGCAATGACTCCTCCTCACTCCTCTACTTTTCTTCTACTACTCATTGCCTTTCCCTCCTATTTCTTAATCTATCACCCTTCCAACTATCCCTCCCTTATACACCATTCTATAACCCTCTCACCAGTGAACTACACACCCTTCTGTATAGCTTCTTATCATATTCCTTTACCCTCTAAATCAATATCCTCCCAACCCCTCTTCCTGTTTCTTTTTTTTATTTTTTTATTTTGTTTTTGCAAGACAATGGGGTTATGACATGTCCAGAGTCACCTAATTAGGTAATTATTAAATGTGTGAGTCTGGATTTGAACTGAGGTCCTCCTGACTCCAGGGTTGTGTTTTTACACACACGCGCACACGCACACACACACACACACACACACAAATTTGTATTGTTCCTTCTTGAACTCATTTCTGATGAGAGGTTTCCAAAACTACCAGCTCTCCTTCCCCTTCTAATTCATCTGTATCCATTCTTTTCACAACTAAATGAACCATTAAAAAACAAACCAATACTTACATGAAATATTAGATTTGGGAGAAAGTAATAAATATTGTATATAAATCAAGTCAAGTCTTGCTTCCATCACAACTTATGGTAATCTTTCTTTTACCTCTCTTGGCCTCAGTTTCTTTATTGTTAATATAAGTCATAGTACTAGAATTGTCTCTGAGTTCTTCAAGCAAGCTAACACTTATCAATGACATCATAAATTGGTTGAAATCTACATCACCGAAGGGATTTCCTCATATTGATGAAATCAGAGATTTTCTGTGTTTTCATGGATTTTGAAAACTATTAACTTTTATGATTTTTCTGCATGAAGTTTTAGATTGCAAGTTAAATTTGCCAGAAGTCTCACTTCAAGTTGAATTTCTTTAATGAGTCTATTTAAGCTAATAAAATTTGGGATTGTTCAATTGTAAAAAACTGCAGTTTAATCTCTCTTTAGAGACATTTGGTGCCAACTTCTTCCTTTCAGTGAAATCCCAAACTGCATGTTTTTTGATGAGATTTTTGGCTCTCCTCCACCACCCCCATGTTTAAGAACTCTGTGTGTGTGTGTGTGTGTGTGTGTGTGTGTGTTTGTGTGTGTGTGTAATGAGCCTATTGCTAAACTTTTTTTAAGATATGGAATATTTACAAACAAATCAAATATTAAACAGTGAGAAAATTGTATTATTTCTCAAAAAATTATAGTCAAATATCTCAAAGAATAGGCAAAGAATCCTGAAGGTAAATGAGAGGGAGAGACTACAAAAAGTTGTTATGACAGTTAATGGACTGAATTTGATGTATATAAATGCAAACAACAGCTAAGTGTGTTTAATTGGATGTATTAATGTTCTATATTGTTCATAGTCCATCATTTAATATTTTTGAGAAAGTGACATTTTTGGATATCACTCACCTTGTTTCCTGTTGAAAAGTTCTATTCATTCAGTTATTCATTTCTCCCAGTCCTGTTTATCAATCATTTTGGGGAAGGCTCTGGTAGAGGAGACACCAAAAATCTGCAGTTTTTGTATCATCTACTCTTTGTCACATACTCCTACCTGCAAAATATCATGTTCCTGTTCCATTTATTTTACTGAGATGAACCCATCTGGATTATCGTAAAGTGACTTATAAAAGTTGTCCCCACCTTGAAGTCATTAATTATCTTCTCTTGCTACCTTGACATATTTAGAATTAAATACTTTTCATTCTCTTTGTCCTGAGTTTTGCCTCTGTTAATCAGAACAAAAGCCCAAATGAAAAATTTTCCTTTCAACATCCATATCAAAGAATTTTCACTTCTTTCATCACCTTTTCATTCTTTGTGCCTCACACATGGCTCCAATTATTCAGGATCCTCCACTGTGGCACCATACCCAGAGATCACCTACTCTCAGTACCCTGCCCTTTAAGGCCACTTCTCTCCTCCCCTTAGGAACCTCAATTGATTGCTAAGTCAATTGATTCATTTGTATAAATTGATTCATGTATGAATGAACATGGATGGTTTCCTTTATTGTTCTAAGATAATATGTTAACATTTTTAAAAGGAGCCTTTGGGAAACATAAGATCAATGCAACAGAATTAGAATCATTGACTGTGGTATCAAATCCTGTGTATGACCTTAAGCCAGTCAATTAACCTTTGTGGCGAAGGAAGGCAACCACAACTAGACAGATCCATGAAGACTCATAAAATTCATTGGCAGTATGAACACACACACACACACAAACAACAACACATACACACATACACACACATGCAAACACACATCCCTATATCTGTAAAATGAGGAGTCTGAAATAGAAAGCCATTGATGTCTCTTTCATCTCTAAAACTATAATCTAATGATCAGCAAAAACAAACACTTAGATGAGATGACCTACAAAGATTATCTAATGAGTTCTAACTCTGTTATTATCCTATGATTCCTTTCAGGACTTTTCCCCACTCTAGAACCAGGACCTAAGGAAAATAATTTGTAAATGACCATTTTTACCAAACACCCCCCCAAAAATCTAGGGTAGGAAATGGCAAACCACACCAGCATCTTTGCCAAAAAAACTGCAAATACAGTCACAACGTGCTATATACAAGTGAAAGAGCAACCCAACATGATTTCAAGAGTGAGAATTTCAAGCATATCAACTTGGCTATGAGAGAAATACTTTTGGATAGGCAGAAGCATTCATTGACAAAATTGAGCTTAAATTAAAGAATCATCAAATTTCAGACATGGTCCAGCTGCATAGTTTTAAATTTTACTCACTTTCAAGATGATAATAGCAATTTTGTGTGTTTGTTCTTAAGATTACTTGGGAGTCTGCCATATAAATAAATGCAAAAATAGGGAAAATATATCAACAATGACTATTTACAAGAATTTCTCTGGAATCATTCTCATTTGACTATGGTCATCAAGAAAACACTATATGCCTCAGGTTCCCATTATAAAGAAGTCTCATCCTTTGGCAAAATTAATTCCCCACAGTAACATATGGTTTTCATGTCCCCTGAGGACAGAAATATTCTGCCACCCAATAACCACATGAAAAAAAAACATCCAAGTCATCTGTCTCAAAGGAAAGAGAAAAATTTTCCATTAAGCCATCTTTTTGAAACGCAATTATAAATTGCTTTCTAACTAAAAGATAATCCTCTATTTGTTAATGATTCCTTTTCTATAGTAATACATAGACACAGGGGTGATAATTTTTTTTTTATAATTCTTGCTTATGTGGCAAAAAACTCGGTAGAATTTATCTGAAATATAATAGGTTTTCAATTGGGCTCGTCAAGCTTTTACTAAAGAATTATGGAATTGATTTTGTAGAAATCAGTCCTAACTAAAAAATTGTGATTTCTGATGCTTTGAGAAAAAAATATCAGTCAAGATTCACTCCTGTCTAGCTATTCTGTTACCAAGCTGTCACTTGGAACTTTTTATGTCTCTTTGCACTGAAGTTTTACAGTTATGATCTATTTGGTCATTTTAAGGAACTTTTTCTTTCAACCGAAGCTAATTTCTGGGAGTTAAGAACTAGAATTAACATTCTGTTAACAGAATTGCTTAGAATAATCAAGAGAACACATAATAAAGACAATGATCATAACTGCTTATCTCAATTTAATGATATTAAGTTCCACAGCATCTTGAAAAAATCAGACTGCAAATCACACTAAGCATGATACAATGGTAAAAATTATGCCTCAGATTCAGAAGAGTTGAATTCAGATCCATCTCTGATGTTTACTACCTATATGACCTTGGTCAAGTATTTCATTCTCCCATGTCCATAGTTAGTTGTCTTAGCTATAAATTGAGGAGATTGGACTAAAAATTTTTGATCTCTCTTCCTGTTCAAAGTTCAAAATCTAAGAAAGATATTTAGACTTGAAATTATTATCTAGTCAAATTATGCATTCTAGTTTCATGTGTACTGAGATCATCATCTGACAGCAGTGAAAAAATGTATAATACATACATATATGTATACATATATCTGTTTTTGCAAGGCAAATGGGGTTAAGTGGTTTGCCCAAGGCCATAGAGCTAGGTAATTATTAAGTGTCTGAGGCTGGATTTGAACTCAGGAACTCCTGACTCCAGGGCCGGTGCTCTATCCACTGTGCCACCTAGCTGCCGCAAAATATATAATATATTGAAAAATAAGAAAGCTCCCTTCAGAAGTCCTGTTACACAATTTTAATCAATAATACTTGGAGAATGATTCTCTCATTCTGGATAATATTAATCATTTTATAGAAGAATTCTCTTACTATAGACCATGTTAATTATCCTATTGAGAAAGAATGTTAGACAGTATGACATAGTGGATAGAGTGAGAGATACTGATCTTGAAGTCAGAAGAGCCTGGGCTCAGGCTGTGCTTCTGATACACAGTGGCTGTGTGATCTGGGGTAAATCATGTCCTCTCAAGGGCTCAAAGGAATTGTTTGAATCTTAAGTTGCAGAAGAGGTGGCAATAAGCTTTAGTAAAAAGAAATTTCTTTCTTTGGTAGTTCTCTATAACCAATGAAATGACAATGAAATCTCAAAAGAACTAAGGCACAGGAGAATGAAGTCATGGTATCCTAGAATTTTATAATGTAAAGTGAATATGATAGTCTAATTAAATACCTTAATATTTGAGCCTCAAATTGATCAAGTGATTTGTGCAGTCACATAGTTAATTATTGACAATGATCACTGAAGAAACCAGGTCTCAATTCTGGGTCCTTGGACCTCATCTCTCCAATTGCACTGTCCAGTAAGAGATCCACAGAGAATTTGATTTATATCATGCAAGCTTGCTAAAGTTATTCATTTTTTCCATCAATTTTTAGTTGATTCTTTAAGAATAACCTTAGGGTTAAGTCCTTGACTTAACAAAAAAGAAATGTACATCTTTATTGATGCTATTCCAGAATTTTTCATTTCAGTGAAATGCTCCATCAAGTATTCTTTCTGTCAAATTTTTTCAAACTTGCTTAGTTTATGATCCTCTGAGGATTGTTAGTGTCTCATGTATGATTCCTCATCTCTACCAAACTTAAAGAAACAAAATACCTAGACCAGTGAGTCACTTATTTTAAGTATGAAGTTTCCTTTTTTTTATTTAAATGATCAAAACTAATGGGCACAGGGTGGCTACGTGGTACAGTGAATAGAGCACCCAGCCCTGGAGTCAGGAGGGCCTGAGTTCAAATCCAACCTCAGACACTTAATAATTACTTAGCTATGTGGCCTTGGGCAAGTCACTTAACCCCATTGCCTTGCAAAATAAACAACTAATGGGCACTCTTTACATGATAATGGTTGTTCTATCTTTCTGAGAAAATATGATGACCAAAAGCTGCAATGAATTCAGTATCACTTTTGGATAAGAGTTTTATTTATTAACCAGAAAAAGTATGTATATTTATGGCACTTCTCTACTCAATGAACTCAAATTACTTCTTATTGCTTCTATGGTTAAATATGTTATCCTGTTTAGCTTTGAAGTCTTTTTTCTAATCTTACCCAGCTTACTCTTCCAGCTTCATTATGCTGAATTTAGAATAGCTTAGAGTAGAAAGAAAGAAAACAAAAGCCCAGCTGTTGGAGAAATCTGAGAAAGAAGGGCAAGACTATTATTGAGGCAGCAGGAATAGAGAATAGAAATGCAACACTTGGTGATATATCAAAGGATATGATATAACATGACTTGATGGGAGATCAAATATAGCTAATGTCATTTGAGGACAAATTAAAATGATGCACATATATTTATACCGAAAGACCAAAGGATCAAAATTCAATAGAAATGAAACAATGGAAAAGAAGAGTTCATTAGATTATGGCACAGAAGAGATATTGAGTTCAAATTTAGACATTTATCTTAAAGTTCTGGAAAGATATTCACATGGATATCTCCTACAGGGTAACAGTTCAGAAGAGAAACAAGATTCAGATTTAGGAATCATCATCAGAAATAATGATTAAATTCATGAATATGAGTGACAACACTGAAAGGAAGATTTGAGAGAGAAAGGGTCAGAAAGCAAAGGCAATCTGTGAATTTCTAATGATGAGAAAGAAAGGTGAACTATGGAAGTGAAGTCTCATGGAAGACCTTTGAGGAAGCAATTAAGAAAAGCTCTAATACTGGCATTTTGATGATTGAACAGAGATTTCATTGCTGTATTCAATAACCCTCTGGCTTTTAATGTCTGGCAAACCCAGAAACAAGAGACATAGTAGGATCCTTCTTACCTTTATGCAAAATGTTCTGCACAAAACCAGTTCAAAGAGAGATTTCCTATTGATGGTGAGGGGGGAACCTAGACATTGATTTGGACTTGAGTTAAATGAATCAATTTTTTTTAGTATTTCCAAAAAGAACCCATAATCATTCCAATTATTTTAATTACCTGTATTAATAATGGTAATAATTTCTATTATTTAAAAATATTACATCAAATGATATGACAGGATATGTAAAGATATCGACTGAAGAAGAATATTGAAAATAAAAATAAAAATGTAATAAAAAATACATAGTGCACTGAATTTACAATTGCATCAATAGAAAAAAAGAAACCGAGTGTTACTGAAAGGATTCAATAATATTACCTTGTATTTACCCTTTATTGTATTAGTCTTTCAATAAATTTTGTTGATGTATTGAGACCATCAGTCTCCTTATAAACTTAAATGATTGAAGCAACATCTCATTACTTAACTTCTCTTAAGGTGGGAGAATTGAAAGAGGGAATTTAAGCAATTGCCTTAAGTGATATGAGTCTTTAGAAATGCCAAGAGTTTAATTCATTCTCTTGATTCAAGTCAGTAATTCTCCTTTTTTTGCCAGACCAATATTTTTGATGTAATTTCTACTGAGTTATTATATTCTTCTTTTTTAACATTATGCCCCTTAACACTGAAAGCTCATGAACATTGTTTTGCTTCCCTAACAGGTCCCGAGATGTTTCTTTTTTTCTGTCGTAAGAACTATAGGCCCAGGGAAAATAACAAGGAATCTTTCTAGAAATATTTTTTCTGATCCCTTTGGCAACTTCTATCACCTTTATTCTAAGAGAAGAAATCTTTCCTAGTAACCAGAAGTCCATGGAACAACAAATACGATTAAAAACAAGACACACCAAACAGACATTCCTTATATGGAAAATTTGGAGACTTGCAGAGTGGAAAATAACTCCATAAGAGAAATCCTCTACAGCTACAGTCCTGTAACAAATATACTAAATGGTTTAGGGACAGAAATTACTCTTGCCCAAGTCTTTTCCCTCCATACATTTTCTTTGGTCAAAAACATCTTTGTATTTCATAATCTTGTTCAATAATGTTTCTTTTGATAAACAAATGCCAGCTTAATCCTCCCTGATATATGGGTTTTCTGTGGATAAATCATCCCTGTAGCTGTGTTACTTTTGGTCAGAGTTTAGTGATGTGTTTTTCTTATGTTGGAGTACAATTCTGAATCCTCCCAAACAAATGCATGGTATTAAAAATATAGAAAGATTATAAAATATCAGATGGCAATCAGTAGAGGAAATTCATAGTCATAAGAAGTATTAAATTTATAAACAATTGCATTTTTGTTCCTTATTTTGAAAATTTTCTATGCTTCCTTCTTTATTTTATTTTTTTAGGTTTTTACAAGGCAATGGGGTTAAGTGGCTTGCCCAAGGTCACACAGCTATTTAATTACTAAATGTCTAAGACCGGATTTGAACCCAGGTACTCCTGACTCCGGGGCCGGTGCGTTATCCACCTAGCCGCCCCTATGCCTCCTTCTTTAAAAGGTCTTGAAAGGATCACAGAATTTCATCACTGAAGGATGTTATTAGTGATCAAATCCAACTAATTCTTAAATAGGAATTCTACAACATAAACATCAAGAGAATATTCAACCTTTGAAGGAAGACTCCTCTAAAGGGAGACCATTTCACTTTTGGACAGGTCCTCATTTGAGAGTGTTTTTACTTGCATTAAGTCCCTTTACAACTTCTACCCATTGCTTCTAGATCTCTCCAAAGTAAATGGAACAAATTAAATTCTACATAATTGTACTTCTTCGCTCACACCCCTGTGAATCTTTTTCATTTCCATCTTTCCATTACCTTCATATGGCAAGCTCTTGAGTTCCTTCACTAGCCTTGTGTTATTGTTGGAACTTTTTTATTGTCCTTCCTAAATTATGGCAAACAGAACTGAACTCTATACTTCAGATATTAAATTTTCACAGAAGAGTCCAGTGGCATTCTTTTATCCCCATTCCTAGGATCTACAACATTCTTAATGTGTTTTAATATCACAATACCATTCTTGGCCACCACACTGTATTTGACTCATGGAGAAATTGTCTTCCTCTAGAAATCACACCTCATCCAGTCAAAGAGTTGGCATGCCATGAGTCCCCCCATACTCCACTTGAGAATTTGATTTTTTGAACCCAAAGAACTTTACATTGATCTATAAGAAATGTCATTTATGAGATTTAGTTAAATATTATGCTATATAAAGTTTGTGGGGAATCCAGGATCCATTAGACAGTATGTCTAACATCCTGTTTCTTTTTTTTCTGATTTTTTTCAGGGAAATGGGGTCAAGTGACTTGCTCAAGGTCACAAAGCTAGGTAAAGTGACTGAGGTGAGATTTGAACTCAGGTCCTCCTGATTCCAGGTTTGGTGCTCTATCCATTGTGCCACCTAGATGTCCCCTGTCCTTTCAACTTTCTATCTTCTGAATATTTGATGTTCCATCTACCACTTCACCTAAGTGATTAAAATATTAAACACTCAAATATTGAGCATATATCTAGAGATGCTCCATCAGATCCTTCTTTGCATGTTCACATGAAACAATTCAAACTGATCTGTGCATCCAACCATTGAAACAATTAAAATTTAACTAATTATATCATCATCTCTTCGAGCTAAGTAACAAAAAAGATTTTATCAAATATGTTGCAAGAATCTAAGTGATTATATCTACAACATTTCCTTGAATCAGAGACTTGAATTCAAGTCCTCTCTCAGGCACTAGATATGTGAACTAGAATAATCCACTTAATATTTGGGAGCCTTAATTTTCTCACCAGTAAAATGAGGTGGTTGAATTTTATGACTTCCAATATCCATGCCATTTCTAGTTTATAGTTCTCTATTATTTTAGGAACTATTTTAGTTGGATGTCAAAAAAGAAATACAACTTGTCTGACATGAACTCATGTTGATGAAACCATGCTGGAGCCTGGTGTCTACTGCTCACTTTTCTAAAGACTTACTAATCCTATATTCTAAATTTTGACAAAAATACAGATCAAGCTTGTCTCCCAGTTTTTTCCAGAATCCAAAGATATAGTTCATCTTATGTTGGTCACCAAAGCTATCTTCATTTAACTGAATGGAAATCATGTAAAATAGCAATTTGAAATTTTCTACTTGTACCTAAATGGCAAAACTAGGATCAATGCAAGAAGTCATAGAGAGGCAACGATAGAACTAGTGTATTGAAGGTGAAGGAAAGGGAGCATTTCTAAGACCAATCTAAAAGTGAAAATGATACCCTTTAGATATCTATCTTCTCAGCAAACAAAGACTCTAAAGAAAAAAAAATATTCTTACTGTTCAAACTCAGAAGCTATTGAAATATTGAAATGATAAATTTATTGAGTCATAGAGAAGGAAATGATAAATGGAGATGGTAAACCATTATATTATCTTTTCCAATAAAGCCCTAAATAGGGTCCTGAAAAATTGGACATGACTGAAATGACTCAACAAAAACAACAGATTCATAGAGGTAGAACTAGAAGGCATCTCAGAGGCCATCTTTTCAATGCTATCAGTTCTTAACTAAGAAATCTAAAACTTGGATTGGGGGGAGGAGCAGGGAAAGAATGCTAAATGACTTATCTAAGATCACAAAGGTAGTTGTAGAAGTAGAATTGGAAACCACAAAATCTGAAATTAGCATTCTTTCCAATATATCATCGCAGCATGACAATATTTTAGTACTACCTGCCATCCAAGAGTAACTAAGTGGTGCCATAGTGGATCATACTCTAGGCCTGGAATCAGGAAGACTCATCTTACTGAGTTCAAATCTAGTCTCAGACATTTACTATTTCTGTGACTCTGGGCAAATCACTTCACCCTTTTTGGTGCAGTTCTCTTGTTTGTAAAAATGAGATAGAGAAGGAAATGGGAAACCGCTCTGATAGTGTGACAGGAAACCTCAAATGGGATCATGAGTCAATAACTACTGAAACGACTTAGCAACAACAACTTGCCATTCACTATGCAAGAAATCTGGGGGATATAAAAATAGTTCCAATCTATTGCCTGACTCATGGAGTATGTAGCCTAGTAAAGGGAATTCACAAACATACACACACACACACACACACACACACACACACACATATATATATATATATCATACACACACAAAAAACCATAGTTACTATGAAGGAGATGCTCCTCTAAAAGTGTAAGTGATGTATAAGGTTCTATAAGATCAGATGAGAGGAATAAACAGTGGAGACGAAATCATAAAAGCTAGCATAGTGCTACTGAGGTTTCTTCCAACACTAAACTTCTATCATTCTGTGAAAACTGGTGAATATCCTAGCCTCTCCTGAATTGTCAAAGAATAATGTCCCATGACTGTTTTGCAGTGTCTTAAACTAAAATATGTGTTTAATGCTTTGGTTTTGTATTGTTATTACTTGCATCTCTCAATACCTTCTCCACCAATATAACCAAGACCTATATTAAGAAACAGAAACAGGTATGTTGGATATTGTATACTTAATTCAGAATTAGGCATCATTACTTAAATGTAGGTCATTTGTTTCATCAACAATATCTAAAGTCAAGGATTCCTATTCCCTTAATTGAAATTCTGATATCATTTTTGAATTTTTCTTTAAAACTATTTTACTTACTAATCTGTTGTTATCCTCTGTCTGTTTCCTTCACTCAGACTCAGTTCAAGGAAATCTTACCAAGTTTATCTGATTTCTTCACAATTTTTATTTCTTCTCCTGAGAGAATATCACACTGCATTTGATCAGCTGTTCCCTCTGGTCAATGAAAATATCATATTATTTATGGGTTTTTGCTACCACAAAAAAGTTGTTATGAATATTTCAATATGAATGAAACCTTTTCATCCTCTTTAAACTTCTTAGGATAGAGGAGTGAGAATTCAGAACATACAATTTGACCCATTGAATGTCAGGCCATTCAAATTTTCAGATGTCTTATATCCTTGTGCAGAGGGATATATATCACTCAAAATATTCTTCTCTCTCTCTCTCTCTCTCTCTCTCTCTCTCTCTCTCTCTCTCTCTCTCTCTCTCTCTCTCCCTAGACTTCTTCTGTACCCACACAGCATCATGTTACATACATCATAAGCCATACACTTTGCAGTCAGGCTAAAATCAGAAAAGGGCCCTGTTTTGCAGCTGTTTATAAGTTATAACATGGCAGTGATTTAAAAGAGAAAGAACTGTGCCAAGACTATTACAAAGATATTAAAGTCTATATCATTTTTTGCAAATTCATCACTTCATCAGTTCCATCGAGAAGCAATCTCTGTATCTGAAATACCATCAGAACAAGAATTCATGTTGTGGCCTTTTTCGATAGATCATAGAGCACAATTGCATATTCTGTTTGGCTGCACACATGGGCAAAAATATTTTCTTTGGAAATTTTATTGATTGCCATTAAGGTTATTCTCTCATTCTGATTCAGGTTTCTGGCCAACTCTGAAATGCATTAGAGGTTTATTTTCTTCAGACACTTCAGAAAGATTATAATCTCATATTTCAATTCAAGTAAGCAAGCATAACTTATTAAATTTAAACTTCATTAAATCAAAGTTTACTGCCTTAAGCCCATATTTTCTTCTATGAAATGCAACCTAATGAGAACATTGAATCTTCAATCAGAAGAATTGGATTCAAGTTTGGTCATACCACTTATTAGATATGTGACTTTGAACAAGCAAGTCACCTTATTTCTCTGAACCTTAACTTTCACCTGCAAAATGGGTGCATTTGTCCTACCTACTTCTAAGGATCATCATAAAAGTTTAATGAGAGTATATAAACATTTTTCTAAATCTTATATGTTATAATGATATAGAGACACCTATGTACAGGTGAACCAGGTACTTTGAACAGTCACAGTTAATAACTAGTTAACACTAAGGCATTATTATGGAAATGTGAATTAAAGAATTAGGAAGGTAGGATATCATTAAGCAAAAGCACAGTTGAAATTCGGTAAGATGGAAATTCATCAAATATTCTAATAGTATTAATCCTCACTGAGCAGGTCCAACAGAACACAAAGATAATGTTTTATTTTCTTTTTTTAGAATAAAATATGCATTCAAAGAAGATAAATATTTTCCAGTGGTATCCTAAGAAACTGCTATACAACTTTAATGAGAGGATTAGCCATTAGACATTGCTACCTTTAGGCATCTGGGGATGATGCATTCCAATCAAAAAAGGAGCATGCTGTATGTATGTGAATATGTGTTTACCATCTTTCTTTCTGGTACCTTTTCAATCCATGACTGCTAAAAATTAGTTCACTAAAACAACACCCAAAGAACTTGCTTTCTTCGCGTTCTTAGTTGAAATTCATGTTATCTGAGTATTTTCATAAAGAAGTTAGTGATCTATTTTTTCAACAAATGTTAATTAAGCTTCTCCTATATGCATAATAGAGAGATGATCAGCTTTTGAATAAAGAGCAATCATATTCTATTCCTGTTTTATAACTTACTAACTGTGTGTTACAGTGTTGAACTACCTTTGTCATTACAAAATGCCCACCCTCTGCAATTTTTTTGTGTTTATTTTGTACCTAATCCTGTATTTATGTGTGAATATAGTATATCATGTTATCCCATCCAATAGATTTTAAACTCCAAGAAGGCAGAGACTGGATTGTATATCTCTATTGAACACTTTAGTATTGTGTATTGACACTTTAGTAAAATTTAGCAAAGGCTTATTGATTGATGGATTGATCATCTCCTTGCCTTCTCTGCCCCAAGCAACTCTCTGAGATGTATAGTCATATATGATTTGCCAATTTTCCTTGATACAAGTTTCCCTTATGTGAAGAGTTTCCCCACAAGGACAAAAATCACAGGTCTTAAGCAAAACAACCATGATAGATGTACAGAATAAAAACAAAACACATTGCCTATCCTCTACAAGTTTAAAATATTTTACAAGAGTGTATGCATTCAGTCATTTCAGTCTTGTATGACTCTTCAAGAACTTATTTGGGGTTTCCTTGGCAGAGATACCAGAATGATTTACCATTTCTTTCTACAGTTCATTATACAGAGGAGGAAAACTGAGGCAAATGGGGTTTGCCTAGGGTTATATACATACTTGAACTCAGAAAGATGAACTTCTATGCACTATGACACTTAGTTACCCAGTTTCCAGTTTATTAGTCATTTGAAGAAATAGAGAGTGTGATGAGTTAAATAAAAAAAAGAAAAAATGCCAACAAAAGTCCCATGACTTTTATAATCAAAGTCCCATTTAATGTTGATCTTCTTCTATCATCCCCAACTGTCATTCAGAGCTACTCATTATTCCACATTAAATGACAAGGGTCACTCCAGGATTACGAAGTGCAAACAGTCAGTAGGAATGAAAAGGTCACCTGTAATGCTGGCTAGAAAATATAAAATATTCCAGGGTCAAACCCCTGGGGTCTAAAAGTAACACTAAGGAAAAACAGTGATTACAATTAAGGGACATGATGTTATTCAAAGACAACCAGGTTCTGCTTCACCCTGAAAATCCAAATTGATGAGCAGAAAATAAGACTAGACAAAGTATGAGATTGGTGAGGTTTCCTGAAACATAAGACAGGAGGAAGCAAAGTGTATTTCTAGACGATTATGAAGGGACTGGGATGGATAACTCTGAAATCCCTTTACAGTATGTCACAATTCTTCAAGAAACTCAATTACAAAATATCATAGACGACATGAGTGCTTCCTGTTAAAAGGAGAGAAATTTTGAAAGTAATAGGAAATTCTGAATCTAGTTCTTGGGGTCTGAGAATGTATTAGATCTAGGAATAAGTTCTGAATTCTTTGCAGAAATGGAAGCAGAATCCATACCATACACAAACAAAGAGAAATCTCTGAAAGATTAGATTAGATTGAAAGTTCAGGGGGGGAAGTTGTGCCTTAGAAAATGTCCGGGATTAGTAGTCATGATTTAGAACTCAGAATTAAAAGAAATCATAGCAAATTCAGATATAAAAGAACCATTTATTTTGATGGGCAAGGAGCCAGGATTGCAGTAGACAGACTTAGGACACAAATCACATTTGCCATTCCATTGAACATTTGGTTATAGAAAAGAAAACATTTATCAGAAATAGTGATTTTTAGACTGCCCATCTAACAGAATTAAACTAGACAGAAAAGAAAATTTCCTATCATATGAAGAGAATGATGTTAAAAGTTATTCTATATCATATTTCTATATCTTAAGTCCAGAATCTACATTTGACTCATCTTCTATGTAACTAAGTAGCTGCTTTAATTTTTTCCCCTCATTTTGGCCCCATAAGAACTCTGGTAGTTGGCTGCTGTTGTTATCCCTATTTTACATTTGAGGCAACTGAGGCTGACTTACCCAAGTTCATATAGCTAGTGTCTGAGCTGGGATTCAAACTCATTCTACTGACTCCAAGTCCTTTGTTCTTTATCTGTTGTACTATCTAACTTCCTCTAAAGTTATTTTTTAAAGAGTTCAGTGCACAGAAATGAAAATTAATAAATACCTAGAAATGTGTTTTTCAATACATTTATGAATCAAAATTATTTTCTTAATGCACCTGGAGATGCAGTATGGTATAGGAAAGGGAGAATCAAAATTGAATTGGAAAGACATCTTAGACACCCATTAGCTTATATACCTTGGGAAAATTTTAATATTTCTGAGTCTCAGTTGCTTTATCTGTAAAATAATGGTAATAGTGATATCTACCTAACAGCATTATTGTGAAGATCAAGTAAGAAGTCATCACTAGAGTCATTCTAGTCAATGGGATCAGTTATTATACAGTACCAAGTCTGGAGGGTCCAGAGGAAAATGACTAATAGCACATAGGATTGCAAAAAAGGACTTGATCGAGGATGTCACTGATATGAAGAAACTGAGGCAAAATGGCAAAGATGCTTTGCTCAAAGTCCCCCCCAAAAATAAGTGACTGAGAACAGATTTGAACTCATGAGCATGAGTCTTCCTGATTCCAAAGCATTGATAAGCTTCAAAGCACTATATAAACACTAATCAACCGTGTTTATGAAATAGATTCCTATTCTGATCATTTTGAGTGTGGATAAACTGAGGTCAGATGTGAAAATGGCATGTTAAAAAGAAGAATGGACAGCCTTACAAGGTATTGGGTTACCTCTTATTGGAGGTCTTCAATTAGGAATCTGGAAAATCACTCTTGTGATATATTATAGTAGGGATTACCTTTGTATATTAATTTCAAAGGATGCTCACTATAATTTCTTCCAACTCTCAAATACTATGACTTCCTGAATTCCAAGAGCTATACTGTTCCTTCTGGTCATGCCTTGGGTAGTACTAGGGCGGGAGGACAGAACAGAGTAGATTAAAGACTAAAACTGAGAGACCTACAAGTTGAAAGACATGATGTCAGCAGAGATCATAATTGTATACAGGGACAGCCAGGGGGTGGATAGAATGCCAATTCTGGAGTCAGGAGGACCTGAAATCAAATCTAGCTTCAGACATTTGATACTAACTGTGCAACCCTGGCAAATCACTTAACACCAATATCTCCAAAAAATGGACATACAGAAGCCATCCATAGGTCATTCTAGTCAATGGGATCGGTTATCTCAAGGTACCACACATGCAGGGATCAGAGGAGAATAACGAATAAAGCATAGGATAGCAATAAGGACTTGATCTGTTATGTCACTGATATTGGAAAATTCTGGATGAAATATCTCTCCAAAGCACATCAGCACACCTTTTCCTAGAATACTGCATAAAGCAAAGTTTTCCAATTCCCAAATGCAGTAACATGCCTCTGGTAACACTCAATTCTGAATAAGGCTTGAACCAGATTGAATCTAATTATGGTGTATAATTGTGAGGCAATGGTAGTGTGTTACAAGAAATAATGAGTTCAATGGTCTTAGAAAACCATGAAAATACTTGCATGAAATAAAGAGCAAAGTGAGCAGAACCAAGAAAACATTGTATACACTAACAGCAATATAAAACTTTGAGCAATTAAGTCATTTTGATATTATTAACATGACAATTAACTTTAAAGGACATATGAAGAAAGATACTATCTGCATTCAGAGAAAGAACTCATTAATAGAGGTATGTATAGAATAATTTTACATATATATGTATATACACACTCACAGACAGACATCTATTGGGGTCTAATGGTAGTGATAGTATCAATGTCTAGGGAAGGGTGGGTGAAAGACATAAGAAAGAAAAAGAAATTAACATTACATATTGAAAAGGAATAGCAAGTTATACATAATAGATTTGCAGTTTCACATGTAATCATCTTTTTATTATACTGTGTTATGGAAATACTTGTTTCTTATTCAATAGAATAAAGATAAAATAAATGAAAATGTCTAATTAGGGATCATTTAGTAAAATACATTGAAATACAATAAAACAAAATTGACATTGAGATGCAGATTGTAGGGATCCTTATGGAGACTTATACTTCAGTTCGCCACCACTGGTCTAAAGGCCTGAGAGGCTAAGAAGTTGTAGAGTTAGAATTAAAGCTAAGTATTTCAAAAACCAACTAGTCCAGACTCAATATATTATAGATGAAGAAAGGGTCCCACGTGTAACAAGCAACAGAGTAAGGCTCAGAAACCAAGTTTTCTTTTTTTTTTTTTAACTCTAGGTCCAGAAATTATTCCATTATGGCATGCTGCCATTTAAGGAACACATGGTAATGACTTTGTTTAAATAATTTTTTTATTCTCATTTTGTACAAATGTTTTTTTACATTAATAAAATATTCTTGTTTACAAGTAAACAAAATACCCCTCTTCCCCAATGAATATAAATAGACTTGCTTGTGCAAAAAAAAGTAAAGGGGAGAGAAAAAAATTAAAATTAAAAAAATAATAGTAATAATTGTAGGTATGGCCAGGTGGCACAATGGACGAAGCACCAGCCCTGGAGCCACGAGCACCCAATCCCATATCCAGCCTTGTAAAGCCAACAATCACACAGCCGTGTGACATGCGAGCTCCCCGTTCCCCACTGCCCTGCAAAAACCAAAAAGAAGAAAAAAAAGACCCAAAATAAAATAAAATAGTAATAATAGTAGGGGTGGCTGGGAGGCAGACAGAGCATTGGCCCTTGAGCCAGGAGCACCTGGGTCCGAATCCGGCCCCAGACACCCAAAGATCACCCTGCTATGTGGCCCCAGGCAGGCCATCCAGCCCCACTTGCCCTGCACCCTCCCCCAAATAATAATAACAAAAAATGTGCTTGAGTCTTTGTTCCAACACCAACAACTCTGTGATGGGTGGATCTCATTCTTTATGATAAGTCCATCACAAAAGTTACTTCCATATTTTTCCACCCTTGCCATTGCTGATCGCAACTCCCTCCTTTCTTATTTCTCCACTACCATGTACTATATTTTCTCTCTCCTTTCACTCTGACTCTGCTGTAGGGTTGCTGAGTGGCGCAGCAGACAGATCCCTGGCCCTGGGGCCAAGAAGCCCTGAGCCCCCATACCATCCCTTAGGCCCAGAATCCACCTGTCCCTATGGTCCTGGGCAGGCCTTCCAATACCAGCCCCTTGCAAGAAGTAAGAAAGAAAATGTGTTATATCTGACCACTCTCCCCCCATGGTCCCTCCTCTCCTCCTTTATTCACATCCCCACCCCTTCCCCCTGCTCCCCCTTCCTTCTTACTCCAGATGTCTATACCCCATTGAGTATATTTGCTGTTTCCTCTCCTAGCCACCTCTGATGAGAGCAAAGGTTCCCTCATTCCCCCTTGCCTCCCCCCTTCCATATCATTGCCATAGCTCATTGTAATAAAAAAAATCTTATGTGAAATATCTTGGACTATTCCCCCTCTCCTTTTTCTTTCTCCCATTCCATTTCCCTTTTTTTCTATTGACTCCATTTTTACACCATATTTTATCTTCAAATTCAGCTTTCTCCTGTGCTTCAACTATAAAAGCTCTCTCTACCTGCTCTATTAACTGAGAAGGTTCATATGAGTATTATCAGTGTCATTTTTCTATGCAGAAATACATGCAGTTCATCCTCATTAAGTCCCTCATATTTCCCCGCTCTCCTCCAATCTCCATGCTTCACCTGAGTCTTGTATCTGAAGATCAAACCTTCTGTTCAGCTCTGGCCATTCCAAAAGGAACATTTGAAATTCCCCTGGTTCATTGAAAGTCCATCTTTTTCCCTGGAAGAGGACATTCAGCCTTGCTGGGTAGTTCATTCTTGGCTGCATTCTAAGCTCTTTTGCCTTCCGGTATATTGTATTCCAAGCCCTACGAGCTTCCAATGTAGCTGCTGCTAAGTCCTGTGTGATCTTGACTGCAGCTCCACGATATTTGAACTGTGTCCTTCTGGCTGCTTGTAATATTTTCTCTTTGACTTGGGAGTTCTGGAACTTGGCTATAATATTCCTAGGGGTTGGTTTTTTGGGATCTCTTTCTCTGGGGGATTGGTAGATTCTCTCCATTTCTATTTTGCCCTCTGCTTCTAGAATATTAGGGCAATTTTCCTGTAGTAATTCTTTGAAAATGATGTCAAGGCTCTTTTCCTGATCATGACTTTCAGGTATTCCAATAATTTTTAAATTATCTTTGCTAAATCTCTTTTCCATATCAGTTGTTTTTTCAATGAGATATTTCACATTTTCTTCTAATTTTTCATTTTTTTGGTTTTGAAGTATTGATTCCTGATTTCTGTTAAATTCATCAATCTCCCTGAATTCTATTCTTTGTCTGAAGGATATGTTCTCCTCAGAGAGTTTTCTTATCTCTTTTTCCATCTGGCCACTTTTGCTTTTTAAAGCATTCTTCTCCTCAATAACTTTTTGAACTGTTTCATCCATGTGACCTAAGCTGGTTTTTAGCATGCTATTTTCTTCAGCAATTTTTTTGGATTTCCTTGACTAAGCTGCTGACTTTATTTTCATATTGTTCCTGCATCTCTCTCCTTTCTTTTCCAAGCTTTTCTTCCAACTCCCTCATTTGATTTTCAAAGTCTTTTTTGAGCTCTGTCATAGCCTGAGCCCAATTTCTGTTTTTCTTGGAGTCTTTAGATGCAGGAGCTTGTGCTTCCTCATCTTCAGACTGAGTATTTTGATCCTTCTTGGGCTCATTTGCAAAATATTTCTCAGTAGTCTTCCTTTTGTTTCTCTGCTTGCTCATTTTCCCAGCCTGGGCTTGGTTTGGGGGTGCTTCCTGAACTTTTGGGACACTCCCACAAGGGTCTCAGTGTGTGAGGCTCTGTCCTCCCTCCTGGTCTGTGAATGACCATATGCGACCCCCTCTGCCACGGGAGGAGGTGGAGGGGGGCCCTGCTGTTCTATGGGGGGGCCTAGACTACGATCAGGATCTGAATGTGGTCAGAGCCCCAGAGTCCTGTTCCAGGGGCAGAGGACAGAGCTGGGCAGTCTCTCTTCACTCCCCTCCCTCAGCTCAATGGGCTCATGCCCTAGGGGCTGCTGCTTACAGGCTCTGCCTGCTTCAGTTTCCTGCTCTGGGCTGAGGAAAGACCAAGCTGCTCCCTGTGTGCCCTGAGGGCTGGGCTCCACGTGCTTGCTCTGGCAGAGGTCCCCCGCTGTTCCCCCACTTTGTGCCTGTGCTCTTCAGGGTGCAGCTCTGGAGACTCCCCTGCTGCTGTGAGCTGAGGCTCCCAGCGTGTTGGGGCTGCCTCCGGGAGGCTGAAGTTCTTTGGCTCTGGCGGGCAACCCCTCTGGCAGTCCGCCCCTCCGACCCCGGGGAGCAGAGCCTTTCTGCACTTTTCCAGGTTACCTTGAGTAGGAGAACTGCCTCACTTTGTCCCTTTGTGGGTTCTGTCTCTCGAAAGTTTAGTTAGCGTCCTTAGCTTATGAGTTTTATTAGAGCCCTTCTTGTCGCCATCTTGGCTCCACCCCTGGTAATGACTTTGTAATTGCCAAGTCCAATGTTGTGTTGTTTGTTGTTGTTTTTCCTTAGTGACCTTTCTTTTAAAAAATTGAGGCATTTCAAAATTGCAGACAAGAAGAGTTCAGGTCAATAATATTTTCAACAGTCAGACAATAATCCAATAAACCATACATGCAAATGAATTGTTTTCTAAAGGAGAGAAATTTCTGAATTGGAATTTTGGGGGATTCTTATGTCCTCTGATTCCTTTTTTACTGTTCAGTCTTGGCTAACTCTTCATGATCCCATTTGGGATTATCTTGTCAAAGAGATTGGAATAGTTTTCCATTTCCTTCTCCAGTTCATTTTACCTAGGGCAAATCATTTAATCCCATTGTCTTCAAAAAGAGGGGGCATGCAGAAGTTATCAGTAGGGTCATTCTAGTCAATGGGATCCGCCATCTCAAGGTACCAGGTCTGTAGGGGTCAGAGGAAAATTACTAACAGCACCTAGGATAGTAAAAAGGACTTGATCTAAGATGTCATTGATATGAGGAAATTGAGGCAAAAAGGCTTTGCTCATAGTCACTCAGCAAGTAGGAGTCTGAGACCAGATTTGAACTCATGAACAATGAGTCTTCCTGACTCCAAGCCATTCACTATGGCATCACCTAGCAATTTCTAACTTATCCTCAGCATATAAATCTCTTTCTCTTAATCTTCTGCTTACATTTTTTCTATGGACAGCAACTTGCTACTTCCATAGTTTTCTATATCGTAAAGGGTAAAGAACATAGTGTCAGACAAAAGCAAGATGAAGAAAAATGTCGGTGCACATTTCACTTTGATAAGCTTCCCCAAAATAAAGGCTGCTTCTTCTTAGTAATCAAGATTTATTAAAGACACAGAATATGTTAGAATGTTAGTGTGAAAAGGTGCTATCCAGGTTTCCCAAAGAATAAGCTAATATCCATCAAGTATTTGCAACAGCAAAGCACTAAATAAACATGATTGATAATTATTAAACAGTCACTGTCATACTACATGACCTTTTTGGCCCTTACCAAATGTAAAGCATCATTCATTCTATTTGATTTTTAGATGATTAAATTCCAGCAATCCTAATTTTCATAAAATCATAAAGCTAAAGGGAATTTTAGATGTAATTGAGTTCAATTCTTTCAGAGAAAAGCATACTGAGGTTCAAAGGGATACAATGACTTTCCCAGAGAATTAACCCTAGACTTATCTGACACTAAATTCAATGCCTTGTGATATCAAATAAAATATATCTATACATTAAAAATTCCACTCAATTGTTTAGATTCATGAAGCTGTATATATATATATATAAATTATAAAGCATTAATGCATATATATATATATATGTGCTATATAATTTATATAAAGAACTATAATATGTGTAGTTCCCCAAACAACAATTTACAGAGAAATTATACAAATGGCAGGAATAAGAAATACAATGATATCAACTGAATGATGAAAAACAAATGATTACACTCAATGAATCAGATTGTATATTCTCCCTAGAAGTGATTTTCCAGAATGATTCTGAAGGGGATGATTTTCAAAACAGTCAAATAAGATGAGGTCTTGAAAGTTACTATAGGAAATAGGAATCCTGTCTACCATGAAATCAATATTTCCTGGAATCCAGTTCTTATTGGCAATGTTTATCCCTACTCCATTCTTTCTTATCTTCAGAATCTTTTCTTTAAACTCTCTGGAATTCTGTAAACCTGCAAAATACTTTGGTTCTTTACACTAGATGTGATCTAAAACATAACATCTAATCATGCCTTATGAGACTGCATTTCTCATACATAAACACGGATCTCCCAAACTTGGGTTCCATAAAGGACTAGAAAATGTGGTCAATTCATAGGAAGCAAATGTGTGAAACATAGTAATTTGGTTTAAGATGTTCTTGCCTTAACTATTCTACATAGCTCCACCTTCAGAAAAAAATGTAGAATCATATAGAAATATAAGCATAGGGTCAAAGATACCAAGATTCACAAGAGAAAGGAATGTGAAATGTTCTTTAATATGTTGAACTTGTTGATTACTTTCAAATGTCAAAAGTAGAACACGAAGATATGAATTCAATTGAATTCAAAGTCCAATTATCTGGGTTTTAGTTCTAATATGGCTGCTAATTAAACTGAACAATTCACTGACTTTTCTGCATTCTAGTTGTTCCTATGAAACATAAGGATTTTAAGCAAGGAGATTTTGTAAACTATAAGGACTTAGTAAATACTTTTTTGACTGAGTACTGATGACTGTCCCATTAATAAGATTTTAGATTTTCTGGAGCTGATAAAATAATGTAATTCATCTCTAAATGACCAAAAGTTACTTTCTTCAAAGTCAAAAAAATCTTTTCAAAAAACAAAACAAAAAAAGTGACTTCTTGTTCCTTGGGGACTATATCTCAGCAATTTGGCAATATTTTTTAAATTTATTTATTTATTTTCATCCATATGTATGTGAATTTTTCCAAGTTACAAAATTTCCCTCCACCATCCGTTCCCACCTTCCTCCCCTCAGCAGGGATGAGTCAGATTTAGCATTTTACATACATATTTTGTTAAACATATTTACAAATTAGTAATTTTTGGTATGAGGATTTAGGATTAAGGGAAAGAGATACACATAAGAGATAATTTTTATAAAGTGTTCATCAGATTCAGAAGTGTTTTGTTTTTCTTGCTCTGGTTTGTTATGGACTGTTGTGTATGGAAGCACTGTAAATTATCTTCACCTGGTGTCCTTGAGCACCAAGTTCCACAGGAGTTGGAGTGGAATAGAGACTGGAGAGTTATTTAAACACTGGTATTTGGCTCAATAAACGGAGACCTTGGAGACTTTAGCGTATAGGGAGAAACTTGTCTTCCTTGTTTCCCTTGTCTCCCGCCCCTCCATGTTCACCTGGGGAAGACTGAAGGAATCCAGAAGTGGGACTCAACATAAGAGTCTGGAAAAAGGACTCAACACTTATTAGGGATAATATAGACCATTATCAGTCTAATACAGTTGTGCTAGCTCTCTGGACTGCCAAGAGGAGTTGCTTCCATCCAGATGTTTGTTGTTGATTATTACATTGTTCTCTTGGCTCTACTCCCTTTGTTCAGCATTAGAACACATAAGTCATTCCATGCTTCTCTAGAGTCTGACCCATTATGGTTTCTTATAGAACAATAGCATTCCATAGTATTCATATACCATAACTCGTTTAGCCATTCCCCAACTGATGGGCATTCCCTCAATTTCCAATTCTTTGCTGCTACAAAAAGAGATGCTATAAGTATTTTGGAACATATAGGAATTTTCCCATTTTTTAAAATTTCTTCTGGATATAGACCTAGAATTGGAATTTCTGGGTTGAAGGGCATGAACAGCTTTATTGCTTTTGGGGAATAGTTCCACATTTCTCTCCAGAAAGGTTGGATCCATTCACAACTCCATCAGTAAAGCATCAATGACCCATTCCTCCCACAACCTCTTCAACATTGATCATCATCCCTTTTTCTCATCTTGGCTCAATCTATCAGGTGTGGGATGATACAACATTTTTGTTTTAATTTGCATTTCTCCAATCAAAAGTGAGTTGGAGCATTTTTTCATATGATTATATATAGCTTTAATTTCTTCATTTAAAAACTGTCTATTACTATAAATTGGTGAATGACTTATGATCTTATAAATTTGATGCAGTTCTCTATATATTTTAGAAATGAGACTGTTATCAGAACTCCTGGTTGTGAAGATTATTTCCAAACTTTCTGCTTTCCTTCTAATTTTGGTAGCATGGATTTTATTAGTGCAAAAACTTTTTAAATTTAATATAGTTAAAATCATTCATTTTGTAGTTTTTTAATGTGCTTTAATTCTTTTTTGGTCATCCATTTATCCCTTTTCCATAGATCAGACAGATGGTATATTTTTTGGTCTCTTAATTTATCTATGGTATTGCTCTTTATTTCTAAATTTTGCACCCATTTTGACTTTATTTTGATATAAGGTGTGAGATATAGATCCATGCCTAATTTTTGCTATATTATTTTCCAGTTTCCCCACAATTTTTGTCAAATAGTAAGTTCTTATGCCAGAAGCTAATGTCTTTGGGTTTGTCAAATAGATTGTTGTAGTCATTTACTTTGGTTTCTTTTGAACCAATTTGAGAACATGTCAAAATATTATCTTGCTAAACTAAATGTATAAATGGTAAACTTGGTATACTAAAATAATTCTTTCTGAGGGAAGTTCATATTAGCAAGAAACAGGGCAAATTTCAAGATGGAAGGTTGGAAAAGGGAAAGGAAATTGAGGGAAAGTCAATTGAGTCTCTGTCATGCACTTGCAAAGAGACACCATGGGTTACAGAATACAGATTGGAGGAGAAATCAAGATTTAAATCTGTCCTGGCCTTTCTTAAAGGGCAACAAAAATAGAATCCATCTGACTTTGCAGTGAGGCCATCAGTCAAGCAGGAAGTATTTATTAAATGCCTACTATGTGACTGGAACTGTGTTATACATTGAGAGTGTAACTTCAGAGGATGAAACTGCCACTAATAAGGAATTAACATTTTAATGGTGGAGGTAAATACACAAAATATGTAAAATAAAAATATAAAGTCAATATATACATCTGTCTTTCTCCACACACACACACACACACACACACACACACACACACACATATTAGTTAACAATAAAAAAAAATTCAGAGAGGGAGGGTACTAGCAGTAGAGGGATCAGGAAGTCTCTTGCCAAAACCCAAAGATAATGATAAGTAATCTGAGCTGGCTATAATAAGAATGACTTTTATTAAAGCTAGTATTTATATAGTGATATAATATTTATAAATCCTAGTACATATGTTAACTCATTTGATGCTCACAACAACCCTAGGAATTAGGAGCTATAATCATCCACATTTAACAGATGAGGAAACTGAGTCACAGCAGTGAAGTGATTCTGAGACAAGATTGAAACTCTGGTCTTTCTGATTCCAAGTCTTTATTAAATGTTCCCATTTTAGATTGTCCTTTATTTCTTCTACCAAGCTTTGTTTTATTCCTTCTTTTACGTTAAAGATAAAATATTTTAAAATGAACAAACATAAGAGAAAAAGGGAAATACTGAGCAATTGTAGCCTACCACAGACAATTGCGCATATGGGAACATATTTCCAGATGTATGGAGCAAAGAACAGCTGCTCCCTTTTCTGTTCGATTTCTCAATCCAAACAGTTCATCTGTGAATTCCAATCAGCTTCCTTCTGGAAGCCACACTGTAGAAACACAATAGCTATACAAAGGAGAATTACTTGGTTTCCACTCACTATGACTCTAATGGGAAGATTGTGTACAAATGAGAAAATAATAGACCTCTGATACATTCCTAATCAGAAAGATTTTATTTGAAATGTTCACCTGCTAGGAGTCAGAATGGGGAGGGGAGGAGATCATTTGAGTAACAAAGGCTATTTTTTCTTACTCAAGTGAATTTCAACAAGATAATTTGGGGATGGTGGAGGAAGCATTCCTGGGATAGTTCTTATATGAATTAGTGTAATGGCTTTGACAAGCAGCACTAGAAACAACATGGAGACTAAAAAATAGCACATATTCAGATATTAGCAGATAAAATATCTATGATTTGTTATATCTCCGTGGGGAAAGATCAAAATGTTTCCAGCTTCCAGGACTGGGGAGAGCATTTCACCCTAAAACAATCAACTCTAACCTCATCCCTTTATCACAATAAAATTTATTAAATATTTTTAAACTAAGTGATGGCATGCAGAGCTTCTTAAAGTAGGTGGAACTTTCACAAAGATGTGGTCTTTGACTTCCAACAACTTACAATCTCTGAGGAAAGACAGATTATTTGCTTCTCAATTCCAGAAGAAGGTTTTCCAACCCAGAAAATTGATCATTGAAGACTAATTGAAATGATGAGTTAGCACTTTTTCTCTTGCATTAGAAGTGACAGACTAGGGTGGCTAGGTGGTGCAGTGGATAGAGCACCGGCCCTGGAATCAGGAGTACCTGAGTTCAAATCCGGTCTCAGACACTTAATAATTACCTAGCTGTGTGGCCTTGGGCAAGCCACTTAACCCCACTGCCTTGAAAAATCTAAAAAAAAGAAAAAAGAGAAAGAAGTGACAGGCTATGGAAGAGAAGGTACAAAGGTTGATAAGATCAATTTTAGCTTTCTATCTTCATTTATATGATGTCATGGGTTAGGATTTTTTTTTTGCTTTTGCTTTTGTTTTAACGAAGTACATGTCAAAAATGAAGGCCTGTTTAAGTCTGTGCCTACTCTTGAACTCTCATCCCTCCATTTCCTCCAACTTCAGTGTACCAAAAGATTATAATTGACTCTTGATTTGCTAACTGAACTTTTAAAAGTGACTTCGATCTGCAGAAATTCTCTCAGGGAACTTTAATGGCCCACAACTCTACTACAATGATAATTATCCATTGTCTCTTGGCCAAAGTCTAGACCAGAGGTAGAAAAAGTGGGAAATATTTAGGCAAGCATGGATGGCTTTATTCAGTAAATTGAAAGCATACTTTTTTTGGTGGGGGAAAAGGGAGAAGGATTCTCTTCTTTTCAATCTCTAATGGCTCACAGCTCTCTTCCTTTAGGAGTTTACTCTATTAGCAGCTGTTGACTTCTCCATAAAAGCAGGACCAAGTATTAGACCCCTTTCTGTACTGTGTCTGCATGTGCACATGTATGGATAAAGAGAAAAAGGTATATTGTATGCATTAATTGAAATGATGAGTTGGCACTTTTCCTCTTGCATTAGAGGTGGCATGATATGGAAGGGAAGGTACAAAGATTGGTAAGATCAGATTTAGCTTTCTGTCTTCATTTACATGATATCATGGATTAGGAGCACAAATTAGTCTGATTTGGAAATTCATCTATCTATCTATCTATCTCTATCTCTATCTCTCTCTCTCTTTCTCTATCTATACCTAGATCTATATCTATATCTAGATAGAGATAGAGATAGAGATGATAGAGATAGAAAGAGATAAAGAGATAGAGATAGAGATATAAATATAAAATTATATGTATATGTATAGGCACCTAACCTAGGTGGCAAGAATGTAGAAACTTCTGGCAGAAAGAATTGAGTTCAAATCCAGCCTCAGATGCTTAGAAGTTGTGTGACCCTATGCCAGTCACTTAGCCCTGTTTGCTTGGTATCCTCATCTGGAAAAATGAATTGGAGAAGGAAATGGCAAACCAATTCAGTACCTTTGCCAATAAAAGTCTAAGCAGGATCATAGAGTGGGACATGATGAAATGACTGAACAACAAAATGGGTATCTACATGCATGCATATTTATGTGTATATATGTTCTATATAGACATACATGCACATACATATAGTTAAGGAATGATATATATGTATATGTATATTAAAAGTGATTTATTTTGTATCTATACAAATAGATATGAATACACATGTGTATCTGTGTATATAAAATAAACATACATGAACACCCTTTGTAATGTATGTACTATGGAGCAAGAGAGATTACTAGCCATAGTAAGAAACCTATATATGCAAACATGCATGTGCACACAGCACATACAATAAGGGTTGCCTGGGGCTGGTGGGGGAAGTCATTCTACAGAATGAAACCACAAGATGTTCTTTTATATTGAACAAAGACCTCACCGTCCAAATGGTCCAGGAAGGGCCAAGCTCCTGATCACTACAAAGTCACCGCAGCCCTCCTTGAATCCCAATTACAGGACCCAGATGTCAGCCTTTGAAAGACATTTCCCTAGCAGCAGGATTGGCTGCCCTGGCAGGCTTTTCAAACAACTCCTTTGGCAGCTTTGAAGTTGCTTCTGAGGCAGTTATGTGATTAGACTTCTGGGGTGGCCAGACTTGCTTATCTCTCTTCGTGCCAGTCCCAGGACAATGCTGCTTCTTGCAAAGGCAGGTTCCCCTTTACAATCTGGGCTACCTCCTCCTCCTGCCTTTCAAAGCACCTTAAACCCGTATAAAACTAAATCACCAGATTAAAAGAGAGAATACAAACTCTGGGTGACCCAGAAAGATGGGGTTATTCAGAAGAATTAGTTGTTTGGTTCCTTCCTCTTTTCCCTTCCTCCAATCCTGATCTGAAGGAGTTTGAAAGATGACCCCCACACATCTCTAGATCATGTCAGACTCCAGGAAACTAATTCACTCTCAGACCCTTTACAATGAGTATTCTAGGGAGAAACGAGAACATTGGATATAACCTTCACCCTTGTCAGACACACTGGTAAGATGCATATTTAATTAAAGCCCCCTTTCCCTTTTGAATAACTTGATAACTAAAGTCATTATTTTAAATGTTTGTGACTTTCCAAAGTTGGGGCTAAAAAAATGTATTGCCACAATTCATCAGTATCTGTTGGCATACTTGTAAGTTTGCACTTTCCTCACAAGCATTAAAAATAAGTTTTGATTTTGAATAGCATATAATAATGGAATGCTTTTTTATGCTATTTGTGATTAAAGAAATTTAACAATAAAAGGAAAGAAAAAGATAAGGGGAAATGGGATTGTGAAGATTTTTCCTCTCTTATCTTATTTTTATTTTTGTATCCCGAGTACCTCAGATATAGTAGGTACTTAATAAACGTGTGTTAGTTTTATCTTGCTTGAGGAGTCAGTTGTCATGGGGAGTTATCTATGTGCTCATTGGTAGTGATGCCGATGCACAGAAAACTGTGACTGGATCCCATATATTTAGAATTATCTACAGCAAAAGCATATTCTGTGGGTGTGCTAAGCATTGCGGGGGATTTTACAGCCATTCCCATTGATCCAGAAGCATCAATGCGCCAATCAGTCAGGTGCTTACTCTATGTTAGGCAACGTGCTAAGGGCTAAAGAGAGAAAGAGCGGAAAAAGCAAATAAACTATGCCGTCGATGAGCTTACATTCTCATTATCAGAAATTCTTAAATTTAAAATCTTAATGCAAGAAAATCAAATATTTATTTACTGTCTTCAGCTGACTCCAAAAATTATCTGATCTTATAAGGATACATCTTCTTGACCATTTCTAAAACAAGTCACCTAAACTTCAGTTATTATTCTCATCTTCCTCCTCCCAAATACCAGTTTGCATTGCACTCTTAGGCATGCTGTCTCTGATGAGTATGCCTGTGCCCTGTCCTGTCCAGAACCAGATCTCCATATCACTTCTTGTTCATCTCTAGTCTCTGCTCTGGCATAAAAAAAAAAAAATCCTGACAAATTTATTTTTCTATTTGCTTTATTTTTCCATTATCCTTTTCTTCCTCCTCTCCTTGAATATGTCTGTCTTTCTGTCTGTCTGTCTGTCTCTCTCTCTCTCTCTCTCTGTGTCTCGTTCTGTGTGTCTCTCTGTGTGTCTGTCTCTCTGTGTGTCTGTCTGTCTCTGTCTGTCTCTGTCTCTCTGTCTCTCTCTCTCTCTCTCTCTCTCTCTCTCTCTCTCCACCCCCCCTGCATTTCTGCCACCTCCTAGTGTCCTTAAGAAGGAATTAATATGGCTCTAAAATGTCAGACCAAAGTTCTGCAGTAGACTCATTCAGACATGCAAAAGATAGTCCATTTTTTCACTATATATCCAACACACACTGCAGTGAACCTGAGATAACTACCACAATTTCAGACAGATCTTAATTTATACAACAGAGTACAATTCACTCAGGCCTTCTTTCCAAGAATTAAGAGAAGATGAGCAAATAGCCCTTTCCCAAGAAGGCAGTGAATTTTGAGTAAGCAGTCAAGTTAGAAAGGCTATCCAGAGCAAACACTTTACAAAAGGAAAGACTGACATCAACTCTCAATGATGAGGTGGTTATCTTGCCAGTTTCATTATTAATAATAAAAAAATTCTTCTGTCTCCCCAAAAAAGAATTCCTGGGTTCTTTTCCCAGCAATATTTTGACTGAAAAATCAAAAAAACTACTGAAGTTCTAGGTGGAATTAATAGGACTACGATGTGAAATTCTTGTCCAGTGAACCAAAAAATGAATGTAACAGGTAGAGAGGCAGGCTTGAATTCAGGAGGACCTGGGTTCAAATCCCACATTTGACACATACTTGCTCTGTAACTCTGGATAAGGTACTTTGCTTCCTACCACTCTTTCTTTTAAATTGTTTTATTTGTAGTTGACAAGCATTCATTTTCTCTTCTTCATATCACTTTTCCTCAACTGTGAAACAAAAACAAAATTAAAACCCATTCATCATATTTTAATTCAAGCAAAGCTAATTCCCACATTTAACCTACATACTAAAGAAGGTGCCAGCCTCCATTGCTAGGAGTTTCCTCATCTCAGATTCCCCCATACAAATAAAATCAAATATCCAGCTTCTATTTCTGTGTTCTTGGTATGATCTATTTAATTGAGTATCTCACTGAGTTTTCTGTAAACAAATTTTCCTTATACTTATTTTTTTCACTATTTGTGAAATGATTTGGAATATAAGGAAAATTTGTTTGCAGAAAACTTGGCGAGAAACTCAATTAAATAAATAATACCAAGAGCATTGAAGATTGAAACTAGAAAGACATGCCCAAAGAGCAATAAAACAGTTCCTAACCTTTGACCCAGCAAACAGGTCTATATCCAGAAGAAATGATAGAAAAAGAGAAGAGTCCAAATTATTCATAGTTGCTCTTTATGTAATGGCAAAGAATTGGAAATTGAGGGATGTCCATCAATGGGGAAATGCCTAAACAAGTTATGGTACACAAATACTATGGAATACTATTCTTCTATAAGGAACCATAAATAGTTAGACTCTAGAGAAGCATGGAATGACTTATGGGATTTGATGCTGATAGAAAGCAGAACCAAGAGAACAATGTACACATCAAGAAGAACACTGTGAGATGAATAACCTTAATGGAAGTAGCTCTTCTCAGCAGTTCAGAGAGCTAGGACAATTGTATTAGCCTGGCTATAGACTATATTATCCCTATCCAGAGGAAGAAAAACAAAACAAAACAAATAGAAAAAAAAACATTCTTCAGAATCTGATGAACACTTTATAAAAATTATGTCTTATATATCACTCTCCCTTATTCCTAATTTCTCATACCAAAAATTACTAATCTGTGAACATGATTATCAAACTTTGTATGTACAATGCTAACCTGACTGTTCACCACTGGGATTGGGGGGTGGGAAGGGAGGGTGGAAGGAAATTTTGTAATATACATATGCATATCAATGAAAATAAATTTAAAAAGTAAAGAAACTAGGACAGCAAAAGATGAAAAATGAAAGTAATTTGTCAAATGAGTGTAAGAAACTCTTGTTCATTTGTACTCTAACATCCCGGTCTTCAGTGTACTGTGTGACGGAGGAATGACAGTAAAGAAATCAAAGTCAAAAGAAGCATTAAGTGGGTGATTCACCAACATCTAGTTAAAATCACAGGTCTTATTATTCCCAAGGGATGGAGACAATTTTCAAAATAATAATAACCTTTTATTTTTATGCCTGCTTTTCCAGGAAAAAATATTTTAAGGGATAATCTACATGTGTATGTAGTAAGGACATTCTAATTAAATTGTACAATGTTAGCATCCAATATCTCTACTCTTACACAATTGCCTGAAATGTAAAGAGAATATAAGATCTCACTGAGAATATTATTTGTTGATTATTTTAAAAGTACTCTAGCTCTCTTCTCAGAATTTATCCCATATATTGAAGATGTCTGCCAAAACTTAGTGCAGTTTAAAACTTTAATAGTTTGTACTAATATACAAGATTCCCTGAAAGATAAAAACAACACAGATAAATTTGTTAGATAGCACTGCAATAATTAATAATAAATGAGGCACAGAACAGGCAGATATATTCTCACCAACGTTCTTTCACCACTGTCATAAAGGATGTCTAAATCAGAGGACAAATGGAAGAAGGATTCCCTTTAGATTATTTGATCCTCCAGATGTTCTTATTTGTAATTGATATTGTGTTTTCTTATTAGTGTGGAACACTGCAGAGATCTCTAAATGCGATCTATAATCACTCAAAAGATTCTGAACTAATTCTCTCTATACAGGGAAAATGAAATAGATAAAAAAAAATGACCATCATTCAAGACACAATATATATAACTTGATGACCAGGTTATAGAATTGGCCCATCACTCCATAAATCTTAGATAGATACAGCATATGATGACTGAAGTGGTCCTAAAAAAGCAATAGAAAGAGGAAATGGAGAGGAGTTCCTTTGAGAGGTTACAGAGCTTTAAATGACCAAATTTCTCGCTGACATAAAAGCCAATCTTTTTAACAGTAATTTTTTTTCTGATACTGTAGTATTGTTGTGGGTACTGGTATACTGTAATCTCAAATGAATTAAAATTTCAAAGGTCTTTATAATAATATATAAAAATCCAAATTAACAAAAAAGGATATATAATGGAAGAGCTATCTACATACTGAGAAAGAATGATAAATAGATGGGTATATAGAATAAATGTGCATATATACATACATATATATTTGTATCTAATAGTAGTAGCTATTTATTTTTTCAACTTTTAATTTCTAAATTTATTTAGCACTTCATTTTTGTCCCAGTTCCATGTAAAAACAATTTTTAACATTCATTTTTAAAACTTTGAATTCCAACTTCCCTCCCTTTCTCCTTCTCCACGCCCTCATTGAGAAGACAAGCAATGTGATATAGGTTATATGTCTGAAGCCATGCAATACTTTCAATATTATATATGTTGTGAAAGAAATTATAGACCAAAATCCTCCCAAGAAAAATGGAGTAAATAAAAATAAAAAGCATGTTTCAATCTGTATTAAGCAAGCAGAAGTGCTTTCTCTGGGTATGGACAGCATTTTTCATCATATGTTCTTCAAAGTGGTTTTGGATCATTTTATTACTTAGAATAACTAAATCATTCTCAGTTGATCATCCTACAATATTGCTGTTACTTTGTACCCAATAGAATGCCCTTTGCTTCAGTTCATATAGGTCTCTTATGGTTTTTCAGAGAGTATCCTGTTCTTCATTTCTTAAAGAACAATAGTATTCCATTAAAATCAATTACTGCAATTTGTGTCTAATGGTGACAATTTCTCTTTTTTTTGACTTTGAATTTTTAAAGTTTATTTAACATTTTATTTTTATCTCCTCAATTTCTAGTTCTTTGCACCAGAAAGAGCTGCCAAAAGTACTTCTGTATTTGTGGATCATTTTCCTTAATTTTTTTTATCTCTTTTGCGATCCAGATTGGAGTGATATTACTAAACCTAGAGTATACATTGTATTTTATAGGCCATTAGGTATACTTCCAAATTGCTCTACAAAATGGTTGACTAAGGTCACAATAGAACATGAATGTCTCATTTTTCCCCAAATTTCCACATTTGTTATTTTCCTTTCCTGTCCTATCCAATAGGTATAGTACCTTAGAATTATTTTAATTTGCATATTAATTAATACTGAGTTAGAGTAGTTTTTCATATTGCTATGAATGATTGTTTCATCTGAAAACTGTTCATATATTTTGATTATTTATTAATTGAGAAATGACATATTTATGAATTTGACTATTCTCTATGTGTTCAAAAGAAGAGAAATGTGCTTCAAAATTTTTTCACAGCTATTACACCTAATTATATTTCTCTCTATCCTATTGCCCCATTCATTGTATTCTCTCTCCTTTCAGCCTATTCCTCCCCAAAAGTGTTTTCCTTCTGACTACCCTCTATCCTAATCTGCCTTCTTCTCTATCACTCTCCCTTTCTCCCCATTCTCTCTTATATTTCTGTAGTTTAAGATAAATTTCTAAACACAACTGAGTGTGTGTTATTCCCAATTTTGAGCCAATACTGATGAGAGTAGAATTTACAAACTCCACCACTTGACTCTGCCCCACTAATGATAGCCAATTCTAGGGCAAGAGGAAGGGAAAAGGAAAAAAAGAAAGAAAGTAGTATGATAACATTATTATTATTATACATTTGAAAGGAATAGCAAATTGTACATAATAGATTTGCAGTTTGTTTAATTATCTATTTTTGCCATATTATGTTATGGAAATGTTTGTTTTATTCCATAAATTAAAAATAAATAAAACAAAATATCCAGAGGTCTCAAAAATTAATGCAGAGGCATCTGGTATATAGGTGCAGGCTCTCATCTGTTAGTAGTGAAGAATTTATCATGAGAATACATGTAAAGAATGTCATCTGTGACATGTATGACTTGAAAAGAGATAAACTACTTATAATGTGATAGCAAGGGATAATGGATAGATACCAACATATTCAAGTGGTGTCACTGAGTACAATAAGACCTAAAGGCAGTCTCTCATCCATTGGGTAAAATTGTCTATGGAGGATTTATGAGTGGATATGAAAAAGAGTCACACTAGATGTGAAGACATATATATGGACAATAAACTGCACCAAAGAAAAATTACTCAGTGTCTGCTACATAGTAGACATTTAATCAATGTTTATTGATCAATGAGATCTCATTGACATTGAAGAAGAATTTGAACTAACCAAATCAGGTGAGCTCTCCATTATACGAAGCTATTTTTTCCAGGTATATACAGCATGTTTCATGGTCGAGTCTCAAATGAAGCAGAGTTTTCATTTCTGTATTTCACATTTTATGGAACCTTGACCAAAATGAGTTTATCAAGCGAGTACCAACACTCAAAATCATATCATGAGTATTGCTCCAATGATTCTTGAAGAAGGAAAGATTGGGGTCTAGTATTAGTGTTTTCAGTTATTTGTTGGAATTCATTCTACTTTTAACTCTGGAGAGGTGAGCTCATGAGTAAAAGTTATACAGTAGATTTTGGCTCAACAGCTGGTATTTTCTTAATAGTTTTTAAATTAAAAATGTAGTGATACAAACTTGCTATTCCATTAACTCCTATTAATGCAACTTGATAACATTTTTACAACTTACAACCTAAGAGACTAAAGGGTTCCAGTGGCAGGATCCTAGTTCTCAGATCAAAAAGCCAATGTCAGAAGCAGGGTTTAAATCAAAGTTCCTTTTTTGAAACTGATTCTCTATCCACTGTGTAAAGTGTGTTGTTGCTATATTTGAAGGTAATCAAATTCACATTTACTAGTCAAGGAGTGCCTAGATGAATTCTTACTGGAGATATAATTGAGGGGTGACACACTTCTTGTAGCCTTATTCTTCTTCAACTTTCACTCCAGACTTTACCACGACCCCAAGTTTGTATCCTGAAGCTTCACTCCAGCTCTAGAATTTACACACTGCCAGGATCCTTTAGCCATGAGGCATCTTCCTCTGACTGGATAGGAATCCTTTAACTTCCAATTAAGGAGAGCACCTGGACCAGTCATATACCATTCTTGTGCTAGCTTTCCTACAGACTTCCTCTATATGTGCATTCCTGTACCTGGTACCTTTGTCTATGGCAACCCCTTTCCTCAAATTTCCAGCTTTCTTTTAAGTGTTGTCTTCCTCCATTGGAATTCATTCTCCTCGAGGAGCAGTACAGACACTCAAAACAATATCATGAAAATTGCTCCAATGATTCTTGAAGAAGGAAGACTGGGGTCTATGGTTATTATTTTCAGTTATTTGATAGAATTCATTCTTTTTTAGCTCTGGAGAGGTGAGCTTGTGGGTAAAAATTAGATGGTAGATTTTGACTCAACAAAATCAATTTGTGTTCCCAGTACTTAAAACAATGTCTAGTATATAGCAAGCACTTAATAAATACTTGTTTTTTAAAATGTAGGAATTGGACTAAATGAAATCTGTTATTCCTACAACTTTGTTTCTAGAATTCTAAATTCTAAAACATTTATTAATTTGATTTCTAATATGGTAATGACAAGTATTTACTATGCACCATCTGTATTCCTGATACTTGAGATACAAAGAAAAAAATGCCCCAATTGTCAAGGAACTCATATGTTCCCAGATAAGTAAATAGAAGAAATATTAAATGATAAAGGCTACAGGTAACAAATAGTTTGATGAACATAAGTCCCTTCAAGGAAAGACCAAGGAAAAGCAGACTGATATAATAGTAAAAACATTTGGACTGGTCTGGGTTGAAATTCTTCTTCACATGTTTATTAACTTGGTAGCCTTTAGTAAGTCACCTCAATTAATATGGATCTATATTTAGCATAATTATACATCTAGAGCCTATTAGATTGCTTTCTAACAGGAGGAGTAGGGAGAGAAGAGAGAGAAAGGGATAGAAAAATGTAAAACTCAAAACCTTGCAAAAAAAGCAAATGTTGAAAACCACCATTGCATGTAGTTGGAAAAATAAATAAAATAATAGTATTCACTTTCCCCATTGGTAAAATTAGGAGGTTGGACACTAGACTCCAAGAGTCCCTTGAGTTCTAAATTGAGGTCCCTTTCAAATAGATGGGCTCTGGATTAAGCCTTGAAAAGAGTTAGGAGCTCTGGGAACTGGAAAGAAGAACAACTCTTTTTAGTTCAGTTTTTTTGACATGAATAGTTCCATTTCCTCCTACAGCAAACAGGTTCTGACAGGTTACAATAAGGGTTGGTTTTCCTGCCAGAAATTAAAAGAAGGTTTCTTCAACCCAAAACCCCTTGCTCAGATCACTCGGGAATTGAGACAATTGCAGGCACAATACACTTAATCTTTAGCAAGGGAAGGCAGTGACCATCAATCTTACTCATCAGACTATCCCCTGCTAGATTTCTCAGCCTAGTCAGCCTGAGTGGAATACAAACTGAATTTTTGCTCTTATTTGCAGGTACTAAAAGAAAGGATAGAATCATGGTATATGTTAAATTGCCAGATGGAAAATATGCCTTAGGACAGAGATAAAATATAGATACCAAACTCAAACCAGCCCCCCAAAATGACTAAGCTGAGGCACTGGCTTCCCTGAAAATTTGAAATTAATTCTTTCATACCTTTTTCTCAGCTCTAGTCTCTCTGATACCTCTTTCTCATTCTCCTTCATTGCCAGGCCCCCAATGTAGCTATTCCCCAATTTTCTGGCCTTGTCTATCTTTTCAGCAATTTCTGTCCTCTCCCTATGGCACTCAAATTCACTCACATTATCTCTAAGCAGATGACTCCAAAATTTCAATCTTCAGTTCCAACCACCCTTGAGTTCCAAAACCATACTTTCATCTGCTTTGGGGACAACTCCAATCAGATGTCCCACTCAAACCATAATGAATTCACTCTCTCCTACCTTGCCTCTCTTTTTTGACGTCACTCTTTCTTTCAACAGCATCATGAATCACACCATTGACCACATTTATTGCCTAAGAGTTATGACTTTTTTCTCCTTACCCAATCTCAAATTCAATAAATTAATTAGTCTGAGTCCCTTTGAAATATCTCTTAAATCCATCCTCTCTCATTACCCTAGTACAAAAACTAATTAGGACCTAAATAGACTAGAGTAGCAATATCCTTAGAGATTTTTCTCCTTGTCTACCTTCTCTAATCCATCTTTCTGTCTGCTACCAGAAAAATCTTTCTTATACATAGATATGATCAGTTTACCTAAAACGCAATAGGGTGCCACAAAAGATTTTTGAGCATAGGAATAAAATTAGATACTTGAATTGCCTTGTATTCAAGACCTTCTCTAACCTGGCATTAGTCTTTCTTTCCAGTCTTACTAATAGAGATCACCTGTTCTACTGAATTATATAGCTTAATTGCACAACTTCTTCAACTCAAAATATGCATGGAACATTCACATCTCTGTCTTTTTTCAGGTTACTCCCTGTTTTTAGATCAAAATCATTTCCCATTGACCTCTTTTTGAATGTTTATCCTTCCTTTAAACCACATTTATAATACCTCTTCCAGGAAATCTTCTTAGATTTACCCAATTGGCAATTATCTTCTCAAAATTCACTCAACATGTTCCATTGTAACCTAGAATGCACTTATTGTGGAATATTACATGTTATATCTCTATTTAAGGTATTATCCAGATATATAAACTCCATATTTGTCTTATTCAGCCATTTTTGGTTGTGTCCAATTCTTTATGACCCCATTTGGAGGTTTCTTGGCTTAAAGACTAGTTCTCCACTTTACATATGAAGAACTGGAGCAAAGAAGGATGGATAACTTTTCCAGGGTCACACAATAGTAAGTATCTGAGACCAGATTTAGACTAAAGAAGATGAGTCTTCCTGATATAGTATACTATCTATTGATACACTTAGCAGCCCTAAACTCATATAGGTTGGGACTGCATAATGCCAAAACTTTATCTCTCTCCCCATTGCTTACTGCAGTTTCCTAAATACAGTAGACATGTAATAACAAGTGATTATTGTTTGAGTTTACTTCATAGGAAAATCTGAGGACTGGTACTTTCTTTCTTTGAGTACACAATTAATTACATACCCACTACCCCAGAGATTTGCTTAACAGAATTTTTAGCATGGTTTTAAGAAAATCCCAGTATTCAAATAGAAGGAAAGACTGTGTTTTCTCTATTCTCTCAGTTGCACTGCAAGGTCAATATTCTTTAAAAAGCAGTCAATTTCTATTTTTAATAAGGAAAAACCATAATTTTCTTTTTTTTCCACTGTTTAAGGAATTTTTATTAAAGCGAGAATTTTATAATCCAAGTTAAATTTCCTGGCTCAGCAATCAATTCTGAATTTTAGTGTTATTCTGAGATTTTTCCAGAGTAAAAAATTACAAAATTGAAGAAAGGAAGCATCAATTTGTTTTTATATATTTTATTATTGGGGGATGTTTTTCTTGTTTGTTGTAAAAAAAATAAATTTCCTCTGCTGCTGGGGGCTAGACATTTCCCTTTGGGGGAAACAAAAACCTTGATTAGTATATGAATTCAATTTTAGTATCCTTTACATTTCAACTTCATTAGAAGCATCTCTTCTACTACTTTCCCTTAATAAGATTTGTTTTACATATGACTACCACTCCCTATGTCAGTTACTCAAGTTTAACCAACAACATATTGCTTCAATAAATAATTTTCCAAATAGCTTTCTAATTTTCTACAAAATTATTAACTTTCATAGCATTGTCATCTAAAATTACTAGATCTTTTCAAATAACAATCATATTCCTAAATCCAATGAGGTCTACAAATGAATATTAGTGTTCAAAGAGAAACAGAGGAGCATTTGGGGGTGCATGGGAATATCTACACATGGATTATATATACTCTGCAATCCATGAAAAATATATTACAGAATAATGTTAGAAATATATGCATATAGATTCACATATACATTTACATTTATAAATGCAATGCATACACACAAACACAAGCATTCATTCATATATATATATATATATATATATATATACAGAGAGAGAGATACATATAGAAATATTTGCATGAATGTCTATACATATATTTGGAGTTATGAAATGGATCTTCAGTCAAACTCTGCAAAGGCTGAAATTTTCAAAATTCCCACTGCTCAGGGAAAATTCCATTATTGCATGTGTTTTTGAAGTCTATACCATCATCTGAAGATACTCTTCACAGACCCAATTACACTGTGACCTCTCAGACAACAGGGTGTAGGGGCTTCTTTTTAAATCTTTCTTTATAACTTTAGTGCATAGCCCAGCCCATAGTAGGTAATTTATAAACTTTTATGTAATGACTGATAAAATCCCTGCTGATGGAGAACTCTAAATTATAGTTCCTTTAATAAAAACACAACTTATGGTTTAATTTATATCTCTGTTTTTAAAAAGCCATAGGGTGACTTACCATTTCAAAGCAAGAATTAAAAAAATTATGTTTCAATTGAAAGCTCTCTATTTCTCTACTCTCTGTGCAATAAGCATCTGCAATCACTAAAATAAAAATGCACAAATTGACTTCTTTTGATTATAAACCTTCCTTGAGCCTATGTATTTCCTTTCTTTCCTTCACCTCATTCCTATCACTCTGAAAGTGTTTTGGTCTATCAGAGATGCAGTAGTTGTTTGATCCTTTGAATTTCTTTGATCCACTACAATTTTCCAAATATTTGCTATTCCAAAGTAAGAACTGCTAGAAAAGAAGTTGCTTTATTTATTTTAAACACAAGCTGAAATTTCAAAAGCAAGAACATGGTAGAGATTTAACCTGGTCCTTTCATCTGCTTCTGTTTTTTAATCCTTCCAATCAGAAAAAATGACACTTACTGAATCCATTTCAGAAGTACATCTTTGTCTGGACTTTCTCCTGGCTAGAAATATTGGGTCTTTCCCATCATGCCTAGGACTTTGCTCCTACCAGTGTTCCCTGTCACCTCAGAGATTCCTAGTTTTCTGGCAAGTCTATTTATTTGGAAATCCTACAGTTTGTAAATTTCACTGGTTTGGCTTTTTGCTGGCAAAAGATACTTAACCAACTTGATTTTAAGGAACATTTCTCTTTTGAACAATTTGAAACGTTAAAATATAAAGCACATTTGCTACAGTTAAACTTTAGTCTCCTCACAGATCATAGGAAATACATTTCTATTCCTTGAAAAACAACTCAAGGCAGATTCTACTAATGTAGTCCAAAAAAAATCAATATATTTATAAATAAAAGTTAAACTAGAAGGCTAAGAAACTTTAAATCCTATTACAGCCAATTAATATAACTAGCAAATACCCAAGGTTTTACAAGGAATCTATTGTGGGGCTAAGAATGTTTTCATTATTCATAACTCCTAATGCTTCAGTACAATAAGTAATATACCCAAAGCCATTGTTTTTCAGAGAGAATAAAAATGCTTTTGAAAATATTTCCTCTCTCTTGTTATTCTACATCCATAACTCTCTATCACATGTATTCACTACAACAAGAAATATGGTTAACATAGACTAGAGTTAAGCCAGACCTTGCTTCAAAGCATATTAAAATCTGTTCAGGTTCTTAACTCCTACTTTCCCAGTTGGCAATATGCCATTGGAGAAGTAAGCATGGATCTGGTAAAGTAGAGGTCTGAAAATAAGCATATTTTATTATTTCTAAATATGGTGCCAAGACTGCTCATAGGTTGACAGTTTCATTTCAAAACTTCCTCCTGATGTTACACCAAATCTAGGAAAATTAATTAACTTTCTAGTGAACAGGCTCCCACTAAGAATAGATTTGCTGTCTAACCACAATGGTAGATCAGTGTAGGATGAAGAGGCATCCACGGAGATTTTAGCCTTCTCCACAAAAATCTGATTTTGAGAATTCCCTTCAGGTTATAGACTTTATGATTTTTATATGTGAGTACTTTTTCGATAATTCCCCTCAAATTAGTGGTGCAATCTTTAAGTAGCCTCTGACTCTGTCAATACCGCCCTTCTCTCTAGGTTTTCAAGACACTATCTCCTGATCCTTCTACTTGTCTGACCACTCCCCAGGATTTTTGGTTGAATCTTCATCCAGATTATAGCAACTAAGGTTGTATATTTACCCAAGGTTCCATTCTTGCTTCTCTTCTGAGTCTGCACTATTTCATTTAGAAATCTCATCAACTCCAATAGATTCAATTCTCATCTCTATGTTGATGATTATAAGATTCATTTATTTAGACCTAATATCTCATATCTCCAACTACTTACTGAACGTCTATCTTCAGTCTGCTAAACTCTACCCCCTCTTTCTAAATTTCCCATTAGGGCCTCATGTCTCTCACCTTCGCTGTCAAACTGATCTTAAATAAAGTACATGTATGACTTTATCATCCACCTATTCAATTAACTCCAATCAGTTCCTGTTTTCTCTAGGATCAAATATATAGTATGGCAAATACCTTAGGGTTGTTTTAAAGCATTAAAATTTAAATTGGCACAAGGATATATTGTATAAATGAGTTTGTATAAACAGGCTCTGTTTGACTTCTAAAATCTTCCATAACCTGATTTTTTCCCTGTCTTTCCAAGCTTTCTACATCTTAGGCAATTAAAATACTCTGATCCAAAACTAGTTTCCCTGTTGTCCTCACACACAAACTTATAACCTGGTCTCAGTGAATGTCTGGAATTCTCTCACTCCTAATCTATGGTTCTTGACTCCCTACTGCTAGAATCTCTTCTATAAGAATCATCTCTCAGTTTCCCCCATTACTTGTCGCTTTCCTCTGTCATTATGTCCACTTTATTTTGTGTGTGTATATATATATATATATATACACACACATATATATATATATATATATATCTTGTTTGAATGCTTATCTGAATTTTGTTTGCTCCATGAGAACGAAGACATTTTATCTTTTCAGCACTTAGTACACTGCCTAGCACACTGCAGGCACTTAATAAATGCATGTTCACTTGATTTGAAACATTAACCATATTCTTACTCATTTAAATGTGAAAATGTGAAATTAATTTGTAAACTTCTAAAAATAAATTTTCCATTGCTGACATTGCATGTCAAAATAAAGCTCTAGATAATGGCTTTCTAGATGTTCTGAAACTATAAGAAAAAGGCAACTTCTATGTCATATCTTCTCTCTCTCTCTCTCTCTCTCTCTCTTACAGAATATGTATATATGATGTGGAAAGGACTTCTTCTACAATATCCGCCAAAGATGTTTATCTGGCTCCTATTCTTAAGGGATGGACAATGCCCATTCCAGTAAACTGATTCATACCACTCTTGGACAACTGTAACTATTAGAAATGATTTCCTCATATTTAGATACAATCATATTTTCTGTAATTTCCACTCTTACCTACTTCTTCTGTGTAACAGTCCTATGAGAAGATCATGTCCTTCTCTATTTCTATTCTATTCTATAGACTAAATATCCTCAATTTCTTTAATCATTTTAATCCTCTTATCTTTCTAGTAATTATCTCCTAATCAGATAAATATGATGTTAGGTTGCATAAGTAATATATCCTTTATAGTATATGCTATTATTTTTATTTCTTGGATTATGGGAAAATTGAAGGGCTATTTGCTTAAAGTATTTCCCCAGGATCCAGAGCTAGTCCAGGGCAGAATTAAGATGCAACTCAAGTATTGGGACTCCATGATCTAAGTTCTTTAAAGACCTTCATGATGATCCCTGGCTTTTAATTCATGACCTTAGTCTGATGATCAACAATGATATGGTGAAAGGAAACATAAGTTTATATAAAATAGGTAGGAGTGGCAAAAAGCCACCCAGAATCAAAGCTTGACACCCTAATCTATTTTATTTGATAACAATTTATAAGGAACACATGGTCATCTATTTACTCCCCTAATCATTCTTCTAATGTCATTTTAATAGTGATGTGGGCAATACATCCTTTCAAGTTTAACATGATTGAATTACCTTGCCACCCAAATTCTATTTAGTGTTTAAATTTAATGGGAGTCTTTTATATACCATAAAGTTGTCTTTCCTTGGTCTGCTGCAATATTCTCCTTATCTTTCTCCTTTTCTATCTTATACTTCACTATAATGACATAGCCATGCTCATATCAATCTATTGGCCTGAAAATTCCAGAGCCTTCCCTTCAACCTTCTTTATCATTTGACTCCAGGATCTTTGCCAGTCTTTGTTTACTACTTCTCCTTGACCAGGTAGTCAAAGGACATCATTCATTATTGCACCATGTTACCTTGCCCTTTCCCAAATCTGGATCAATTCATTGCTCCATTCATTCTTTTCACTCTCAAAGTCTTTCTTTTACTTAGAAAAATCCTCCCTTCTTTGAAAACTAAAATTGACTTTCTCCACATTGGAAAAATTTCTCCCACTCCCCATGTAATATAATGGAAAGAATTGAGATTGAAATGAGGAAGGCCCGAGTTCAAATTTTGACTTAGAGACTTAGTAGCAATGGGACAAAAGATTACTAGCAATGGGACCAAAGCAAGTCATTTAACCTCTGTTTGTCTCAGTTTTAATATTTGTAAAATAAAGGGCAATGGACCTGATGGCCGTTATTATCCCTTCTTCCTGCTTTAAATTATCATCCTATGATTCTATATAAAACTGATTTGCTCTTTCTTTGAACTTCTGCATTCCTCTGTGTATATGCTAATTTAGCAAGATCACCCCAGTCCCATTTCCTCAAAGCCAAGTCTGCTATATTACTCCTCTCAGGGTTCCAGAGAAATAGCCTGAAATTTGGTAGAAACTTTCAGCTCACTTTGGTCTGATCAGCCACAACTGAAGAGTTTTGGAACAAAATGCAACAATGGAGATCCCTAGTACCAGAACTGGGTTTTCATTTACACAGTTAAGGACATATATTTGTAAATTCCAGTGCTAATCAGAAGTAGAGAAGGGTAATGTAAAGAAAAAGAGGCACACAAAGGATAAAGTGACATTTATGAGGTCAGAAAGGAAGATGTCTGAAAGAGATTGAGACTTTTAGACCACTCTATCTCCTTGCAGACTACTCTCACTCTTGCTAAAAATAGTACTGAAACTTGCTGCTCATCCCCCAAAGTCACATTCAATCCCCCTTTTCACATAAATATTTGATGTATAAGAAATCCCTTTAGAGTCCTACAGCTCACAAGTAGTGCTTTCAAAGTGACAGATGGTCCATTGCCCTAAGGAAACAGGTTTCACCGACTGCCTATATATAAGACTTGACCAAGAGAGTTCTGTGATGAATGTCAGCAATAATGGATACTCTTCTGCTTACCAGCCTAAGACCATTTTGTGATCAGAGAGGCAACAGATGCTCCTTAGATAGGAACGGTTTCATGCCAACCTTTTAAAACACTGTAAGGTGGTTTTAACAGAAGTATTATATCTATGTTCCTTGAAACATATTTCCTTTGAAGCAGTTGGTTTAGTGATAATTTAATAATGATGGAATTGTCAACTAAAATACATCTCATGTCTACATGAAGTATTGTCTATTTTTTTAGAAAGAAATATATGTATGTATACATATGTCAGTGGATACACACACTACATATATATTATATGTATATAATGTATAAATATATATAGATACAGATTGCTCGTTTTCCTCTTCTAATTGCATAAATTTTATTTTTCTCTTTTATTTTAAAACATCTTTCCATAAATAATCATTCCTTTCCCCCTTCCTTAGAAAGTTATCTCTCCCAAAAGAATGAGATAGGAAGAAACACAGAACAATTTTAAAAGGATTTAGCAAAATTAACCAACTCTTCAATGAATATTGACTATGTAGGCAAAGTTCCACAGCTCCTCCCCACCTCTGCAACAAAGGAAGGCAGGCATATTTTCCCTTTTCCATTGGCCCCAAGTTTGGTCATTAAAATTATATTGCACCAAGTTTCTTTTAAATTTTCCATTTGTTATATTTATTATGTATTTTGTTTTTCTGGCTCTCCTCACTTCACTTCTCTACAGTTCACATGCTTACTATTCATCATTCTTTATGGCATAATAATGCTTCATTACTACTATTTCATTGACCATTTGCTAATTGATGGACTTCTCATTTTCTTCAAGCATTTGACAAAATTGTTGATAAACATCATTCAAGCCAGTCATTCAAATAAATTTATACTCAGAGGAGATGTAGTTAACAGGAATCATATTCATTCTCTGTTTCTATGCCTCTATCTATAGCTCCCTGTTTCCCAGTGACCTCCCTTCCCAAAGTTCTGGATGGGTGTCCTATATGTTCATGTCTATTCATTCTTATATGCATAGAAATATCCCTCCCCCATGGAAGTTAAAAAAAAAAACAGATAAGTTAGGTTTGCAATAGTACTTAACTTAATACTGACCAAATCTCACAGTTAACTGGGGAGGTAGCGGGGGTAAGGTGGGGAGGGAAAAAGGAAAGAAGAATTCACTGACAGAGTTAGCAATGGAGATTAGAAATACAGAGTATAGAAGACCAGAATGCTAATTAACCCTCACACAACCTAAGAAGAGTCAGTGAGAGGCAGAAAAAATTGTAATGAACTCAGAGTCTCCTAAATGAGATATTTGGTTCTAGTTTTACCAAGCTGCTACCTGCCCAACCTTCACCAACTCCTTTAAAGTTACTCAGTCTTATCTGTAAAACAAAATCTTACATCCAAAGTTTCAATTCTAAAAGTCAAACCTCTTCTGCTACTGCTTAAGTCAGGATATTTATCATATTGAATTGTTCTAAATCTATGATTTCTTGCCTTACCGTTTAAAGAAAGAAAATGTTCACTGCAAAATCTTCATAAGGGTTTCCAGTAAGTTATAGCAAAAGAATAGTTTGCATTTTTCACACCACTCTTCTCTAGCTTGTTAGTACACTTAGTCTGCCTAGAGGAGAGCATATCAGCTAATGAAGAAGAATGTGGAAATATCTATGCTATGTCCCCCACACTGAAGCTACTCAAATTGACTTTCTCTACATTGGAAACATTTCCCCTACTCCATGTAATATAATGGAAAGAGTAGGGATTGAAATGAGGAAGGCCTGAGTTCAAATTTTGACTTGGAGCCTTAGTAGCCTAGAACAGAAAACAGAACTCTTAAAAATCCAATTACTCTTCAATCTCTTAAATAGGAATAACAATGAAAGAATAATATTTATGATAACATTTCCAAATGTTTATGAATATGTGATCTCATCCATGATGCAATATCTCCCAGTGATACAAAGTACAACCCATCCATTTCTTCTCATTCTGCAAGATTCCTGTACATCTTTATGACTTTTTAACTAATCCTCTAAGAAACTTTGTCTTTGTGTGTGTGTGTGTGTGTGTGTGTGTGTGTCAGAGTTATAACTTTTGCTTTTTGCTTTTCCTCTTCTCAAAATGTCCTGCTCATAACCACTATGGAAATTCTTTGTAAGTCTTCCTTGATAGAGTTGCAGTCTACCCATATTCACCATGAATCCTTCTATTCCCTTTCTCCAAAAGGGAAAAGTTTACTACAGAAATCATGCTGGCTCAATTGTGATAATAGTTGATTTGGCTATTGAATGTTTACATGGATTGTTCATATGAACCTCATAATGATGCTAGAAATGACACTGGGCAGGTTGTAGCATTAAGTCACAGTAATCCATTAGAACATCCATATTCTAAATTCTATTATTCTTCAGAATCCACAATGCCCAAATGGACTAGATGATCTTGCAGGTTGTAAACCAGATTATGACTTCAATTAAAAGAGAAAGCAAGGTGAATGAAGGATATGTAATGCTTGAAATGTGACATACATCTCTTTAAAAAGCATTAAGAATATACAATGAATTTAGTGTAAAATAAGAAAGAGAAGATACATCTAGATCAAATCTGAGAAACAGCATACTCTTATAATGATAACAAGCTATTTATTGATTTCAAAGGAGCTTACGCCTTTTAAAATACCAAGTCCCACCCCCCCACCCCCATGGAGAATATAGAGTTGGAAATCACTAAGCACCATCATCTCATGAGAATCAAATCAGAGGTAACTCAAAGAGCAGTGAAAAGATACGTGGTGACTGCCAGTGCCTGAGAGCATGGTACCAATTATGATTTTCATACAAGAAATGGAGATTCAAAGAGTTTTTGTTCTGCAGAATGTTCCATGAAAAACAAATGGTTCATGTGGGACTTTCTTCTGTTATACCAAAGTACCTCTCTTTACTACTGTACAAACTGCTACATTGGACAATACAAACAATATTATCAATGGAAGAACAAAGAAGGATGTAAACATGGGCTATCTCATCTGAAAGTCAATATGGTAGAGTAGTTATTTGACATAAATCCTTCCAACCTAAAAGCATCTGAGGGGAAAAAGAAGGTACCAGATTAAAATGTAACTTCTAATTCTCGGTCCACAAGAGAAGAAACACCAAATATGGTAAAAAGTTCAAGAAAAAATATTATCAAACTGTAATATTTAGTTTCCATTCACCTTCCCTAATACACTGCCCATTCATTAGAATATAAGCAACTTGAGGTAAGGACAATATTTCTGTCTTTCTTCCCTCCCCTCAGGATTTAGCATGAACCATATTATTGTGATTCAGTCATTTCAGTCAAATCTGACTCTATGACCACATTTGGGGTTTTCTTGGCTAAGATACTGGAGTGGCTTGCCATTTCCTTCTCCAGGCCATTTTACAGAGAAGGAAACTGAGGCAAACAGAGCCAGTTGCCTTACCCAAGGTTACACAGCTAGTAAATATCCAAGACTTGAGCTCAGGAAGTTAAGTCTTCCTGACTACAGACGATATCCACTGTGTCACCAAGCTGCTCTAGATAGTGGACAGTTAATGCTTCTGATCAGTTGATGGAAACAGCTAAGCCAAACGACGTCATAATTCTATGTTATAATGCTTTATATTGTAGGATCAAGTCTGTTTTCTAGTGGCAATGAATTTGTCTGGCTCCCAGACTTCATCTAATTCACAAAAGGAAGAAGAAATTGATTATTTCCAATCTGGGGGGGGGATGGAGTATAACTTAGGGTAGAAGGAAAAAAGATACTGGTACATGGTAGAGAAGGGGCTAATTGATTAGAGATGAAGGGATTATTTTTTTCATATACAAAGGAAAGGGACCTGGAAACCTGAATGATGCTAGTCCTTTCCTGCAGCTTACAGTAGGCAGAAGCCTAGCTGAGCTTCCCCAAACCAATAAAGTTTAGCACCCAGCCTCAGGATTCTGTATAGCAATGCAGAAAGGAAGAAGGACAACAAAAGCATGAGTTGGAGGAATATCAGAGGCTAGAGAACATAAGTAAAAAGGCTAAAGATAGAAAATCCAAGGGAGCAAGTACTACCCTTGTTCACAAGCAAATAAGACGAGACATAAATAAAGTGGGAAAATTGGTACAAATTCAATGGTTCACATACTTTAGATAAGTATTTTACTCTGAAGGAATAATTTAAATCCTAATTAAAAAAGAGAATTCTGTGTATTTTCAAAAGATATGGGACAATAGCAAGAAACTCCAGAATGTTTCCAAAGAAATAAAGCATTTGAAAGAATATTTTAAAAGTAAAGTTAGCTTATAAATAAAACTAGCAATTCAAAATATCGAATCTGACCAACAACTGGTTATATAAAGTAGAATGTCCAATGGATAACATTGTGTTATCTAGAAAATATAAGCTCTCAAGAAAAGAATGCTATATTTGGAACTCAAAATAGAAAAGCGAGAAAATTTGACAAAAGAAAAGAAAAAGTATTGAACTTTGAAAGGATGAATGTTCTAGACGTCAAAATGACTGACATTAAAAAGATGATATGGAAAGCTACCTGAGAATTTCAAAAAGATGGTAAATCAGGTGGAATTTATCATTGACTCAAGCTGAATTGGGCAGTTAGGTGGTGCAGTGGATAGAGGACCGGCCCTGAAGTCAGGAAGAAGGGAGTTAGAATCCAACCTCAGGCACTTGCCACTTACTAACTGTGTGACCAGGAGAAAGTCACTTAACCCTCATTGTCTCTCATCCAATGCCATCTCCAGTCATCCTGATCCATATCTGTTCACTGGATCCAGATGACTCTGAAAGAGAAAGTGAGGCTGGGGACTTAGCACAGTCCCCCTCACTCAAATCACATGTTTGTCATGGCATCACCTCCTGATGTCATAGTCTTCTTTGAGAATGTAAGACAACATCTGACTTAAGTTATTATAAAACAGTGTTTGGAGGATTTAAGTATGGAACTTTCTTTACAGTAACTTATTATTCATTAAAATATGCCTTCAGTAAAATGACTGCTCAAAACTAGAGAAGAGGAGGTGGCTAGGTGGCGCAGTGGATAAAGCACCGGCCCTGGAGTCAGGAGTACCTGGGTTCAAATCTGGTCTCAGACACTTAATAATTACCTAGCTGTGTGGCCTTGGGCAAGCCACTTAACCCCATTTGCCTTGTAAAAAACTAAAAAAAAAAAAAACTAGAGAAGAAAATTGAATGAAATAGATAGAAAACTGAAAAGGAAATTGGGGATCTCTAGCCATGAATATTGGGAGTCGAAGGTGTCTCTCTCAGAGAAATACTCTTAATTGAAACACTGTTGCCTTGATGGTTATTTTGAACAGGCGTTGCTTCCTGGCATTCAGTCATTAAACATTTATGAACTCCCTACCATATTATGGGCATTGTGACATGTGGTAGGCATTTAAAGAAAGGTTTAATGGGAACAATGGTGTGAAAATAATGAATCCTGGTGGTGATGATGAACATTATATAACATGTAATATGTAATATAATAATCATATAATATATTATTATAATTACATAATAGCAGCAGCAATATGAAATAACATTACAATATAATATGCAATAACATAAAATTAATATTAATAATTTAATAACCTGATTCATTTAACATCATATGCTCAGCATCAGGCTAAATGATTATTTTTATTTATTTGATTCATTATCTGTTTAAACTTAGTTAATTGTTAATTATTTACTCATTTGATCCTTTAAACAGTCCTGGGGGTTAGGTATCATTACTCACTTTATAGATGAGGAAACTGAGGTAAAAGGGGATTAAGAGGCTTGCCCTGGGTCGTACAATTAGTGTCTGAAGTCACATTTGAACTCAGGTCTTTCTGACTCCAGACTCAAAACTCTATCCTTGGACCACTTAGCTCATCTAGACAGGCTATATAAAGTATAAATTCGAACTAATCAACAGAGTATAAGTGCTAGAATGAAGGGGGATGAGATATTTTAGTCTAATGAATCCAGTCTTTACATGGGTTCAAACTATTCAACATGCTTTTTCTTCCTTCATTTGCATGAGGATATTTTCAGAATAAAGCAGGTCATTTCTGTTTCTATTTTATAGTGTTCTCCTTCAGCTGAACAGATTTTATCTTTTTTTTTAATAAAGTATTTGCTTCTTTGTTTTGAAGTTATATTTTGCATAACTTTCCTAAAGGTTTACTTTAGCAACATTTTACAATATATAAAATTATAATATTATTATTATTCATTACAATCATTCTAATCTTTTGTGTCATTTGAATAAAAATGTGGGAGGACAAGTTATTTTTTCGCTCTTGTTCTTTTATATTCACTGTTCTATGGATTGTTATGTTGATGGATAAATGGTTGCTTTTTGTAATAGAATAAAACAGTAGCCTCTCTAAAAGCACCTTTGGGACAATTCAGGAGCAGATAGGATGATGAGGATGAAATAGAGTTCATCCTGTTCTCTCTTGGTTTTGATTTTTCCTATTATATGTTTACAATGTAAAAACATTTCACTTTACATGGTTTGGAAATATGGTTTAGTGATTTGGTATGGGGACATATATTAAAAGTAGCATACATAGATTTTTTTTCCAAAAATAATAAGTAAGTTTTATGGGGCAACTGGAGTCGAGGACCTTAGTTCCAATCCAATCTCAGACATTTACCAATTACTAGTTGTGTGACCCTGGGCAAGTCATTTAACTCTGACTGCCATGTGTGTATGTGTGTGTGCCAAACCAAATAAATTAGTATTATGTCCATATGAATATGGGGAATAGATTTTTTTTTTTCTGTAATAAGACTCCTATCCCACTAGAGTGTATTTGTTGAAGTTTCAAGTTGGGATCTACACTTATATTATAAAATTTGGTCTGTTATTTAAATGAAGGAATACAAGCTTCTAATTCATAATTCTGGTCACGCAATTATATCTAAGTTTTCAGTACATGTTAACTTTTTGTAATTTGTGGCAATACGTTGCACACTTTCTATAAATAGTACTTTAATATCTTCAATGCATCAATAAATATTTTTAAATACTTTCTATTATACTTTGAGCCAATGCCTGAATTGCCATCCATTTCTCTAATAAAAACCAAAACCAAATGGCAGACATGCATTCAACAAGGGTTTGTTGATTCTAATACTATAGAAATCAGAGGACTCACATAAGCTCTAAACTTTAGGTTCAGGTCTGTGGTGGGGATGAAGGGATGGTAAAAAAATTGAGATGCTCCTACTTAATATTGATGTATCAGGAAATGACCCCCCCCCATAGAGTTTCCCTACCTTTCCCATCACCATTTTCATCATCAGTCTGCCTCTGACTTTCCAGATTTGAAAAACCTGCCTCAGCTGCCACCTCATCTTTGAACCCCCCCCCCCATTCCAAGTCGTCCTTACACTGAAACATCCATCCCCATGGCCTTCTCACACCAGAATAACCTGTACCCTGCCAATCCACTTCTCCCATTGATAAGTCCAATCTAGAATGTGTATTTTTGAAAACATTCTAAATTGTCCAACCCTTCTGGCCATGCTTCTGGTTTTTCTAGACTTCACACTTAGATCCCCAAACCCCTTCCCCACCACACACATATACCCACACCTGGGTACCTCCATTTCACCTTTCTTTCCACCACAAACCTCCTTTCCAGTTCCTTTTCCTATAATCATTTCCCACATTATACTGAAAGCCCTTTGAAGAAAATGAATATATTTCTGTTGGGTTTTATTTGTATCTTCATCTCTAAGTACCTCATATATATTTAATAAATATTTGCTGCCTTATGGTTTCCTCTCTCCCAATATGATGAATCAAGATCACTCCTTAAACTTATTTTAAGTTTAAGTTTAAAGGCACTAGCTATACAATAACCTTATGAGATAATTTCCAGTACTAACTTTTTTCTGCATTTTTCACTTGGGGAAACTGAGGCTCAAAGAACTGAAAATATATTCCTACATCCACATAAGTAGCCAGGACACAAATCCAGGTTTTTACTCATGGTTAAATGCTCTCTTCTGTATTACAAAGTCCTCACCATAATAATTACATGCCCTTCCTGTGTTCTGTCACCTTTATATGATAATGGCAACAAGTAGTCATGTATTCTCTACAGACTATCTTTCAGTTTTCACCTGTGTATAGGTTGCATACTAAGTACTGCCAAGCTGTTTATATTTTCTGTCTTCTTTTTTTTTATTTTATTTAAGGCAATAGGGATAAGTGACTTGCCCAAGGTCATATGGCTAGGCAATTCTTAAGTGACTGAGGCCAAATTTGAACTCAGGTCCTCCTGACTCCAAGGCCAGTACTCTATCCACTGTGCCACCTAGCTGCCCCTATTTTCTGTCTTCTTAAATGGAGAGCCAACTTCTTAAAAGCAGAGAGGGACAGTCCTCTCTCCTATTATTTTTTAATGCTCCCACAACTTATGCTCATTGAAGCTGTATCTCCCATAAACACACTTCAGCATACTTTTGAAAAAAAAAATGTTTGAGGATGAAGTAGGAGTGGAAGTTGTTTCTAAATATAAAATATCCATCAATCAACACCAATCGAATGAGTGCCTACTTGTATATAGGGTGGCACTGTGGGAAGCCAAAGAAGTAGATAATAATTAAGGCAAGTGCTACAAGACTTAAGCTGCCAAGAACTGAGAAGGATGAAGAAGAAATGGAAAACATTTAGAGAAGCTTAAAATCTTGTGATATCCAAAACCCTTTAACAATCCCAGGTCAACCTATTATACGTTAGATCATCAATCTATCAACTGACAGTTCACTCGTTTTTTTTCTTCAAGAAAGTAAATTCAAATTGTCCTTGTAAATTTCCCCACTAAAGTCTAATTGGATGCAAGGTTACTGAACGATTTCAATTTGCTGAGAATAAAATGCATCCCCGAGAACAGCACCACTGACACCAGTTTGATCACAGGATGTTGCCTGCACATGCCCACCTCAAAACATTTCAGAAATTAATGTTTGTGATGAAATGTGAGGTTGTGAATGAATTAAAAATTGCAGGGATATGAATTGGTTTCATTTAATTTGAACTGTCAAGCAGTCTCATTATTTTAATAAAGACATATTACTCCCTTTATGCTCTGCCTCATTACTGGGTTTGTGTTTACAGTATTTCCTACTTGCATCTTTTGCCTAAATTAAGTATTGAAAGAAATCCTTGATAAATATGTCTTGCATACTGATCAAGGTAATAACTATTTATGCAACTCAAATACTATGTTATTGATAACCATTAAAATAAGATAGTTGGATAGGATTGCAAGAAGGTTTTTTTTTTCCTATTATTGTATTGAAGCCTTGTCTTTATCTGTTTCTTTATTAAACTATTCTCTTTTAGAGATGAAAACTGACTTATGACCCCTGGGATGAAAATAGAATACCACTTGTCATTTATGTGCTGTTTGGTTATTCAGCTTCACTAAGAATTCAATGGATCAATTAAAAATAAGCCCACAAATGGTCTACAGCATATAGATTAAAGAAAAAACTAACTAAATCGTACTAAGAGGTCTTTTGTGGTTTAATCTGTCATTGGAAACTCCTTGGTCAACTGAAGGAATGTCAGTAGCCACTTTTGCTAACATCTTCAATCAATCATTTTTGATTGATCATGCAATTGGAATTCTGAGTTAACAAAATTATGGTTTTTTCTCTTTGAATATTTAAGGGAAATACAAAACATATCATAATTTTGCATTTTATACTGGGTGAAATCCTTCATTTATATACATTTTAAGCATTGCCCAGAAGGCCCATAAACTTCTCAAGTTAAAAAAGAAAGAAATCTCAAGTGAAAATTCAGACAGTTCTCCTTTTGTATTACTCCAACCAGAGGTATATTTAAATATTAATCCTATGCAAATAAAATTTGGAATAAAATATGTATCTCACTGAATCTCTTATTTTTACTCAAATAGTTATATCTAGGGGGGCAAAACATTTCTTCTAATTAGAAGTGAAAAAAATAGTTGTTGGAGGATGAATCCCCAATGCCTATGAATAGTGTTTGCATTTGAGGGAATGAAATATACAGTTTCATTAGAATATCTGCAGTTTGAAGTGAAACCCAGGGGCTTTTTTTTGTGGGGTTTTTTTTTTTTTTTACATAGTCAAAACTAAGTACAGAAATGGATGCATAACCACCTGGGGAATTGGGTGCCTCCTTAGTAATGAAAATTCACAGTCTTATAACAGCATCTACTTAGAACTGGAAGAAACCTTCATGGTTATACAATTCAATCCCCCCTTTTTTTACATATAAAGAATCTGGGACCAAGAGAGGTTAAGTGATTTCCCTAGGTCATATAATAAGTGGCAAAATCAGGACTGAAATTCAGATTTCTGTCTTTAAAAATATTTTTTTTCAAGGACCACATTCAAAATGAGCTTCATTTATACTCTTTACTTGGATTTTTCTGATTTCTCCATATTAACCATGTGGACAATCCAAAAGATCATAGTCTTTGAAGATGATTCTTGTGTCCTTGTCCAGTTTTCTTTCTTCAGGTTAAGTAAAATTTATAAGTGAGGGACTGCAGAGAGTTTAGAAGCCACAAATGGGAAATTCAAAACTGACAAAAAGGACATCTAAATCATTTATCAAATAGGATCTGACAACCTTGTAGAGTCTGACTATTTAGTGAAGAATTAAGTTAAACATGATGTCACCCTCCAGAGTGTGCCCTAATAAGGGACATTTTAACTCAAGAAAGGGCTAAAAAACCAGAAACGCATTAACATACATGTTTGTTAAAATTTATCTAAGCTTACTGATCACATAGGCATACTTGGAAAACAGGCTAACAATCTGGACTCAAAAATGGAATTTAAATAATTCCACTCAACTCAAGATGGAGCTAAAGGGCAAGAGGAGAAAATTAGGCCAAGAGCAATGTCCCCTCCCTCTCAGAATCTTTGTCCTTATCAGTTATGCTAAATATATCCACAAAGAATGTAAATCTTCCCCTTCCAGAACAATGGTGCCAAGATACCATCCAGAATCTTTGATAAAATGGGAAGAGTCATATTTGATATTGATGTCAACAGATCCATTTCATAATCAAATTCTAATGTAATTTTCCAATTTTATATTTCCTTTAGGCTCAATCTCTTCTTCTCTCCTGAAATATTTGTAGACTAAGGCAAATAGGGAAATGAAAATGCAAGATCTTAAATCTTTTTTTTTCCAAACATTCATTTTAATGATCATTGATCATTGACATCTGTGCCATGAATTCTATTTAAATGCTTAAGGTACAAAAGGAAAAAAAATGGAAATTTCCTGAAAGGGCTTATATTCTACTATAGGGAAGAGAATGTTGTCATCCTTTTGTCCTTTGGAAACAGTTTTTAAGGAGACTTAATAAACTTTCAAGAGGCTCAAAAATAATGACCTTATTGTTTGAGATGGTGGATTCAATTATCTGATATCTATATAGATTATACATTTTCTTCTGGGTATTATTTTTAATAATCAATAGACAAAGTCTTCAGCTTATCAAAAAACTTTTCACTTATTCCTAGAGAATCTCACCCTGAAGAAAATTCTGCCCTGGGGTCTCTTTGTATTGGTGATTACCTCTTCTAGGTCACTAGGTCAGGAAAATCTTTAGCTACAGTCCACTCCCATCAGTTCTGCTATCACCTCCATAACCTCACAAGTCAGCTGCCTTATCTGATACCATGAGGATACCCTTTCTTCCCGACTCTCAATTCTAGAATCATGAACTATAATCACATCAACGCTGCAACAATTCTTAGATGGGGACTAATGTCTACCTATTCTCTTATGTTCCAGTCATTATCCTTGTACATTCCCTGTCCTAAGTGCCCCTCCACTGTCATCATTCACTTTGGCTTGTTGTTTTCTTCATCAGATTATTAATGCCTTGATGGAAAAGACTGCTTTTATTTCATTTATTTGTACTCCTAATTGCTCACTTCACAAATCTAGTAAGTAAATTGTCAAATTTTGTCAGATTCCACCTTCAAAATAGAGCTTGGCCCAACCACCTCCTCTCTGTGTTTACAGTCAATCATTTCAGGGTCTCATTCTTATCTTTATCAGCTAAACTATTGCCATAAACTTCATATTGGTCACTTAAACTTCGGTCTCTATTTTCTCTCCAATTCATTCATCCCATAGCTGCCAAGCTGATTTTCCTAAGGCATGGTTCTGTCCCCATCACTCAAGTGCTAAATGTACTCTCACTGCAATAACTTCCTAATAGTTCTAGGATTAAATATAAACTTCCCTCTTTATCATGAAGTCTTCCACAACCAGGATCCTATCTACTCTCCCAGCTATATTATAAATATTATTCCCCTTCACATGCTCTACAAACCAGCCAAACTAATCTTGATATCGCACATCATGCCTTAATTCTTGGCTTCGTACTTTTGCATAGTCTATGAATGCCTTCTATCCATACTGTCATCTCTTAGAAACCCTAGTTTCCTTTAAGATTCTATTTAAGCATTAACTTGTAATATTTCTTTCCCCTACCAAAACAAAAAGCTTGCGATAAAATATATATGTATAAATATATATATATATTGCTTTTTATATATGTAAATAGATAACATAGAATGCTATCTACATAAAGATATATAGATATGCACATATCTGTAGGTGTATATCTATATATATATATATATGTATATTTATATCTATATAAAAATATATCATGTCTTCTGATTGAAGTAAACTCCTAGAGCCCCAGGGATTTTTTTCATTTATACCCTTAGCACATAGCATAGGCTTTATACATAGTAAACAGATGCTTAAGAAGAAATTATTGATTGAATTATTCCCTTCTCTATTTAACACAACCCTAGAAGAGCCTTGTCTATGAATTGCTCCTATCCCTGACATTCACGTCCAGTTATATGATGGAAGAACCCTAAGGAATTATATATGATTACCTCATTTTGTTTATCTACTGCAAGAATTCATTAGCATAGCAATGAGATTACATAGGTTCCTATAGAAATGTTTCTTTCCTTTAGAAAGATTTTATTTATTTTGAATTTTATAATTTTTCCCCTAATCTTGCTTCCCTCCCCCCACCCCAGAGAAGGCAGTCTGTTAATCTTTACATTGTTTCCATGATAGACATGGATCTTAGTTGAATGTGATGAGAGAGAAATCATATCATTAAGGAGGAAAAAATAAAATATAAGAAACAGCAAAATTACATAATAAGATAACAGTTCTCTGTATATTTTAGAAATGAGTCCTTTGTCAGAAATACTAACTGCAAAAATTATTTCCCAATTTACTACATTTCTTTTGATCTTGGTTACAGTGGTTTTCTCTGTGTAAAAGTTTTTTTTAATTTAATGTAATCAAAATTATTCAGTTTGGGGATTTTTTAATGTTTTTGCAAGGCAAATAGGGTTAAGTGGCTTGCCCAAGGCCACACAGCTAGGTAATTATTAAGTGTCTAAGACCGGATTTGAACCCAGGTACTCCTGACTCCAGGGCTGGTGCTTTATCCACTATGCTACATAACTGCCCCTATCCAGTTTGTTTTTAATGGGTTTTTTCCATCTCTTACTTGGTTATAAACTGCTTTACTTTCCATAGATCTGACAGGTAAAATATTCCTTTATCTTCTAGTTTGCTTATAATATTGTTTTTTATGTCTAAATCCTGAATCCGTTTTGACCTTATCTTGGTATAGGATGTGAGGTGTTAGTCTAATCTAACTTTCTTCCATAGTAACTTCCAATTTTCCCAACAGTTTTTATCGAAGAGAGAGTTTTTACACCAATAGCTGGACTCTTTGGATTTATCAAACAGCAGACTACTATAATTAATTTTACAATTCACCTAGTCTATTCCACAGATCCACCACTCTATTTCTTAGCCAATACCAGACAGTTTTGATGAATGATGCATTATAATATAATTTTAGATCTGGTAAGGCTAAGCCACCTTCTTTTGCACTTTTTTTCATTGAATCCCTGGAAATTTTTAACTTTATTTCTACATATGAATTTACTTACAACTTTTTCTAATTCCTTAAAGTAATTTTTTAGAATTATTGGTAGAGCACTAAACATGTAGTTTAGTTTTGGTAGAATTGTTGTTTTTATTATATTAGCTCTACCTATCCATGAGCAATTGATGCTTGGCCAGTTATTTAAATCTGATTTTATTTGTATGAGAAGTGTTTTGTAATTGTTTTCAAAAAGTTTTTGAGTCTGCCTTGGCAGATAAAGTCCAAGGTATTTTATATTGCTTGATGTTAATTTGAATGGGATTTCGCTTTCTAGCTTTTTTCTGCTGTATCTTGCTAGTCATATTTAGAAATGTTGATGGTTTCTGATGATTTATTTTATATCCTGTGACTTTATTACAGTTGCTAATTATTTCTAATAGCTTTTTAGATGATTTTTGGGACTCTCTAGATATACTATCATATCATCTGCAAAGCATGAAAGTTTTGTCTCTTCCTTCCCAATTCTAATTCCATCAATTTCTTTTTATTTTCTTATTGATGAACCTAACATTTCTAATGCTATGATGATTATATTGAATAATGGACATCCTTGTTTCACCCCTGATCTTATTGGGAATGCCTCTAGCCTAGCCCTGTTGCATATAATGCTTGTTAATGATTTCAGATAGATACTGTTTATTATTATGAGGAACAATAAATGTGTTACTACACTCTCTAGTGATTTTAGTAGGAATAGGTGCTGTATTTTGCCCAAAGCTTTTTCAGCATCTTTTGAAATGATCATATGATTTCTAAAATGTTTGTTATTGATATAATTAATTATACTAACAGTTTACCTAATATTGAACCAACTCTGCATTGCTGAGATAAATCCTACTTGGTCATAGCATATTATCCTAGTGATAACTTGCAATCATTTTTCTAAGATTTTATTTAAGATTTTTGCATCTATATTCATCAGGGAGATAGGCCTATAATTTTATTTTTCTGTTTTAACTCTTCCTGGTTTAGGTATCAACACCATATTGACATCATGGAAAGAGTTAGGCAGAGTCCCATCTTCACCTATTTTCCCAAAGAGTTTATATAGAATTGGAACCCATTGTTCCTTAAATGTTTGATAGAATTCACTTGCAAATGCATCTGGCCCTGGAGATTATTTTCTTAGGGAGTTCAATAATGGCTTGTTGAATTTCTTTTTCTGAGATAGAATTATTTAGGTATTTAATTTCCTCTTCATTTAACCTGGGTAACTTATATTTTTTGTAAATATTTGTCCATTTCATTTAGATTATCAAATTTACTGTCATAGAGTTGGGCAAAATATTTGCTTCTGAATACCGTCACTTTCAGTGTATTTGCCCTCCTATTTTAACCCCCTCCCTTTCTTTCCCTTTTTTTTCCTTCTTCCTTCCCTTCCTTCTGTTAGTTCCCCTTTTTCTCCTCCTCCCCATTCCCCCCTTCCCTTTTCCCCTTTTAATACTTGAAAGGCAAGATAAGTTTCTTAACTTAACTGAGTGTGTGTGTGTAAGCTAACTTTAAGCCAAGCCTGATAAGAGGAAGATTCAGGTGATTCTCACCTCCAACCTTCTTCCTCTCTAATACAATAGGTCTTTTCTGTCTCTTAATGTAATGAGATTTACCCCATTCAATCTCCTCCAACCTCCCTTATCCTTACTGTCCCCCTTTATAAGGAGGTATTGTTTTTAAATCATTCTATATAAGTCACAGAAAAGTCATGAGTGCCTATCACTTCTGGCTAAGTATATTCTCTCTAATAGAGTTTCACTTTGAAAGAGTTCTGAGGATATTTCCCCCAGGTAGGGATATAGCCAGTTTCATTTTATTGAATAACAGATTTTTTTTCTTTACCCTTTTTTACCTTTTCATGTGTCTTTGAGCCTCTTGTTTGATGTCAAAATTTTCTATTTATATCTGGTCTTTTCATCAGGAAATGTTGGAAGTCTCCCATTTCATTAAATATCCATCTTTTCCCCTGGAAGAGAAGACTCAGTTTTGCTGATTAATGTATTCTTGGCTGCATTCTTGCTCTTTCAAATATTTCATTCCCAGCTCTTCATTCCCTTAATGTTGATCAGTCAGGTCCTGCATAATCCTTACTGTGGTTCCTTGGTATCTGAATTGTTTCTTCCTGGCTGCTTGCAGAATTTTCTTTTATCTGATAGTACTAGATTTTGGCCACAACATTCCTTGGTGTTTTCATTTTAGGATATTTTTTAGGATATCAATGTATTCTTTCAATAACTATTTTGCCCTGTGGCCCCATGATATCAGAGCAGTTTTCCATCATAAATCCTGTAATATTAAGTCCAGGCTTTTTTTCTCTTCAATGTTTTCAGGAAGACTAATAACTCTTGAGTTGTCCCTTCATGATCTGTTCTCAAGGTCAGTGGTTTTGCTGATGATATATTTTGCATTTTCTTCTATTTTTTTTTTATTTTTTGCTTTTGTTTAACAGTCTCTTGCTAGTAAACACAAACATAACAATACTGATCATCTAATTAAGTTGATTAAATCCTTCAGAGTTGAATAGGAAACTAAAAGAAAGGAATGGAGGAACCTCCTTCCATCACCATAACTGAGTCAACTCCCTGCATCACAGATTATTACCACTTCATATCTACGCTCAAGTTATTGTGTCATCTTTTATCTTGTAACATAGTGATGAATGGTTTTGCCTTAAAATTCTCTGAATGCTAGCACATAGTTCTTTTTTTTTTAAAGGTGCCATAGAGAACTAAGAAATGTGTGAATTCTTCATTGGTCCTACTAAGAAGATAACATAAAGCTTTCAATTTTAAATTTTACAAGAGTTTGTTTTTAGTTCAACAGTTTCCTTTGTGAACATGTTTTGGTTGGTTTTGAAAAAGTCACCCAGGTGATTTAGTGGATCGCATGCTGGACTGGAAATCCAGTCATGCTAGTATATCATAGATTCTTCTAGATCCTACATATCTAGAAGTACATTGAGTGTGAATCCAGAAAATTTAGCCCCTTTCTTTTATTCATCCTAGGCAAATTGAGTGACATCAATCACTACTACAGGGTGAGATTTTGATGGCAGAAACATCTTCTGTCAGACTTCTAGGATTTAGAATTCCAAGAAACTTTACTGCTCAATCCTTTATCTTATAGCAGGGGAATTGGAGAACCAAAGATAGCTAATAACTTATCCAAGATCACTTCAAAAAGAAGTTGCAAAGCTGGATTTGAACCCAATTTCTTTTACTTCAAATACAGTAGCTAAAGCATATATCAACATTCATGTCCATTATCAATGCACTCAAATGATAAAATGTGAAGTCATGGTTTGATTGAACTTGCTATGACTTTAACTACATTTGTATATGGAAAAGCAAGATCTAGTATCATTCATGGGATCTTAGAAAGCCATTGTCTTCCAAAGTCTTCCTCTAGTCCTTGTTCCTGTTGAAGCATTTAACAAAATTCAAGCAGAGTTCTGCTGAAGTACAAACTAAGAGCAAAAGAATATATCAGGAATAGGTTCTTCTGCTAGGAACTGAGACATATAAGATAAGGAGTTGGGATCAAACAGATCTAAGCAAATCATAATGAGAACAGAACCCTAAAAGATTTGTTACACTGTCAAGCTAGTCATTAGCATGATACAGGATCTTCAGATTTGCCAAACTAAACTCAGCATCATCGCATCAAGGAGGAACATAGAAAATATTTCTTTTTGTTGAGTGATTAAAAATAAGAATCCTTAGTCATTTCCACCCATGATGAGACATCAGAGAAGAACAGGTATAGAAACTATAATAAATATGCAGACAGTCTACAACTTTTGTTTTTCTTCAAGAATGAAGGAAAACTCCAAAAGTCAGGTTGTATAAATGAAGAATTAACAATCTGGTTCTCCCCAGAATGGGTGTTGGTGATGGTGGAAGTGGAGAGAACTAACCTTTATATAGGATGTTGTAGGATTTACAAATACTATTTCATTTAATTCTCACAACAACTTGAGAAATAGATGATATAATAATTTCTATTTTACACATGATTGAAAAAGATATTTTTAAGAGTAAGTTTAAATTAAATTAAAAAGACTGGCTCCATGACTTGCCTAGGGTCATAACTATTACATGGCAGAAGCAGGTTTTAAATTCAAGTTTTCTTTTAATTCAAGTCCAGTTTGCAATTCAAAAATGCCACCAAAATCAATATACTGATTTTTAAGAACAGTTTTGCATAATCCACTGTCACAACAGCATCAAAATATGTTTTTTCCTAACCCTAATTGTTAGAAAGCTTTTTTTAACCTTAACTTTTCAGATCAACAAATTATCTGCCCTTTTCTCAGATAGTAGTCCTTTAAATACTTGAAGAAAATGCAAATAAATGCTCTATTTCTTTATTTTTTAATTTTAAATTGTTAATTTAAGATATAATTTTCTGAACTAAATCAGCACCAAATGGGATAAGCATTTTCTCCAGCAAAGTAGATTTTCCACAAATGAATTTATTATAAACAATTTTTCCTTTTTAAGCATATAATAAATTCAATATTTAACTTTCAAAGCTGACCCAACTGTCTTTGTGTCCTTCTAATTTTCCTTCTATTCTTTTCTATTAAAAAAAAAATCTGTATCAATATCTCTTTTTATTTTCTTTTTTCCCTCACTCTTTTTTTTGGGGGGGGGTTAATCCTATCACTTCTTTCCATTTTTCTTGGCCTACAAATTAGGGGGAAAATAAAAAGGAAAAAAAAAAGTTTTTAAATTGGCATAGTGGGACATTAGGTGGTGCAGTAGACAGAGTACCAGACCTAGAGTGAGGAGAACTGGAGTTCAGATCTAGTCTCAAACACTTAATAATTGTCTTGCAAAAAATACAAAACCTAAACAAACAAATAAATATGTATAGTAAAGTAAGACAGATTTCTTCATTTAAGAAAGGGAGAACTTGTTTACAGTTGTAGAGGTAAACATAATGTTTTGGGAATGGGTAGAACTCCAGGATTTTTTTTTATCTTTGGTTTGAATGTCGAATTTTTTTATTCAGTTCTAGTCTTGTCAACAAGAACTCTTAAAAATACTCTATTTCTTGAAATATGTCTGCATTATTTTGCTGATCCTGGTTTTCATGCAGTCCAAAATTCTTAAATTATTTCCTCTTTATTTTTCCAAATCAGTTGTTTTACTTTTTTTTGAAACTTTAATGATTTTTTAATTTTGAGTTTTACAAATTTACACTTATTCTTGCTTCACTCCCCCCACCCCCACAGAAGGCATACACTGATCTAAATTGAATGAGATGAGAGAGAAAACATATCCTTAAGGAAGAAAAACAAAGTATAAGAGATAGCAAAATTACATAATAACATAAAATTCTTTTTTTTTTTTTCTAAATTGAAGTTAATAGTCTTTGGCCTTTGTTCAAACTCCATAATTCTTCCTTTGGATACAGATGGTATTCTCCATTGCAGACAGCCCTAAATTTTCCCTGATTGCTGAACTGATGGAATAAGTCCATCAAGTCCATCAAGGATGATGATCACCCCCATGTTGCTGTTAGGGTGTACAATATTTTTCTGGTTCTGCTCATCTCATTCAGCATCAGTTCATGCAAATCCCTCCATGCTTCCCTGAATTCCCATCCCTCCTGGTTTGTGTTTTTTTTGGCTAATATGACTTCATTTACATATTACTAAAATATTTTTGTCTAAGAGTAAGTATAATTTCCCCCACAAAAATATAAAACCTCATGAGAAATATAGTAAAAGAAAGAGAAAAAATATGTTTCAGTCTATGCAGTCTGTGTTCTGATACCATCAGCTCTATCTCAGGTGGATCACTTTCTTTATCATAAGTGCATCACAGAAGTTACTTCCATATTTTTCCACAGCTGCTTTTGCTGATTGTAATTCCTTTCATCCATTCCTTCCCACTACCGTCTATTATATTTTCTTTCTCCTTTCACTCTGTCCATCTTCTAAAATATGCTATAGGGTAGCTGAGTGGCGCAGCAGACAGAGCACCGGCCCTGGGGCCAAAAGACACCAAGCCCACATACCACCCCAGAGACCCAGCAACTACCTGGCCCCGTGGTCCTGGTCAGGCCAACCAATCCCAGAACCTTGCAAAAAGTAAAACAGAAAATGTGTTATATCTAGCTATTCTCTCCTATGATCTACCCTCACCTCTATCACCCACATCCCCCCCTTCCCCCTGTTCCCCTTCTCTCCTTTCTACTCTAGATGTCTATACCCTATTGAGTGTGTAATGCTGTTTTCTCTCTGACCCATTTCTGAGGAGAGTGAAGATTCCCTCATTCCATATCATTGCAAAAAAATATCAGATCAGTTGTGTTTCTGATGAGATATTTCATTTTTTATTCTTTTGATTTTGTTTTATTATTTCTTGAATTCTCATAAAATCTTGTTTCTGTTTGTCTAATTCTAATTTTTAAGGCATTTTTTAGTGAGTTTTGTATCTGCTTTTTATTTTGATCAGTTCTACTTTGTAAGGAGTTCTCTTCCCTGAATTTTTGATCCTACTTTGCCATTTGATCAATTTTAGGTGATGCAATGGATGCCCAGCCTGAAGTCAGGAAGACTTGAGTCTGAATCTGCTCTTCGCCACTTTCTAGTTGGTTAATCCTGAGAAGTCACTTAACCCTGTCTGTGAGTTTCCTTAACTGTAAAATAACTTGGAGAAGGAATTGGCAAACCACTCCAATGTCCTTTCTAAGAAGAGTTAGATACCTCAAAAATGACTAAACAGCAAATACTAAGAAATTATTTTCTTTATTTTGGTTTTCTTCTTTTATTTATTTACTTTTTGCAAGACAAGGGGGTTAAGTGATTTGTCCAAGGTCACACAGCTAGGGAATTATTAAGTGTCTGAGGTTGGATTTGAACTCAGTTCCTCCTGACTCCATGGCCAGTACTCCATCCACTGTGCCACCTAGCTCCCCAAAATTATTTTCTTTAGTACTTTTATGTCCCTTTTAATCAAGCCATTAATTCTCTTTTCATATTTTCCACATCGCTCTTTTTTTTTCCCATTTTTTCCCCTTTATCACTCATCTATTGCTTTAACTTTTTCAGGAATTTTGTTGTACTTTTTCTAATTAGTATTTTTCTTTAAGTCTTTAGTTTGAATGCTGTGGCTATTTTCACATTGTCATCTTCTTCTGATTTTTTGTGTTGGTCTTCCCAACTACTGTAGCAATTTTTATGGTCAAGTTAATTTTTGTTGTTTGCTCATTTTTCCAGACTTTTTCTTGACTTTTCACTTTTTTTGTTAACTCTGTTCACCTAGGGGTAGGGAGAAACCATCCCATGCTTACTTCCATTTTCAGTTATTTCTGGGATCGGTAAGATGTTTTTACTGTTGCAGGGTTTTTTTTTTTAATGCTTCCACGGTGGTCTGATTGAGGAGAGCTGTAGTCACCACTCTCCTTTTCTTTACCTAGGAAGGGTCCCTAGTCCCCTGAAGCCACAAATGCTAACCCTCCTCTTGAAGCTAGAACTTTGAACAGAGACCTTACTTCTCTGTACCTGCAAGCACTAGTACTCCTCTCTGCCTTGGAACTGGGACTCTGTTCCCTAATGATTGACCATAAACACTCCTCTCTGCCATGGAACTTCAACCTAGGTCTGTGTGTGTGTTTATTGGCAATAGAATTGCCAGTCAGTATCATCTGTTCCCAAAATCACAAAGGGTAACCAAATTCTCTTTCTGATCAATTGTCAGACTCCATTAACTTCTCTGGGTGCTTGCAGCTGTTGATGTTGCCATTTTTGTGGCTGCCTCAGAGGTTCACCATTAATGCTATCACATACACCATAGGTTAACTTCTTTGGTGTCAAAAAACTTTCCTGCCAAAATTCCAAGTTGTCTAATAATGGAAAAATTTTATCACTGTGATTGATGTTGGCTCTGTATCTCCAAAATTTTATTTGAGATATTATAAAATTGTTCATAGAGTTTGGCTGAATTACTACCACTAATCTTCCATCTTGCCATTCCTAATTCTCACTCAATGTAGATCAATAGTGCATTAGTTTTCTTGATTTCCATATCACTCTATTAACTAATATTAAGCTTGAAATCCGCCAAAACTTGCTGGTATATATTTTTTTAAATGTAGTATATTCATGCTTTAATAATGAACTTATGATATTGACATTTTGAATCTTATTTATGACTTTACATTTGTCCTCATTAAATTTCATCTTTTTAGATTTATTTCAATCCTCTAACCCAATGATATCAGATTCTAATAAAAACATGGGCCATACAAAAATATCCTTGAACTATGTGTATTTACTTTAAAATGATGTATTAATATTATCCATGTTCTTTTGTGTTTAGATTTATTTTGCTAAAACTTTTCTAGTTACATTTTTATCGTTTGGGTTGCACTTGAGATTATTATAGAGCTGCAGTGTCGTCCATAGGCTATATGTTCCATATCTTCAATCTAGTCTGTCAAGAACTTTTTGGATCCTATATTTGGATCCTCATCATTGGGTTAACTATACCTCCCAGCTTTGCGACATCTGCAAATATAATGAGCTTTTAATCTATGCCTTTCTCCAGGTTATTGATTAAAATGTTATATATCTTACAGCTGAGTCAAAATCCTTCAAAACATCTACTAGAAAATGTCTCCCTATTTAACAGTGAAGAATTAATGACCACTCCCAAGATCTGATCATTAAACCAATTCCAAATCTATCTTATAGGAGACATTCACCTTGATTAGATAGGACCAACAAAATTTAAGTGTTACAATACAAAAATAGAGGGAGAATAAGAATTATAGCTTAAAGATTCTATTAGCTTTCCATTGTCCAAAACAATATCTGGGTATGTTTAATGCAAGTTAATGGTGGAAAGTTCATGGATTAATCACCTAAAAGTAGTTATAGTTCAGCTAGGTCTAAATCATTCACTCACATAAGTTTCTTCAAGATTTAAATAGGAATTAAGCCAGACTGGACATATTACTGAATAATCAACAATTGCACAAAACCCACATATATGCCAATATCTGTACTGAGGGATCATCTAAAGTAATTTCATGGAGAATTAAAATAATGATAATGAAACATGGTCTGTGGTTAATAATCTAAAGGAAGAAGATCATAGAGAAATGAAGTTAAATTTACATTTCATTCATATGCTTTTGAGAGTTGGACCTTTGAGTGATATAAAAAGAGAATTAGAGTTTGAGTCAAAGGATACAGTTCATATTCTGCCTGTGACATTACCTGTGAAACCATGGGCAAATCTCTGAACTTTCCTCTATTTCAGTATCCTTATTTATAAAAAAGGAAAGAGTTGGATTTGATTACCTCTAAGGAAAGCTTTCAGCTGTAAAGTAACCTTCACGTAATACTCCCAAAGTTTCCTCCTATCTATTATTCTAAATGAGGTGTCTATGTATCTAATAATACTGGAATTGAACAAACACATTTGGAACTGTCAGACTCCTACCTTGAGGCTGTATCAGCTAAAAAAAAATATTTTTTTCACTAAAAATGCCATGTTAAATGCTGTGGTTGTCTTATTCCAAATCAATCCTTTTTATAGCAACACATTAAAACTGATTCAGAAATACAATTCAGAACCATGAACAGAAGAACACATCGCAGCCTGGTTAATTTATTCTGAAATATTACCTCTAGTTATCAATGGACAAATTTCATATATGTGGTGATAAGAGTAAAAGATATTTCCACCTAATATTATCTATTATTATTATTTTATCATTTCTTTTATTAAGGCACCATAGATAAATTTATTTTTAATTAGATTCAATATCATTATGGCAAGAAGGTAAGACTGAAGAGTCTGAATATCTGAGCTCAGGAAAGCATTTCAGTTTTTCTATTACATTCTAAAAAATAGAATTTGTACAACATGAATTAGAATAATTTTTTCTGTACACGGAATACTGGTTGCAATCATACATATCACTGGGGATGTAGCCCTAGATCATTTGAGTTAGATGGGTGTTAAGAAATAATTAAATGTAAAAACCTTATTTTTAGGTAGATAAATTGAGTGCCAGAGATATTAAATGACTTACCTGGCAACATAAAGCTAGTTAGTGTAACTGCCAGGACTACTACCTGGCTCTCTGAATCTGAATTTGGCAATCTATCTATGACATTATTAGCTTACTTCCTGGTTCAGAAATAATTTCATCTGCCTTCTGTTTCCTTTCTCTGAGTACATCAATTTCCAAGATAAAGCAAAAGGTGCCAAATAAAAATCATTTCCTCATACAGCACCATGCAGTCAGAACAAACTTATATGATGCCACAAGATCTGTCTGTGAGAGACAAAATCATAAGGATAATATGAATATCACAATGGAATTGTCTCAGAATTTATTTATAATTCTTATTATTTGAAGTTAATTAAGAATATTTTAATTCCTAAGTACTGAAATTCCGCATAAAAAAGGAAATCTATATAACAGTGATCTTGTCTCATAGGCAACTTCTCACAATCCAGATTCAGAGAATTATAGGCAACACATTGATTTTCAACATGTCTGACTGATGGCAAGTATTACTTTTATTTCTTTTTTTTCAAATTAGACAGTTCGCAGTTTATTTTCTTTCCACAACTTTTTGCCAAATTGTTTAATCTTCTAAGTGGAATTATCTGCAAGTCCAAAAAACTCAAGGTTTTAGAGCTGATGTCCAAAGAAGTCTTAATAGGTAGATTAAACAGATTTATCTCTCTGGCACAAGCAGCTCACTCTTCATGGAAATGCCCAAATCCAATGGTTTTGCTACACAGGCTAGATATTACATAATCTCTAGTGAACGAAATAGCATTAGAAGTCATCTGCTCCCTTTTGGATTGTCCCATGGGATGATCAGATTTTTATTTCCTGGTGCTTCCAGGTGACTACAGTAGCTAGCTCTGGTTCTAACTGGAGTAATACAACGATTAGGATTCTTTTATCTACTATCACACCATCTTAGCTTTTAATGGTTTGTTGAAATGTTTGATAGGCTTATCATAGCCCAGCAACCATGTTCCACACTGTGGCATTATGTTGAAAACCAACATTCTAAGTCATGTAAACAATCTTTAAGAATTTTCACTGAAGAAAAAGAAGAAAAGAATACAAATCTGGACGAGAATTTTTTCCTGTTTTTTTAAAAAAGTATAGTGCCTTTATACCAACATGTACATTTAATAAGATCAGAGCAGTTCATGAATTATATAGAATAATAGCTTCTCTTAATATAAAAAATTGGGGTTTTTTATTTTCTTTTTTTAGTTTTTGGAGACAGAAGAGGAACCAGACCTGTACTTTCATTGTGGAGGGAGCACCCATTCAGAAAACTTCCCCTGCTCTGCTGCACCTTATAATTATAGATTTACCTGGGGGTACTGAGATGTTAAGTGCCTAGGAAATAATGGATTAATCAAGGACTCATCATGAATTAAGCTGCTCATGTCACACTCATAACCATAGTTCTCATCCCAGCAAGAGAAGCAGTTTAGTTACTTTAGTTTGTTGTTGAATAACAATAAGGAAGAGCTGCCACCCCACTTCAGACTCTGATTATTGGGCAGCTAGGTGGCACAGTGGATAGAAGACCAGCCCTGGAGTCAGGAGGACCTGAGTTTAAATCTGGCCTCCATCACTTAATAATTACCTAGCTGTCTGACCTTGGGTAAATCACTTAACCCCACTGCCTTGCAAAAACAAAAACAAAAACAGACTCCAACTATTTATGTGAGTCTGCCATTTAACATCTCTAAACCTCAGTTTCCTCATTTGCAAGTAGGGATATTGATAACACCTACCTTATAGGATCATTGTGAGTATCAAAAGGTCTAATACATACAAAACATCTTGCAAATCTTAGGGTAATATTTAATGGTTAGTTTCTGCAGTGAGAGCTGGCCTGTGGCCAAGATTGTAATGGGACATGGAATTATTAATGAATAAATGAGCTAGAATGGAATGGGAGGGAAATGACTAAAATGTAGTGTTGGCTTAGTTGGAGTTTGCACTGAGTGACAATGATGATGCTTGTCCTTTGTTCACAAAGAAGACCATGAGGTTAGAAAGGTGGTATCATGGCAAGCACATAAATTGGATTTGAGTAGGCGGCGGCGGTGGGGGGGATTGTTAAGTCACCAACCTCAATCTCTCCTCCAGAGTCATTTGGGTTCAATGGCCAGATATGAGCTGGGATGACTGGAGATGGACCTGGATGTGAGACAATCAATGGTGAGTGACATGCCCAAGGTCACAGGGCTATTGTGTCAGTTGACTGAGTCTGGATTCAAACTCCCGTCCTCCTGACTCCAAAGTCAGGTCTCTATCAGAATTCTGAAGGATGACATAAAAAAGGAAGGCCATTAAATGCTGACCCTGGGAACAAATTTCAAATTAGCTACAGGGGAAGTGGGTACTGAGATCAGAGAAAGGCAAGAGATTCCTAATTTTCATCTTATCTACAGTTTATGGATGCCCTATCCCAGTTCAGATCCCTATGGAATAACTGCATTTAGAGAAGGATGAAGAAAAAGAACCCTAGGAAAAATAGATCAGAAAAGAGACTTCATAAGATATCAACTGATTCAGTGTGTAGAAGTGATAGCATTTAGGTCTATGTCAGAAAGGAGTGGTTAGCTAAGGGAAAAGAAAATTAATTAAATTATTGGGATCAAGGAGCAATAAGAAACTGTCCTTGAAGGTAGGGTCAGACATAAGCTATAATCATTGAAGGAGTAAAGGCACTGGAATTATCATATCCTGTGCTTCCAAAGTGGAAACCCCATTCATTTATCTTAGTGATGCTAGTGTGATTAAGATATAAGAATAGGGTCCTTCAGATCCAAAAGACTAAGACTAGCCAAAAAAGGGACTGAACCAAAAAACTCTATCCCAAATTATCACAATATCAACAACCTCAGAATTGATGTTTCCAATGAAGACCTATCTTCTTGTCCAGTGTTACAGATAGTAGCCTACTGAGAGAAGAATGTCTATCAGTGGCAAGTGGAAATACTCCCAGAAATACAAAAAGTCCCCTTTCTCTTGAGGGATGATTTACTAAGGACCACAGACTAGGCAAGACAAATGGGCATAAAAATCTAAATAATTCTGAGGATGTAGGAAAATATCCCCTGAAGCTTGGTGTGGCAGTGTGTCATTTTTGAAGAAAGAAAATGGTTAAAATGGAATTCAAACATATCAGAGAAGGGTTAAAACTGACCAGAAAAAAATCAAAAAGAAACACTTGTGTAATGTGAGTGGTGGTTAATATAATTTCCATAAGAATAGTATTTTAGCTTCAATACCTCTAATACATAATTCAGTATGGTACTACCTCCATGATTAACTCTCCAAAATTCAAAAAGAGTAAATATAAGGATGCTTGAGGACTAATTATCACGCTAATTATCACTAATTATTACACATACATACACATTTACACACACACATGCAAAACCACTATCACCACCAACAACAATACACAGATCCCATTCTTCATCAACACTGAGGCTTTGGTAGCTGAAATATGGTATTAATTAGTCCTTAACTTTTTTCATGAGTAGCAAACTGCCATGTCCTCAGATCCATGAGATGCTACGATACCATTTGTTGAATTAAAATTCCCATTCTACTTCTGCTCTACTCTCTAAGCACAATCCTACATAAGAGATCATTCTCTTCTCCCTTCCACTATGTCCCATGGAACACAAATTCTCTTTCATTCTAGGTTGCATCCTCTCAAATCATATAGAAATCTTTCAGGTTGGAAGAGGAGTCAGAATGATCCATGCTTACCAATGCCATGAACAACTCCTCCTTCTGTCTCCATAACTCTGCAACATCAATTATGGTGAGTTCTATTCTATTTATCAATATTGCCCTGTCATGATGATTGTTACTATAATAGAGACCTCAAAATAATTTTTCCTTTTCAAGGAATTCAACATCCAGAACAAAGTCTTTCTCTTTTACACAGATCCTAACACACATCCTTAAGTAGTAGTAGTAATAATAATAATGTTTGTCCTTTGTTCTCAAAGGGAACCATGACATCAGGAAGGTGAAGTGAGCCATGATAAGCACATGAATTGGATTTGAGTGTGCAGGTGGGCCATGCTAAGTCACCTGCCTCACTTTCTTAGCCAGAGTCATCTGGATCCAGTACAGATATGAATCAGGAAGATTGGAGATAGTCCTAGATGCAAGGCAATCCACGTTAAGTGACTGACCTGTTAAGTTTAATTAAAATAATTTTGCCAAGCCAAGTCAGGGTGACTGGTATACTCTAAATTGTGGGTATCAGGAAATATTTCTTGCAGGAAGTAGCACTAGATGCTTACTGCTTACGTAAACTCTGAAACTCCAATGGTTCCCTATTACTTCTAGGATCAAATAAAAAAAATATTTATGTACTTTCTAAAGCCTTTCACAAGCTGTTCTACATTCCCAGTTTTCTGACACTTCACTCCGGTCTATATTCTTTCCTGTCCAGCAAAATTGATCTTCATGGAGTTCCTCATATAAAGTTCTATCTTGCAACCTAGCACCTTCTTACTGGCTATCCTCCATGCCTAGAAAGTTCTTCTTTTCATTCTCTTCCTCTACCAGTGTTACTGCATTCCCTCCAAAATTACCTTCCATCTACTTTTTTATATATCCTGCATATATGTAAATGATTCCATACTATCTCCTCCATTAAATTTGAACTCCTGAAGAATAGTGACTTTTTCCTTGGGATACATCAATTCCTATGGATTTAATTATCATCTCTATGCTTATTACTCTAAAATCTACTATCCTCAATGAAACTTTCTATTGAATTTCCATGTTACATTTTCAACTGACTTTTAGACATCTTGATCTGAATAGATATCCTAACTTCAACATTTCTAAAACTGAACTTACATTTTCCCTATAAACCATTCCACCTTTCTACTTTCATTATTAATGTAGTTGGCAACATCATCCCATTCCCTCAGGTTCACAAATTTGTAGTCTTTCTGAACTATTTTGAACTATTCACTATCTCTCATCCCATAAATGCAATCTTTTGACAGGGCTTATCAATTTTCCCTTTTCAATATGTCTTGAATATCCCCCCTTCACTCCTCCCAACACTTCTACTACTCTACTCTAGACTTGATCACTTCATCCGAGTCTGATTACAATCACCTGCTAGTGAACATGCCTGCTTCACATCTCTCCCCACTCCAATACAACTTCTATGTAGTCATTAAAATTATTTTTCTAAAGTGCAGGTGCAGCCATATCACCTCCCTACTCAATAAACTCCAGTGACTTCCAGGATCACAGAAAAATGCTCTGTTTATCTCACTCTGAAGTCCTTCATAATCTACCATCCTTCTACCTTTGCAATCTTCCTACTCCTTACTCCCCACCACATAATCTGTGATCCATTGGCTTTGACCTTCTAGTCATTCTCATCATTTACATCCTCTCCAACACTGAAAGGTGTGAGGTGATACCTCATAGTTCTCATAGTTGTTTTGTTTGCATTTCTTGAGTCAATAATAATTTAGAGTATTTTTTCATAGAAATATTAATAGCTTCAATTTCTTCTTCTGAAAACTTCTTTCTTAAATCCTTTGACAATCAATTGGGGAATAGGTTATAATTTTATAAATTTGATTCAGTTCTCTATTTTAGAAACAAGGCCTTTATCAAAAACAATAGCTATGAAACTTTTTTCCTAGCTTTCGGTCTTCCTTCTAATCTTGGCTGTATTTATATTATTAAAACAAAACCTTTTAAATTTAATATATTCAAAAGCATTCATTTTACAATTTATAATTTTCTCCATTTCATATATGGTCAAAAATTTCTACCCTCTCCACAGATCTGACAGAGTATTTCTTGCTCTCTTAATTGGTCTATAGTATCACCCTTTTTATGTCTAAATACTATACCCATTTTGACCTTATTTTGGTAAAGGATATGAGACGTAAGTCTATGCCTAGTTTTGCCACACTATTTTCCAGTTCTTCCCAGCAGTTTTTACCAAATAGTGAGCTTTTATCCCAGAAGTTAGTGGCGTTGGATATGTCAATCAGTAGACTACTGTCATTTACTACTATTTGTTTTATGCCTACTCTAATCGACTGGTCCATTACTCTTTTTCTTAACCAGTACAAGGCAGTTTTGATGACAGTCATTTTAAAATATAGTTTTAGATCTGGTATAGTCAGGCCACCTTCTTTTGTATTTTTTCATCAATTCCTTTGATATTCCTAAATCTGTAAAATAACTTTTTTAGTCATTTGATTAGTATGGCACTGAATGAGTTATTTTCTTGGGAAGAATTATCATTTTCATTATTTTAGTTCAGTTTAACCATGAACACCTGGCATTTTTCCAATTGTTTAGATCTCACTTTATTATATAAAAAGTATTTTGTAATTGTGTTCATATAATAATGTGATAATCTTCAAACTAGAGTAAAGCTAATCTGTCATTCAATAGTTCATTCTACTCAGTTCTGCAACCATATTCCTTCAAAATCAAAGAATTTGGTTTTCTGGAAGCTGGGGGTACAGGGTTGCAGATGGGGATAGGAGGGAAGGTCATGGGAATAGCACAGCTGAATTGCTTGTCATCATCATTTATGGTCAGAACTAAGATGGTATGTGATCATCTTCAAACTTCTGAATTTCATTGCTATTTAAAGAAAGCACTTTGGGCAAATACTTTCACTCTAGTCTGTCTTGTGGGAGTCAAAGAATTTCTTATCTATAGACATAACACGAATACCTCAGGTCATACCTCCTAATCATGGTCTCAGTTCTGAAAAGCAACAAAATAGGACCCGGGTCCTATAAGAATTCAGGTCCTATAAGAATCTAGTTGAAACAATTAAGAACTATAGCAAAGTACAGGATGTATTTCATTATTTTAAGAAATATTTTATTTACTTGAATTTTACAATTTTTCCCCTAATCTTGCTTCCCTCCCTCCACCCCCCCCACAGAAGGCAGTCTGTTAGTCTTTACATTGTTTCCATGGTATACATTGATCTAAGTAGAATGCAATGAGAGAGACATCACATCCTTAAAGGAAAAAAAAGTATAAGAGACAGTAAAACTACATAATTAGTTATTTTTTTTAAAAAATGAAAGGTAATAGTCATTGGTCTTTGTTCAAACTCCACAATTCTTTCTCTGGATACAGATGGTATTCTCTATCACAGATTCCCCAAAGTTCTGTCTGATTATTGCACTGATGGAATGAGCAAGTCCAATAAGGTTGAAGATCACTCCCATGTTGCTGTTAGGGTAAACAGTGTTTTTCTGGTTCTGCTCATCTCACTCAGCATCAGATCATGCAAATCCTTCCTGACTTCCCTGAATTCCCATCTCTAGTGGTTTCAAGTGGTACAATAGTGTTCCATGACATACATATACCACAGGTTGTTAAGCCATTCCCCAATTGAAGGACATTTCACTTAATTTCCAATTCTTTGCCAGCAGAAACAGAGCTTCTATGAATATTTTTATACAAGTGATATTTTTACCCATTTTCATAATCTCTTCAGGGTATAGACCCAGTAGTGGTATTACTAGATCAAAGGGTATGCACATTTTTTTACCCTTTGGGCATAGTTCTAGACTACTCTCCAGAAAGGTTGAATGAGTTCACAGCTCCACCAACAATGTATTAGTGTCCCAGATTTCCCACATCCCTTCCAACAATGATCATTGTCCTTTCTGGACATAATGGACAGTGTGAGAGGTGTGAGGTGGTATCTCATAGATGCTTTAATTTGAATTTCCCTAATAAGTAATGATTTAGAGAAATTTTTCATGACTATGGATTGCTTTGATTTCCTCATCTATAAATTGCCATTGCATATCCTTTGACCATTTGTCAATTGAGGAATAGCTTGGTTTTTTTTTTGAAAATTTGACTCAGTTCTGTGTATATTTTAGAAATGAGCCTTTTAGCAGAAATACTACTTGTAAAAATTGTTTTCCAATTTACTACATTTCAGGGAAGTTAGGTGGGGCAGTAGATAGAGCACCAGCACTGGATTCAGGAGGATCTGAGTTCAAATCTGACCTCAGACACTTAACAATTACCTAGTTGTGTGACCTTGGGTGAGTCACTTAACCCCATTGCCTTGCCCCCCAAAACCCACAAAACCAATTTGCTACATTTCTTTTTATCTTGGTTACAGTGGTTTTGCCTGTGTAAAAGCTTTTTAATTTAATGTAATCAAAATTATATAGTATGTTTTTAATCATGTTCCCCATCTCTTCCTTGGTCATAAACTGATTCCCTTTCCATGGATCTGACAGATAAACTACTCCAAGAAGTTGTAATTTGCTTAAAATATTGTTTTTCTATGTCTAAATCCTGTATCCATTTTGATCTTATCTTGGTATACGGTGTGAGTTGTTGATCTAATCCAAATTTCTGCTATACTAACTTCCAATTTTCCCAACAGTATTTTTATTGAAGAGAACATTTTTATCCCAATAGCTGGACTCTTTGGGTTTATCAAACAGCAGATTACTATAATCATTTCCTGCTATTGCATCTAGTCTATTGCACTGATCCATCATTCTATTTCTTAGCCAATACCAGACAGTTTTGATGACTGATACTTTATAATATAATTTTAGATCTGGTAAGGCTAAGCCACCTTCTCTTGTACTTTTTTCATTGAATCCCTGGAAATTCTGGATATTTTATTTCTCTATATAAATTTGCTTACAATTTTTTCTAATTCATTAATTTATTGGAATTTTTATTGGTAGAACACTAGACAATAGTTTAGTATTGGTAAAATTGCCATTTTTATTATATTAGCTCAACCTATCCATGAGCAGTTGAAGTTTGCCCAGTTATTTAAACCTGATTTTATTTGTGTGAGAAAAGTTTTGTAAATGTTTTCAAAAAGATTTTGAGTCTGCCTTGACAGGTAGATTCCCAGGTATTTTATGTTGTCTGAGGTTACTTAGAATGGGATTTCTCTTTCTAGTTCTTTCTACTGCATCTTGCTAGTCACATAAAGAAATGTTGAGGATTTATGAGGGTTTATTTTATTTCCTGTGACTTTGCTAAAGTGGCTAATTATTTCTAGTAGTTTTTTAGATGATTTTTCAATTCTCTAGATATACCATCATGTCATCTTCAAAGAGTGAGTTTTGTCTCTTCCTTCCCAATTCTAATTCATTCAATTTCTTTTTTCTTCTCTAATTGCTGAAGCTAACATTTCTAATACAATACTGAATAGCAGTGGTGATAGTGTGCATCCTTGTTTCACTCCTGATCTTATTGGGAATGCCTCTAGTCTATCCCAATTGCCTATGCTGCTTGTTGATGATTTCAGATAGACATTGTTTATTATTCTAAAGGAACAATCCATCTACTCCTACACTCTATAGTGTTTTTAGTAGGAGTGGCTGCTGTGTTTTGTCAAAAGCTTTTTCAGCATCTATTGATATGACCATATGATTTCTGTTAGTATAATTAATTATATCAATAACAAAACTGACAGTTTTCTTAATATTGAACCAACACTGCTTTCCTGGGATAAATCCTACTTGATCATAATGTATTATCACAGTATAACCTGTAACCATTTTGCTAATATTTTATTTAAGATTTTTGTATCTATATTCATCAGGGAGATAGGTCTATAATTTTCTTTCTGTTTTAACTCTTCCTGGTTTAGGTATCAGCACCATATTGATGTCATAGAAAGAATTAGAGTTCCATCTCATCTATTTTTCCAAAGAGTTTATATAGAATTGGATCCAATTGTTCCTTAAATGTTTAATATAATTCACTTGTGAATCCATCTGGCTCTGGAGATTTTTTGTTAGGGAGTTCAATAATGGCTTGTTGAATTTCTTTTTCTGAGATACGGTTATTTAGATATTTCATTTCCTGTTCATTTAACCTGGACAACTTATATTTTTGTAAATGTTTGTCAATTTACAATGACAAATTAGACTGATAAATTTATTGGCATAGAGTTGAGCTGAATAATTCCAAATTATTACTTTAATTTCCTCCTCATTGATGGTGAGTTCACCTTTTCCATATAAGATACTAAAAATTTGGTTTTATTCTTTCTTTTTTTTAACCAAATTGGCCAGAGGTTTATCAAATTTATTGGGGGGGGGGGTTCATAAAAGCAACTCTTGGCTTTATTTATTAATTCAATAGTTTTTTGCTTTTATTAATTTCTCCTTCAATTTTTAGAATTCCTAATTTGGTATTTAATTGAGGTTTTTTGTTTGTTCTTTATCTAATTTTTAGTTACATATTTAGTTCATTGATTTATTCTTTCTCTAATTTATTCATGTAAGCATTTAAACATATAACCTTGAGTGTATCCCATGGGCTTTGGTATGTTGTATCATTATTGTCCTTATCTAGGATGAAATAATTAATTCTTTCTATAATTTGTTGTTTGATCCATTAACACTTTAAAATGAGATTATTTTGTTTCCAATTAGTTCTGGGTTTACATCTCCCTGGCCCAATATTGCATAAGATTTTTATTTCATTATAATCTGAGAAAGATGTATTCGCTATTTCTGCCTTTCTGCAATTGATTATTAGGTTTTTATACCCTAGTACATGGTCAGGTTTTGTGTAAGTGCCATGTACTGCAGCGAATGAAGTATATTCCTTTCTATCCCCCATTCAATTTACTCCATAAGTTTATCATATCTAGGTTTTCTAACAATCTATTTACCTTCTTAACTTCCTCCTTACTTATTTTATGATTCGATTTATCTAAGTCTGAGAGCAGGAGGTTGAGGTCTCCCACTAGTAGAAATTTTCTGCCTATATCTTCCTGTAGTTCTTTCAACTTCTCCAAGAATTTGGATGCTGTACCATTGGGTACATACATATTTAGTATTGAAATGACTTCATTTTCTATCCTACCTTTTAGGAGGATATAGTTTCCTTCCTTATCTTTTTTAACACTGTCTATGTTTGCAGCTTCTTTGTCTGAGATAAGGATTGCTATCCCTGCTTTTTAAACTTCAACTGAAGCAAAATATATTTTCTTCCATCCTTTTACTTTTACTCTCTATATATATCTCTCTTCTTCAAGTGACTTTCTTGTAAGCAGCATATAATAGGATACTGGTTTTTAATCCAAGCTGCTATTCACTTACATTTTAAGGGAGAGTTCATCCCATTTACACTCAAAGTTATAATTGCAAACTCTTTATTGCCCTCCATGCTATCTTCCGTCTATCTGTATTTTCCCTTTTTTCCCTTTATCCATCTTCCCCAGTGTTTTGTTTATGAATACTGCCACCTTCAGTGTATTTTCCCTCCTATATCAACCCCCCTCCCCTTTTTTTCCCTTTTCCCCTTCTTCCCTTCCTTCTGTTAATTTACTTTTTTTCTCTCTCTCCCTGTCCTCCCTTTTCCCCTTTTAATACTTGAAAGGTAAGATAAGTTTCTTAACTTAACTGAGTGTGTTTAAATTAACTTTAAACCAAGTCTGATGAGATGAAAATTCAGGTGGCTCTCACCTCCTTCCTTCTTCCCCTGTATTACAATAGGTCTTCTGTACCTCTTGATGTAATGAAATTTACCTCATTCAATCTCCTCCATCCTCCTGTATCCTTAGTGTCCCCCTCTTTAAGGAGTTATTGTTTTTTAAGTCTTTCTGAGTCACAGAAAAGTTTAGTGTCCATCACTTGTGGCTAAGTATATTCTCTCTAATAGAGTTACAATTCTGAAGAGTTATGAGAATCTTTCTCCCAAGTGGGGATATAGCCGGTTTCATATTATTGGATAGCAGTTTTTTTCTTTATATTTCTTTTTAATCTTCATGTGTCTCTTGAGCCTTCTATTTGATGTCCAAATTTTCTATTTAGTTCTGGTCTTTTCATCAGGAAATGTTGGAAGTCTCTTATTTCATTAAATGTTCTTCTTTTACCCTGGAAGAGAAGGCTCAGCTTTGCCAGATAGCGGATTCTTGCCTGTATTCCAAGCTCCCTTGCTTTTCATAATATCTCATTCCAGGGCCTTCTATCCCTTAATGTTGATGTGGCCAGGTCCTGTGTAATCCTCACTGTGCCTCCTTGGTAAGCCTTCAAGGAAAGTTTTTTAGGCTAGAGACCAGTTCATATTCTCCTCAAAAGGGCTAGATCTCTCTGGGTTAGATTCTATTTCTTCTAAGTATTTCTCCATGGGTTCCCATTTCCATGGCCTTTCTTCCTAGGATCTTGTGTTTAGGGAGGGGCTGGCTCTCAGACATTTCTTTTGAAAACCCTATAAGCATTGTTCACTTGGCTTAGTAATTTCAAATGGACCTGTCAGTAGGAGGTGCTGGTTGTTTTCTCTGAAGTGTTTGATGCCCTCTCCCTAATCCTGGAGTGAGTGTGGAAGGAGTGAGGAGGGGCAGCAGGATCTGAGTTGACCTTGAACAATGGGCTGGGCCCTGGGGAGGGAGTTAATCTCCCTTTCAGTTGAGTGAATTATGTTGCCCACACATGAGCCTGAGGGGGTGGAGGTTAATCATTAGTTCTGGGAAGAATGCTCTGCCAAATGTATGGAGCTTAGGTCCAGCAGTGCTCTGCATTTCTCTGTGCTGGAACTCACCCTCCTGTCAACTGGGACTCATCAGAGCTCCCCTTGCCCCTGCCAAAGATTCTATGACTAAAGTTGGTCCTCGAACTCCACTCACCAAACTCTCTGTGGCTAAGGCCGGTACTCTGACTCCCCCCCACCAACACTGCTGTCCCTACACTAGCACTCTGCTCTCCATTCCTGGCTCACCCACAGTCCCCGAGACAGAACTTATTGGTAGGTATTCTCCTAGTTTCTTTTTCTGGGTTTTGTCAACTGAATTTCTGTTAAGAGATTTCTTTCATGTTATTTTTGAGGGGAACCAGAAGCACTTAGCACAGTGCCTCTCTTCTCTCCTCCATCTTGTCCAGAAGTCTCATATATTTCTTTACATTACTCACAAACAAGTAGGAAGAGATAGAAAAATTCAACATTGTATACAAGGAAGGCTAAGGCAAACCTAAGGACAATTTGAATACAGTTACAAGACACTTTTCACATCCATAAAGTCAGGTCTAAACAATTAGAGAAATATTCATTGTTCATGGACAGATCTTATCAATATAATAAAAGTGACAAATCAACCTTATTTATTCACTTTACTTACTTATTTAAGGTCATACCAATTAAACTTACAAAAAAAAAGTAAAAAATAAAGAGACAGTAAAAAGTAAGAGAGAAAAAGCACCAGATTCCCAACCACATAATAAAGTAGTAATCATCAAAACAATGTGGTACTGGCTTAGAAATTGAGTGGTAAATCAATGGATTATATTAGATATATGATGTGTAGATATAAATGACTGCAGTAATCTAATTCTTGATGAACCCAATGAATCAAATTTTGAGATAAAAACTTTACCTTTGGCAAAAATTACTGGAAAAACTTGAAAGGAATTTTGCAGAAACTTGGAATAGTTCAGCATCTCACTTTGTGTACCCAAATTAGGTCCAAAATAGTTAAATTATTTAGACATAAAAATATTTTATAAATTATGGGAGTATGGATAATTTTACCTCACAGATCTATGGTTAAGGGAAGATCTTATGCTCAGAGAAGAATTAGAAAAGATCACAGAAAGCAAAATAGGTCATTTTTATTATATAAGATTAAAAAGTTTTTATACAAAACAGCTAATGCATTCAAAATTAGGAGGAAAACAAAAAAAACTGGCAAAAAAGTACAGCAGGCTGCTCTGATAAAGGCCTCATTTTTCAAAGAAAAAGGTACAGCCAAATTTATAAAGATAAGAACCATTCTCCAATTGAACTGACAGTTTTTAGAAGAAGAAATCAAAGCTACCGAGATTCACATGAAAAAATGGTCTAACTCACTATTGATGAGAGAAATGCAAATTAAAACAACTCTAAGATACCACTCACATTTATCAGGTGATTTAACAAGACAAAAATGGAAAATAACACCTGCTGGAAGGCATGTGAACAAATAGGGTATTAACATACTGCTGATGGAGTTATGAACTATTCTAGCCATTTGGATACCAACTTGAAACTATACCCAAAAGGCTATAAAATTGAACAGACCACTTTGATGCAACCATACCACTACTAAGGTCTGTATGTCATGGAGGTCATGGAAAAGGGAGAAATATTTATTTGTATAAAAGTATTGATAGTATCTTTTTGTGGTGACAAAGAATTGGAAATCAAGCATTTCCTCATCAATTGTTGAATAGGTGAACCAAGTTTTGACACATGACAAAAAAATGATTATCACCATGGTTTCAGAAAAAAAAATCAACAAAATAGAAGCAAATGTGAAATACCTCATCAACAAAACCACTGACCTCGAGAATAGATCGAGGAGGGGCAACCTGAAAATTATAGGACTTCCTGAAAATATTGAAAAGAAAAAAAGCCTGGACTCAATATTACAGGTTCTAGTGATGGAAAACTGCCCTGACATCATCAAATCAGAGGGCAAAGTAGTTATTGAAAGAGTACATCGATTCCCACCAGAAAAAGATCCTAAAATGAAAACACCAAGGAATGTTGTGGCCAAACTCCAGAACTATCATATAAAAGAGAAAATACTGCAAGCAGCCAAAAAGAAACAATTTAAATATCAAGGAACCACAGTAAGGATCACTCAGGACCTGGCTGCATCAACTTTAAGAGATCGAAGGGCCTGGAACAAGATATTTCAAAGAGCACGGGAGCTTGGAATGCAGCCAAGAATCTACTTTCCTGCAAAGCTGAGCCTTCTCTTCCAGGGAAAAATGGACATTTAATGAAATGGAAGAATTCCAAAAGTTTCTGATGAAAAGACCAGAGCTAAACAGAAAATTTGGATATCAAACAGGAGGATCACGAGACACATGAAAAGGTAAAAAAAAAGGGGGGGGGGGAGTGGCAAAAGGAAAAAAATGCAATCCAGCAAGCTGAAACTAGCTATATCCCAGCATGGGGTGGGGGGGTAGAGACTCTCATAAATCCTGAGAAATGTAACTCTAACAGAGAGAATATAGCTAGCCAGAAATGATGGACAACCATGACCTATCCATGAGCCTGATATCTAATGGGATGTAACTGGCTTTAACTCCACTAGGGAGAAAGACTCTAATAACTCTCAGGAATTTTGACTCTATTCAACAGAATATACTGAACTAGAAGGGACAGACATTCAGAATTTTCTATGACTTAGAATGATCTAAAAAAAATACACTACCTCCCTAAAAAGGGGGACAGGAAAGAGACGGGAGGAGGGAGGGGATTGAATGGGACAAATCTCATTACACTAAGAGGTACAAAAAACCTATGGTAATAGAGGGGAAGAAGGGAGTAGAGGAAAAACACCTGAATCTTCTTCTCATCAGTCTTGGCTTAAAGTCAACCTACACATACTCAGTTAACTTATAAAACATCTAACCTTTCAAGAATTAAAAGGGGAAAAGGGGAGGGGGGACAGAGAAAGGGAAGGGGAGTAGAGGAAATAAGGGGAAATAAGAAAAAGGAAGGGAAGGGAACAGGGAAAGGGGAAAGAAAGGAGAGGGAGTGATATAGGAGGGCAAGCACACTGAAGGGGGTGGTATTCAAAAACAAAATACTGGGGAATATGGATAAAAGGGGGGGAAAGGGGGAAAATACAAACAGAGGGAAGATAGCACAGAGGGCAATAAAGAATTAGTAATCATAACCTTGAATGTGAATGGGATGAACTCTCCCTTAAAACATAAGCAAATAGCAGAGTGGATTATAAACTAGAATCCTACAATATGCTGCTTACAAGAAACTCATTTGAAGCAGAGAGATACATATAGAGTAAGGGTAAAAGGTTGGAGCAAAATATATTTTGCTTCAGCTGAAGTAAAAAAAGCAGGGGTAGCAATCCTTGTCTCAGACAAAGCAGCAGCAAAAATAGATAGTTTTAAAAGAGATAAGGAAGGAAACTTTATCCTCCTAAAAGGTACCATAGACAATAAAGTCATTTCAATATTGAATATACATGCACCCAGTGGGACAGCACCCAAATTCTTAGAGGAGAAGCTGAAAGAATTACAGGAAGACATAGACAGCAAAACTCTACTAGTAGGATACCTCAACCTCCCACTATCAGATCTAGATAAATCAAATCATAAAACAAACAAGAAAGAAATTAGGGAGGTAAATAGATTGTTAGAAAAATTAGATATGGTAGACTTATGGAGGAAACTGAATGGGGATAGAAAGGAATATACCTTTTTCTCTGCAGTACATGGAACTTACACAAAAAATTGACCATGTACTAGGACATAAAAACCTAATGATCAACTGCAGAAAGGCAGAAATAGTTAATACATCTTTCTCAGATCACAATGCAACAAAAGTCATATGCAATACTGGGCCAAGGAGATATAGACCCAGAGCAAATTGGAAACTGAATAATGTCATTTTAAAAAATGAGTGGACCATAAAACAAATTATAGAAAGAATTAACCATTTTATCCTAGATAATGATAATAATGAAACAACATACGAAAACCTATGGGATTCATTCAAAGCAACTCTCAGGGGATATATTATAGCTCTAAATGCTTATATGAATAAATTGGAGAAAGAGGAAATCAATGAACTAAACATGCAACTAAAAAAATTAGAGAAAGAACAAATCAAAAATCCCCAATCAAATACCAAATTAGAAATTTTAAAAATTAAAGGAGAAATTAATAAAATTGAAAGCAAAAAATTATTGAATTAATAAACAAAACCAAAAGTTGGTATTAGGGAAAAAAACCAATAAAATTGATAAACCTCTGGTCAATTTGATTTAAAAAAAGAAAGAAGAAAACCAAATTGCTAGTATTATAAATGAAAAAGGTGAACTCACCACCAATGAGGAGGAAATTAAAGTAATAATTTGAAATTATTTTGCCCAAATTTATGCCAATAAATTTGATAATCTAAGTGAAATGGATGAATATTTACAAAAACATAAGTTTCCCAGGTTAAATGAAGAAGAGATTAAATACCTGAACAAACCTATCTCAGAAAAAGAAATTCAACAAGCCATTAGTGAACTCCCTAAAAAAAATTTCCAGGGCCTGATGGATTCACAAGTGAATTCTACCAAACATTTAAGGAACAATTGGTTCCAATCCTATATAAACTCTTTGGAAAAATAGGGAAAGATGGAACTCTGCCTAACTCTTTCTATGAAACCAATATGGTACAGGTACCTAAACCAGGAAGAGTTAAAACAGAGAAAGAAAATTATAGACCTATTTCCCTGATGAATATGGATGCAAAAATCCTAAATAAAATCTTAGCAAAATGACTACAACAAGTCATCACTAGGATAATACATTATGATCAAGTAGGATTTATTCCAGGAATGCAGGGTTGGTTCAATATTAGGAAAACTGTTAGTATACTCAATTATATCAATAACAAACCTATCAGAAACCATATGATCATATCAATAGATGCTGAAAAAGCTCTTGAGAAAATACAGCATCCATTCCTATTAAAAACACTAGAGAGTGTAGGAATAAATGGACTGTTCCTTAAAATAATTAGCAGTATCTATCTGAAACCATCAACAAGCATTATACTCAATGGGGAGAGGCTAGAGGCATTCCCAATAAGATCAGGGGTTAAACAAGGGTGCCCATTATCACCACTACTATTCAATATTGTATTAGAAATGTTAGCATCAGCAATCAGAGAAGAAAAAGAAATTAAAGGAATTAGAATGGGGAAGGAAGAGACAAAACTCTCACTATTCGCAGATGACATGATGGTCTACCTAGAGAATCCCAAGAAATCATCTAAAAAACTACTGGAAACAATTAGCAATTTTAGCAAAGTTGCAGGTTATAAAATAAACCCCCATAAATCCTAAACTTTCCCATATATGTCTAGCAAGAAACAGCAGGAAGAGCTAGAAAGAGAAATCCCATTCAAAGTAACCTCAGACAGTGTAAGATACTTGGGAGTCTATTTGCCAAGACAGACTCAGAATCTTTTTGAAAACAACTATAAAACACTTCTCACACAAATTAAATCAGACTTAAATAACTGGGCAAATAACAGCTCATGCATAGGGAAAGCTAATATAATAAAAATGACAATTCTACCAAAACTAAACTATCTGTTTAGTGCCCTACCAATCAAAATTCCAAAAAATTACTTTAATGAGTTAGAAAAAATTGTAAGTAAATTCATATGGAGAAATAAAAAGTCAAGAATTGCCAGGAGCTTAATGAAAAAAATGCAAACGAAGGTAGCTTAGCACCACCCAATCTAAAATTATATTATGAAGCATCAGTCATCAAAACTGTTTGGTATTGGCTAAGATATAGAGTGGTGGACCAGTGGAATAGACTAGGTGTAAAAGCAGGAGAGGATTATAGTAATCTGCTGTTTGATAAACCAAAGAGTCAGGCCACCAGGATAAAAACTCCCTCTTTGATAAAAACTGCTGGGATAATTGGAAGTTAGTATGGAAGAAACTTAGATTAGAACAACACCTCACACCCTTTACCAAAATAAGATCCAAATGATTACAGGAATTAGAAATAAAAAACAATACTATAAGCAAATTAGAAGATCAAGGATTAGTTTACTTGTCAGATCTATGGAAAGGGGAGCAGTTTATGACTAAGGAAGAGTTGGAGAACATCACCAAAAACCAATTAGATGATTTCTATTACATTAAATTAAAAAGCTTTTGCACAGATAAAACCAATGTAATCAAGATCAAAAGAAAAGTAGTAAATTGGGAAACAATTTTTACAACTAATGATTCCAACAAAGGACTCATTTCTAAAATATACAGAGAACTGAGTCATATTTTTAAAACAAAAAGTCATTCCCCAATTGACAAATGGTTAAAGGATATGCAAAGGCAATTTACAGATGAGGAGATCAAAGCAATTCATAGCCATATGAAAAAATGCTCTAAATCATTAATTATTAGAGAAATGCGAATTAAAGCTTCTCTGAGGTACCACCTCACACCTCTCAGATTGGCCAGTATGACCAGGAAGGATAATGATCATTGTTGGAAGGGATGTGGGAAATCTGGGACACTATTACACTGTTGGTGGAGCTGTGAACTCATCCAACGCTTCTGGAGAGCTATTTGGAAGTATGCCCAAAGAGCAACAAAAATGTGCATACCCTTTGACCCAGCAATACCACTACTGTGTCTATACCCTGAAGAGATGAGGAAAAAGGGTAAAAACATTACTTGTACAAACATATTTATAGCAGCCCTGTTTGTGGTGGCAAAGAATTGGAAATCCAGTAAATGTCCTTCAATTGGGGAATGGTTTAGCAAACTGGTATATGTATGTCATGGAACACTATTCTTCTATTAGAAACCAGGAGGGACAGGATTTCAGGGAAACCTGGAGGGATTTGCATGAATTGATGCTGAGTTAGATGAGCAGAACCAGAAAAACACTGTACACCCTAACAGCAGCATGGGAGTGATGTTCAACCTTGAAGGACTTGCTCATTCCATCAGCACAACAATTGGGAACAATTTCTGGCTGTCTGCAAAGGAGAGTGCCATCTGTATCCAAATAAGGAGCTGTGGAGTTTGAACAAAGTACAAGGACTATTCCCTTTAATTCAGGGGGAAAAAAACCCAGATGTCTTATTGTTTGATCTGGGTACCTCTGAGAATTCTGTTCTCTCTAAGGATATTATTTCTCTCTCATCACACCCAATTTGGATCAAGGTACAACATAGAAACAAAGTAAAGACTGACGGAGTGCTATCTGTGGGGTGGGGGTGGGGGGAGGGAAGCAAGATTGAGGGAAAATTGTAAAACTCAAATAATATCTTTAATAAAAATTTTTAAAAAATGAAAAAAGAAAAAATAAGACAAATGATCTCATGTGAAGTAAAGGGAGCAGAACCAGGAGAACATTATACTCAGTAACGCAATAGCCTAACAAAGAACAACTGGCAAAAACTTAGCTATTATGATGAAGACAATGAACCAAAACAATACTAAAGAACTTCTTCCATAATGAAAAATGCGATCCACCTCCAAAGAGAGAACTCATGAACTTCAAATGCAAATTGAAGTTTTTTTTACCTTTATTTTTCTTGTGTGTTTTCTTTTGCAACATGGCTAATATGGAAAAAAGATTTTGATATGACTTCACAGGCATAATTGACAACATATTTCCTGCATTTTTATTATTTTTAAATTAATCAATTTATTTTTTTTCATCCATATGCACACATATATTTTTAAGTTACAACATTTCCTTCCATGCTCTCTCAGTGGCAAATAGTCAGGTGAGTATTGTAAACACCTATTTTGATAAACATGTTAAGATATTAGTCATTTTCAGTTGAGGAATTAGGATTAAGGGGAAGAGATACATAAGAGATAATTTATATAAAGTGTTCATCATATTCTGAAGGGTTGGCTTTTCTTTTTTTGGGGGGGAGGGTTCTTCCTCTGGATGGAGATAACATTATCCATAGCTGATCTAATATGCTTCTTTTAACTCTCAGAACTCCCGAGAGGAGCAGCTTCTATCAAGGTTGATCATCTCACAATGTAGGTGTTGACCTGTACATTGTTCTCTTGGTTCTGCAGCCTTCACGAGCATCCGATCCTGTAACTCATACCATGCCTCTCTAGAGTCCAACCATTTATAGTTTCCTTTGGAACAATAATATTCTATAACATGCATGCACCATAACTTGTTTAGGCATTCCCCAATTGATGGGAATCAAGTGAGGCATCCCTTCAATTTCCAATTCTTTCTCACTCCAAAAAGAGTTACTATGAATATTTTAGAACATGTAGGACTTTTCGCATTTTTTTGTAATTTTCTTCTGATTATAGACCTAGAATTGGAATTGCTAGGTCAAAGGGTATGAACAGTCTTATTGCTCATAGTTCCATATTGCTCTCCCAAATGTTTGGATCCATTCACAACTCTGTATTTCCTATCTTCTAATAGGGGCAGGAATAAGGAAGAGATTTTGGAATTTAAAGTACATGTTAAAAATGGAATAAAAGATATTTAAGATATATTTAATGATTATTATTATTATTGTTTTTATTTTATTTATTTATTAATATTTTATCAATATTTAAGATATTAAGAGATATTTAATGAAATACTTTTTTAAAAAAAATTCAAGAATGCATTGTTCCATTGTCTTTGGATATTTCTCTCATTCTTTGTCATTTGTTAAAGATAAGTAACAGTTGATATGTTGAAATCCATTCTGGTTTTTTCTTAGCTATTCCAAACTCTGTCAGATTAAATTCCCCTAAGCTTTTACTGATAGTGCCTCAATCAATCAATGCTATCCTTTTTTTAGCAGAATTAAATCCAAATTATAGCTTAATTATCTTGCTTTTCCAAACTTCAATACGATAAAATTTTCAGCAAAATCTAGAAATTATCCAATTCATTTTACCATGATTGTACTTCTAGCAAAATTAACAATAAAATGTTAATCATATGCAATATCAACAATAACAAAAAACCATCACGTAATTCATACAGAAGCGTTGCCAATTTAATTATATATATATATATACATATATATATATATATATTAGATGTCTGATGTACACTGAGAAATAAATAAAACATGAAAGTGAAGCTCTCACATTAGTTTGATCAAAATCATTCAGTGCTTCTATTTGGGTTTATTCTCTTTCTTTTCCACCTGGATTTGAAGGAAGTCTTTCAAAAAATCCAGATGGAGCTAAATATCAGACAATAGTACTTGTTCTATAAATTTGGCCATTTATATCCTTTCTGAAAATGAATGAATTGTCAAAAAACTAATTTAAACTCTTACTATTTACAAAATACTAGGCTAAATGCTGGAGATAGAACTCTGAAAAAGAATGTTTTATGGAGTTCACATCATAAAATGGAAGACAACATAGACAGGAGGGTTCAGCTACAAATCAAATGGAAAAGTCATATGATTTTTAGAGTAAAGAAGTAAAGTAGATAGCAATGTAACTCTAAAAACTAAAACCATGACCATTTCTGATATTGGTGCATTTGAAAATGCCAAGTGTTAATAACCTCAGTGATAAGAACTTTCCCCTTTTTTTTTTTGGTCTTCTGTCCATAGGACTGTTGAAATAGTATGTACTGCTGTGTCAATCAACAAGCATTTGTTAAGCACCTACTATCTGCTGGTCATGAATTAAGTGCTGTGTATTCAAAGAGAAGCAAGAGATAGTCACTACTCTCAAGGAGAACATATTTCTGTAGGGGAAATGAGGTGGTTCCAACACACAGCTCCACAGAGATTGATTCTCCAGATTGATTTCCTGAATTAAAAATAAACTTTAAAAGAATAAAGTCTTTAAAACATAAAAATAGCTGCAGGATCTTGTTTGGAATACTACTGCACCATTAGAATTTCTTTATAAAGCTGTTGTTTATAGTGATGAGATAAATCTTAATTCCTTTCCCATCTTCCTTTATATTAGATTCTCCATGGAGCAGGGTTCATTTATTCTTTCTTTTCCTATTTAACTGCATCCCATAATTAATCAATCAATATTTATTAAATGCCTATCATGTGCCAGTTTTAAATGATGGGGATATAAAAGTGGCAAAAGACAATTCATGATCTCAAGGAAGACAACTTTCAAATTAAATCTATACAAACAAGTCACATGCAGAACAAATAGCAAACATTTAACAGAGAGAAGGCACTACTTATCAGACAAAGGGATAGGCAAACAATTTATGAACAAGGATAGAGACTAAAGCATAAAATGGATAATCTTGATTACTTTAAATTAAAAAATTGTACAAAAAAGGCAAATGTAGTCAAGATCAGAATAAAAGAAGAAAATGGGGGAAATTTTTATAGACAGTTCATCAGGCAAAGGTCTCTTATCTAAATTATATAAAGCTTTGTCAAATCTTATGAATTCAATCAGACTCTAGAGAAGCATGGAATGACTTATGGGATCTGATGCTGAGCAAAGCGAGTAGAACCAAGAGAACAATGTACACATTAACAATAATATTGTAAGACAAACAGCCTTGATGGAAGCAGCATCTCTTAGCAATCCAAAGAGCTAGGGCAACTGTGCTAGACTAGCTATGGATTATATTATCCCCATCCAGTGGAAGAAAAACAAAACACACACACACACACACACACACACACACACACACACAAATGAACCCTTCAGAATCTGATGAACACTATAAAAATTATCTCTTATGTATCTCTTTCCCTTAATCCTAATTCCTCATACTGAAAATTACTAATCTGTAAATTTATTTATCAAAATGCGTTTATACACTGCTAACCCAGCTGTTCACCATTGAAGGGTGGGGAGTGGGAAGGGAGGATGGAAGGAAATTTTGTAACTTGAAAATATACATGTGCATATTGATGAGAAAAACTAAATTTATAAAAAAATCTATATAATATAAGCCATTCCCCAGCTGCTAAATGGGCAAAGGATATAAACAGACAATTTTCTGAACAAGAAATAAAAATAATTTTTGTCATATGAAAAACCATTCTATATCATTATTAGAGAAATATCAATTAAAAACAACCTTGAAATATCATTTTACACTTACAAAATTGGCTAAAATGACAGAAGGAAAAAGTGACAAATGTTAAAAGGGATGTGGAAATATTGGGACATTAATTCATTTCTGGTCAAATTGTGAACTCAGCTAAACATTTGGGAAAACAGTCTGCAATTATGCCCAAAGAGTTATTAAATTACCCTTTGACCCAGCAATCCTACTACCTACTTGGTATATTTTCTTTTTTTTTAACCTGGTATATTTTCAAACATGATTAAGGAAAAACGAAAAGAAACTATAAGTTCTAAACTATTTACAGCAGCTTTTGGGGGGGTGGCAAAGAACTGGAAAATACATGGATGCACATCAATTGGGAAATGTTTGAGCAAGCTGTATATGATTGTGATAGAATACTGCTATACTATTATAGTTTCATATACAATCATCTCTTTTATAATACAATGTTAAGGAAATGCTTATTTTATTTCCTGAATTAAAAATAAACTAAAAGAATAAAGTGTTTAAAACATAAAAATAAATGGAATTTTTAGGGAAGCTAGTTATTTTAAAGTACAAGCATAAAACTTTAATAAAAGAAATGTATAGACTTAATAAAATCTATCCCTAGACCTCTTGGAGGTTGATGGACACCAGGTTAATACCACTATATCTACTTCCCTTTATTTTACAAATGAGAAAACTGAAGTTTAGAGAAGTAAATATCTTACTAGAGATCACAGAGAGCATTTGCAGCTAGATCAGTTAAGTAAATATAATGCACTTTCCACTACACCATACTGCCTATTTTCATTAAAAGCCCTGTTCCCAGGAGCTGAAAGGCACTGGTGGATTTATAACCCAACAACTTCTTATTAAAAGCAGCACAACATTTTAGACATATACTAATCTGTATTGCTCTGTAATCTACCATGAGCAAAATGATTTACAACAGAAGAAATAAACCCTATGATCGGTAAAACTTGCCTCACATGGACTTAATACTACTCATAAATTTTACTAATCTTTGTTCAAAAAAGCAATGTTAGAATATTATTTTGTGCCATGTTTGTGGCATTGTGGCATTGATATAAAAATACTCTCACCTCTACATTCTACTTTACAACCAAATTAAATTACATATAATTATAATCTAAAATCATCTGAATCACATAAGAGTAAGGCAGTAGGGGGATAATTTGGAGAACAGAAGTTTTATAGCTATGGAATATGTATGAGAGGCACTGACATGTTCTGATGAATGAAGGGATAGGGAGAATGCACAATGGATCTAAGTGGTTTACATAACTGATGTCATGTGGTTTTTATGTTAAAGCAATATTTGCCTCTACTCATTTTTGACTCACTTGAAAAAACCAGCTCTAATTGAACTGAAACTGATGAGTCCATTTTCCCCTTGATACACATTCCCTATTAACATCAATGTATGGCTAAAGAAAGACCTCTTAGATGTAAAACTGACAGCAAAACCCTGTTCAGAAACTTTTAACTGCAGAAATATGACATGTACAAATTGACTACAGTAGTAAAAATGTATAATCATAGCTAATTTATTATCTTGTCAGCTTCTGACCAAATAAAAAGATTCTTGAATATGTTGCTTCATTTCAAACATAATGATGACACAAACATCCAATATGGAGTCAATTGGTATTCAGCATATAAATAATGGACTTCATTCCACAAAATACAACATATAAAAGACACCTAATAAATCTTTGCTGATTGCACTAGTTGATGATTTCAATTTTATTTGATTCAACAAAGATTTGTTTAGCCCTACTATGTAAAAATCACTATCTAAACATTGTAGACATAAAGAAAAAACAAGATACAGATACTCTACTCTTCCCCCAATGGCTTGAAATAGGGAATAAGATCTATATTCAAATTCTAATTCACCAGAATTAGGTTAACACAATAACATGGTCCCAAGAAGATATTAAAGGGAGTGAGATCATTTTCAAGAAGGATGCAATTTAATTCAGTTTGACAAATATGCTATAAATGAAAATCTTATGTAGGATATAGAAGACATCTGAGCAGACCTACAAACCAACTAAGTTTAATAGACAGAAATGGATTATTTCATTCTAAAAGTGTCTAAGAGAGTCTGATAGTGTCACACAGAGATGCAAGTGGGTCTGATCAAATACAGAGAAAGTAGTCCAATTAGGATGGAACCAAATTATATGAAATGGAATAGTATGAAATAAGACTTAAAAGACATGGGAGAATTAGATTATGCAGGCACTGCATTTCACAATAAGAATGTCAAATTTGCTTTGGTAGTTAATGGAAAACAATATAAAACTTTTGATCTTAGAAGGAAAATAATCACTAGGGCATTAGAAAAATATCCAGGAACTTTTATTAAGAAACCATAGAACAGGGTAAAGCCTGGAAGAAGCAGATCCCTTGGAAAGTTTTTCAGTAGTCAAGGAAAGTGACAATGAGGGCCCAATGTAATTATTTTGAAGTTGAAAATAAAAGTTAAAATCAAGAGAACTTAAGAATTGGATTCACTGATGTATCCATTTGGATATTTAAAAAGCATGCAATCTGTACAGAGCAGTATACTATCAGGTAAGGGAAAGGCAAAATTTAGGTAAGATATGATCACTACCCTCATGGTGCTGATAGTTTAGTTGGGTGATGAGTTGCATATGAATCAATGTAACTAAAACAAAGAATGCTATCCATCCCAAAGACAGAAGCATACTTTCATTCTCTATTTTTCTTCAGGTTTCTCTTTCTTGGGGGGGGGTGCTTTTACAACATGACTATTGTAGTAATGTTTTTCATGCTGCAAGCAACTTGCTTTCTCAATGGATAGAGTGGGGTGGGAGGAGGGGAGACAATTTGGAACTCAAGGTTTTGGAAGTAAATATTGAAACTTTGTATGTAGCTGAAGGGAAAATGTTTAAATAAAATAATTAGTAAAATGAATAAAAAGAAGAAATAATAAAACATAAAAATGTGATATCCTAAATGCATTACAGAAAACTAAGGAAAAAGAGAGGAGCAAAAATGACTTTGAAGTGTGACATTTGAATGTCTGACACACACACACACACACACATATGTGTGTGTGTGTATGAAGTCAGGAGTGAACACATTTTGTGGAAACATTTTTTTTTTGCATGTGAGATGACTTCAATTTTCAACATAAGAAGTTTCAGGATATAACAAGACATCCCATAGATAAACCCAGCAAGTTGGAAAAATTACAGGAGCTCTATGGACAGGTTGAAATACGTTGGTGTGGGTGTGTTTGAATATGATCTCTACATATGTGCACATAAAGCAAACATGCATTCATATCTTCAATATGTGCATAATTCCAGAGTAATGGAAAGAAAAGTAATAAACTCATTGTGGGAAAAAGAGGAAAGCAAGGAAAGAAAGGGGGAGAGGAGAAAGGAGCATTGGAAGGAATGGAGAAGAGAAGGGAGAGAAAGAAGAGAGTCAAATTTAAAACACTAGTAGACATTTGTCTTTGAGGTGTAAGGAAGACAAAAAGGAAATAGTCATGAATAAAATAGAGCTAAAAGAGGTAGGGATAGAGCAACAAGACAACAATGTCATAGAAACCAAGAAGAAAGAAAATATCAAGGAAGAATAATCGACATATCAAAATGGTACAGAGTAAACAAGAAGGATAAGAGTAATGAAAAGCCAATGGAAGGTCACATACATGTCATTTCTCTCTTTTTATTCCTAGTGACAGTATCTGTAATAGAGATGTAAATGTTTGTAGGTAAAGATAGACTCAGAGGTTTAGAAATAGAAGGGAACTCAGAGCCCATCTAATTTAAACTCTCAATTTATAGATATTAGGAAATTAAGACCTACAGAGGTAAATGGTTTGTCCAAGGTTTCATCAGAGTAAGATTAGAACCTGGGTCCTTTCACTCCAAAGGCAAAATTATTTTTATTATACCACATTGGCTTCATAGGCTACAAAAGATAAGAGAAAATAGAATAAGTAATAGCAGTTTTGGTGAAGTTTAATGAAATAAAATCCTCTTATCTAAAAATAGAACAGATTACCTAAAATCTTTTCTACTTTCATGTGTATGCATGTATATGTCTGTCCATCTGTTTCCATGTGTGAGGAGGAAAGATAAGAAGGCAGATTGTGGTGAAATGGAATTAGAGTATGTATAATGGTAGGGAAATAGTGACATCAAGTCAATATAGACTGAATATCATAAAGGAAATCAGGATATTTACAAATTTAAGACATGAATGTTTCCTAGATTTTCTAACTCATTCAAGAGTTATATTATTTTTTTTCTTTGACAACTCTTAAAAACAAGAAATGGAATATATTGTGGAAAGTATTTGTGTAAAATACTACTGCCTTTAGTTTTGTACTTTATAGCAATGCACCATTTTATAATTCAATTAAAAGACTTTGGGAATTAAAGATTTTATGTCTCAAAAGCTTCTAAACTCATTTAGAAAAAAGTTACCATAAATTGTAAATACAATATATCAACCTGACATTGCAGTGATTTACAAAAGACAAAGCTATTTTGAAAGCTGAGAGGGGATAATACAACTTTTACACTCTTAAATGGGATCTTAAAAGAAATCATACTGTATGAAAAGATAAAGTGTAGGAATGCTAGAAGAAAATAATATTATTATTATTATTATTATTTTCTAGTAATATTTTTTCTGAAAATTATATTGAATATTAACTTCTATTAATATGTAGCCATGCTAATGGACAATAAGTAGGGAGAATATCGGTAAAATTAATTTATTGTAAGAAGAAGCTACCCGCTACTCAGTCTCTATCTCCAAAGAGATCAAAGAAAACATCCACGTGTACAAAAATATTTAAAGCATCTCTTTTTATGATGTTAAAGGACTAGAAACCAAAAGAAGTACCATCTACTGTAAGATGACTGAATAAGCCATGGTACATGAATATAATGGAATATTACTGGGCTATAAGAAATGATTGAAGGGGATGGTTTCGGAGAAACATGGGAAGGCTTCAATGAGGTGATACAGAGAAGGAGAACAAAGAGAACAATTTATATAATAGCAACATTGTAAAAATAAACAACTTTGAAAGACAAAAACTGTAATGAGTGTAATAACTAATCACTGAACCAATAGAATAATGTTGATGAAGGCTACTTGCTTCTGGACAAAAAAGTTTATGGACTCAGGATTCAGAACGAGATGGATGTTCTGCACATGTATGGTCAATGTAGGAATTTCCTTTTCTTAGCCATACATATTTGTTACACAAATTGCTGAGGGTTTGTTCTGTTTTTGCCAATGGTGGGAGGAGAAATAGCAGCGAGATTTTTAAATTAAAAAACAAAATTAAAATGGAGAAATGTCTATAGAGCTTGGAAGACTGCTCACATATTATATCTCTTCAATAAGGTACATGTGTGTCCATGTTTCTAAAAAAAGACAGCAAACATTTCCATTTTATTTTGCCTTGATCTCTCCCCCCCATCTTTTCATCATCCATTATGAAAAAAGTAGAAGCAAATGAGAAAAAAATGACTTCTATATTCTAAAGAAGTTTCTTGCTAAGCCTATTCACTTAATTCATTAGTGATGACACAGATACTTAGCATTTAGTTGAAATATGAATGCCTGAAAACCATATCTTAAGGAAATTAACTGATAGTTTGTTGCTAAAACCTTGGGTTTTTTTTTCAGTTTTGTAAAAGGATTTGATAGTTAAGTTTTATAATCTCATATATCTACTTTACACAAATTTCTTGCAAAAAGTAGGCAATAGTATATTCTTAGATATAATATATATATATATATATATATATATATATATATATATATATTTTCCTCAGAATATGAATATCAAAATGATTGGGGCAATGAAATTGACTTCATGATAATCAGGGATTTTATTACACCAAAGATCAATGAAGAAATGTCTATTTTACTGCATAATTTGACCCTAAAGCTCAGTTGCATAAAAAATTATTTCAAGTCATTTTTAATGGACAGTATGGGCAGGAACTCTGCTTTCTTTACTATTTAGCATGCATTTTGTTAGGCATCCAGCAAACGCAACATCATGTAAATGGTTATGAATTCCAAGAGCTCATTTAGTTAAAATCACATGCAAACTTTTATCCCTGTAGAAATGGCATATGGAACTCAGATATAGCATTCTGCATTTTATCTACCATGGTTTGACAGTTTTTCAAGATAGAAATGTGTGGAAGATACTGAATCATAGTTCAGGAGACTCCACTTTCTACAAGTGGGCAACATTCAAGAAAGAAACCATCTCCTTGATTTCCTTTTCTTCTTCATCATCAGGTACAAAATCATTGCTAGGCTTCTTCATGAATAACAATACTTGGAAGTATTCATATTTTATTAGTGGAGTATTTCCAATAATGATACAGATCAGAAAACTTCCACAACTTCTCATCCTGTGTGAGTATTTTCTTTGTCTTTTTACAAATCCTCAATAGAACACTCACCCAATATATTCACTGAATTATTCCCTGTACTTTTATATCTCAGAGGTACCAAAGATATAGTGAGGTGCAGTAGAGAAAGAAATAATTCTGAATAAGGAAAGAATTATTTAAAAATTCCACCTCAGACACATTGATCACTAATCCTTTCAGGTCCCTATACAGCTATCTAATTTTGTAGATTGCAAGAGTTGAGGATCTGCATGGGGAGAAGCATATGCCTTATCAATTGTTCCTGACATGAATAAATCACAATTAGGATTAAAATGGCAATTACAGTTTACCAATCAGTCTGTCCTTCTACTGTCTCCAATTCTTATTATATGACTGGTCCACTTTTGATGGCCCCATATATTTATAATATCTTCTATGCCATTTACAAGTTATTACTAAGATGATAATGCTAATTTATGAACTGCACATTCATATTTTAGGTTACTTTTTATATTAGTTCACTTTTTAAAATTGACCCCCTAAATGTCTGGCATGATGAAATTGGTTATTTTATTTTTTTATTAAGGATATATTGAAAAACAATTGAAGGGTTTTTTTTTTTGAAATTTCTTTAAAGGAGCATCTGAATGCATTCCCCAGTGGGTCCTTATTAGACCTTTTATGCCATTTAACCCATACACCTAAGCTCTTCTCAACTAAGAAGTTTTCTTCTCTCAACTAAGAGTTTTTTCACATTGTTTTTCTCCCCCTCCCCCATGTATGTCTCAAATGTTCACTTAGTGGTGCAGTGAAAAGAGTTAGAAAGACTCATCTTCTGAATTCAAATCTGGTCTCATACACTTATTAGCTGTGTGACTCTGGGAAAATCACTTAACCCTACTTATCTCATCTGTAAAATGATCTAGAGAAGGAAATGGCAAAAATTTTAGTAACTCTGCCAAGAAAAATCCAAATAAGTCAAGAAACGTTATAGACAATTGAAAATAACTGAACAAGGTTCCTAAAAATGAAAACTGATATGTGTTTGTGTGTGGAGGGAAGAAAAATTAGAGAATAAATAACTTTATTGCCAAAGACTGTTAATAACCCACTTTATTCGTTGTAGTCAGTGTTGTTTCATGATAACTAGCATTTAAATAGTGTTTTACAATTTGTAAACCATGTTCCATATGTCATCACATTTGAACCTCATGCAAAAGTTTAGTGAGATAAGGATGATGTTTATCCTTCATTCTCGAAGAAGACCATGACATCAGGGAGTGAAGTCATGACAACACTTGAATTGGTGTTGTACAAAGTCACCAGCTTCACTTTCTCCTCTAGAGATATCTGAATCCAGTGGTCAGCTATGGATCAGAGGGCGATGGATGTGAGGCAATCAGGTTAAGTGACTGGTCCAAAGTCATCCAGCTGGTAAGGGTCAAGTGTCTGAGGTTGAATTTGAACTCCCATTCTCCTGACTCCAAGGTCAGTTCTCTATCCACTATATTCACTAGCTGCTCCTTGTGAAATAAGGCCTACTCATTTAATAGATGATTTATTTAATAGTGACTTGCTTGAGGTCACATTCTTTTGAATTGGGTGACAATATAGTTAGAGTTGGGTTTTTTTTAGGAAAATAAATTTGATTGGAGAATGAAATAGATTAAGAAAAGACTTGTGACAAGAATATCAACCAGCATATTATAGTAATCATTGATGGTGATGAGAGTGTACACCTTGTTGGTGGTAATGATGAAGGAATGAGAAGGCCTTATGAAAGATTTTGTGAAGGTAAAATTGATAGGACTTGGCAACATCCTCTATATCATCTAGTTACATTATAAGCTCCCTAAAATTTAAATGAGTTCCCTATAGAAGACTTAAAAGATTCTGTAAATAAGACTAGAAAAGAGAAAAAAGGGCATTTGTGGACTGTGTCTTTTATTGTCAGAGTGAATATCCACCTTAGTGAACATACACATCATTATAGTATAGAATATTGGCATTGATTCCTCCTCAACAAGCAAGAAAATGCAAGCAGTAAAATGGCAACCAAATGTCAGTGGATTGTGTATTGAACTTAGTCAGAAAACCTAAATTCAAATTCCCTCTGGAAAACATTAGCCATTCTTTCATTAAAGTTCAATTTCTTTTTTAATGTTTCAAAAATGTAAAATGTTATTTCCTCTACTAGCCTAGCACCTTTTCTGTAAATGGTGTCATACAAGCTAGTGCTTAGCCCAGTGCCTAGCCCAGTGCCTGACATATATAAGGCATTTAATAAATAGGTTTTTAAAATTTGATTGACATAATAAATGACTGAAGGACATTTCATATTTTTCTGAGTTTCATGTATTTCCTTGGCCAATCAATTAAGCATCAAATCATCAGTTTAGAGAAGCATCTTCACTTGTTGCCCACTTCTCTCTAAACTATTCTTCACTCAAATTCCTAACCCAATTAAAATAATTAAATAAAGGGGGTAAGACATAGAACCAAGACAAAGTAGCACGAGAAATTTGGGGTAAGACTCATTGTATATGGCTCTATGCATGCATGCATGCATATGTACATTATGCATGTATGTTGCATGTAAGTTTATCTACATATAAATTATTATGTACAAAGATGCATACCCTTAGTACATGTGTATATGTATTACACAAATTGATTACATGTTTTTGTGTTTATGTGATATTTTTATTGATATTTCATTTTATTTTTCATATCTAAGTTTTCTAAGATTTAAACCCCTTCTAAATTTCCTTCTTGTTTACTTTGTTATTAGATTTACTTAATTCTGAGAGAGAGAGGTCGAGGTACCACACTATTATAATTTTGCTGTCTTTGTCTCCTTGTAATTCATTCCGCTTCTTCTGTAAGAATTTGGAAGCTATACCACTTTGTGCATATATGTTTAATAATGATATTGCCTGTGGTGCCTTTTAAGAAAATGTAGTTTCCTTTCTTTTCCCTTTGAATGAGATCTTTATTCTTGTTTTTGCTTCTCCTGATTTTTTTAACTTTAACTAAAGCATAATATAATCTTTCTTCAGCCTTTTATCTTTACCCTGTGTATCTCTCTGTTTCAAATGTGTATCTTATAAGCAACATATTGCAGGATTCTGTTTTTTAATCCATTATTCTATCTGCTTCTGTTTTATGAGACAGTGCAACTCAGTCACATTTACAGTTAAGGTTACTCATTTTGTATGACTCTCCATGCTATCTTCCCCCATTTATACTTTTATCTTTCCTTTCAACTTATTCCTCCTCACCACCATATGCTCCCTTTCCCCTGTAACTTTTCTTTTAAATTTTAACTTTAACTTTTACCTTTGCTTTCCCTTTTATCATCCCTTCTCCAAATCTTTCTTTCTCTTTCCCTCCCTATTTCCCTGTAAGGTAGGATTTACTCAATCTTCACACCCTCCCTTTTTTCCCTCTACTATTATAGGTTTTTGTGCCTCTTTACCTAGTGTTATTTATCCTCTAATTCCTAGCCTTCTTTTAGTATGGTCCTTCTTTTCAGGTATTTATTGTTTTAACCTTGTACTCACACCCCTTTGTCAAAATATGCTCCTTTTTTCTATCCTGATAGAACCATTCTCAAAAGTTGATTGATTGATTGATAAACAGCACTACCTAGTAGTCACAAAGTAAACTCCTCTCTTCTGTGTCATTATAAATATACTTCTCAAGAGTCATAAATCATATTAAATTATAATTTATTTATACCACTCCCTCTTTTCAAGTATCCTTCATGGACATACAATCCTCATGAGCCAAAGCAACATGGGCAGGCAAATTATTTCATGGATCATTTATGCCTCTCCCCTCTTCTCTTCCTCAACCTCCAAATACATGCTCTCCTTATAACCAAAGCATCAAAGGAAGAAAAATCTCTTCATGATGTTTTCACATGCAGTCCTTCAAAGTACACTCCCTCCCTCCATCTCTATAGTACTACAACCCTCCCCAACCAAAGTGTGAGGTACAAGCTCTTCCTCAGTCCTTTTAGCACACCAACACTAACTAAAGCATAAATTGAAGTAAGGTCACTTCCTAATCTATTTTTGTCCAGCCCTTGGAAGTATGCTCCCACCCTTTGCCCCATTATACTACAGCTCTCCTTAACTAAAGTATATAGTAAAGTCACTTTGTGATTTAATTATGCATAGTACCTCTACTAGGATACTCTGAAGGTCTCTCTTAATAACTTTAAAGTTGATTGAACTGCATGAGAGACACTAACACAGGACCGCCCAACATCAGAGGGGCTGCTGCCCCTTATGAGCAAGGATGAATTGAAGCACTCAAAAGAAACATGAAATGGATTTGGACTATTTGTACCAGACTTGTGGCAGAACATACTGAGCTCATATTGGTCTGATCAATTACAGTCTGACACACTGATTGATGTTGCTTTGATCTTTTCCAATAATGAAGGACAAGAACCAAACATACCAAAATTCTCTAAGTACAATCTCTTCAACTATATTCAACCCTTTAGCTAATCTAAGGGAAATACAATTCTCAAGAATTACAAGTGTTACCTTCCCTTGAAGAGATGCGTACAGTTTAATGTTATTCACCAGCGTTTGTTTTTCCTCATTCAGTTTACCTTTTTATGTAGCTCTTGAGTCTTGTATTTGAAGATCAAATTTTCTTTTCAGTTCTGGTCTTTTTTTCCATCAGAAAAACTTGGAAGCTCTCAATTTCACTGAAAATCTGTCTTTTCTTCCAAGGGTTGTTATATCCAAATTCTAGGATTCTCAAATAAAGGAGAGAATACTGCAAAAAGAAAAAAAAAGAAAAAAATCAAATACAAAGGAAACACAATTGGACTTACACAGGACCTATCAGTTTCACCATTAAAGGACTGTAAGACCTGGAATACCATAGATTGGAGGGCAAAGGACCTGGGATTACAAGCCAGAGTTTACTACCCTGCAAAATTAAGAATATATTATCAGGGGAAAGATGGATGTTCAACAAAATAGAGGACTTCCAGAATTTCCTGATACAAAGACCAGAACTGAACAGAGAATTCAATCATCAAATACATGACTCAAGAAATGCATAAAAAGGTAAATGAAAAGGGTAAGGAAAAAATAAAACAGAAAAAAAACAATTGTTCAAGACCATCAAAATGTATACAACCCCAAAAGCAAAGATATAACACTTCTAATTCATGAAGACTTCTCTTAGGATAACAAAAGGGTCGAATATAACTGAAGAGACTGGACTTAGAGGATATGGGTATAGTGGGTTCTTATCTCTCCTTCACAAAGGTCCAAGATGTAGGGGCTGCTAGGTGGCATAGTAGATAAAGCACAGGCCCTGGAGTCAGGAGTATCTGGGTTCAAATACAGTCTCAAACACTCAATAATTACCTAGCTGTGTGGCCTTAGGAAAGCTACTTAACCCCATCTGCCTTGCAAAAATGTAAAAAAAAAAGGTCCAAGATGGCATCACTATGTTTGAGATAAAAGGTCCTGATAAAAAAACAGGAATGTTAACTCTAAACTTAAGTGTAGTGTCTCATTATCCTTAGACCCACTTTAATTCTGCTGTACTAATAAAGCTTAGCACTTTCTCTGATGAAGCATCAGAAACTGGGTGGTCCTGAGTCCTTGCCTCTCTAATTTATAATCATTTGTAAAGTTCTCACCTGAGACCTTCAGAGCCTCCCACTACTTAGAGATTTTCAAGATTCTTACTGTTAATTAGATCAGGGTTTGACTTAATCCTTGCTTCAAAGGGTTAAGTACTGTGGATGGGGAGAGGGAATACAGTATGAGAGAGAAAGTAAGCCTGGGAGAGGGGTACAAATAGTTCATGAAATGATATGGCTTTGGATGACACTGGCTCATAAGTAGCATTGTGTGTTCTTGGAGGGTACTTGAAAAGGGGGTAAAGTTAAAAATAATTTTAATTATAATTTGATGTAATTTGAGGCAATACTGCCTTCAAGCAATCAAGCAATTCCTAGATAAAAAGCTGAGTGAATTGTAAGGAAATGGTCCTCAACCTCCCCCTCCCAAAATAAGATAAATCTAACAACAAAATAAACAAGAAAGAAGTTAAGGAGAATAAAATCTTAGAAAACAGATATCTGGAGAAGACTTAATGGGGGATAGAAAAGAATATACCATTTTCTTGGCAAGACATGTATCTGTTCGAAAGTTGACCATGGACTAGGGCACAAAAACCTTATAATCAAATGCAGAAAGGAAGAAATAATAAATACACACTTCTCAGATCATGATGCAATAAAAAATACATGTAATAAAGGGTTAGGGAAAGAAACCAAAACCTAATTGGAAATTAAATCACGTTATCTTAAATAATGGATGCATCAAAAGTAAATAATAGAAATAATCAATAATTATATCTAAGAAAATGATTAAGACATCATATCAAAATTTATGAGATGCAGCCAAAGCGGTTTGGAGGGGGAACTTTATATCTCTAAATTCTTATATGAGTAAAATAGATAAAGAGGAGATCAATGAATAGGGTATGAAACTTAAAAAGCTAGCAAAAGAACAATATTAAGATCCCCAATTATATACCAAATTAGAAATTCTGAAAATCAAGGGAGAGACTGATAAAATTGAAAGCAAGAAAACCATTGCTATCATAAATAAAACTAAAAGTTTCTTTTATGAAAAAGTCAATAAAATAGGCAAAACTTTGGTTAATATGATTTAAAAAAAGAAAGAAGATAACCAAATAATCAGTATCAAAAACAAAAAAGTGAACCAAAAACCAATGAGGAGGAAATAAAGAGATAATTCAAAGCTTTTTTCCCCCAACTGTATTCCAATAAATTTGATTACCTGAGTGGAATGGATGACTATTTTTAAAAAAATGTAAGTTGCCCAGATTAGGGGAGGAAATAAAATGCTCCAGAAAAAGAAATTGAAGACACCATCAATAAACTTCCTCAGCAAAGTCTCCAGGTCCAGATGCATATTCAATATTTAAACAAACATCTATAGAGGAATTACTTCCTAGGCTACATAAACTATTTAAAAATAGGAGAAGGAGTTCTACCAAATTTCTTTTATGTCACCAACATGATGCTGATACTTAAACCAGGAAGAACCAAAACAGACAAAAAAAAATATAGTCCGATCTCCCTAATGAATATTAATGCAAAAATATTAAATAAAATTTTAGCAAAGCAATTACATGTTATTACTAGGATAATACACCATGATAATATACCAAGATTTTCACTTTAAAAGTTCCTTCCTCTATCTCCACTCTTTCACACTTTATACCTTTCTCCATGAACATTGTGATTTAGGGTCACTGACCTTCTTTCTGTACCCATTGACTCCAATGAGATAATCCATCTCCTGACTTCATGATTTTTACTGACCATACTTCAAGCCTGAAATGCCTTCCTTCCTCATCTCCTTCCCAAGTTCCATGGCTTACCTCAAGTCTCAGCTCAAATCTCATTTGAAATAAGAAGTCTTTCCTGGCACCCCTTAATGTTAGTTACTTCCTCCTATTGATCAGATAGGATTTATACCAGGTAGGCAGGGATGGTTCAATATTAGAAAAACACTCAACATTATTGAACATATCAATAGCAAAATCAATAGCAATCATATGATTATCTCAATAGATGCCGAAAAAGCCTTTTATAAAATACAACATCCTTTCCTATTGAAATCACTAGAAAGTTTAGGGATAAATGGAGTTTTCCTTAAAATAAATAGTAGCTATCTAAAACCATCAATAACTATTATATACAATGGGCAGAACATTACCAAAAAAAAAAAAATCATGGGGTGGCCAGGTGGTGTAGTGGATAAAGCACCGGCCCTGGAGTCAGGAGTACCTGAGTTCAAATCTGGTCTCAGACACTTAATGATTGCCTAGCTGTGTGGCCTTGGGCAAGCCACTTAACCCTGTTTGCCTTGCAAAAACCTAAAAAAAAAAATCAGAGGTCAAACAAAGATATTCATTATCACCATTATTATTGTAATCCAAGGTCCTTTGCCCTCCAAAATGTCAAATTGCAGGTTCTCCAGTCATTTAATGTTGAAGCAGAAAAGTTCTGTGTAGTTCTAATTGTGCTTCCTTTTTATTTACTTCTTTTTGCTTGCTTGCAGTATTTTCACCTTCAGTTGAGAATTCTGGAATTTGGCTATGATTGTCCCTGGAGTTTTCCTTCTAGGGCCTCTTTCTGAAAGGTGATATGTGTAATCTTTCAAAATCTATCTTACCTTCTTGAACTAGTATAGTAGAACAAGTTTTCCATGATAATTTTCCTGAAATACATATTCCAGGCTTTTTTTTTAAATAAAGGCTTACTGGTAGACCAATAATTCATAAATTACCTCCCCTGAATCTATTTTCAAGGTTGTTTGTTTTTCCTAAAAGATACTTTACATTTTTTTCAGCCTTTTGTTTTGTTTGGCAGAATCTTGGTATCTCATAGAGACATTAGTTTCTATTTGTGCAATTCTAATTTTTAGGTTTTTATTTTTGTCATTTAGCTTTTGTTTTTCCTTTACAAGTTGGTTCATTTTACTTTTAAATGTTATTTTCTGTTTCTAGCTGAATTATTTTATTTTTTGATGAATTAGAATCTTTTTCATTTCATCATTTTTACTTTTAAAGGAAATGATTTCTTCAGTCACTTTTTCATAATTCTTTTGCATGGTTCTTATTTCCCCCCTCCTTTTTTCTTCTTCCTCTCTCCACTGGTTTTTAAAATCTTTTTAAGCTCTTTCATAAGGTTTTAGATTTGAGTTCAATTTATAAATTCATTTGAGATTTCCCATGTAGGTAATTTATCGTTGCTTTCTTTTTCTGAGATGGCAGTTTTATTGAATAGTAACTTTCTATGGTTAGTGCTTTGTTTTTTGGTCATTTTGATTGCTGATATCTGCTCCTGAGGTATTGGGAGTATAGACACAAGTTTTTTTGTACTGGGGCTGGGGTCTAGTTCCTGGCTGCTCATTGGCCAAGATGTTGCCTGTGCAGCCCACAAGTTGCCCATGCAGTGGTTTGTTTCCTATCCAGTTCTGTCTGTTGCCTCAGTGAACCCAGGGCTCAAACTTTGTCTGGAGATGGGATCTTCTTGGCTGGCCTGCTAATAAACTTGTTTAATGAACTAGGATCTAGGCTGCACTATGGCTAGGAGCCTCTAGTTGGCTTTCCACTCTCCAACCTAGCTGGGCTTCACTTCCCTTCCCCTTCCCCCACCAAGAATTAGATTTTCACTGAAGATTCTCCATGATGTCTACAATTTAGAACTTGTTTTGCTCTTTTTTTGGAGGGATCTGTAGTTTTATTGTCTGTGTATAGAAAAACTTTGGAAGCATGCTAACTTCACCTGTTTATGGATTCAGACACTGAGAATCTTGACATTTGTAAATACACGTATTATTGATTTTAATTTGTTTTTCAGTTTCCATCTATGAATTCAGAAATATAGTTTTTAAAAACCGTTAGTCTCAGTCCCAGTCACACCATAAAAGGCCCCTTCTCTCCTTCAAAATGAATGCTTCTTTCCAAATGGCTTCGTTTTATAAATATATTTCAGTAAACATGATAGTTCAAAGTTCCTTTCTGGGATCATCATGCTCACAATTCAAACTTGGGTAATGTCTATGATCTAGTTCAATTTTGATGTTTCATAATTGTCTTAATTCTGATTTCTTACAAATTAGTCAGCATCTAGCATAATGTTCAAACCATAAGCATTATTCACACTAACATCTATACATCAATTTTAAATGTAGATGACATAAAAGGAGGCTGGGTCGTACAGTGGTTAGACAACTAACCTTGGAGTCAAGAGAGTTCAAATTCAACATCAGACACTTGCTACTTCCTGAATGACTTTTGTCACTTAATCCTGATTGCCTTACTTGCAGGGTCATCTCCAGTCAACCTGATTCATATCTGGATACTGGATGCAGATGACTGGAGGAGAAAGTGAGACTAATGACTTAGCACAGCCACCCCTCACTCAGATGCAATTCATGAGCTTGTCATGGCATCATCCCCTGTACTTTAAAAATAAAGGACAAATATTATCAATATATCTTTTTTAAAAAAATTATTGGCACCTTTGTTTTAATGACAATCATTTCCTGGTATATTGCTTTTTACTTCCAAATTCAGCAATGAATCTCTTGTAACAAAGAAAAAAAAAACAGTTAAGCAAAAATGAATGTCAAATTATGCCAGTGAATATGGAGGGGGAGATAGCTGGTCTCTGAATGTTTGGTTTGTTGTCAAATGACATCATAATCTTCTCAGAAACTGTTGTTAAACTAGATCTCTCCCAATCTACATTTTTTGCTATTTCTAAATCTTATTTATTTTCATCCATATGCACATGTAGACTTTCAAGTTATAAAATTTCCTTCCACACTCCTTCCCACCCCCCTCCTTTCCATGGAGAATAGTCAGGTTAGCATTTTACAAACATACTTTGCTAAACATGTTTATAGGTTAGCTTTTATTGTTATAAAGAATTAGAATTAAGGGAAAGAAATACATAAGAGTCAATTTTTATAAAGCGTTCATCAGATTCTGAAGGGTTGCTTTTGTTTGTGTTTTGTTATCATCGATATATCATAACAGATGATGAAGCTCAATGTTGTGAGAAAATATAGAATTAACATACTTTCCACCAATTAAAAGAGAGAAACTAATAAGCAAAATGAAATATCTTCAAGGACAATGCTTAGGACTTCTATTCTCAATGCTTTCCTTTCCTTAATTCTTTTAAAGGAATATCTATGGTCCTGTTTGCTATGCCTCAAAAAAAACCTTGTTGTTTAATTTATAAATTAAAATGACAACTTCAACAGAAAACATGCCACTGTCACTATTTCACTTACCACCACATCCCAAAGTTCAGGATAGGGAGACTATGACAAGGGGATGAAGGAAACAAGGACATCTAAATCATTTCCTGAAGCATTTCTCACAGCCCTCTCCTTTAGAGCAACCCTGTATTTTATATAACCTTTCACACTCCTCTAGAGACATGAGCATTTAATTTTAAAGACCATTCTCCTATTATCAGTCAGTAAAAACTGTACCAGAATGAAGAATCCAATCAAGGCAAATCAATACTTAAGTATCCCACGTATTAATGGGGCAAAAGAGGAAGCATTTCTCTCTTTATAATCTTCACTTATTTCTCTCCAGACAGAGGTTACTATCAGAAATATCCTCTCAATTGAAAACAGTCTCTCTAAAAGTTTTCTTCTTTATTCCCAATGGAAATAACTATCTTGAAATTTGTAGAGTTTGGGGCTTAGAATCTAGCAACTAACGTATTTTTTGAAACATATGTATACACTACCTACATCTATATGGAAATGCATCTAATATGGAGAAAAATCAACATGCTTTCATACTTTCAATTCTTAAAGTTTACAGAAAAGAATACTAAGAGTTAATATGAAAGAATTTATTTGTCTTTAAGTAACTATTTACTCTTAAACTAATTTAAAGACCCATAGAGCATTATTTTGGTATGCTCTGTTACCTCTACTCACCATGATTTTAGCTATGAGCGCATTTAAATGAAGGGTTATTAGTGATCAATAGCTATGAAGAATGAGAAATTACTTCATCCAATAATATTAAACTGTATCAAAAACCTCCCTCTCAGTTTCCGTCTCTTGCAAATATTCAATTACTACCTTCTAACACAAGCAGGATTGTCAAATGATGGTAGGTTTGAGGCTAAAAATTTTATTCCCTTCAAACTTACCACCAAAATAGACCCACAGAAGACAATTAAAATAATAAAGAATTTATATACCTTCCATTTGAAAGTTAGGACTTTAGGTGAGATGGATGGTAATTAATTATATGACTAAAATGAAGGTAATGTTCCTCAACTCCCAGAGTGTCAAAACGTAGGAGATAATTGTTGAAGCTAAAATAGGACATTTAAGGGGGATAAAGGGAATATGTATATATGGTCAAAGTAGACAAAAGGTAAGTCTTAACCTTTGTTCATTTTGAATGGGGCTTACAAAAATTTACAGATTGTAAAATAATTTACTTCTCTCTCTCTCTCTCTCTCTCTCTCTCTCTCTCTCTCTCTCTAATTAAAGGCAGTAGGGTTAAGAGTAACTTGCCCAAGGTCAAACAGTTAGGCAATTATTAAGTGTCTGAGTTCAAATCTGAACTCAGGTCCTCCTGACTCCAGGGCTGGTGCTCTGTCCACTGCGCTACCTAGCTGCCCCCAAATTATTTACTTTTAATCAATAGTGTGGCCCTGAATAAGTTATTAACATACCAGTGTTTTGTTAATGCTAAGATTAGAAATTTCAGAGAAGTTACTGAATAGTACCTGGCAGAAGAAATATCCCCACCTGGGTATTCTCTACAGCAATGAATTCGCAGTTTAAGTGCTATGATCTAGACATTTGATCTTTTGGTTTATAGGTCATAACTAATGGAAAAGAATTGAAGCAAGGGTCCTCAATTACTTCTTCATGTAATTGAAGGTTTTATCTATTCATTAGGATGTTCCTCAGATATTTTATTTTATTTTTTGTTTTTGCAAAGCAATGGGGTTAAGTGACTTGTCCAAGGTCACATAGCTAGGTAATTATTAAGTGTCTCAGGTCAGTTTTGAACTCATTTTCTTCCAACTCCAGGGCTCTATCCACTGTGCCACCTAACTGCCCCATCAGTGAAGGTTTTAGTCACAGAATGCAGTGACAATATGCTGTCCTTGTCATGGTTGGTTAGAATACAGCCTTCATCTGTATCAATGGTGGTATAAAAGGAAATGGCCATTCTTGTCCATAAAACAGTCTTTGCTGCTTCCACTGTAAGACATAATTCTAAACCAGATGGATTAAATAACTACAAATATTTATTGAACACCATGAGAATTGTGTGAGATACAAAGAGAAACTATAACATATGATCTCACTACTCAAAAAATTTGTCACCAAATTGAAACAAATATTAATCAAATGCTTCATTGTGACATCAATGAATAATCAATCAATAAATATTAAGCACTTACTATGTATCTCGAATGGTGCTAAGTGCTTAGAATATAAAAAGTAGCAAAGGATAATCCCTGCCTTCAAGGAACTTACAATATAATGGAGAAACAAGATGCAAATAAATGTTCAAAGCAATTTATAGGCAGGATAAATAGAAAATAATTAACAGAGTTCCCTTTGTTATATTTTTATCAAGTAAGAGAGACTGGGGAAGGCTTCCAGTAAAAAAGGGGGATTTTTAGTTGAGACTCAAAGGAAGCTAAGGAGGTAAGTAGATATGGTAGAAGTCAGAGACTTTCCAGGAATTGGAGACAGTCAGAAAAAGTCCTTGGAACCCTAGAGAAAGGTAGACTGTCTTATTTTTGCAGAATGTCATGGAGGTCAATGTTACTGAATCGAAGAATATTTGACCAGGGGTAAGGTATAAGAAGACTGAAAAAGAGTTAGGTTACAAAGGACTTTTATTGTCAAACAGAGCATTTTATATTTGATCACTGGAATAAGAACAGAGATGACTTTGGGAAAGAGTAAGAGCACTTCATCATGTGAAAACATGGAAGTATCCTGAGTAATTGAAGGCTAAGTCAATGGAGTACAACCTCGGGCAGGTACTACCATGCTAAAAAGGCATTGAGCAATTTCATGGAACACTTGGCTAGCTTACATTCCAGTGCTCATAAGTATTTGCAAAAATACTACTGCAAAAAAAGTTACTGATGAAATAGCTATGTTTAATGTAGTATATGAAGAAGAGAAAATTTACAATTAGTTTCTTTAGATTAAATCAAAATACTTTAATACCCGGTAATCTTAATGCAAACATAGGCAAAAGGAAGCATGACAAAACTATGTTAGGTTCAGAAGCAAGAAATAAGGAAAATCAAAAATTGATAGACTATATAGAAATCTCAAACTCATTAATTCTTTTTTAAAAGAAGATCAGGATGTGGCAAAGAACAAAAGTGCCAAAAAAAGTGCCAAAATAATAGAACTAAACTAAATATCAGAACAACAGGATACAACTGAGTCATCCTTCAATTTGACTTATTTAAATATACTGTTATTTTAAAAAAATAAGAAATAGAACAAACATTGAAAGAAATCAAGAGGATAAACTTGAAAAATGTAAAATATCTAGAAAGATTGCTACAGAAAAATTTTACTCTGTAAATAACAATGGGGGGCTCCAATATCACAATCTTGAAAGAGGTGTATAAGGAATTAGAATTGGCAATAAGAGAAATAAATTTGGGAACAGAAGCTGGACTAGAACTATTAGATTCATGCTGGACTTCACACAGAGTTGATGGAAGCAAACATACAATTCTCAATATACTAGCAAACAGGGGAATAACAAATGCCTGGGGAACAATATTGGGCCTTATTAGAAAGTAGGTTGCACAGTGAATAGAGCTCTGGATCTAGAATCAAGAAGAAAAGTTCAAATCCAGTTTTGGACACTTACTAGCTGTGTAGCCTAGAACAAAGCACTATAATTAATCTTCTGCAAAATGAGCATAATGATCTCAGTATGGTTATAATAAAGTGAAG